>NW_028225358.1:0-577757 GCF_052327205.1 Somniosus microcephalus
AGGGTGAATCAGAAGAAGTAGAAGAAGGAGAAGGAGAAGGTGAAGTCTGGAGGGTGAATCAGAAGAAGTAGAAGAAGGAGAAGGAGAAGGTGAAGTCTGGAGGGTGAAGCAGAAGAAGTAGAAGAAGGAGAAGGAGAAGGTGAAGTCAGGAGGGTGAATCAGAAGATGTAGAAGAAGGAGAAGGAGAAGGTGAAGTCAGGAGGGTGAATCAGAAGAAGCAGAAGAAGGAGAAGGAGAAGGTGAAGTCTGGAGGGTGAATCAGAAGAAGTAGAAGAAGGAGAAGGAGAAGGTGAAGTCTGGAGGGTGAATCAGAAGAAGCAGAAGAAGGAGAAGGAGAAGGTGAAGTCTGGAGGGTGAATCAGAAGAAGCAGAAGAAGGAGAAGGAGAAGGTGAAGTCTGGAGGGTGAATCAGAAGAAGCAGAATAAGGAGAAGGAGAAGGTGAAGTCTGGAGGGTGAATCAGAAGAAGCAGAAGAAGGAGAAGGTGAAGGTGAAGTCGGGAGGGTGAATCAGAAGAAGTAGAAGAAGGAGAAGGAGAAGGTGAAGTCTGGAGGGTGAAGCAGAAGAAGTAGAAGAAGGAGAAGGAGAAGGTGAAGTCAGGAGGGTGAATCAGAAGAAGTAGAAGAAGGAGAAGGAGAAGGTGAAGTCAGGAGGGGTGAATCAGAAGAAGCAGAAGAAGGAGATATAGAAGGTGAAGTCTTGAGGGTGAATCAGAAGAATCAGAAGAAGGAGAAGGAGAAGGTGAAGTCTGGAGGGTGAAGCAGAAGAAGCAGAAGAAAGAGAAGGAGAAGGTGAAGTCTGGAGGGTGAAGCAGAAGAAACAGAAGAAGGAGAAGGAGAAGGTGAAGACTGGAGGGAGAATCAGAAGAAGTAGAAGAAGGAGAAGGAGAAGGTGAAGTCTATAGGGTGAATCAGAAGAAGTAGAAGAAGGAGAAGGAGAAGGTGAAGACTGGAGGGTGAATCAGAAGAAGCAGAAGAAGGAGAAGGAGAAGGTGAAGTCTGGAGGGTGAATCAGAAGAAGCAGAAGAAGGAGAAGGAGAAGATGAAGTCTGGAGGGTGAATCAGAAGAAGTAGAAGAAGGAGAAGGAGAAGGTGAGGTCTGGAGGGTGAATCAGAAGAAGCAGAAGAAGGAGAAGGAGAAGGTGAAGTCTGGAGGGTGAATCAGAAGAAGCAGAAGAAGGAGAAGGAGAAGGTGAAGTCTGGAGGGTGAATCGGAAGAAGCAGAAGAAGGAGAAGGAGAAGGTGAAGTCAGGAGGGTGAATCAGAAGAAGCAGAAAAGGAGAAGGAGAAGGTGAAGTTAGGAGGGTGAATCAGAAGAAGCAGAAAAAGGAGAAGGAGCAGGTGAAGTCAGGGGGGTGTAGCAGAAGAAGTAGAAGAAGGAGAAGGAGAAGGTGAAGTCAGGACGATGAAGCAGAAGAAGCAGAAGAAGGAGAAGGAGAAGGTGAAGCCTGGAGGGCGCAGCAGAAGAAGCAGAAGAAGGAGAAGGAGAAGGTGAAGTCTGGAGTGTGAAGCAGAAGAAGCAGAAGAAGGAGAAGGAGAAGGTGAAGTCTGGAGGGCGCAGCAGAAGAAGCAGAAGAAGGAGAATGAGAAGGTGAAGTCTGGAGGGTGAATCAGAAGAAGCAGAAGAAGGAGAAGGAGAAGGTGAAGTCTGGAGGGTGAATCAGAAGAAGTAGAAGAAGGAGAAGGAGAAGGTGAAGTCTGGAGGGTGAAGCAGAAGAAGTAGAAGAAGGAGAAGGAGAAGGTGAAGTCTGGAGGGTGAATCAGAAGAAGCAGAAGAAAGAGAAGGAGAAGGTGAAGTCTGGATGGTGAAGCAGAAGAAACAGAAGAAGGAGAAGGAGAAGGTGAAGACTGGAGGGTGAATCAGAAGAAGTAGAAGAAGGAGAAGGAGAAGGTGAAGTCTGGAGGGTGAATCAGAAGAAGTAGAAGAAGGAGAAGGAGAAGTTGAAGTCTGGAGGGTGAATCAGAAGAAGGAGAAGGAGAAGGTGAAGTCTGGAGGGTGAATCAGAAGAAGCAGAAGAAGGAGAAGGAGAAGATGAAGTCTGGAGGGTGAATCAGAAGAAGTAGACGAAGGAGAAGGAGAAGGTGAAGTCTGGAGGGTGAATCAGAAGAAGCAGAAGAAGGAGAAGGAGAAGGTGAAGTCTGGAGGGTGAATCAGAAGAAGTAGAAGAAGGAGAAGGAGAAGGTGAAGTCTGGAGGGTGAATCAGAAGAAGCAGAAGAAGGAGAAGGAGAAGGTGAAGTCTGGAGGGTGAATCAGAAGAAGCAGAAGAAGGAGAAGGAGAAGGTGAAGTCTGGAGGGTGAATCAGAAGAAGTAGAAGAAGGAGAAGGAGAAGTTGAAGTCTGGAGGGTGAAGCAGAAGAAGAAGAAGATGGAGAAGGAGAAGGTGAAGTCAGGAGGGTGAATCAGAAAAAGTAGAAGAAGGAGAAGGAGAAGGTGAAGTCAGGAGGGTGAATCAGAAGAAGCAGAAGATGGAGAAGGAGAAGGTGAAGTCTGGAGGGTGAATCAGAAGAATCAGAAGAAGGAGAAGGAGAAGGTGAAGTCTGGAGGGTGAATCAGAAGAAGCAGAGGAAGGAGAAGGAGAAGGTGAAGTCTGGAGGGTGAATCAAAAGAAGCAGAATAAGGAGAAGGAGAAGGTGAAGTCTGGAGGGTGAATCAGAAGAAGCAGAATAAGGAGAAGGAGAAGGTGAAGTCTGGAGGGTGAATCAGAAGAAGCAGAAGAAGGAGAAGGAGAAGGTGAAGTCTGGAGGGTGAATCAGAAGAAGTAGAAGAAGGAGAAGGAGAAGGTGAAGTCTGGAGGGTGAAGCAGAAGAAGTAGAAGAAGGAGAAGGAGAAGGTGAAGTCAGGAGGGTGAATCAGAAGAAGTAGAAGAAGCAGAAGGAGAAGGTGAAGTCAGGAGGGTGAATCAGAAGAAGCAGAAGAAGGAGAAGGAGAAGGTGAAGTCTGTAGGGTGAATCAGAAGAATCAGAAGAAGGAGAAGCAGAAGGTGAAGTCTGGAGGGTGAATCAGAAGAAGCAGAAGAAAGAGAAGGAGAAGGTGAAGTCTGGAGGGTGAAGCAGAAGAAACAGAAGAAGGAGAAGGAGAAGGTGAAGACTGGAGGGTGAATCAGAAGAAGTAGAAGAAGGAGAAGGAGAAGGTGAAGTCTGGAGGGTGAATCAGAAGAAGTAGAAGAAGGAGAAGGAGAAGGTGAAGTCTGGAGGGTGAATCAGAAGAAGCAGAAGAAGGAGAAGGAGAAGGTGAAGTCTGGAGGGTGAATCAGAAGAAGCAGAAGAAGGAGAAGGAGAAGATGAAGTCTGGAGGGTGAATCGGAAGAAGTAGAAGAAGGAGAAGGAGAAGGTGAAGTCTGGAGGGTGAATCAGAAGAAGTAGAAGAAGGAGAAGGAGAAGTTGAAGTCTGGAGGGTGAATCAGAAGACGCAGAAGAAGGAGAAGGAGAAGGTGAAGTCTGGAGGGTGAATCAGAAGAAGCAGAAGAAGGAGAAGGAGAAGATGAAGTCTGGAGGGTGATTCAGAAGAAGCAGGATAAGGAGAAGGAGAAGGTGAAGTCTGGAGATTGAATCAGAACAAGCAGAAGAAGGAGAAGGAGAAGCTGAAGTCTGGAGGGTGACTCAGAAGAAGTAGAAGAAGGAGAAGGAGAAGGTGAGGTCTGGAGGGTGAATCAGAAGAAGCAGAAGAAGGAGAAGGAGAAGATGAAGTCTGGAGGGTGACTCAGAAGAAGGAGAAGGAGAAGGTGAGGTCTGGAGGGTGAATCAGAAGAAGCAGAAGAAGGAGAAGGTGAAGTCTGGAGGGTGAATCAGAAGAAGCAGAAGAAGGAGAAGGAGAAGGTGAAGTCTGGAGGGTGAATCAGAAGAAGCAGAAGAAGGAGAAGGAGAAGGTGAAGTCAGGAGGGTGAATCAGAAGAAGCAGAAGAAGGAGAAGGAGAAGGTGAAGTTAGGAGGGTGAATCAGAAGAAGCAGAAAAAGGAGAAGGAGCAGGTGAAGTCAGGGGGGTGTAGCAGAAGAAGTAGAAGAAGGAGAAGGAGAAGGTGAAGTCAGGACGATGAAGCAGAAGAAGCAGAAGAAGGAGAAGGAGAAGGTGAAGTCTGGAGGGCGCAGCAGAAGAAGCAGAAGAAGGAGAAGGAGAAGGTGAAGTCTGGAGGGTGAATCAGAAGAAGCAGAAGAAAGAGAAGGAGAAGGTGAAGTCTGGAGGGTGAAGCAGAAGAAACAGAAGAAGGAGAAGGAGAAGGTGAAGACTGGAGGGTGAATCAGAAGAAGTAGAAGAAGGAGAAGGAGAAGGTGAAGTCTGGAGGGTGAATCAGAAGAAGTAGAAGAAGGAGAAGGAGAAGTTGAAGTCTGGAGGGTGAATCAGAAGAAGCAGAAGAAGGAGAAGGAGAAGGTGAAGTCTGGAGGGTGAATCAGAAGAAGCAGAAGAAGGAGAAGGAGAAGATGAAGTCTGGAGGGTGAATCAGAAGAAGTAGACGAAGGAGAAGGAGAAGGTGAAGTCTGGAGGGTTAATCAGAAGAAGCAGACGAAGGAGAAGGAGAAGGTGAAGTCTGGAGGGTGAATCAGAAGAAGTAGAAGAAGGAGAAGGAGAAGGTGAAGTCTGGAGGGTGAATCAGAAGAAGCAGAAGAAGGAGAAGGAGAAGGTGAAGTCTGGAGGGTGAATCAGAAGAAGCAGAAGAAGGAGAAGGAGAAGGTGAAGTCTGGAGGGTGAATCAGAAGAAGTAGAAGAAGGAGAAGGAGAAGTTGAAGTCTGGAGGGTGAAGCAGAAGAAGTAGAAGATGGAGAAGGAGAAGGTGAAGTCAGGAGGGTGAATCAGAAGAAGTAGAAGAAGGAGAAGGAGAAGGTGAAGTCAGGAGGGTGAATCAGAAGAAGCAGAAGATGGAGAAGGAGAAGGTGAAGTCTGGAGGGTGAATCAGAAGAATCAGAAGAAGGAGAAGGAGAAGGTGACGTCTGGAGGGTGAATCAGAAGAAGCAGAGGAAGGAGAAGGAGAAGGTGAAGTCTGGAGGGTGAATCAAAAGAAGCAGAATAAGGAGAAGGAGAAGGTGAAGTCTGGAGGGTGAATCAGAAGAAGCAGAATAAGGAGAAGGAGAAGGTGAAGTCTGGAGGGTGAATCAGAAGAAGCAGAAGAAGGAGAAGGAGAAGGTGAAGTCTGGAGGGTGATTCAGAAGAAGCAGGATAAGGAGAAGGAGAAGGTGAAGTCTGGAGGTTGAATCAGAAGAAGCAGAAGAAGGAGAAGGAGAAGCTGAAGTCTGGAGGGTGAATCAGAAGAAGTAGAAGAAGGAGAAGGAGAAGATGAAGTCTGGAGGGTGAATCAGAAGAAGTAGAAGAAGGAGAAGGAGAAGGTGAAGTCTGGAGGGTGAATCAGAAGACGTAGAAGAAGGAGAAGGAGAAGGTGAAGTCTGGAGGGTGAAGCAGAAGAAGTAGAAGAAGGAGAAGGAGAAGGTGAAGTCAGGAGGGTGAATCAGAAGATGTAGAAGAAGGAGAAGGAGAAGGTGAAGTCAGGAGGGTGAATCAGAAGAAGCAGAAGAAGGAGAAGGAGAAGGTGAAGTCTGGAGGGTGAATCAGAAGAATCAGAAGAAGGAGAAGGAGAAGGTGAAGTCTGGAGGGTGAATCAGAAGAAGCAGAAGAAAGAGAAGGAGAAGGTGAAGTCTGGAGGGTGAATCAGAAGAAGTAGAAGAAGGAGAAGGAGAAGGTGAAGTCTGGAGGGTGAATCAGAAGAAGCAGAAGAAGGAGAAGGAGAAGGTGAAGTCTGGAGGGTGAATCAGAAGAAGTAGACGAAGGAGAAGGAGAAGGTGAAGTCTGGAGGGTGAATCAGAAGAAGCAGAAGAAGGAGATGGAGAAGGTGAAGTCTGGAGGGTGAATCAGAAGAAGTAGAAGAAGGAGAAGGAGAAGGTGAAGTCTGGAGGGTGAATCAGAAGAAGCAGAAGAAGGAGAAGGAACAGGTGAAGTCTGGAGGGTGAATCAGAAGAAGCAGAAGAAGGAGAAGGAGAAGGTGAAGTCTGGAGGGTGATTCAGAAGAAGCAGAATAAGGAGAAGGAGAAGGTGAAGTCTGGAGGGTGAATCAGAAGAAGCAGAAGAAGGAGAAGGAGAAGGTGAAGTCTGGAGGGTGAATCAGAAGAAGTAGAAGAAGGAGAAGGAGAAGGTGAAGTCTGGAGGGTGAATCAGAAGAAGTAGAAGAAGGAGAAGGAGAAGGTGAAGTCTGGAGGGTGAATCAGAAGAAGTAGAAGAAGGAGAAGGAGAAGGTGAAGTCTGGAGGGTGAAGCAGAAGAAGTAGAAGAAGGAGAAGGAGAAGGTGAAGTCAGGAGGGTGAATCAGAAGATGTAGAAGAAGGAGAAGGAGAAGGTGAAGTCAGGAGGGTGAATCAGAAGAAGCAGAAGAAGGAGAAGGAGAAGGTGAAGTCTGGAGGGTGAATCAGAAGAAGTAGAAGAAGGAGAAGGAGAAGGTGAAGTCTGGAGGGTGAATCAGAAGAAGCAGAAGAAGGAGAAGGAGAAGGTGAAGTCTGGAGGGTGAATCAGAAGAAGCAGAAGAAGGAGAAGGAGAAGGTGAAGTCTGGAGGGTGAATCAGAAGAAGCAGAATAAGGAGAAGGAGAAGGTGAAGTCTGGAGGGTGAATCAGAAGAAGCAGAAGAAGGAGAAGGTGAAGGTGAAGTCGGGAGGGTGAATCAGAAGAAGTAGAAGAAGGAGAAGGAGAAGGTGAAGTCTGGAGGGTGAAGCAGAAGAAGTAGAAGAAGGAGAAGGAGAAGGTGAAGTCAGGAGGGTGAATCAGAAGAAGTAGAAGAAGGAGAAGGAGAAGGTGAAGTCAGGAGGGTGAATCAGAAGAAGCAGAAGAAGGAGATATAGAAGGTGAAGTCTTGAGGGTGAATCAGAAGAATCAGAAGAAGGAGAAGGAGAAGGTGAAGTCTGGAGGGTGAAGCAGAAGAAGCAGAAGAAAGAGAAGGAGAAGGTGAAGTCTGGAGGGTGAAGCAGAAGAAACAGAAGAAGGAGAAGGAGAAGGTGAAGACTGGAGGGAGAATCAGAAGAAGTAGAAGAAGGAGAAGGAGAAGGTGAAGTCTATAGGGTGAATCAGAAGAAGTAGAAGAAGGAGAAGGAGAAGGTGAAGACTGGAGGGTGAATCAGAAGAAGCAGAAGAAGGAGAAGGAGAAGGTGAAGTCTGGAGGGTGAATCAGAAGAAGCAGAAGAAGGAGAAGGAGAAGATGAAGTCTGGAGGGTGAATCAGAAGAAGTAGAAGAAGGAGAAGGAGAAGGTGAGGTCTGGAGGGTGAATCAGAAGAAGCAGAAGAAGGAGAAGGAGAAGGTGAAGTCTGGAGGGTGAATCAGAAGAAGCAGAAGAAGGAGAAGGAGAAGGTGAAGTCTGGAGGGTGAATCGGAAGAAGCAGAAGAAGGAGAAGGAGAAGGTGAAGTCAGGAGGGTGAATCAGAAGAAGCAGAAAAGGAGAAGGAGAAGGTGAAGTTAGGAGGGTGAATCAGAAGAAGCAGAAAAAGGAGAAGGAGCAGGTGAAGTCAGGGGGGTGTAGCAGAAGAAGTAGAAGAAGGAGAAGGAGAAGGTGAAGTCAGGACGATGAAGCAGAAGAAGCAGAAGAAGGAGAAGGAGAAGGTGAAGCCTGGAGGGCGCAGCAGAAGAAGCAGAAGAAGGAGAAGGAGAAGGTGAAGTCTGGAGTGTGAAGCAGAAGAAGCAGAAGAAGGAGAAGGAGAAGGTGAAGTCTGGAGGGCGCAGCAGAAGAAGCAGAAGAAGGAGAATGAGAAGGTGAAGTCTGGAGGGTGAATCAGAAGAAGCAGAAGAAGGAGAAGGAGAAGGTGAAGTCTGGAGGGTGAATCAGAAGAAGTAGAAGAAGGAGAAGGAGAAGGTGAAGTCTGGAGGGTGAAGCAGAAGAAGTAGAAGAAGGAGAAGGAGAAGGTGAAGTCTGGAGGGTGAATCAGAAGAAGCAGAAGAAAGAGAAGGAGAAGGTGAAGTCTGGATGGTGAAGCAGAAGAAACAGAAGAAGGAGAAGGAGAAGGTGAAGACTGGAGGGTGAATCAGAAGAAGTAGAAGAAGGAGAAGGAGAAGGTGAAGTCTGGAGGGTGAATCAGAAGAAGTAGAAGAAGGAGAAGGAGAAGTTGAAGTCTGGAGGGTGAATCAGAAGAAGGAGAAGGAGAAGGTGAAGTCTGGAGGGTGAATCAGAAGAAGCAGAAGAAGGAGAAGGAGAAGATGAAGTCTGGAGGGTGAATCAGAAGAAGTAGACGAAGGAGAAGGAGAAGGTGAAGTCTGGAGGGTGAATCAGAAGAAGCAGAAGAAGGAGAAGGAGAAGGTGAAGTCTGGAGGGTGAATCAGAAGAAGTAGAAGAAGGAGAAGGAGAAGGTGAAGTCTGGAGGGTGAATCAGAAGAAGCAGAAGAAGGAGAAGGAGAAGGTGAAGTCTGGAGGGTGAATCAGAAGAAGCAGAAGAAGGAGAAGGAGAAGGTGAAGTCTGGAGGGTGAATCAGAAGAAGTAGAAGAAGGAGAAGGAGAAGTTGAAGTCTGGAGGGTGAAGCAGAAGAAGAAGAAGATGGAGAAGGAGAAGGTGAAGTCAGGAGGGTGAATCAGAAAAAGTAGAAGAAGGAGAAGGAGAAGGTGAAGTCAGGAGGGTGAATCAGAAGAAGCAGAAGATGGAGAAGGAGAAGGTGAAGTCTGGAGGGTGAATCAGAAGAATCAGAAGAAGGAGAAGGAGAAGGTGAAGTCTGGAGGGTGAATCAGAAGAAGCAGAGGAAGGAGAAGGAGAAGGTGAAGTCTGGAGGGTGAATCAAAAGAAGCAGAATAAGGAGAAGGAGAAGGTGAAGTCTGGAGGGTGAATCAGAAGAAGCAGAATAAGGAGAAGGAGAAGGTGAAGTCTGGAGGGTGAATCAGAAGAAGCAGAAGAAGGAGAAGGAGAAGGTGAAGTCTGGAGGGTGAATCAGAAGAAGTAGAAGAAGGAGAAGGAGAAGGTGAAGTCTGGAGGGTGAAGCAGAAGAAGTAGAAGAAGGAGAAGGAGAAGGTGAAGTCAGGAGGGTGAATCAGAAGAAGTAGAAGAAGCAGAAGGAGAAGGTGAAGTCAGGAGGGTGAATCAGAAGAAGCAGAAGAAGGAGAAGGAGAAGGTGAAGTCTGTAGGGTGAATCAGAAGAATCAGAAGAAGGAGAAGCAGAAGGTGAAGTCTGGAGGGTGAATCAGAAGAAGCAGAAGAAAGAGAAGGAGAAGGTGAAGTCTGGAGGGTGAAGCAGAAGAAACAGAAGAAGGAGAAGGAGAAGGTGAAGACTGGAGGGTGAATCAGAAGAAGTAGAAGAAGGAGAAGGAGAAGGTGAAGTCTGGAGGGTGAATCAGAAGAAGTAGAAGAAGGAGAAGGAGAAGGTGAAGTCTGGAGGGTGAATCAGAAGAAGCAGAAGAAGGAGAAGGAGAAGGTGAAGTCTGGAGGGTGAATCAGAAGAAGCAGAAGAAGGAGAAGGAGAAGATGAAGTCTGGAGGGTGAATCGGAAGAAGTAGAAGAAGGAGAAGGAGAAGGTGAAGTCTGGAGGGTGAATCAGAAGAAGTAGAAGAAGGAGAAGGAGAAGTTGAAGTCTGGAGGGTGAATCAGAAGACGCAGAAGAAGGAGAAGGAGAAGGTGAAGTCTGGAGGGTGAATCAGAAGAAGCAGAAGAAGGAGAAGGAGAAGATGAAGTCTGGAGGGTGAATCAGAAGAAGTAGAAGAAGGAGATGGAGAAGGTGAAGTCTGGAGGGTGAATCAGAAGAAGTAGAAGAAGGAGAAGGAGAAGATGAAGTCTGGAGGGTGAATCAGAAGAAACAGAAGAAGGAGCAGGAGAAGGTGAAGTCTGGAGGGTGAATCAGAAGAAGTAGAAGAAGGAGAAGGAGAAGGTGTAGTCTGGAGGGTGAATCAGAAGAAGTAGACGAAGGAGAAGGAGAAGGTGAAGTCTGGAGGGTGAATCAGAAGAAGTAGAAGAAGGAGAAGGAGAAGGTGAAGTCTGGAGGGTGAATCAGAAGAAGCAGAAGAAGGAGAAGGAGAAGGTGAAGTCTGGAGGGTGAATCAGAAGAAGCAGAAGAAGGAGAAGGAGAAGGTGAAGTCTGGAGGGTGAATCAGAAGAATCAGAAGAAGGAGAAGGAGAAGGTGAAGTCTGGAGGGTGAATCAGAAGAAGCAGAAGAAAGAGAAGGAGAAGGTGAAGTCTGGATGGTGAAGCAGAAGAAACAGAAGAAGGAGAAGGAGAAGGTGAAGACTGGAGGGTGATTCAGAAGAAGTAGAAGAAGGAGAAGGAGAAGGTGAAGTCTGGAGGGTGAATCAGAAGAAGTAGAAGAAGGAGAAGGAGAAGTTGAAGTCTGGAGGGTGAATCAGAAGAAGCAGAAGAAGGAGAAGGAGAAGGTGAAGTCTGGAGGGTGAATCAGAAGAAGCAGAAGAAGGAGAAGGAGAAGATGAAGTCTGGAGGGTGAATCAGAAGAAGTAGACGAAGGAGAAGGAGAAGGTGAAGTCTGGAGGGTGAATCAGAAGAAGCAGAAGAAGGAGAAGGAGAAGGTGAAGTCTGGAGGGTGAATCAGAAGAAGTAGAAGAAGGAGAAGGAGAAGGTGAAGTCTGGAGGGTGAATCAGAAGAAGCAGAAGAAGGAGAAGGAGAAGGTGAAGTCTGGAGGGTGAATCAGAAGAAGCAGAAGAAGGAGAAGGAGAAGGTGAAGTCTGGAGGGTGAATCAGAAGAAGTAGAAGAAGGAGAAGGAGAAGTTGAAGTCTGGAGGGTGAAGCAGAAGACGAAGAAGATGGAGAAGGAGAAGGTGAAGTCAGGAGGGTGAATCAGAAGAAGTAGAAGAAGGAGAAGGAGAAGGTGAAGTCAGGAGGGTGAATCAGAAGAAGCAGAAGATGGAGAAGGAGAAGGTGAAGTCTGGAGGGTGAATCAGAAGAATCAGAAGAAGGAGAAGGAGAAGGTGAAGTCTGGAGGGTGAATCAGAAGAAGCAGAGGAAGGAGAAGGAGAAGGTGAAGTCTGGAGGGTGAATCAAAAGAAGCAGAATAAGGAGAAGGAGAAGGTGAAGTCTGGAGGGTGAATCAGAAGAAGCAGAATAAGGAGAAGGAGAAGGTGAAGTCTGGAGGGTGAATCAGAAGAAGCAGAAGAAGGAGAAGGAGAAGGTGAAGTCTGGAGGGTGAATCAGAAGAAGTAGAAGAAGGAGAAGGAGAAGGTGAAGTCTGGAGGGTGAAGCAGAAGAAGTAGAAGAAGGAGAAGGAGAAGGTGAAGTCAGGAGGGTGAATCAGAAGAAGTAGAAGAAGCAGAAGGAGAAGGTGAAGTCAGGAGGGTGAATCAGAAGAAGCAGAAGAAGGAGAAGGAGAAGGTGAAGTCTGGAGGGTGAATCAGAAGAATCAGAAGAAGGAGAAGCAGAAGGTGAAGTCTGGAGGGTGAATCAGAAGAAGCAGAAGAAAGAGAAGGAGAAGGTGAAGTCTGGAGGGTGAAGCAGAAGAAACAGAAGAAGGAGAAGGAGAAGGTGAAGACTGGAGGGTGAATCAGAAGAAGTAGAAGAAGGAGAAGGAGAAGGTGAAGTCTGGAGGGTGAATCAGAAGAAGTAGAAGAAGGAGAAGGAGAAGGTGAAGTCTGGAGGGTGAATCAGAAGAAGCAGAAGAAGGAGAAGGAGAAGGTGAAGTCTGGAGGGTGAATCAGAAGAAGCAGAAGAAGGAGAAGGAGAAGATGAAGTCTGGAGGGTGAATCGGAAGAAGTAGAAGAAGGAGAAGGAGAAGGTGAAGTCTGGAGGGTGAATCAGAAGAAGTAGAAGAAGGAGAAGGAGAAGTTGAAGTCTGGAGGGTGAATCAGAAGAAGCAGAAGAAGGAGAAGGAGAAGGTGAAGTCTGGAGGGTGAATCAGAAGAAGCAGAAGAAGGAGAAGGAGAAGATGAAGTCTGGAGGGTGAATCAGAAGAAGTAGAAGAAGGAGATGGAGAAGGTGAAGTCTGGAGGGTGAATCAGAAGAAGTAGAAGAAGGAGAAGGAGAAGATGAAGTCTGGAGGGTGAATCAGAAGAAACAGAAGAAGGAGCAGGAGAAGGTGAAGTCTGGAGGGTGAATCAGAAGAAGTAGAAGAAGGAGAAGGAGAAGGTGTAGTCTGGAGGGTGAATCAGAAGAAGTAGACGAAGGAGAAGGAGAAGGTGAAGTCTGGAGGGTGAATCAGAAGAAGTAGAAGAAGGAGAAGGAGAAGGTGAAGTCTGGAGGGTGAATCAGAAGAAGCAGAAGAAGGAGAAGGAGAAGGTGAAGTCTGGAGGGTGAATCAGAAGAAGCAGAAGTAGGAGAAGGAGAAGGTGAAGTCTGGAGGGTGAATCAGAAGAAGTAGATGAAGGAGAAGGAGAAGGTGAAGTCTGGAGGGTGAATCAGAAGAAGCAGAAGAAGGAGATGGAGAAGGTGAAGTCTGGAGGGTGAATCAGAAGACGTAGAAGAAGGAGAAGGAGAAGGTGAAGTCTGGAGGGTGAATCAGAAGAAGCAGAAGAAGGAGAAGGAGAAGGTGAAGTCTGGAGGGTGAATCAGAAGAAGCAGAAGAAGGAGAAGGAGAAGGTGAAGTCTGGAGGGTGATTCAGAAGAAGCAGAATAAGGAGAAGGAGAAGGTGAAGTCTGGAGGGTGAATCAGAAGAAGCAGAAGAAGGAGAAGGAGAAGGTGAAGTCTGGAGGGTGAATCAGAAGAAGTAGAAGAAGGAGAAGGAGAAGGTGAAGTCTGGAGGGTGAATCAGAAGAAGTAGAAGAAGGAGAAGGAGAAGGTGAAGTCTGGAGGGTGAATCAGAAGAAGTAGAAGAAGGAGAAGGAGAAGGTGAAGTCTGGAGGGTGAAGCAGAAGAAGTAGAAGAAGGAGAAGGAGAAGGTGAAGTCAGGAGGGTGAATCAGAAGATGTAGAAGAAGGACAAGGAGAAGGTGAAGTCAGGAGGGTGAATCAGAAGAAGCAGAAGAAGGAGAAGGAGAAGGTGAAGTCTGGAGGGTGAATCAGAAGAAGTAGAAGAAGGAGAAGGAGAAGGTGAAGTCTGGAGGGTGAATCAGAAGAAGCAGAAGAAGGAGAAGGAGAAGGTGAAGTCTGGAGGGTGAATCAGAAGAAGCAGAAGAAGGAGAAGGAGAAGGTGAAGTCTGGAGGGTGAATCAGAAGAAGCAGAATAAGGAGAAGGAGAAGGTTAAGTCTGGAGGGTGAATCAGAAGAAGCAGAAGAAGGAGAAGGAGAAGGTGAAGTCTGGAGGGTGAATCAGAAGAAGTAGAAGAAGGAGAAGGAGAAGGTGAAGTCTGGAGGGTGAAGCAGAAGAAGTAGAAGAAGGAGAAGGAGAAGGTGAAGTCAGGAGGGTGAATCAGATGAAGTAGAAGAAGGAGAAGGAGAAGGTGAAGTCTGGAGGTTGAATCAGAAGAATCAGAAGAAGGAGAAGGAGAAGGTGAAGTCTGGAGGGTGAAGCAGAAGAAGCAGAAGAAAGAGAAGGAGATGGTGAAGTCTGGAGGGTGAAGCAGAAGAAACAGAAGAAGGAGAAGGAGAAGGTGAAGACTGGAGGGTGAATCAGAAGAAGCAGAAGAAGGAGAAGGAGAAGATGAAGTCTGGAGGGTGAATCAGAAGAAACAGAAGAAGGAGCAGGAGAAGGTGAAGTCTGGAGGGTGAATCAGAAGAAGTAGAAGAAGGAGAAGGAGAAGGTGTAGTCTGGAGGGTGAATCAGAAGAAGTAGACGAAGGAGAAGGAGAAGGTGAAGTCTGGAGGGTGAATCAGAAGAAGTAGAAGAAGGAGAAGGAGAAGGTGAAGTCTGGAGGGTGAATCAGAAGAAGCAGAAGAAGGAGAAGGAGAAGGTGAAGTCTGGAGGGTGAATCAGAAGAAGCAGAAGAAGGAGAAGGAGAAGGTGAAGTCTGGAGGGTGAATCAGAAGAAGTAGATGAAGGAGAAGGAGAAGGTGAAGTCTGGAGGGTGAATCAGAAGAAGCAGAAGAAGGAGATGGAGAAGGTGAAGTCTGGAGGGTGAATCAGAAGACGTAGAAGAAGGAGAAGGAGAAGGTGAAGTCTGGAGGGTGAATCAGAAGAAGCAGAAGAAGGAGAAGGAGAAGGTGAAGTCTGGAGGGTGAATCAGAAGAAGCAGAAGAAGGAGAAGGAGAAGGTGAAGTCTGGAGGGTGATTCAGAAGAAGCAGAATAAGGAGAAGGAAAAGGTGAAGTCTGGAGGGTGAATCAGAAGAAGCAGAAGAAGGAGAAGGAGAAGGTGAAGTCTGGAGGGTGAATCAGAAGAAGTAGAAGAAGGAGAAGGAGAAGGTGAAGTCTGGAGGGTGAATCAGAAGAAGTAGAAGAAGGAGAAGGAGAAGGTGAAGTCTGGAGGGTGAATCAGAAGAAGTAGAAGAAGGAGAAGGAGAAGGTGAAGTCTGGAGGGTGAAGCAGAAGAAGTAGAAGAAGGAGAAGGAGAAGGTGAAGTCAGGAGGGTGAATCAGAAGATGTAGAAGAAGGACAAGGAGAAGGTGAAGTCAGGAGGGTGAATCAGAAGAAGCAGAAGAAGGAGAAGGAGAAGGTGAAGTCTGGAGGGTGAATCAGAAGAAGTAGAAGAAGGAGAAGGAGAAGGTGAAGTCTGGAGGGTGAATCAGAAGAAGCAGAAGAAGGAGAAGGAGAAGGTGAAGTCTGGAGGGTGAATCAGAAGAAGCAGAAGAAGGAGAAGGAGAAGGTGAAGTCTGGAGGGTGAATCAGAAGAAGCAGAATAAGGAGAAGGAGAAGGTTAAGTCTGGAGGGTGAATCAGAAGAAGCAGAAGAAGGAGAAGGAGAAGGTGAAGTCTGGAGGGTGAATCAGAAGAAGTAGAAGAAGGAGAAGGAGAAGGTGAAGTCTGGAGGGTGAAGCAGAAGAAGTAGAAGAAGGAGAAGGAGAAGGTGAAGTCAGGAGGGTGAATCAGATGAAGTAGAAGAAGGAGAAGGAGAAGGTGAAGTCTGGAGGTTGAATCAGAAGAATCAGAAGAAGGAGAAGGAGAAGGTGAAGTCTGGAGGGTGAAGCAGAAGAAGCAGAAGAAAGAGAAGGAGATGGTGAAGTCTGGAGGGTGAAGCAGAAGAAACAGAAGAAGGAGAAGGAGAAGGTGAAGACTGGAGGGTGAATCAGAAGAAGTAGAAGAAGGAGAAGGAGAAGGTGAAGTCTGGAGGGAGAATCAGAAGAAGTAGAAGAAGGAGAAGGAGAAGGTGAAGTCTGGAGGGTGAATCAGAAGAAGCAGAAGAAGGAGAAGGAGAAGGTGAAGTCTGGAGGGTGAATCAGAAGAAGCAGAAGAAGGAGAAGGAGAAGATGAAGTCTGGAGGGTGAATCAGAAGAAGTAGAAGAAGGAGAAGGAGAAGGTGAGGTCTGGAGGGTGAATCAGAAGAAGCAGAAGAAGGAGAAGGAGAAGGTGAAGTCTGGAGGGTGAATCAGAAGAAGCAGAAGAAGGAGAAGGAGAAGGTGAAGTCTGGAGGGTGAATCAGAAGAAGCAGAAGAAGGAAAAGGAGAAGGTGAAGTCAGGAGGGTGAATCAGAAGAAGCAGAAGAAGGAGAAGGAGAAGGTGAAGTTAGGAGGGTGAATCAGAAGAAGCAGAAGAAGGAGAAGGAGCAGGTGAAGTCAGGGGGGTGTAGCAGAAGAAGTAGAAGAAGGAGAAGGAGAAGGTGAAGTCAGGACGGTGAAGCAGAAGAAGCAGAAGAAGGAGAAGGAGAAGGTGAAGCCTGGAGGGCGCAGCAGCGGAAACAGAAGAAGGAGAAGGAGAAGGTGAAGTCTGGAGTGTGAAGCAGAAGAAGCAGAAGAAGGAGAAGGAGAAGGTGAAGTCTGGAGGGCGCAGCAGAAGAAGCAGAAGAAGGAGAATGAGAAGGTGAAGTCTGGAGGGTGAATCAGAAGAAGCAGAAGAAGGAGGAGGAGAAGGTGAAGTCTGGAGGGTGAATCAGAAGAAGTAGAAGAAGGAGAAGGAGAAGGTGAAGTCAGGAGGGTGAATCAGAAGATGTAGAAGAAGGAGAAGGAGAAGGTGAAGTCAGGAGGGTGAATCAGAAGAAGCAGAAGAAGGAGAAGGAGAAGGTGAAGTCTGGAGGGTGAATCAGAAGAAGTAGAAGAAGGAGAAGGAGAAGGTGAAGTCTGGAGGGTGAATCAGAAGAAGCAGAAGAAGGAGAAGGAGAAGGTGAAGTCTGGAGGGTGAATCAGAAGAAGCAGAAGAAGGAGAAGGAGAAGGTGAAGTCTGGAGGGTGAATCAGAAGAAGCAGAATAAGGAGAAGGAGAAGGTTAAGTCTGGAGGGTGAATCAGAAGAAGCAGAAGAAGGAGAAGGAGAAGGTGAAGTCTGGAGGGTGAATCAGAAGAAGTAGAAGAAGGAGAAGGAGAAGGTGAAGTCTGGAGGGTGAAGCAGAAGAAGTAGAAGAAGGAGAAGGAGAAGGTGAAGTCAGGAGGGTGAATCAGAAGAAGTAGAAGAAGGAGAAGGTGAAGTCAGGAGGGTGAATCAGAAGAAGCAGAAGAAGGAGATAGAGAAGGTGAAGTCTGGAGGGTGAATCAGAAGAATCAGAAGAAGGAGAAGGAGAAGGTGAAGTCTGGAGGGTGAAGCAGAAGAAGCAGAAGAAAGAGAAGGAGAAGGTGAAGTCTGGAGGGTGAAGCAGAAGAAACAGAAGAAGGAGAAGGAGAAGGTGAAGACTGGAGGGTGAATCAGAAGAAGTAGAAGAAGGAGAAGGAGAAGGTGAAGTCTGGAGGGTGAATCAGAAGAAGTAGAAGAAGGAGAAGGAGAAGGTGAAGTCTGGAGGGTGAATCAGAAGAAGCAGAAGAAGGAGAAGGAGAAGGTGAAGTCTGGAGGGTGAATCAGAAGAAGCAGAAGAAGGAGAAGGAGAAGATGAAGTCTGAAGGGTGAATCAGAAGAAGTCGAAGAAGGAGGAGGAGAAGGTGAGGTCTGGAGGGTGAATCAGAAGAAGCAGAAGAAGGAGAAGGAGAAGGTGAAGTCTGGAGGGTGAATCAGAAGAAGCAGAAGAAGGAGAAGGAGAAGGTGAAGTCTGGAGGGTGAATCAGAAGAAGCAGAAGAAGGAGAAGGAGAAGGTGAAGTCAGGAGGGTGAATCAGAAGAAGCAGAAGAAGGAGAAGGAGAAGGTGAAGTTAGGAGGGTGAATCAGAAGAAGCAGAAGAAGGAGAAGGAGCAGGTGAAGTCAGGGGGGTGTAGCAGAAGAAGTAGAAGAAGGAGAAGGAGAAGGTGAAGTCAGGACGGTGAAGCTGAAGAAGCAGAAGAAGGAGAAGGAGAAGGTGAAGCCTGGAGGGCGCAGCAGAAGAAGCAGAAGAAGGAGAAGGAGAAGGTGAAGTCTGGAGTGTGAAGCAGAAGAAGCAGAAGAAGGAGAAGGAGAAGGTGAAGTCTGGAGGGCGCAGCAGAAGAAGCAGAAGAAGGAGAATGAGAAGGTGAAGTCTGGAGGGTGAATCAGAAGAAGCAGAAGAAGGAGAAGGAGAAGGTGAAGTCTGGAGGTTGAATCAGAAGAAGTAGAAGAAGGAGAAGGAGAAGGTGAAGTCTGGAGGGTGAAGCAGAAGAAGTAGAAGAAGGAGAAGGAGAAGGTGAAGTCAGGAGGGTGAATCAGAAGAAGTAGAAGAAGGAGAAGGTGAAGTCAGGAGGGTGAATCAGAAGAAGGAGAAGAAGGAGAAGGAGAAGGTGAAGTCTGGAGGGTGAATCAGAAGAAGCAGAAGAAGGAGAAGGAGAAGGTGAAGCCTGGAGGGCGCAGCAGAGGAAGCAGAAGAAGGAGAAGGAGAAGGTGAAGTCTGGAGTGTGAAGCAGAAGAAGCAGAAGAAGGAGAAGGAGAAGGTGAAGTCTGGAGGGCGCAGCAGAAGAAGCAGAAGAAGGAGAATGAGAAGGTGAAGTCTGGAGGGTGAATCAGAAGAAGCAGAAGAAGGAGAAGGAGAAGGTGAAGTCTGGAGGGTGAATCAGAAGAAGTAGAAGAAGGAGAAGGAGAAGGTGAAGTCAGGAGGGTGAATCAGAAGATGTAGAAGAAGGAGAAGGAGAAGGTGAAGTCAGGAGGGTGAATCAGAAGAAGCAGAAGAAGGAGAAGGAGAAGGTGAAGTCTGGAGGGTGAATCAGAAGAAGTAGAAGAAGGAGAAGGAGAAGGTGAAGTCTGGAGGGTGAATCAGAAGAAGCAGAAGAAGGAGAAGGAGAAGGTGAAGTCTGGAGGGTGAATCAGAAGAAGCAGAAGAAGGAGAAGGAGAAGGTGAAGCCTGGAGGGCGCAGCAGAGGAAGCAGAAGAAGGAGAAGGAGAAGGTGAAGTCTGGAGTGTGAAGCAGAAGAAGCAGAAGAAGGAGAAGTAGAAGGTGAAGTCTGGAGGGCGCAGCAGAAGAAGCAGAAGAAGGAGAATGAGAAGGTGAAGTCTGGAGGGTGAATCAGAAGAAGCAGAAGAAGGAGAAGGAGAAGGTGAAGTCTGGAGGGTGAATCAGAAGAAGTAGAAGAAGGAGAAGGAGAAGGTGAAGTCAGGAGGGTGAATCAGAAGATGTAGAAGAAGGAGAAGGAGAAGGTGAAGTCAGGAGGGTGAATCAGAAGAAGCAGAAGAAGGAGAAGGAGAAGGTGAAGTCTGGAGGGTGAATCAGAAGAAGTAGAAGAAGGAGAAGGAGAAGGTGAAGTCTGGAGGGTGAATCAGAAGAAGCAGAAGAAGGAGAAGGAGAAGGTGAAGTCTGGAGGGTGAATCAGAAGAAGCAGAAGAAGGAGAAGGAGAAGGTGAAGTCTGGAGGGTGAATCAGAAGAAGCAGAATAAGGAGAAGGAGAAGGTTAAGTCTGGAGGATGAATCAGAAGAAGCAGAAGAAGGAGAAGGAGAAGGTGAAGTCTGGAGGGTGAATCAGAAGAAGTAGAAGAAGGAGAAGGAGAAGGTGAAGTCTGGAGGGTGAAGCAGAAGAAGTAGAAGAAGGAGAAGGAGAAGGTGAAGTCAGGAGGGTGAATCAGAAGAAGTAGAAGAAGGAGAAGGTGAAGTCAGGAGGGTGAATCAGAAGAAGCAGAAGAAGGAGATAGAGAAGGTGAAGTCTGGAGGGTGAATCAGAAGAATCAGAAGAAGGAGAAGGAGAAGGTGAAGTCTGGAGGGTGAAGCAGAAGAAGCAGAAGAAAGAGAAGGAGAAGGTGAAGTCTGGAGGGTGAAGCAGAAGAAACAGAAGAAGGAGAAGGAGAAGGTGAAGACTGGAGGGTGAATCAGAAGAAGTAGAAGAAGGAGAAGGAGAAGGTGAAGTCTGGAGGGTGAATCAGAAGAAGTAGAAGAAGGAGAAGGAGAAGGTGAAGTCTGGAGGGTGAATCAGAAGAAGCAGAAGAAGGAGAAGGAGAAGGTGAAGTCTGGAGGGTGAATCAGAAGAAGCAGAAGAAGGAGAAGGAGAAGATGAAGTCTGGAGGGTGAATCAGAAGAAGTCGAAGAAGGAGGAGGAGAAGGTGAGGTCTGGAGGGTGAATCAGAAGAAGCAGAAGAAGGAGAAGGAGAAGGTGAAGTCTGGAGGGTGAATCAGAAGAAGCAGAAGAAGGAGAAGGAGAAGGTGAAGTCTGGAGGGTGAATCAGAAGAAGCAGAAGAAGGAGAAGGAGAAGGTGAAGTCAGGAGGGTGAATCAGAAGAAGCAGAAGAAGGAGAAGGAGAAGGTGAAGTTAGGAGGGTGAATCAGAAGAAGCAGAAGAAGGAGAAGGAGCAGGTGAAGTCAGGGGGGTGTAGCAGAAGAAGTAGAAGAAGGAGAAGGAGAAGGTGAAGTCAGGACGGTGAAGCAGAAGAAGCAGAAGAAGGAGAAGGAGAAGGTGAAGCCTGGAGGGCGCAGCAGAAGAAGCAGAAGAAGGAGAAGGAGAAGGTGAAGTCTGGAGTGTGAAGCAGAAGAAGCAGAAGAAGGAGAAGGAGAAGGTGAAGTCTGGAGGGCGCAGCAGAAGAAGCAGAAGAAGGAGAATGAGAAGGTGAAGTCTGGAGGGTGAATCAGAAGAAGCAGAAGAAGGAGAAGGAGAAGGTGAAGTCTGGAGGTTGAATCAGAAGAAGTAGAAGAAGGAGAAGGAGAAGGTGAAGTCTGGAGGGTGAAGCAGAAGAAGTAGAAGAAGGAGAAGGAGAAGGTGAAGTCAGGAGGGTGAATCAGAAGAAGTAGAAGAAGGAGAAGGTGAAGTCAGGAGGGTGAATCAGAAGAAGCAGAAGAAGGAGAAGGAGAAGGTGAAGTCTGGAGGGTGAATCAGAAGAATCAGAAGAAGGAGAAGGAGAAGGTGAAGTCTGGAGGGTGAATCAGAAGAAGCAGAAGAAAGAGAAGGAGAAGGTGAAGTCTGGATGGTGAATCAGAAGAAGCAGAAGAAGGAGAAGGAGAAGGTGAAGTCTGGAGGGTGAATCAGAAGAAGTAGAAGAAGGAGAAGGAGAAGGTGAAGTCTGGAGGGTGAAGCAGAAGAAGTAGAAGAAGGAGAAGGAGAAGGTGAAGTCAGGAGGGTGAATCAGAAGAAGTAGAAGAAGGAGAAGGTGAAGTCAGGAGGGTGAATCAGAAGAAGCAGAAGAAGGAGATAGAGAAGATGAAGTCTGGAGGGTGAATCAGAAGAATCAGAAGAAGGAGAAGGAGAAGGTGAAGTCTGGAGGGTGAAGCAGAAGAAGCAGAAGAAAGAGAAGGAGAAGGTGAAGTCTGGAGGGTGAAGCAGAAGAAACAGAAGAAGGAGAAGAAGAAGGTGAAGACTGGAGGGTGAATCAGAAGAAGTAGAAGAAGGAGAAGGAGAAGGTGAAGTCTGGAGGGTGAATCAGAAGAATCAGAAGAAGGAGAAGGAGAAGGTGAAGTCTGGAGGGTGAATCAGAAGAAGCAGAAGAAAGAGAAGGAGAAGGTGAAGTCTGGAGGTTGAATCAGAAGAAGTAGAAGAAGGAGAAGGAGAAGGTGAAGTCTGGAGGGTGAAGCAGAAGAAGTAGAAGAAGGAGAAGGAGAAGGTGAAGTCAGGAGGGTGAATCAGAAGAAGTAGAAGAAGGAGAAGGTGAAGTCAGGAGGGTGAATCAGAAGAAGCAGAAGAAGGAGAAGGAGAAGGTGAAGTCTGGAGGGTGAATCAGAAGAATCAGAAGAAGGAGAAGGAGAAGGTGAAGTCTGGAGGGTGAATCAGAAGAAGCAGAAGAAAGAGAAGGAGAAGGTGAAGTCTGGATGGTGAATCAGAAGAAGCAGAAGAAGGAGAAGGAGAAGGTGAAGTCTGGAGGGTGAATCAGAAGAAGTAGAAGAAGGAGAAGGAGAAGGTGAAGTCTGGAGGGTGAAGCAGAAGAAGTAGAAGAAGGAGAAGGAGAAGGTGAAGTCAGGAGGGTGAATCAGAAGAAGTAGAAGAAGGAGAAGGTGAAGTCAGGAGGGTGAATCAGAAGAAGCAGAAGAAGGAGATAGAGAAGATGAAGTCTGGAGGGTGAATCAGAAGAATCAGAAGAAGGAGAAGGAGAAGGTGAAGTCTGGAGGGTGAAGCAGAAGAAGCAGAAGAAAGAGAAGGAGAAGGTGAAGTCTGGAGGGTGAAGCAGAAGAAACAGAAGAAGGAGAAGAAGAAGGTGAAGACTGGAGGGTGAATCAGAAGAAGTAGAAGAAGGAGAAGGAGAAGGTGAAGTCTGGAGGGTGAATCAGAAGAAGTAGAAGAAGGAGAAGGAGAAGGTGAAGTCTGGAGTGTGAATCAGAAGAAGCAGAAGAAGGAGAAGGAGAAGGTGAAGTCTGGAGGGTGAATCAGAAGAAGCAGAAGAAGGAGAAGGAGAAGATGAAGACTGGAGGGTGAATCAGAAGAAGTAGAAGAAGGAGAAGGAGAAGGTGAGGTCTGGAGGGTGAATCAGAAGAAGCAGAAGAAGGAGAAGGAGAAGGTGAAGTCTGGAGGGTGAATCAGAAGAAGCAGAAGAAGGAGAAGGAGAAGGTGAAGTCTGGAAGGTGAATCAGAAGAAGCAGAAGAAGGAGAAGGAGAAGGTGAAGTCAGGAGGGTGAATCAGAAGAAGCAGAATAAGGAGAAGGAGAAGGTGAAGTTAGGAGGGTGAATCAGAAGAAGCAGAAGAAGGAGAAGGAGCAGGTGAAGTCAGGGGGGTGTAGCAGAAGAAGTAGAAGAAGGAGAAGGAGAAGGTGAAGTCAGGACGGTGAAGCAGAAGAAGCAGAAGAAGGAGAAGGAGAAGGTGAAGCCTGGAGGGCGCAGCAGAAGAAGCAGAAGAAGGAGTAGGAGAAGGTGAAGTCTGGAGTGTGAAGCAGAAGAAGCAGAAGAAGGAGAAGGAGAAGGTGCAGTCTGGAGGGCGCAGCAGAAGAAGCAGAAGAAGGAGAATGAGAAGGTGAAGTCTGGAGGGTGAATCAGAAGAAGCAGAAGAAGGAGAAGGAGAAGGTGAAGTCTGGAGGTTGAATCAGAAGAAGTAGAAGAAGGAGAAGGAGAAGGTGAAGTCTGGAGGGTGAAGCAGAAGAAGTAGAAGAAGGAGAAGGAGAAGGTGAAGTCAGGAGGGTGAATCAGAAGAAGTAGAAGAAGCAGAAGGAGAAGGTGAAGTCAGGAGGGTGAATCAGAAGAAGCAGAAGAAGGAGAAGGAGAAGCTAAGTCTGGAGGGTGAATCAGAAGAATCAGAAGAAGGAGAAGGAGAAGGTGAAGTCTGGAGGGTGAATCAGAAGAAGCAGAAGAAAGAGAAGGAGAAGGTGAAGTCTGGAGGGTGAAGCAGAAGAAACAGAAGAAGGAGAAGGAGAAGGTGAAGACTGGAGGGTGAATCAGAAGAAGTAGAAGAAGGAGAAGGAGAAGGTGAAGTCTGGAGGGTGAATCAGAAGAAGTAGAAGAAGGAGAAGGAGAAGTTGAAGTCTGGAGGGTGAATCAGAAGAAGCAGAAGAAGGAGAAGGAGAAGGTGAAGTCTGGAGGGTGAATCAGAAGAAGCAGAAGAAGGAGAAGGAGAAGATGAAGTCTGGAGGGTGAATCAGAAGAAGTAGAAGAAGGAGAAGGAGAAGGTGAAGTCTGGAGGGTGAATCAGAAGAAGTAGTTGAAGGAGAAGGAGAAGATGAAGTCTGGAGGGTGAATCAGAAGAAACAGAAGAAGGAGAAGGAGAAGGTGAAGTCTGGAGGGTGAATCAGAAGAAGTAGAAGAAGGAGAAGGAGAAGGTGTAGTCTGGAGGGTGAATCAGAAGAAGTAGACGAAGGAGAAGGAGAAGGTGAAGTCTGGAGGGTGAATCAGAAGAAGCAGAAGAAGGAGAAGGAGAAGGTGAAGTCTGGAGGGTGAATCAGATGAAGTAGAAGAAGGAGAAGGAGAAGGTGAAGTCTGGAGGGTGAATCAGAAGAAGCAGAAGAAGGAGAAGGAGAAGGTGAAGTCTGGAGGGTGAATCAGAAGAAGCAGAAGAAGGAGAAGGAGAAGGTGAAGTCTGGAAGGTGAATCAGAAGAAGTAGAAGAAGGAGAAGGAGAAGTTGAAGTCTGGAGGGTGAAGCAGAGGAAGTAGAAGATGGAGAAGGAGAAGGTGAAGTCAGGAGGGTGAATCAGAAGAAGTAGAAGAAGGAGAAGGAGAAGGTGAAGTCAGGAGGGTGAATCAGAAGAAGCAGAAGATGGAGAAGGAGAAGGTGAAGACTGGAGGGTGAATCAGAAGAATCAGAAGAAGGAGAAGGAGAAGGTGAAGTCTGGAGGGTGAATCAGAAGAAGCAGAGGAAGGAGAAGGAGAAGGTGAAGTCTGGAGGGTGAATCAGAAGAAGCAGAATAAGGAGAAGGAGAAGGTGAAGTCTGGAGGGTGAATCAGAAGAAGCAGAATAAGGAGAAGGAGAAGGTGAAGTCTGGAGGGTGAATCAGAAGAAGCAGAAGAAGAAGGAGAAGGTGAAGTCTGGAGGGTGAATCAGAAGAAGCAGAAGAAGGAGAAGGAGAAGGTGAAGTCTGGAGGGTGAAGCAGAAGAAGGAGAAGAAGGAGAAGGAGAAGGTGAAGTCTGGAGGGTGAATCAGAAGTAGTAGAAGAAGGAGAAGGAGAAGGTGAAGTCTGGAGGGTGAATCAGAAGAAACAGAAGAAGGAGAAGGAGAAGGTGAAGTCTGGAGGGTGAATCAGAAGAAGTAGAAGAAGGAGAAGGAGAAGGTGTAGTCTGGAGGGTGAATCAGAAGAAGTAGACGAAGGAGAAGGAGAGGGTGAAGTCTGGAGGGTGAATCAGAAGAAGCAGAAGAAGGAGATGGAGAAGGTGAAGTCTGGAGGGTGAATCAGAAGAAGTAGAAGAAGGAGAAGGAGAAGGTGAAGTCTGGAGGGTGAATCAGAAGAAGCAGAAGAAGGAGAAGGAGAAGGTGAAGTCTGGAGGGTGAATCAGAAGAAGCAGAAGAAGGAGAAGGAGAAGGTGAAGTCTGGAGGGTGATTCAGAAGAAGCAGAATAAGGAGAAGGAGAAGGTGATGTCTGGAGGGTGAATCAGAAGAAGCAGAAGAAGGAGAAGGAGAAGGTGAAGTCTGGAGGGTGAATCAGAAGAAGCAGAAGAAGGAGAAGGAGAAGGTGAAGTCTGGAGGGTGAATCAGATGAAGTAGAAGAAGGAGAAGGAGAAGGTGAAGTCTGGAGGGTGAATCAGAAGAAGCAGAAGAAGGAGAAGGAGAAGGTGAAGTCTGGAGGGTGAATCAGAAGAAGCAGAAGAAGGAGAAGGAGAAGGTGAAGTCTGGAAGGTGAATCAGAAGAAGTAGAAGAAGGAGAAGGAGAAGTTGAAGTCTGGAGGGTGAAGCAGAGGAAGTAGAAGATGGAGAAGGAGAAGGTGAAGTCAGGAGGGTGAATCAGAAGAAGTAGAAGAAGGAGAAGGAGAAGGTGAAGTCAGGAGGGTGAATCAGAAGAAGCAGAAGATGGAGAAGGAGAAGGTGAAGACTGGAGGGTGAATCAGAAGAATCAGAAGAAGGAGAAGGAGAAGGTGAAGTCTGGAGGGTGAATCAGAAGAAGCAGAGGAAGGAGAAGGAGAAGGTGAAGTCTGGAGGGTGAATCAGAAGAAGCAGAATAAGGAGAAGGAGAAGGTGAAGTCTGGAGGGTGAATCAGAAGAAGCAGAATAAGGAGAAGGAGAAGGTGAAGTCTGGAGGGTGAATCAGAAGAAGCAGAAGAAGAAGGAGAAGGTGAAGTCTGGAGGGTGAATCAGAAGAAGCAGAAGAAGGAGAAGGAGAAGGTGAAGTCTGGAGGGTGAAGCAGAAGAAGGAGAAGAAGGAGAAGGAGAAGGTGAAGTCTGGAGGGTGAATCAGAAGTAGTAGAAGAAGGAGAAGGAGAAGGTGAAGTCTGGAGGGTGAATCAGAAGAAACAGAAGAAGGAGAAGGAGAAGGTGAAGTCTGGAGGGTGAATCAGAAGAAGTAGAAGAAGGAGAAGGAGAAGGTGTAGTCTGGAGGGTGAATCAGAAGAAGTAGACGAAGGAGAAGGAGAGGGTGAAGTCTGGAGGGTGAATCAGAAGAAGCAGAAGAAGGAGATGGAGAAGGTGAAGTCTGGAGGGTGAATCAGAAGAAGTAGAAGAAGGAGAAGGAGAAGGTGAAGTCTGGAGGGTGAATCAGAAGAAGCAGAAGAAGGAGAAGGAGAAGGTGAAGTCTGGAGGGTGAATCAGAAGAAGCAGAAGAAGGAGAAGGAGAAGGTGAAGTCTGGAGGGTGATTCAGAAGAAGCAGAATAAGGAGAAGGAGAAGGTGATGTCTGGAGGGTGAATCAGAAGAAGCAGAAGAAGGAGAAGGAGAAGGTGAAGTCTGGAGGGTGAATCAGAAGAAGTAGAAGAAGGAGAAGGAGAAGGTGAAGTCTGGAGGGTGAATCAGAAGAAGTAGAAGAAGGAGAAGGAGAAGGTGAAGTCTGGAGGGTGAATCAGAAGAAGTAGAAGAAGGAGAAGGAGAAGGTGAAGTCTGGAGGGGGAAGCAGAAGAAGTAGAAGAAGGAGAAGGAGAAGGTGAAGTCAGGAGGGTGATTCAGAAGATGTAGAAGAAGGAGAAGGAGAAGGTGAAGTCAGGAGGGTGAATCAGAAGAAGCAGAAGAAGGAGAAGGAGAAGGTGAAGTCTGGAGGGTGAATCAGAAGAAGTAGTTGAAGGAGAAGGAGAAGATGAAGTCTGGAGGGTGAATCAGAAGAAACAGAAGAAGGAGAAGGAGAAGGTGAAGTCTGGAGGGTGAATCAGAAGAAGTAGAAGAAGGAGAAGGAGAAGGTGTAGTCTGGAGGGTGAATCAGAAGAAGTAGACGAAGGAGAAGGAGAAGGTGAAGTCTGGAGGGTGAATCAGAAGAAGCAGAAGAAGGAGAAGGAGAAGGTGAAGTCTGGAGGGTGAATCAGATGAAGTAGAAGAAGGAGAAGGAGAAGGTGAAGTCTGGAGGGTGAATCAGAAGAAGCAGAAGAAGGAGAAGGAGAAGGTGAAGTCTGGAGGGTGAATCAGAAGAAGCAGAAGAAGGAGAAGGAGAAGGTGAAGTCTGGAAGGTGAATCAGAAGAAGTAGAAGAAGGAGAAGGAGAAGTTGAAGTCTGGAGGGTGAAGCAGAGGAAGTAGAAGATGGAGAAGGAGAAGGTGAAGTCAGGAGGGTGAATCAGAAGAAGTAGAAGAAGGAGAAGGAGAAGGTGAAGTCAGGAGGGTGAATCAGAAGAAGCAGAAGATGGAGAAGGAGAAGGTGAAGACTGGAGGGTGAATCAGAAGAATCAGAAGAAGGAGAAGGAGAAGGTGAAGTCTGGAGGGTGAATCAGAAGAAGCAGAGGAAGGAGAAGGAGAAGGTGAAGTCTGGAGGGTGAATCAGAAGAAGCAGAATAAGGAGAAGGAGAAGGTGAAGTCTGGAGGGTGAATCAGAAGAAGCAGAATAAGGAGAAGGAGAAGGTGAAGTCTGGAGGGTGAATCAGAAGAAGCAGAAGAAGAAGGAGAAGGTGAAGTCTGGAGGGTGAATCAGAAGAAGCAGAAGAAGGAGAAGGAGAAGGTGAAGTCTGGAGGGTGAAGCAGAAGAAGGAGAAGAAGGAGAAGGAGAAGGTGAAGTCTGGAGGGTGAATCAGAAGTAGTAGAAGAAGGAGAAGGAGAAGGTGAAGTCTGGAGGGTGAATCAGAAGAAACAGAAGAAGGAGAAGGAGAAGGTGAAGTCTGGAGGGTGAATCAGAAGAAGTAGAAGAAGGAGAAGGAGAAGGTGTAGTCTGGAGGGTGAATCAGAAGAAGTAGACGAAGGAGAAGGAGAAGGTGAAGTCTGGAGGGTGAATCAGAAGAAGCAGAAGAAGGAGATGGAGAAGGTGAAGTCTGGAGGGTGAATCAGAAGAAGTAGAAGAAGGAGAAGGAGAAGGTGAAGTCTGGAGGGTGAATCAGAAGAAGCAGAAGAAGGAGAAGGAGAAGGTGAAGTCTGGAGGGTGAATCAGAAGAAGCAGAAGAAGGAGAAGGAGAAGGTGAAGTCTGGAGGGTGATTCAGAAGAAGCAGAATAAGGAGAAGGAGAAGGTGATGTCTGGAGGGTGAATCAGAAGAAGCAGAAGAAGGAGAAGGAGAAGGTGAAGTCTGGAGGGTGAATCAGAAGAAGTAGAAGAAGGAGAAGGAGAAGGTGAAGTCTGGAGGGTGAATCAGAAGAAGTAGAAGAAGGAGAAGGAGAAGGTGAAGTCTGGAGGGGGTAGCAGAAGAAGTAGAAGAAGGAGAAGGAGAAGGTGAAGTCAGGAGGGTGAATCAGAAGATGTAGAAGAAGGAGAAGGAGAAGGTGAAGTCAGGAGGGTGAATCAGAAGAAGCAGAAGAAGGAGAAGGAGAAGGTGAAGTCTGGAGGGTGAATCAGAAGAATCAGAAGAAGGAGAAGGAGAAGGTGAAGTCTGGAGGGTGAATCAGAAGAAGTAGAAGAAGGAGAAGGAGAAGGTGAAGTCTGGAGGGTGAATCAGAAGAAGCAGAAGAAGGAGAAGGAGAAGGTGAAGTCTGGAGGGTGAATCAGAAGAAGTAGACGAAGGAGAAGGAGAAGGTGAAGTCTGGAGGGTGAATCAGAAGAAGCAGAAGAAGGAGATGGAGAAGGTGAAGTCTGGAGGGTGAATCAGAAAAAGTAGAAGAAGGAGAAGGTGAAGGTGAAGTCTGGAGGGTGAATCAGAAGAAGCAGAAGAAGGAGAAGGAGAAGGTGAAGTCTGGAGGGTGAATCAGAAGAAGCAGAAGAAGGAGAAGGAGAAGGTGAAGTCTGGAGGGTGATTCAGAAGAAGCAGAATAAGGAGAAGGAGAAGGTGAAGTCTGGAGGGTGAATCAGAAGAAGCAGAAGAAGGAGAAGGAGAAGGAGAAGTCTGGAGGGTGAATCAGAAGAAGTAGAAGAAGGAGAAGGAGAAGGTGAAGTCTGGAGGGTGAATCAGAAGTAGTAGAAGAAGGAGAAGGAGAAGGTGAAGTCTGGAGGGTGAATCAGAAGAAGTAGAAGAAGGAGAAGGAGAAGGTGAAGTCTGGAAGGTGAATCAGAAGAAGTAGAAGAAGGAGAAGGAGAAGTTGAAGTCTGGAGGGTGAAGCAGAGGAAGTAGAAGATGGAGAAGGAGAAGGTGAAGTCAGGAGGGTGAATCAGAAGAAGTAGAAGAAGGAGAAGGAGAAGGTGAAGTCAGGAGGGTGAATCAGAAGAAGCAGAAGATGGAGAAGGAGAAGGTGAAGACTGGAGGGTGAATCAGAAGAATCAGAAGAAGGAGAAGGAGAAGGTGAAGTCTGGAGGGTGAATCAGAAGAAGCAGAGGAAGGAGAAGGAGAAGGTGAAGTCTGGAGGGTGAATCAGAAGAAGCAGAATAAGGAGAAGGAGAAGGTGAAGTCTGGAGGGTGAATCAGAAGAAGCAGAATAAGGAGAAGGAGAAGGTGAAGTCTGGAGGGTGAATCAGAAGAAGCAGAAGAAGAAGGAGAAGGTGAAGTCTGGAGGGTGAATCAGAAGAAGCAGAAGAAGGAGAAGGAGAAGGTGAAGTCTGGAGGGTGAAGCAGAAGAAGGAGAAGAAGGAGAAGGAGAAGGTGAAGTCTGGAGGGTGAATCAGAAGTAGTAGAAGAAGGAGAAGGAGAAGGTGAAGTCTGGAGGGTGAATCAGAAGAAACAGAAGAAGGAGAAGGAGAAGGTGAAGTCTGGAGGGTGAATCAGAAGAAGTAGAAGAAGGAGAAGGAGAAGGTGTAGTCTGGAGGGTGAATCAGAAGAAGTAGACGAAGGAGAAGGAGAAGGTGAAGTCTGGAGGGTGAATCAGAAGAAGCAGAAGAAGGAGATGGAGAAGGTGAAGTCTGGAGGGTGAATCAGAAGAAGTAGAAGAAGGAGAAGGAGAAGGTGAAGTCTGGAGGGTGAATCAGAAGAAGCAGAAGAAGGAGAAGGAGAAGGTGAAGTCTGGAGGGTGAATCAGAAGAAGCAGAAGAAGGAGAAGGAGAAGGTGAAGTCTGGAGGGTGATTCAGAAGAAGCAGAATAAGGAGAAGGAGAAGGTGATGTCTGGAGGGTGAATCAGAAGAAGCAGAAGAAGGAGAAGGAGAAGGTGAAGTCTGGAGGGTGAATCAGAAGAAGTAGAAGAAGGAGAAGGAGAAGGTGAAGTCTGGAGGGTGAATCAGAAGAATCAGAAGAAGGAGAAGGAGAAGGTGAAGTCTGGAGGGTGAATCAGAAGAAGTAGAAGAAGGAGAAGGAGAAGGTGAAGTCTGGAGGGTGAATCAGAAGAAGCAGAAGAAGGAGAAGGAGAAGGTGAAGTCTGGAGGGTGAATCAGAAGAAGTAGACGAAGGAGAAGGAGAAGGTGAAGTCTGGAGGGTGAATCAGAAGAAGCAGAAGAAGGAGATGGAGAAGGTGAAGTCTGGAGGGTGAATCAGAAAAAGTAGAAGAAGGAGAAGGTGAAGGTGAAGTCTGGAGGGTTTATCAGAAGAAGCAGAAGAAGGAGAAGGAGAAGGTGAAGTCTGGAGGGTGAATCAGAAGAAGCAGAAGAAGGAGAAGGTGAAGTCTGGAGGGTGATTCAGAAGAAGCAGAATAAGGAGAAGGAGAAGGTGAAGTCTGGAGGGTGAATCAGAAGAAGCAGAAGAAGGAGAAGGAGAAGGAGAAGTCTGGAGGGTGAATCAGAAGAAGTAGAAGAAGGAGAAGGAGAAGGTGAAGTCTGGAGGGTGAATCAGAAGTAGTAGAAGAAGGAGAAGGAGAAGGTGATGTCTGGAGGGTGAATCAGAAGAAGTAGAAGAAGGAGAAGGAGAAGGTGAAGTCTGGAAGGTGAATCAGAAGAAGTAGAAGAAGGAGAAGGAGAAGTTGAAGTCTGGAGGGTGAAGCAGAGGAAGTAGAAGATGGAGAAGGAGAAGGTGAAGTCAGGAGGGTGAATCAGAAGAAGTAGAAGAAGGAGAAGGAGAAGGTGAAGTCAGGAGGGTGAATCAGAAGAAGCAGAAGATGGAGAAGGAGAAGGTGAAGACTGGAGGGTGAATCAGAAGAATCAGAAGAAGGAGAAGGAGAAGGTGAAGTCTGGAGGGTGAATCAGAAGAAGCAGAGGAAGGAGAAGGAGAAGGTGAAGTCTGGAGGGTGAATCAGAAGAAGCAGAATAAGGAGAAGGAGAAGGTGAAGTCTGGAGGGTGAATCAGAAGAAGCAGAATAAGGAGAAGGAGAAGGTGAAGTCTGGAGGGTGAATCAGAAGAAGCAGAAGAAGAAGGAGAAGGTGAAGTCTGGAGGGTGAATCAGAAGAAGCAGAAGAAGGAGAAGGAGAAGGTGAAGTCTGGAGGGTGAAGCAGAAGAAGGAGAAGAAGGAGAAGGAGAAGGTGAAGTCTGGAGGGTGAATCAGAAGTAGTAGAAGAAGGAGAAGGAGAAGGTGAAGTCTGGAGGGTGAATCAGAAGAAACAGAAGAAGGAGAAGGAGAAGGTGAAGTCTGGAGGGTGAATCAGAAGAAGTAGAAGAAGGAGAAGGAGAAGGTGTAGTCTGGAGGGTGAATCAGAAGAAGTAGACGAAGGAGAAGGAGAAGGTGAAGTCTGGAGGGTGAATCAGAAGAAGCAGAAGAAGGAGATGGAGAAGGTGAAGTCTGGAGGGTGAATCAGAAGAAGTAGAAGAAGGAGAAGGAGAAGGTGAAGTCTGGAGGGTGAATCAGAAGAAGCAGAAGAAGGAGAAGGAGAAGGTGAAGTCTGGAGGGTGAATCGGAAGAAGCAGAAGAAGGAGAAGGAGAAGGTGAAGTCTGGAGGGTGATTCAGAAGAAGCAGAATAAGGAGAAGGAGAAGGTGATGTCTGGAGGGTGAATCAGAAGAAGCAGAAGAAGGAGAAGGAGAAGGTGAAGTCTGGAGGGTGAATCAGAAGAAGTAGAAGAAGGAGAAGGAGAAGGTGAAGTCTGGAGGGTGAATCAGAAGAAGTAGAAGAAGGAGAAGGAGAAGGTGAAGTCTGGAGGGTGAATCAGAAGAAGTAGAAGAAGGAGAAGGAGAAGGTGAAGTCTGGAGGGGGAAGCAGAAGAAGTAGAAGAAGGAGAAGGAGAAGGTGAAGTCAGGAGGGTGAATCAGAAGATGTAGAAGAAGGAGAAGGAGAAGGTGAAGTCAGGAGGGTGAATCAGAAGAAGCAGAAGAAGGAGAAGGAGAAGGTGAAGTCTGGAGGGTGAATCAGAAGAATCAGAAGAAGGAGAAGGAGAAGGTGAAGTCTGGAGGGTGAATCAGAAGAAGTAGAAGAAGGAGAAGGAGAAGGTGAAGTCTGGAGGGTGAATCAGAAGAAGCAGAAGAAGGAGAAGGAGAAGGTGAAGTCTGGAGGGTGAATCAGAAGAAGTAGACGAAGGAGAAGGAGAAGGTGAAGTCTGGAGGGTGAATCAGAAGAAGCAGAAGAAGGAGATGGAGAAGGTGAAGTCTGGAGGGTGAATCAGAAAAAGTAGAAGAAGGAGAAGGTGAAGGTGAAGTCTGGAGGGTGAATCAGAAGAAGCAGAAGAAGGAGAAGGAGAAGGTGAAGTCTGGAGGGTGAATCAGAAGAAGCAGAAGAAGGAGAAGGAGAAGGTGAAGTCTGGAGGGTGATTCAGAAGAAGCAGAATAAGGAGAAGGAGAAGGTGAAGTCTGGAGGGTGAATCAGAAGAAGCAGAAGAAGGAGAAGGAGAAGGAGAAGTCTGGAGGGTGAATCAGAAGAAGTAGAAGAAGTAGAAGGAGAAGGTGAAGTCTGGAGGGTGAATCAGAAGTAGTAGAAGAAGGAGAAGGAGAAGGTGAAGTCTGGAGGGTGAATCAGAAGAAGTAGAAGAAGGAGAAGGAGAAGGTGAAGTCTGGAGGTTGAAGCAGAAGAAGTAGAAGAAGGAGAAGGAGAAGGTGAAGTCAGGAGGGTGAATCAGAACATGTAGAAGAAGGAGAAGGAGAAGGTGAAGTCAGGAGGGTGAATCAGAAGAAGCAGAAGAAGGAGAAGGAGAAGGTGAAGTCTGGAGGGTGAATCAGAAGAAGTAGAAGAAGGAGAAGGAGAAGGTGAAGTCTGGAGGGTGAATCAGAAGAAGCAGAAGAAGGAGAAGGAGAAGGTGAAGTCTGGAGGGTGAATCAGAAGAAGCAGAAGAAGGAGAAGGAGAAGGTGAAGTCTGGAGGGTGAATCAGAAGAAGCAGAAGAAGGAGAAGGAGAAGGTGAAGTCTGGAGGGTGAATCAGAAGAAGCAGAATAAGGAGAAGGAGAAGGTGAAGTCTGGAGGGTGAATCAGAAGACGCAGAAGAAGGAGAAGGAGAAGGTGAAGTCTGGAGGGTGAATCAGAAGAAGTAGAAGAAGGAGAAGGAGAAGGTGAAGTCTGGAGGGTGAAGCAGAAGAAGTAGAAGAAGGAGAAGGAGAAGGTGAAGTCAGGAGGGTGAATCAGAAGAAGTAGAAGAAGGAGAAGGAGAAGGTGAAGTCGGGAGGGTGAATCAGAAGAAGCAGAAGAAGGAGATAGAGAAGGTGAAGTCTGGAGGGTGAATCAGAAGAATCAGAAGAAGGAGAAGGAGAAGGTGAAGTCTGGAGGGTGAAGCAGAAGAAGCAGAAGAAAGAGAAGGAGAAGGTGAAGTCTGGAGGGTGAAGCAGAAGATACAGAAGAGGAGAAGGAGAAGGTGAAGACTGGAGGGTGAATCAGAAGAAGTAGAAGAAGGAGAAGGAGAAGGTGAAGTCTGGAGGGTGAATCAGATGAAGTAGAAGAAGGAGAAGGAGAAGGTGAAGTCTGGAGGATGAATCAGAAGAAGCAGAAGAAGGAGAAGGAGAAGGTGAAGTCTGGAGGGTGAATCAGAAGAAGCAGAAGAAGGAGAAGGAGAAGATGAAGTCTGGATGGTGAATCAGAAGAAGTAGAAGAAGGAGAAGGAGAAGGTGAGGTCTGGAGGGTGAATCAGAAGAAGCAGAAGAAGGAGAAGGAGAAGGTGAAGTCTGGAGGGTGAATCAGAAGAAGCAGAAGAAGGAGAAGGAGAAGGTGAAGTCTGGAGGGTGAATCAGAAGAAGCAGAAGAAGGAGAAGGAGAAGGTGAAGTCAGGAGGGTGAATCAGAAGAAGCAGAAGAAGGAGAAGGAGTAGGTGAAGTTAGGAGGGTGAATCAGAAGAAGCAGAAGAAGGAGAAGGACCAGGTGAAGTCAGGGGGGTGTAGCAGAAGAAGTAGAAGAAGGAGAAGGAGAAGGTGAAGTCAGGACGGTGAAGCAGAAGAAGCAGAAGAAGGAGAAGGAGAAGGTGAAGCCTGGAGGGCGCAGCAGAAGAAGCAGAAGAAGGAGAAGGAGAAGGTGAAGTCTGGAGTGTGAAGCAGAAGAAGCAGAAGAAGGAGAAGGAGAAGGTGAAGTCTGGAGGGCGCAGCAGAAGAAGCAGAAGAAGGAGAATGAGAAGGTGAAGTCTGGAGGGTGAATCAGAAGAAGCAGAAGAAGGAGAAGGAGAAGGTGAAGTCTGGAGGGTGAATCAGAAGAAGTAGAAGAAGGAGAAGGAGAAGGTGAAGTCTGGAGCTGAAGCAGAAGAAGTAGAAGAAGGAGAAGGAGAAGGTGAAGTCAGGAGGGTGAATCAGAAGAAGTAGAAGAAGGAGAAGGAGAAGGTGAAGTCAGGAGGGTGAATCAGAAGAAGCAGAAGATGGAGAAGGAGAAGGTGAAGTCTGGAGGGTGAATCAGAAGAATCAGAAGAAGGAGAAGGAGAAGGTGAAGTCTGGAGGGTGAATCAGATGAAGCAGAAGAAAGAGAAGGAGAAGGTGAAGTCTGGAGGGTGAAGCAGAAGAAACAGAAGAAGGAGAAGGAGAAGGTGAAGACTGGACGGTGAATCAGAAGAAGTAGAAGAAGGAGAAGGAGAAGGTGAAGTCTGGAGGATGAATCAGAAGAAGTAGAAGAAGGAGAAGTTGAAGTCTGGAGGGTGAATCAGAAGAAGCAGAAGAAGGAGAAGGAGAAGGTGAAGTCTGGAGGGTGAATCAGAAGAAGCAGAAGAAGGAGAAGGAGAAGATGAAGTCTGGAGGGTGAATCAGAAGAAGCAGAAGAAGGAGAAGGAGAAGGTTAAGTCTGGAGGGTGAATCAGAAGAAGTAGAAGAAGGAGAAGGAGAAGGTGAAGTCTGGAGGGTGAATCAGAAGAAGCAGAAGAAGGAGAAGGAGAAGGTGAAGTCTGGAGGGTGAATCAGAAGAAGCAGAAAAAGGAGAAGGAGAAGGTGAAGTCTGGAGGGTGAATCAGAAGAAGCAGAATAAGGAGAAGGAGAAGGTGAAGTCTGGAGGGTGAATCAGAAGAAGCAGAAGAAGGAGAAGGAGAAGGTGAAGTCTGGAGGGTGAATCAGAAGAAGTAGAAGAAGGAGAAGGAGAAGATGAAGTCTGGAGGGTGAATCAGAAGAAGTAGAAGAAGGAGAAGGAGAAGTTGAAGTCTGGAGGGTGAATCAGAAGAAGTAGAAGAAGGAGAAGGAGAAGATGAAGTCTGGAGGGTGAATCAGAAGAAACAGAAGAAGGAGAAGGAGAAGGTGAAGTCTGTAGGGTGAATCAGAAGAAGTAGAAGAAGGAGAAGGAGAAGGTGTAGTCTGGAGGGTGAATCAGAAGAAGTAGACGAAGGAGAAGGAGAAGGTGAAGTCTGGAGGGTGAATCAGAAGAAGCAGAAGAAGGAGAAGGAGAAGGTGAAGTCTGGAGGGTGAATCAGAAGAAGTAGAAGAAGGAGAAGGAGAAGTTGAAGTCTGGAGGGTGAATCAGAAGAAGCAGAATAAGGAGAAGGAGAAGGTGAAGTCTGGAGGGTGAATCAGAAGAAGCAGAAGAAGGAGAAGGAGAAGGTGAAGTCTGGAGGGTGAATCAGAAGAAGTAGAAGAAGGAGAAGGAGAAGATGAAGTCTGGAGGCTGAATCAGAAGAAGTAGAAGAAGGAGAAGGAGAAGGTGAAGTCTGGAGGGTGAATCAGAAGAAGTAGAAGAAGGAGAAGGAGAAGATGAAGTCTGGAGGGTGAATCAGAAGAAACAGAAGAATGAGAAGGAGAAGGTGAAGTCTGGAGGGTGAATCAGAAGAAGTAGAAGAAGGAGAAGGAGAAGGTGTAGTCTGGAGGGTGAATCAGAAGAAGTAGACGAAGGAGAAGGAGAAGGTGAAGTCTGGAGGGTGAATCAGAAGAAGCAGAAGAAGGAGAAGGAGAAGGTGAAGTCTGGAGGGTGAATCAGAAGAAGTAGAAGAAGGAGAAGGAGAAGGTGAAGTCTGGAGGGTGAATCAGAAGAAGCAGAAGAAGGAGAAGGAGAAGGTGAAGTCTGGAGGGTGAATCAGAAGAAGCAGAAGAAGGAGAAGGAGAAGGTGAAGTCTGGAGTGTGAATCAGAAGAAGTAGAAGAAGGAGAAGGAGAAGTTGAAGTCTGGAGGGTGAAGCAGAAGAAGTAGAAGATGGAGAAGGAGAAGGTGAAGTCAGGAGGGTGAATCAGAAGAAGTAGAAGAAGGAGAAGGAGAAGGTGAAGTCAGGAGGGTGAATCAGAAGAAGCAGAAGATGGAGAAGGAGAAGGTGAAGTCTGGAGGGTGAATCAGAAGAATCAGAAGAAGGAGAAGGAGAAGGTGAAGTCTGGAGTGTGAATCAGAAGAAGCAAAGGAAGGAGAAGGAGAAGGTGAAGTCTGGAGGGTGAATCAGAAGAAGCAGAATAAGGAGAAGGAGAAGTTGAAGTCTGGAGGGTGAATCAGAAGAAGCAGAATAAGGAGAAGGAGAAGGTGAAGTCTGGAGGGTGAATCAGAAGAAGCAGAAGAAGGAGAAGGAGAAGGTGAAGTCTGGAGGGTGAATCAGAAGAAGTAGAAGAAGGAGAAGGAGAAGGTGAAGTCTGGAGGGTGAAGCAGAAGAAGTAGAAGAAGGAGAAGGAGAAGGTGAAGTCAGGAGGGTGAATCAGAAGAAGTAGAAGAAGGAGAAGGAGAAGGTGAAGTCAGGAGGGTGAATCAGAAGAAGCAGGAGAAGGAGAAGGAGAAGGAGAAGTCTGGAGGGTGAATCAGAAGAATCAGAAGAAGGAGAAGGAGAAGGTGAAGTCTGGAGGGTGAATCAGAAGAAGCAGAAGAAAGAGAAGGAGAAGGTGAAGTCTGGAGGGTGAAGCAGAAGAAACAGAAGAAGGAGAAGGAGAAGGTGAAGACTGGAGGGTGAATCAGAAGAAGTAGAAGAAGGAGAAGGAGAAGGTGAAGTCTGGAGGGTGAATCAGAAGAAGTAGTAGAAGGAGAAGGAGAAGGTGAAGTCTGGAGGGTGAATCAGAAGAAGCAGAAGAAGGAGAAGGAGAAGATGAAGTCTGGAGGGTGAATCAGAAGAAGTAGAAGAAGGAGAAGGAGAAGGTGAAGTCTGGAGGGTGAATCAGAAGTAGTAGAAGAAGGAGAAGGAGAAGGTGAAGTCTGGAGGGTGAATCAGAAGAAACAGAAGAAGGAGAAGGAGAAGGTGAAGTCTGGAGGGTGAATCAGAAGAAGTAGAAGAAGGAGAAGGAGAAGGTGTAGTCTGGAGGGTGAATCAGAAGAAGTAGACGAAGGAGAAGGAGAAGGTGAAGTCTGGAGGGTGAATCAGAAGAAGCAGAAGAAGGAGATGGAGAAGGTGAAGTCTGGAGGGTGAATCAGAAGAAGTAGAAGAAGGAGAAGGAGAAGGTGAAGTCTGGAGGGTGAATCAGAAGAAGCAGAAGAAGGAGAAGGAGAAGGTGAAGTCTGGAGGGTGAATCAGAAGAAGCAGAAGAAGGAGAAGGAGAAGGTGAAGTCTGGAGGGTGATTCAGAAGAAGCAGAATAAGGAGAAGGAGAAGGTGATGTCTGGAGGGTGAATCAGAAGAAGCAGAAGAAGGAGAAGGAGAAGGTGAAGTCTGGAGGGTGAATCAGTAGAAGCAGAAGAAGGAGAAGGAGAAGGTGAAGTCTGGAGGGTGAATCAGAAGAAGCAGAAGAAGGAGAAGGAGAAGGTGAAGTCTGGAGGGTGAAGCAGAAGAAGTAGAAGAAGGAGAAGGAGAAGGTGAAGTCAGGAGGGTGAATCAGAAGAAGTAGAAGAAGGAGAAGGAGAAGGTGAAGTCAGGAGGGTGAATCAGAAGAAGCAGAAGAAGGAGAAGGAGAAGGTGAAGTCTGGAGGGTGAATCAGAAGAATCAGAAGAAGGAGAAGGAGAAGGTGAAGTCTGGAGGGTGAATCAGAAGAAGCAGAAGAAAGAGAAGGAGAAGGTGAAGTCTGGAGGGTGAAGCAGAAGAAACAGAAGAAGGAGAAGGAGAAGGTGAAGACTGGAGGGTGAATCAGAAGAAGTAGAAGAAGGAGAAGGAGAAGGTGAAGTCTGGAGGGTGAATCAGAAGAAGTAGAAGAAGGAGAAGGAGAAGGTGAAGTCTGGAGGGTGAATCAGAAGAAGCAGAAGAAGGAGAAGGAGAAGGTGAAGTCTGGAGGTTGAATCAGAAGAAGCAGAAGAAGGAGAAGGAGAAGATGAAGTCTGGATGGTGAATCGGAAGAAGTAGAAGAAGGAGAAGGAGAAGGTGAAGTCTGGAGGGTGAATCAGAAGAAGTAGAAGAAGGAGAAGGAGAAGTTGAAGTCTGGAGGGTGAATCAGAAGAAGCAGAAGAAGGAGAAGGTGAAGGTGAAGTCTGGAGGGTGAATCAGAAGAAGCAGAAGAAGGAGAAGGAGAAGATGAAGTCTGGAGGGTGAATCAGAAGAAGTAGAAGAAGGAGAAGGAGAAGGTGAAGTCTGGAGGGTGAATCAGAAGAAGGAGAAGAAGGAAAAGGAGAAGATGAAGTCTGGAGGGTGAATCAGAAGAAACAGAAGAAGGAGGAGGAGAAGGTGAAGTCTGGAGGGTGAACCAGAAGAAGTAGAAGAAGGAGAAGGAGAAGGTGTAGTCTGGAGGGTGAATCAGAAGAAGTAGACGAAGGAGAAGGAGAAGGTGAAGTCTGGAGGGTGAATCAGAAGAAGCAGAAGAAGGAGAAGGAGAAGGTGAAGTCTGGAGGGTGAATCAGAAGAAGTAGAAGAAGGAGAAGGAGAAGGTGAAGTCTGGAGGGTGAATCAGAAGAAGCAGAAGAAGGAGAAGGAGAAGGTGAAGTCTGGAGGGTGAATCAGAAGAAGCAGAAGAAGGAGAAGGAGAAGGTGAAGTCTGGAGGGTGAATCAGAAGAAGTAGAAGAAGGAGAAGGAGAAGTTGAAGTCTGGAGGGTGAAGCAGAAGAAGTAGAAGATGGAGAAGGAGAAGGTGAAGTCAGGAGGGGGAATCAGAAGAAGTAGAAGAAGGAGAAGGAGAAGGTGAAGTCAGGAGGGTGAATCAGAAGAAGCAGAAGAAGGAGAAGGAGAAGGTGAAGTCTGGAGGGTGAATCAGAAGAATAAGAAGAAGGAGAAGGAGAAGGTGAAGTCTGGAGGGTGAATCAGAAGAAGCAAAGGAAGGAGAAGGAGAAGGTGAGGTCTGGAGGGTGAATCAGAAGAAGCAGAATAAGGAGAAGGAGAAGGTGAAGTCTGGAGGGTGAATCAGAAGAAGTAGAAGAAGGAGAAGGAGAAGCTGAAGTCAGGAGGGTGAATCAGAAGAAGTAGAAGAAGGAGAAGGAGAAGGTGAAGTCAGGAGGGTGAATCAGAAGAAGCAGAAGAAGGAGAAGGAGCAGGTGAAGTCTGTTGGGTGAATCAGAAGAATCAGAAGAAGGAGAAGGAGAAGGTGAAGTCTGGAGGGTGAATCAGAAGAAGCAGAAGAAAGAGAAGGAGAAGGTGAAGTCTGGAGGGTGAAGCAGAAGAAACAGAAGAAGGAGAAGGAGAAGGTGAAGACTGGAGGGTGAATCAGAAGAAGTAGAAGAAGGAGAAGGAGAAGGTGAAGTCTGGAGGGTGAATCAGAAGAAGTAGAAGAAGGAGAAGGAGAAGGTGAAGTCTGGAGGGTGAATCAGAAGAAGCAGAAGAAGGAGAAGGAGAAGGTGAAGTCTGGAGGGTGAATCAGAAGAAGCAGAAGAAGGAGAAGGAGAAGATGAAGTCTGGAGGGTGAATCAGAAGAAGCAGAAGAAGGAGAAGGAGAAGGTGAAGTCTGGACGGTGATTCAGAAGAAGCAGAATAAGGAGAAGGAGAAGGTGATGTCTGGAGGGTGAATCAGAAGAAGCAGAAGAAGGAGAAGGAGAAGGTGAAGTCTGGAGGGTGAATCAGAAGAAGTAGAAGAAGGAGAAGGAGAAGGTGAAGTCTGGAGGGTGAATCAGAAGAAGTAGAAGAAGGAGAAGGAGAAGGTGAAGTCTGGAGGGTGAATCAGAAGAAGTAGAAGAAGGAGAAGGAGAAGGTGAAGTCTGGAGGGTGAATCAGAAGAAGTAGAAGAAGGAGAAGGAGAAGGTGAAGTCTGGAGGGGGAAGCAGAAGAAGTAGAAGAAGGAGAAGGAGAAGGTGAAGTCAGGAGGGTGAATCAGAAGATGTAGAAGAAGGAGAAGGAGAAGGTGAAGTCAGGAGGGTGAATCAGAAGAAGCAGAAGAAGGAGAAGGAGAAGGTGAAGTCTGGAGGGTGAATCAGAAGAATCAGAAGAAGGAGAAGGAGAAGGTGAAGTCTGGAGGGTGAATCAGAAGAAGTAGAAGAAGGAGAAGGAGAAGGTGATTTCTGGAGGGTGAATCAGAAGAAGCAGAAGAAGGAGAAGGAGAAGGTGAAGTCTGGAGGGTGAATCAGAAGAAGTAGACGAAGGAGAAGGAGAAGGTGAAGTCTGGAGGGTGAATCAGAAGAAGCAGAAGAAGGAGATGGAGAAGGTGAAGTCTGGAGGGTGAATCAGAAGAAGTAGAAGAAGGAGAAGGTGAAGGTGAAGTCTGGAGGGTGAATCAGAAGAAGCAGAAGAAGGAGAAGGAGAAGGTGAAGTCTGGAGGGTGAATCAGAAGAAGCAGAAGAAGGAGAAGGAGAAGGTGAAGTCTGGAGGGTGATTCAGAAGAAGCAGAATAAGGAGAAGGAGAAGGTGAAGTCTGGAGGGTGTATCAGAAGAAGCAGAAGAAGGAGAAGGAGAAGGTGAAGTCTGGAGGGTGAATCAGAAGAAGTAGAAGAAGGAGAAGGAGAAGGTGAAGTCTGGAGGGTGAATCAGAAGAAGTAGAAGAAGGAGAAGGAGATGGTGAAGTCTGGAGGGTGAATCAGAAGAAGTAGAAGAAGGAGAAGGAGAAGGTGAAGTCTGGAGGGTGAAGCAGAAGAAGTAGAAGAAGGAGAAGGAGAAGGTGAAGTCAGGAGGGTGAATCAGAAGATGTAGAAGAAGGAGAAGGAGAAGGTGAAGTCAGGAGGGTGAATCAGAAGAAGCAGAAGGAGAAGGAGAAGGTGAAGTCTGGAGGGTGAATCAGAAGAAGTAGAAGAAGGAGAAGGAGAAGGTGAAGTCTGGAGGGTGAATCAGAAGAAGCAGAAGAAGGAGAAGGAGAAGGTGAAGTCTGGAGGGTGAATCAGAAGAAGCAGAAGAAGGAGAAGGAGAAGGTGAAGTCTGGAGGGTGAATCAGAAGAAGCAGAAGAAGGAGAAGGAGAAGGTGAAGTCTGGAGGGTGAATCAGAAGAAGCAGAATAAGGAGAAGGAGAAGGTGAAGTCTGGAGGGTGAATCAGAAGAAGCAGAACAAGGAGAAGGAGAAGGTGAAGTCTGGAGGGTGAATCAGAAGAAGTAGAAGAAGGAGAAGGAGAAGGTGAAGTCTGGAGGGTGAAGCAGAAGAAGTAGAAGAAGGAGAAGGAGAAGGTGAAGTCAGGAGGGTGAATCAGAAGAAGTAGAAGAAGGAGAAGGAGAAGGTGAAGTCAGGAGGGTGAATCAGAAGAAGCAGAAGAAGGAGATAGAGAAGGTGAAGTCTGGAGGGTGAATCAGAAGAATCAGAAGAAGGAGAAGGAGAAGATGAAGTCTGGAGGGTGAAGCAGAAGAAGCAGAAGAAAGAGAAGGAGAAGGTGAAGTCTGGAGGGTGAAGCAGAAGAAACAGAAGAAGGAGAAGGAGAAGGTGAAGACTGGAGGGTGAATCAGAAGAAGTAGAAGAAGGAGAAGGAGAAGGTGAAGTCTGGAGGGTGAATCAGAAGAAGTAGAAGAAGGAGAAGGAGAAGGTGAAGTCTGGAGGGTGAATCAGAAGAAGCAGAAGAAGGAGAAGGAGAAGGTGAAGTCTGGAGGGTGAATCAGAAGAAGCAGAAGAAGGAGAAGGAGAAGATGAAGTCTGGAGGGTGAATCAGAAGAAGTAGAAGAAGGAGAAGGAGAAGGTGAGGTCTGGAGGGTGAATCAGAAGAAGCAGAAGAAGGAGAAGGAGAAGGTGAAGTCTGGAGGGTGAATCAGAAGAAGCAGAAGAAGGAGAAGGAGAAGGTGAAGTCTGGAGGGTGAATCAGAAGAAGCAGAAGAAGGAGAAGGAGAAGGTGAAGTCAGGAGGGTGAATCAGAAGAAGCAGAAGAAGGAGAAGGAGTAGGTGAAGTTAGGAGGGTGAATCAGAAGAAGCAGAAGAAGGAGAAGGAGCAGGTGAAGTCAGGGGGGTGTAGCAGAAGAAGTAGAAGAAGGAGAAGGAGAAGGTGAAGTCAGGACGGTGAAGCAGAAGAAGCAGAAGAAGGAGAAGGAGAATGTGAAGCCTGGAGGGCGCAGCAGAAGAAGCAGAAGAAGGAGAAGGAGAAGGTGAAGTCTGGAGTGTGAAGCAGAAGAAGCAGAAGAAGGAGAAGGAGAAGGTGAAGTCTGGAGGGTGAATCAGAAGAAGTAGAAGAAGGAGAAGGAGAAGGTGAAGTCTGGAGGGTGAAGCAGAAGAAGTAGAAGAAGGAGAAGGAGAAGGTGAAGTCAGGAGGGTGAATCAGAAGAAGTAGAAGAAGGAGAAGGAGAAGGTGAAGTCAGGAGGGTGAATCAGAAGAAGCAGAAGAAGGAGAAGGAGAAGATGAAGTCTGGAGGGTGAATCAGAAGAAGTAGAAGAAGGAGAAGGAGAAGGTGAAGTCTGGAGGGTGAATCAGAAGAAGGAGAAGAAGGAGAAGGAGAAGATGAAGTCTGGAGGGTGAATCAGAAGAAACAGAAGAAGGAGGAGGAGAAGGTGAAGTCTGGAGGGTGAACCAGAAGAAGTAGAAGAAGGAGAAGGAGAAGGTGTAGTCTGGAGGGTGAATCAGAAGAAGTAGACGAAGGAGAAGGAGAAGGTGAAGTCTGGAGGGTGAATCAGAAGAAGCAGAAGAAGGAGAAGGAGAAGGTGAAGTCTGGAGGGTGAATCAGAAGAAGTAGAAGAAGGAGAAGGAGAAGGTGAAGTCTGGAGGGTGAATCAGAAGAAGCAGAAGAAGGAGAAGGAGAAGGTGAAGTCTGGAGGGTGAATCAGAAGAAGCAGAAGAAGGAGAAGGAGAAGGTGAAGTCTGGAGGGTGAATCAGAAGAAGTAGAAGAAGGAGAAGGAGAAGTTGAAGTCTGGAGGGTGAAGCAGAAGAAGTAGAAGATGGAGAAGGAGAAGGTGAAGTCAGGAGGGTGAATCAGAAGAAGTAGAAGAAGGAGAAGGAGAAGGTGAAGTCAGGAGGGTGAATCAGAAGAAGCAGAAGAAGGAGAAGGAGAAGGTGAAGTCTGGAGGGTGAATCAGAAGAATAAGAAGAAGGAGAAGGAGAAGGTGAAGTCTGGAGGGTGAATCAGAAGAAGCAAAGGAAGGAGAAGGAGAAGGTGAGGTCTGGAGGGTGAATCAGAAGAAGCAGAATAAGGAGAAGGAGAAGGTGAAGTCTGGAGGGTGAATCAGAAGAAGCAGAATAAGGAGAAGGAGAAGGTGAAGTCTGGAGGGTGAATCAGAAGAAGTAGAAGAAGGAGAAGGAGAAGGTGAAGTCTGGAGGGTGAAGCAGAAGAAGTAGAAGAAGGAGAAGGAGAAGCTGAAGTCAGGAGGGTGAATCAGAAGAAGTAGAAGAAGGAGAAGGAGAAGGTGAAGTCAGGAGGGTGAATCAGAAGAAGCAGAAGAAGGAGAAGAAGTAGGTGAAGTCTGGAGGGTGAATCAGAAGAATCAGAAGAAGGAGAAGGAGAAGGTGAAGTCTGGAGGGTGAATCAGAAGAAGCAGAAGAAAGAGAAGGAGAAGGTGAAGTCTGGAGGGTGAAGCAGAAGAAACAGAAGAAGGAGAAGGAGAAGGTGAAGACTGGAGGGTGAATCAGAAGAAGTAGAAGAAGGAGAAGGAGAAGGTGAAGTCTGGAGGGTGAATCAGAAGAAGTAGAAGAAGGAGAAGGAGAAGGTGAAGTCTGGAGGGTGAATCAGAAGAAGCAGAAGAAGGAGAAGGAGAAGGTGAAGTCTGGAGGGTGAATCAGAAGAAGCAGAAGAAGGAGAAGGAGAAGATGAAGTCTGGAGGGTGAATCAGAAGAAGTAGAAGAAGGAGAAGGAGAAGGTGAAGTCTGGAGGGTGAATCAGAAGTAGTAGAAGAAGGAGAAGGAGAAGGTGAAGTCTGGAGGGTGAATCAGAAGAAACAGAAGAAGGAGAAGGAGAAGGTGAAGTCTGGAGGGTGAATCAGAAGAAGTAGAAGAAGGAGAAGGAGAAGGTGTAGTCTGGAGGGTGAATCAGAAGAAGTAGACGAAGGAGAAGGAGAAGGTGAAGTCTGGAGGGTGAATCAGAAGAAGCAGAAGAAGGAGATGGAGAAGGTGAAGTCTGGAGGGTGAATCAGAAGAAGTAGAAGAAGGAGAAGGAGAAGGTGAAGTCTGGAGGGTGAATCAGAAGAAGCAGAAGAAGGAGAAGGAGAAGGTGAAGTCTGGAGGGTGATTCAGAAGAAGCAGAATAAGGAGAAGGAGAAGGTGATGTCTGGAGGGTGAATCAGAAGAAGCAGAAGAAGGAGAAGGAGAAGGTGAAGTCTGGAGGGTGAATCAGAAGAAGTAGAAGAAGGAGAAGGAGAAGGTGAAGTCTGGAGGGTGAATCAGAAGAAGTAGAAGAAGGAGAAGGAGAAGGTGAAGTCTGGAGGGTGAATCAGAAGAAGTAGAAGAAGGAGAAGGAGAAGGTGAAGTCTGGAGGGGGAAGCAGAAGAAGTAGAAGAAGGAGAAGGAGAAGGTGAAGTCAGGAGGGTGAATCAGAAGATGTAGAAGAAGGAGAAGGAGAAGGTGAAGTCAGGAGGGTGAATCAGAAGAAGCAGAAGAAGGAGAAGGAGAAGGTGAAGTCTGGAGGGTGAATCAGAAGAATCAGAAGAAGGAGAAGGAGAAGGTGAAGTCTGGAGGGTGAATCAGAAGAAGTAGAAGAAGGAGAAGGAGAAGGTGATTTCTGGAGGGTGTATCAGAAGAAGCAGAAGAAGGAGAAGGAGAAGGTGAAGTCTGGAGGGTGAATCAGAAGAAGTAGACGAAGGAGAAGGAGTAGGTGAAGTCTGGAGGGTGAATCAGAAGAAGCAGAAGAAGGAGATGGAGAAGGTGAAGTCTGGAGGGTGAATCAGAAGAAGTAGAAGAAGGAGAAGGTGAAGGTGAAGTCTGGAGGGTGAATCAGAAGAAGCAGAAGAAGGAGAAGGAGAAGGTGAAGTCTGGAGGGTGAATCAGAAGAAGCAGAAGAAGGAGAAGGAGAAGGTGAAGTCTGGAGGGTGATTCAGAAGAAGCAGAATAAGGAGAAGGAGAAGGTGAAGTCTGGAGGGTGAATCAGAAGAAGCAGAAGAAGGAGAAGGAGAAGGTGAAGTCTGGAGGGTGAATCAGAAGAAGAAGAAGAAGGAGAAGGAGAAGGAGAAGTCTGGAGGGTGAATCAGAAGAAGTAGAAGAAGGAGAAGGAGATGGTGAAGTCTGGAGGGTGAATCAGAAGAAGTAGAAGAAGGAGAAGGAGAAGGTGAAGTCTGGAGGGTGAAGCAGAAGAAGTAGAAGAAGGAGAAGGAGAAGGTGAAGTCAGGAGGGTGAATCAGAAGATGTAGAAGAAGGAGAAGGAGAAGGTGAAGTCCGGAGGGTGAATCAGAAGAAGCAGAAGAAGGAGAAGGAGAAGGTGAAGTCTGGAGGGTGAATCAGAAGAAGTAGAAGAAGGAGAAGGAGAAGGTGAAGTCTGGAGGGTGAATCAGAAGAAGCAGAAGAAGGAGAAGGAGAAGGTGAAGTCTGGAGGGTGAATCAGAAGAAGCAGAAGAAGGAGAAGGAGAAGGTGAAGTCTGGAGGGTGAATCAGAAGAAGCAGAAGAAGGAGAAGGAGAAGGTGAAGTCTGGAGGGTGAATCTGAAGAAGCAGAATAAGGAGAAGGAGAAGATGAAGTCTGGAGGGTGAATCAGAAGAAGCAGAAGAAGGAGAAGGAGAAGGTGAAGTCTGGAGGGTGAATCAGAAGAAGTAGAAGAAGGAGAAGGAGAAGGTGAAGTCTGGAGGGTGAAGCAGAAGAAGTAGAAGAAGGAGAAGGAGAAGGTGAAGTCAGGAGGGTGAATCAGAAGAAGTAGAAGAAGGAGAAGGAGAAGGTGAAGTCAGGAGGGTGAATCAGAAGAAGCAGAAGAAGGAGAAGGAGAAGGTGAAGTCTGGAGGGTGAATCAGAAGAATCAGAAGAAGGAGAAGGAGAAGGTGAAGTCTGGAGGGTGAATCAGAAGAAGTAGAAGAAGGAGAAGGAGAAGGTGATTTCTGGAGGGTGAATCAGAAGAAGCAGAAGAAGGAGAAGGAGAAGGTGAAGTCTGGAGGGTGAATCAGAAGAAGTAGACGAAGGAGAAGGAGAAGTTGAAGTCTGGAGGGTGAAGCAGAAGAAGTAGAAGATGGAGAAGGAGAAGGTGAAGTCAGGAGGGTGAATCAGAAGAAGTAGAAGAAGGAGAAGGAGAAGGTGAAGTCAGGAGGGTGAATCAGAAGAAGCAGAAGAAGGAGAAGGAGAAGGTGAAGTCTGGAGGGTGAATCAGAAGAATAAGAAGAAGGAGAAGGAGAAGGTGAAGTCTGGAGGGTGAATCAGAAGAAGCAAAGGAAGGAGAAGGAGAAGGTGAGGTCTGGAGGGTGAATCAGAAGAAGCAGAATAAGGAGAAGGAGAAGGTGAAGTCTGGAGGGTGAATCAGAAGAAGCAGAATAAGGAGAAGGAGAAGGTGAAGTCTGGAGGGTGAATCAGAAGAAGTAGAAGAAGGAGAAGGAGAAGGTGAAGTCTGGAGGGTGAAGCAGAAGAAGTAGAAGAAGGAGAAGGAGAAGCTGAAGTCAGGAGGGTGAATCAGAAGAAGTAGAAGAAGGAGAAGGAGAAGGTGAAGTCAGGAGGGTGAATCAGAAGAAGCAGAAGAAGGAGAAGAAGTAGGTGAAGTCTGGAGGGTGAATCAGAAGAATCAGAAGAAGGAGAAGGAGAAGGTGAAGTCTGGAGGGTGAATCAGAAGAAGCAGAAGAAAGAGAAGGAGAAGGTGAAGTCTGGAGGGTGAAGCAGAAGAAACAGAAGAAGGAGAAGGAGAAGGTGAAGACTGGAGGGTGAATCAGAAGAAGTAGAAGAAGGAGAAGGAGAAGGTGAAGTCTGGAGGGTGAATCAGAAGAAGTAGAAGAAGGAGAAGGAGAAGGTGAAGTCTGGAGGGTGAATCAGAAGAAGCAGAAGAAGGAGAAGGAGAAGGTGAAGTCTGGAGGGTGAATCAGAAGAAGCAGAAGAAGGAGAAGGAGAAGATGAAGTCTGGAGGGTGAATCAGAAGAAGTAGAAGAAGGAGAAGGAGAAGGTGAAGTCTGGAGGGTGAATCAGAAGTAGTAGAAGAAGGAGAAGGAGAAGGTGAAGTCTGGAGGGTGAATCAGAAGAAACAGAAGAAGGAGAAGGAGAAGGTGAAGTCTGGAGGGTGAATCAGAAGAAGTAGAAGAAGGAGAAGGAGAAGGTGTAGTCTGGAGGGTGAATCAGAAGAAGTAGACGAAGGAGAAGGAGAAGGTGAAGTCTGGAGGGTGAATCAGAAGAAGCAGAAGAAGGAGATGGAGAAGGTGAAGTCTGGAGGGTGAATCAGAAGAAGTAGAAGAAGGAGAAGGAGAAGGTGAAGTCTGGAGGGTGAATCAGAAGAAGCAGAAGAAGGAGAAGGAGAAGGTGAAGTCTGGAGGGTGATTCAGAAGAAGCAGAATAAGGAGAAGGAGAAGGTGATGTCTGGAGGGTGAATCAGAAGAAGCAGAAGAAGGAGAAGGAGAAGGTGAAGTCTGGAGGGTGAATCAGAAGAAGTAGAAGAAGGAGAAGGAGAAGGTGAAGTCTGGAGGGTGAATCAGAAGAAGTAGAAGAAGGAGAAGGAGAAGGTGAAGTCTGGAGGGTGAATCAGAAGAAGTAGAAGAAGGAGAAGGAGAAGGTGAAGTCTGGAGGGGGAAGCAGAAGAAGTAGAAGAAGGAGAAGGAGAAGGTGAAGTCAGGAGGGTGAATCAGAAGATGTAGAAGAAGGAGAAGGAGAAGGTGAAGTCAGGAGGGTGAATCAGAAGAAGCAGAAGAAGGAGAAGGAGAAGGTGAAGTCTGGAGGGTGAATCAGAAGAATCAGAAGAAGGAGAAGGAGAAGGTGAAGTCTGGAGGGTGAATCAGAAGAAGTAGAAGAAGGAGAAGGAGAAGGTGATTTCTGGAGGGTGTATCAGAAGAAGCAGAAGAAGGAGAAGGAGAAGGTGAAGTCTGGAGGGTGAATCAGAAGAAGTAGACGAAGGAGAAGGAGTAGGTGAAGTCTGGAGGGTGAATCAGAAGAAGCAGAAGAAGGAGATGGAGAAGGTGAAGTCTGGAGGGTGAATCAGAAGAAGTAGAAGAAGGAGAAGGTGAAGGTGAAGTCTGGAGGGTGAATCAGAAGAAGCAGAAGAAGGAGAAGGAGAAGGTGAAGTCTGGAGGGTGAATCAGAAGAAGCAGAAGAAGGAGAAGGAGAAGGTGAAGTCTGGAGGGTGATTCAGAAGAAGCAGAATAAGGAGAAGGAGAAGGTGAAGTCTGGAGGGTGAATCAGAAGAAGCAGAAGAAGGAGAAGGAGAAGGTGAAGTCTGGAGGGTGAATCAGAAGAAGAAGAAGAAGGAGAAGGAGAAGGTGAAGTCTGGAGGGTGAATCAGAAGAAGTAGAAGAAGGAGAAGGAGATGGTGAAGTCTGGAGGGTGAATCAGAAGAAGTAGAAGAAGGAGAAGGAGAAGGTGAAGTCTGGAGGGTGAAGCAGAAGAAGTAGAAGAAGGAGAAGGAGAAGGTGAAGTCAGGAGGGTGAATCAGAAGATGTAGAAGAAGGAGAAGGAGAAGGTGAAGTCCGGAGGGTGAATCAGAAGAAGCAGAAGAAGGAGAAGGAGAAGGTGAAGTCTGGAGGGTGAATCAGAAGAAGTCGAAGAAGGAGAAGGAGAAGGTGAAGTCTGGAGGGTGAATCAGAAGAAGCAGAAGAAGGAGAAGGAGAAGGTGAAGTCTGGAGGGTGAATCAGAAGAAGCAGAAGAAGGAGAAGGAGAAGGTGAAGTCTGGAGGGTGAATCAGAAGAAGCAGAAGAAGGAGAAGGAGAAGGTGAAGTCTGGAGGGTGAATCTGAAGAAGCAGAATAAGGAGAAGGAGAAGATGAAGTCTGGAGGGTGAATCAGAAGAAGCAGAAGAAGGAGAAGGAGAAGGTGAAGTCTGGAGGGTGAATCAGAAGAAGTAGAAGAAGGAGAAGGAGAAGGTGAAGTCTGGAGGGTGAAGCAGAAGAAGTAGAAGAAGGAGAAGGAGAAGGTGAAGTCAGGAGGGTGAATCAGAAGAAGTAGAAGAAGGAGAAGGAGAAGGTGAAGTCAGGAGGGTGAATCAGAAGAAGCAGAAGAAGGAGAAGGAGAAGGTGAAGTCTGGAGGGTGAATCAGAAGAATCAGAAGAAGGAGAAGGAGAAGGTGAAGTCTGGAGGGTGAATCAGAAGAAGTAGAAGAAGGAGAAGGAGAAGGTGATTTCTGGAGGGTGAATCAGAAGAAGCAGAAGAAGGAGAAGGAGAAGGTGAAGTCTGGAGGGTGAATCAGAAGAAGTAGACGAAGGAGAAGGAGAAGGTGAAGTCTGGAGGGTGAATCAGAAGAAGCAGAAGAAGGAGATGGAGAAGGTGAAGTCTGGAGGGTGAATCAGAAGAAGTAGAAGAAGGAGAAGGTGAAGGTGAAGTCTGGAGGGTGAATCAGAAGAAGCAGAAGAAGGAGAAGGAGAAGGTGAAGTCTGGAGGGTGAATCAGAAGAAGCAGAAGAAGGAGAAGGAGAAGGTGAAGTCTGGAGGGTGATTCAGAAGAAGCAGAATAAGGAGAAGGAGAAGGTGAAGTCTGGAGGGTGTATCAGAAGAAGCAGAAGAAGGAGAAGGAGAAGGTGAAGTCTGGAGGGTGAATCAGAAGAAGTAGAAGAAGGAGAAGGAGAAGGTGAAGTCTGGAGGGTGAATCAGAAGAAGTAGAAGAAGGAGAAGGAGATGGTGAAGTCTGGAGGGTGAATCAGAAGAAGTAGAAGAAGGAGAAGGAGAAGGTGAAGTCTGGAGGGTGAAGCAGAAGAAGTAGAAGAAGGAGAAGGAGAAGGTGAAGTCAGGAGGGTGAATCAGAAGATGTAGAAGAAGGAGAAGGAGAAGGTGAAGTCAGGAGGGTGAATCAGAAGAAGCAGAAGGAGAAGGAGAAGGTGAAGTCTGGAGGGTGAATCAGAAGAAGTAGAAGAAGGAGAAGGAGAAGGTGAAGTCTGGAGGGTGAATCAGAAGAAGCAGAAGAAGGAGAAGGAGAAGGTGAAGTCTGGAGGGTGAATCAGAAGAAGCAGAAGAAGGAGAAGGAGAAGGTGAAGTCTGGAGGGTGAATCAGAAGAAGCAGAAGAAGGAGAAGGAGAAGGTGAAGTCTGGAGGGTGAATCAGAAGAAGCAGAATAAGGAGAAGGAGAAGGTGAAGTCGGGAGGGTGAATCAGAAGAAGCAGAAGAAGGAGAAGGAGAAGGTGAAGTCTGGAGGGTGAAGCAGAAGAAGTAGAAGAAGGAGAAGGAGAAGGTGAAGTCAGGAGGGTGAATCAGAAGAAGTAGAAGAAGGAGAAGGAGAAGGTGAAGTCAGGAGGGTGAATCAGAAGAAGCAGAAGAAGGAGATAGAGAAGGTGAAGTCTGGAGGGTGAATCAGAAGAATCAGAAGAAGGAGAAGGAGAAGATGAAGTCTGGAGGGTGAAGCAGAAGAAGCAGAAGAAAGAGAAGGAGAAGGTGAAGTCTGGAGGGTGAAGCAGAAGAAACAGAAGAAGGAGAAGGAGAAGGTGAAGACTGGAGGGTGAATCAGAAGAAGTAGAAGAAGGAGAAGGAGAAGGTGAAGTCTGGAGGGTGAATCAGAAGAAGTAGAAGAAGGAGAAGGAGAAGGTGAAGTCTGGAGGGTGAATCAGAAGAAGCAGAAGAAGGAGAAGGAGAAGGTGAAGTCTGGAGGGTGAATCAGAAGAAGCAGAAGAAGGAGAAGGAGAAGATGAAGTCTGGAGGGTGAATCAGAAGAAGTAGAAGAAGGAGAAGGAGAAGGTGAGGTCTGGAGGGTGAATCAGAAGAAGCAGAAGAAGGAGAAGGAGAAGGTGAAGTCTGGAGGGTGAATCAGAAGAAGCAGAAGAAGAAGAAGGAGAAGGTGAAGTCTGGAGGGTGAATCAGAAGAAGCAGAAGAAGGAGAAGGAGAAGGTGAAGTCAGGAGGGTGAATCAGAAGAAGCAGAAGAAGGAGAAGGAGAAGGTGAAGTTAGGAGGGTGAATCAGAAGAAGCAGAAGAAGGAGAAGGAGCAGGTGAAGTCAGGGGGGTGTAGCAGAAGAAGTAGAAGAAGGAGAAGGAGAAGGTGAAGTCAGGACGGTGAAGCAGAAGAAGCAGAAGAAGGAGAAGGAGAAGGTGAAGCCTGGAGGGCGCAGCAGAAGAAGCAGAAGAAGGAGAAGGAGAAGGTGAAGTCTGGAGTGTGAAGCAGAAGAAGCAGAAGAAGGAGAAGGAGAAGGTGAAGTCTGGAGGGTGAATCAGAAGAAGTAGAAGAAGGAGAAGGAGAAGGTGAAGTCTGGAGGGTGAAGCAGAAGAAGTAGAAGAAGGAGAAGGAGAAGGTGAAGTCAGGAGGGTGAATCAGAAGAAGTAGAAGAAGGAGAAGGAGAAGGTGAAGTCAGGAGGGTGAATCAGAAGAAGCAGAAGAAGGAGAAGGAGAAGATGAAGTCTGGAGGGTGAATCAGAAGAAGTAGAAGAAGGAGAAGGAGAAGGTGAAGTCTGGAGGGTGAATCAGAAGAAGGAGAAGAAGGAGAAGGAGAAGATGAAGTCTGGAGGGTGAATCAGAAGAAACAGAAGAAGGAGGAGGAGAAGGTGAAGTCTGGAGGGTGAACCAGAAGAAGTAGAAGAAGGAGAAGGAGAAGGTGTAGTCTGGAGGGTGAATCAGAAGAAGTAGACGAAGGAGAAGGAGAAGGTGAAGTCTGGAGGGTGAATCAGAAGAAGCAGAAGAAGGAGAAGGAGAAGGTGAAGTCTGGAGGGTGAATCAGAAGAAGTAGAAGAAGGAGAAGGAGAAGGTGAAGTCTGGAGGGTGAATCAGAAGAAGCAGAAGAAGGAGAAGGAGAAGGTGAAGTCTGGAGGGTGAATCAGAAGAAGCAGAAGAAGGAGAAGGAGAAGGTGAAGTCTGGAGGGTGAATCAGAAGAAGTAGAAGAAGGAGAAGGAGAAGTTGAAGTCTGGAGGGTGAAGCAGAAGAAGTAGAAGATGGAGAAGGAGAAGGTGAAGTCAGGAGGGTGAATCAGAAGAAGTAGAAGAAGGAGAAGGAGAAGGTGAAGTCAGGAGGGTGAATCAGAAGAAGCAGAAGAAGGAGAAGGAGAAGGTGAAGTCTGGAGGGTGAATCAGAAGAATAAGAAGAAGGAGAAGGAGAAGGTGAAGTCTGGAGGGTGAATCAGAAGAAGCAAACGAAGGAGAAGGAGAAGGTGAGGTCTGGAGGGTGAATCAGAAGGAGCAGAATAAGGAGAAGGAGAAGGTGAAGTCTGGAGGGTGAATCAGAAGAAGCAGAATAAGGAGAAGGAGAAGGTGAAGTCTGGAGGGTGAATCAGAAGAAGTAGAAGAAGGAGAAGGAGAAGGTGAAGTCTGGAGGGTGAAGCAGAAGAAGTAGAAGAAGGAGAAGGAGAAGCTGAAGTCAGGAGGGTGAATCAGAAGAAGTAGAAGAAGGAGAAGGAGAAGGTGAAGTCAGGAGGGTGAATCAGAAGAAGCAGAAGAAGGAGAAGAAGTAGGTGAAGTCTGGAGGGTGAATCAGAAGAATCAGAAGATGGAGAAGGAGAAGGTGAAGTCTGGAGGGTGAATCAGAAGAAGCAGAAGAAAGAGAAGGAGAAGGTGAAGTCTGGAGGGTGAATCAGAAGAAGTAGAAGAAGGAGAAGGAGAAGATGAAGTCTGGAGGGTGAATCAGAAGAAGTAGAAGAAGGAGAAGGAGAAGGTGAAGTCTGGAGGGTGAATCAGAAGAAGCAGAAGAAGGAGAAGGAGAAGATGAAGTCTGGAGGGTGAATCAGAAGAAGTAGAAGAAGGAGAAGGAGAAGGTGAAGTCTGGAGGGTGAATCAGAAGTAGTAGAAGAAGGAGAAGGAGAAGGTGAAGTCTGGAGGGTGAATCAGAAGAAACAGAAGAAGGAGAAGGAGAAGGTGAAGTCTGGAGAGTGAATCAGAAGAAGTAGAAGAAGGAGAAGGAGAAGGTGTAGTCTGGAGGGTGAATCAGAAGAAGTAGACGAAGGAGAAGGAGAAGGTGAAGTCTGGAGGGTGAATCAGAAGAAGCAGAAGAAGGAGATGGAGAAGGTGAAGTCTGGAGGGTGAATCAGAAGAAGTAGAAGAAGGAGAAGGAGAAGGTGAAGTCTGGAGGGTGAATCAGAAGAAGCAGAAGAAGGAGAAGGAGAAGGTGAAGTCTGGAGGGTGATTCAGAAGAAGCAGAATAAGGAGAAGGAGAAGGTGATGTCTGGAGGGTGAATCAGAAGAAGCAGAAGAAGGAGAAGGAGAAGGTGAAGTCTGGAGGGTGAATCAGAAGAAGTAGAAGAAGGAGAAGGAGAAGGTGAAGTCTGGAGGGTGAATCAGAAGAAGTAGAAGAAGGAGAAGGAGAAGGTGAAGTCTGGAGGGTGAATCAGAAGAAGTAGAAGAAGGAGAAGGAGAAGGTGAAGTCTGGAGGGGGAAGCAGAAGAAGTAGAAGAAGGAGAAGGAGAAGGTGAAGTCAGGAGGGTGAATCAGAAGATGTAGAAGAAGGAGAAGGAAAGGTGAAGTCAGGAGGGTGAATCAGAAGAAGCAGAAGAAGGAGAAGGAGAAGGTGAAGTCTGGAGGGTGAATCAGAAGAATCAGAAGAAGGAGAAGGAGAAGGTGAAGTCTGGAGGGTGAATCAGAAGAAGTAGAAGAAGGAGAAGGAGAAGGTGATTTCTGGAGGGTGTATCAGAAGAAGCAGAAGAAGGAGAAGGAGAAGGTGAAGTCTGGAGGGTGAATCAGAAGAAGTAGACGAAGGAGAAGGAGAAGGTGAAGTCTGGAGGGTGAATCAGAAAAAGCAGAAGAAGGAGATGGAGAAGGTGAAGTCTGGAGGGTGAATCAGAAGAAGTAGAAGAAGGAGAAGGTGAAGGTGAAGTCTGGAGGGTGAATCAGAAGAAGCAGAAGAAGGAGAAGGAGAAGGTGAAGTCTGGAGGGTGAATCAGAAGAAGCAGAAGAAGGAGAAGGAGAAGGTGAAGTCTGGAGGGTGATTCAGAAGAAGCAGAATAAGGAGAAGGAGAAGGTGAAGTCTGGAGGGTGAATCAGAAGAAGCAGAAGAAGGAGAAGGAGAAGGTGAAGTCTGGAGGGTGAATCAGAAGAAGTAGGAGAAGGAGAAGGAGAAGGTGAAGTCTGGAGGGTGAATCAGAAGAAGTAGAAGAAGGAGAAGGAGATGGTGAAGTCTGGAGGGTGAATCAGAAGAAGTAGAAGAAGGAGAAGGAGAAGGTGAAGTCTGGAGGGTGAAGCAGAAGAAGTAGAAGAAGGAGAAGGAGAAGGTGAAGTCAGGAGGGTGAATCAGAAGATGTAGAAGAAGGAGAAGGAGAAGGTGAAGTCAGGAGGGTGAATCAGAAGAAGCAGAAGAAGGAGAAGGAGAAGGTGAAGTCTGGAGGGTGAATCAGAAGAAGTAGAAGAAGGAGAAGGAGAAGGTGAAGTCTGGAGGGTGAATCAGAAGAAGCAGAAGAAGGAGAAGGAGAAGGTGAAGTCTGGAGGGTGAATCAGAAGAAGCAGAAGAAGGAGAAGGAGAAGGTGAAGTCTGGAGGGTGAATCAGAAGAAGCAGAAGAAGGAGAAGGAGAAGGTGAAGTCTGGAGGGTGAATCTGAAGAAGCAGAATAAGGAGAAGGAGAAGGTGAAGTCTGGAGGGTGAATCAGAAGAAGCAGAAGAAGGAGAAGGAGAAGGTGAAGTCTGGAGGGTGAATCAGAAGAAGTAGAAGAAGGAGAAGGAGAAGGTGAAGTCTGGAGGGTGAAGCAGAAGAAGTAGAAGAAGGAGAAGGAGAAGGTGAAGTCAGGAGGGTGAATCAGAAGAAGTAGAAGAAGGAGAAGGAGAAGGTGACGTCAGGAGGGTGAATCAGAAGAAGCAGAAGAAGGAGATAGAGAAGGTGAAGTCTGGAGGGTGAATCAGAAGAATCAGAAGAAGGAGAAGGAGAAGGTGAAGTCTGGAGGGTGAAGCAGAAGAAGCAGAAGAAAGAGAAGGAGAAGGTGAAGTCTGGAGGGTGAAGCAGAAGAAACAGAAGAAGGAGAAGGAGAAGGTGAAGACTGGAGGGTGAATCAGAAGAAGTAGAAGAAGGAGAAGGAGAAGGTGAAGTCTGGAGGGTGAATCAGAAGAAGTAGAAGAAGGAGAAGGAGAAGGTGAAGTCTGGAGGGTGAATCAGAAGAAGCAGAAGAAGGAGAAGGAGAAGGTGAAGTCTGGAGGGTGAATCAGAAGAAGCAGAAGAAGGAGAAGGAGCAGGTGAAGTCAGGGGGGTGTAGCAGAAGAAGTAGAAGAAGGAGAAGGAGAAGGTGAAGTCAGGACGGTGAAGCAGAAGAAGCAGAAGAAGGAGAAGGAGAAGGTGAAGCCTGGAGGGCGCAGCAGAAGAAGCAGAAGAAGGAGAAGGAGAAGGTGAAGTCTGGAGTGTGAAGCAGAAGAAGCAGAAGAAGGAGAAGGAGAAGGTGAAGTCTGGAGGGTGAATCAGAAGAAGTAGAAGAAGGAGAAGGAGAAGGTGAAGTCTGGAGGGTGAAGCAGAAGAAGTAGAAGAAGGAGAAGGAGAAGGTGAAGTCAGGAGGGTGAATCAGAAGAAGTAGAAGAAGGAGAAGGAGAAGGTGAAGTCAGGAGGGTGAATCAGAAGAAGCAGAAGAAGGAGAAGGAGAAGGTGAAGTCTGGAGGGTGAATCAGAAGAATCAGAAGAAGGAGAAGGAGAAGGTGAAGTCTGGAGGGTGAATCAGAAGAAGCAGAAGAAAGAGAAGGAGAAGGTGAAGTCTGGAGGGTGAAGCAGAAGAAACAGAAGAAGGAGAAGGAGAAGGTGAAGACTGGAGGGTGAATCAGAAGAAGTAGAAGAAGGAGAAGGAGAAGGTGATGTCTGGAGGGTGAATCAGAAGAAGTAGAAGAAGGAGAAGGAGAAGTTGAAGTCTGGAGGGTGAATCAGAAGAAGCAGAAGAAGGAGAAGGAGAAGGTGAAGTCTGGAGGGTGAATCAGAAGAAGCAGAAGAAGGAGAAGGAGAAGATGAAGTCCGGAGGGTGAATCAGAAGAAGTAGAAGAAGGAGAAGGAGAAGGTGAAGTCTGGAGGGTGAATCAGAAGAAGTAGAAGAAGGAGAAGGAGAAGATGAAGTCTGGAGGGTGAATCAGAAGAAACAGAAGAAGGAGAAGGAGAAGGTGAAGTCTGGAGGGTGAATCAGAAGAAGTAGAAGAAGGAGAAGGAGAAGGTGTAGTCTGGAGGGTGAATCAGAAGAAGTAGACGCAGGAGAAGGAGAAGGTGAAGTCTGGAGGGTGAATCAGAAGAAGCAGAAGAAGGAGAAGGAGAAGGTTAAGTCTGGAGGGTGAATCAGAAGAAGTAGAAGAAGGAGAAGGAGAAGGTGAAGTCTGGAGGGTGAATCAGAAGAAGCAGAAGAAGGAGAAGGAGAAGGTGAAGTCTGGAGGGTGAATCAGAAGAAGCAGAAGAAGGAGAAGGAGAAGGTGAAGTCAGGAGGGTGAATCAGAAGAAGCAGAATAAGGAGAAGGAGAAGGTGAAGTCTGGAGGGTGAATCAGAAGAAGCAGAAGAAGGAGAAGGAGAAGGTGAAGTCTGGAGGGTGAATCAGAAGAAGTAGAAGAAGGAGAAGGAGAAGATGAAGTCTGGAGGGTGAATCAGAAGAAGTAGAAGAAGGAGAAGGAGAAGGTGAAGTCTGGAGGGTGAATCAGAAGAAGTAGAAGAAGGAGAAGGAGAAGATGAAGTCTGGAGGGTGAATCAGAAGAAACAGAAGAAGGAGAAGGAGAAGGTGAAGTCTGGAGGGTGAATCAGAAGAAGTAGAAGAAGGAGAAGGAGAAGGTGAAGTCTGGAGGGTGAATCAGAAGAAGCAGAAGAAGGAGAAGGAGAAGGTGAAGTCTGGAGGGTGAATCAGAAGAAGTAGAAGAAGGAGAAGGAGAAGGTGAAGTCTGGAGGGTGAATCAGAAGAAGCAGAATAAGGAGAAGGAGAAGGAGAAGTCTGGAGGGTGAATCAGAAGAAGCAGAAGAAGGAGAAGGAGAAGGTGAAGTCTGGAGGGAGAATCAGAAGAAGTAGAAGAAGGAGAAGGAGAAGATGAAGTCTGGAGGGTGAATCAGAAGAAGTAGAAGAAGGAGAAGGAGAAGGTGAAGTCTGGAGGGTGAATCAGAAGAGGTAGAAGAAGGAGAAGGAGAAGATGAAGTCTGGAGGGTGAATCAGAAGAAACAGAAGAATGAGAAGGAGAAGGTGAAGTCTGGAGGGTGAATCAGAAGAAGTAGAAGAAGGAGAAGGAGAAGGTGTAGTCTGGAGGGTGAATCAGAAGAAGTAGACGAAGGAGAAGGAGAAGGAGAAGTCTGGAGGGTGAATCAGAAGAAGCAGAAGAAGGAGAAGGAGAAGGTGAAGTCTGGAGGGTGAATCAGAAGAAGTAGAAGAAGGAGAAGGAGAAGGTGGAGTCTGGAGGGTGAATCAGAAGAAGCAGAAGAAGGAGAAGGAGAAGGTGAAGTCTGGAGGGTGAATCAGAAGAAGCAGAAGAAGGAGAAGGAGAAGGTGAAGTCTGGAGGGTGAATCAGAAGAAGTAGAAGAAGGAGAAGGAGAAGTTGTAGTCTGGAGGGTGAAGCAGAAGAAGTAGAAGATGGAGAAGGAGAAGGTGAAGTCAGGAGGGTGAATCAGAAGAAGTAGAAGAAGGAGAAGGAGAAGGTGAAGTCAGGAGGGTGAATCGGAAGAAGCAGAAAATGGAGAAGGAGAAGGTGAAGTCTGGAGGGTGAATCAGAAGAATCAGAAGAAGGAGAAGGAGAAGGTGAAGTCTGGAGGGTGAATCAGAAGAAGCAAAGGAAGGAGAAGGAGAAGGTGAAGTCTGGAGGGTGAATCAGAAGAAGCAGAATAAGGAGAAGGAGAAGTTGAAGTCTGGAGGGTGAATCAGAAGAAGCAGAATAAGGAGAAGGAGAAGGTGAAGTCTGGAGGGTGTATCAGAAGAAGCAGAAGAAGGAGAAGGAGAAGGTGAAGTCTGGAGGGTGAATCAGAAGAAGTAGCAGAAGGAGAAGGAGAAGGTGAAGTCTGGAGGCTGAAGCAGAAGAAGTAGAAGAAGGAGAAGGAGAAGGTGAAGTCAGGAGGGTGAATCAGAAGAAGTAGAAGAAGGAGAAGGAGAAGGTGAAGTCAGGAGGGTGAATCAGAAGAAGCAGAAGAAGGAGAAGGAGAAGGTGAAGTCTGGAGGGTGAATCAGAAGAAACAGAAGAAGGAGAAGGAGAAGGTGAAGTCTGGAGGGTGAATCAGAAGAAGTAGAAGAAGGAGAAGGAGAAGGTGTAGTCTGGAGGGTGAATCAGAAGAAGTAGACGAAGGAGAAGGAGAAGGTGAAGTCTGGAGGGTGAATCAGAAGAAGCAGAAGAAGGAGATGGAGAAGGTGAAGTCTGGAGGGTGAATCAGAAGAAGTAGAAGAAGGAGAAGGAGAAGGTGAAGTCTGGAGGGTGAATCAGAAGAAGCAAAGGAAGGAGAAGGAGAAGGTGAAGTCTGGAGGGTGAATCAGAAGAAGCAGAATAAGGAGAAGGAGAAGTTGAAGTCTGGAGGGTGAATCAGAAGAAGCAGAATAAGGAGAAGGAGAAGGTGAAGTCTGGAGGGTGTATCAGAAGAAGCAGAAGAAGGAGAAGGAGAAGGTGAAGTCTGGAGGGTGAATCAGAAGAAGTAGCAGAAGGAGAAGGAGAAGGTGAAGTCTGGAGGGTGAAGCAGAAGAAGTAGAAGAAGGAGAAGGAGAAGGTGAAGTCAGGAGGGTGAATCAGAAGAAGTAGAAGAAGGAGAAGGAGAAGGTGAAGTCAGGAGGGTGAATCAGAAGAAGCAGAAGAAGGAGAAGGAGAAGGTGAAGTCTGGAGGGTGAATCAGAAGAAACAGAAGAAGGAGAAGGAGAAGGTGAAGTCTGGAGGGTGAATCAGAAGAAGTAGAAGAAGGAGAAGGAGAAGGTGTAGTCTGGAGGGTGAATCAGAAGAAGTAGACGAAGGAGAAGGAGAAGGTGAAGTCTGGAGGGTGAATCAGAAGAAGCAGAAGAAGGAGATGGAGAAGGTGAAGTCTGGAGGGTGAATCAGAAGAAGTAGAAGAAGGAGAAGGAGAAGGTGAAGTCTGGAGGGTGAATCAGAAGAAGCAGAAGAAGGAGAAGGAGAAGGTGAAGTCTGGAGGGTGAATCAGAAGAAGTAGAAGAAGGAGAAGGAGAAGGTGAAGTCTGGAGGGTGAATCAGAAGAAGCAGAAGAAGGAGAAGGAGAAGGTGAAGTCTGGAGGGTGAATCAGAAGAAGCAGAAGAAGGAGAAGGAGAAGGTGAAGTCTGGAGGGTGAATCAGAAGAAGTAGAAGAAGGAGAAGGAGAAGTTGTAGTCTGGAGGGTGAAGCAGAAGAAGTAGAAGATGGAGAAGGAGAAGGTGAAGTCAGGAGGGTGAATCAGAAGAAGTAGAAGAAGGAGAAGGAGAAGTTGAAGTCAGGAGGGTGAATCAGAAGAAGCAGAAGATGGAGAAGGAAAAGGTGAAGTCTGGAGGGTGAATCAGAAGAATCAGAAGAAGGAGAAGGAGAAGGTGAAGTCTGGAGGGTGAATCAGAAGAAGCAAAGGAAGGAGAAGGAGAAGGTGAAGTCTGGAGGGTGAATCAGAAGAAGCAGAATAAGGAGAAGGAGAAGTTGAAGTCTGGAGGGTGAATCAGAAGAAGCAGAATAAGGAGAAGGAGAAGGTGAAGTCTGGAGGGTGTATCAGAAGAAGCAGAAGAAGGAGAAGGAGAAGGTGAAGTCTGGAGGGTGAATCAGAAGAAGTAGAAGAAGGAGAAGGAGAAGGTGAAGTCTGGAGGGTGAAGCAGAAGAAGTAGAAGAAGGAGAAGGAGAAGGTGAAGTCAGGAGGGTGAATCAGAAGAAGCAGAAGAAGGAGAAGGAGAAGGTGAAGTCTGGAGGGTGAATCAGAAGAAATAGAAGAAGGAGAAGGAGAAGGTGAAGTCTGGAGGGTGAATCAGAAGAAGTAGAAGAAGGAGAAGGAGAAGGTGTAGTCTGGAGGGTGAATCAGAAGAAGTAGACGAAGGAGAAGGAGAAGGTGAAGTCTGGAGGGTGAATCAGAAGAAGCAGAAGAAGGAGATGGAGAAGGTGAAGTCTGGAGGGTGAATCAGAAGAAGTAGAAGAAGGAGAAGGAGAACGTGAAGTCTGGAGGGTGAATCAGAAGAAGCAGAAGAAGGAGAAGGAGAAGGTGAAGTCTGGAGGGTGAATCAGAAGAAGCAGAAGAAGGAGAAGGAGAAGGTGAAGTCTGGAGGGTGATTCAGAAGAAGCAGAATAAGGAGAAGGAGAAGGTGATGTCTGGAGGGTGAATCAGAAGAAGCAGAAGAAGGAGAAGGAGAAGGTGAAGTCTGGAGGGTGAATCAGAAGAAGTAGAAGAAGGAGAAGGAGAAAGTGAAGTCTGGAGGGTGAATCAGAAGAAGTAGAAGAAGGAGAAGGAGAAGGTGAAGTCTGGAGGGTGAATCAGAAGAAGTAGAAGAAGGAGAAGGAGAAGGTGAAGTCTGGAGGGTGAAGCAGAAGAAGTAGAAGAAGGAGAAGGAGAAGGTGAAGTCAGGAGGGTGAATCAGAAGATGTAGAAGAAGGAGAAGGAGAAGGTGAAGTCAGGAGGGTGAATCAGAAGAAGCAGAAGAAGGAGAAGGAGAAGGTGAAGTCTGGAGGGTGAATCAGAAGAATCGGAAGAAGGAGAAGGAGAAGGTGAAGTCTGGAGGGTGAATCAGAAGAAGCAGAAGAAGGAGAAGGAGAAGGTGAAGTCTGGAGGGTGAATCAGAAGAAGCAGAAGAAGGAGAAGGAGAAGGTGAAGTCTGGAGGGTGATTCAGAAGAAGCAGAATAAGGAGAAGGAGAAGGTGAAGTCTGGAGGGTGAATCAGAAGAAGCAGAAGAAGGAGAAGGTGAAGTCTGGAGGGTGAATCAGAAGAAGTAGAAGAAGGAGAAGGAGAAGTTGAAGTCTGGAGGGTGAATCAGAAGAAGTAGAAGAAGGAGAAGGAGAAGGTGAAGTCTGGAGGGTGAATCAGAAGAAGTAGAAGAAGGAAAAGGAGAAGGTGAAGTCTGGAGGGTGAAGCAGAAGAAGTAGAAGAAGGAGAAGGAGAAGGTGAAGTCAGGAGGGTGAATCAGAAGATGTAGAAGAAGGAGAAGGAGAAGGTGAAGTCAGGAGGGTGAATCAGAAGAAGCAGAAGAAGGAGAAGGAGAAGGTGAAGTCTGGAGGGTGAATCAGAAGAAGCAGAAGAAGGAGAAGGAGAAGGTGAAGTCTGGAGGGTGAATCAGAAGAAGCAGAAGAAGGAGAAGGAGAAGGTGAAGTCTGGAGGGTGAATCAGAAGAAGCAGAAGAAGGAGAAGGAGAAGGTGAAGTCTGGAGGGTGAATCAGAAGAAGTAGAAGAAGGAGAAGGAGAAGTTGAAGTCTGGAGGGTGAAGCAGAAGAAGTAGAAGATGGAGAAGGAGAAGGTGAAGTCAGGAGGGTGAATCAGAAGAAGTAGAAGAAGGAGAAGGAGAAGGTGAAGTCAGGAGGGTGAATCAGAAGAAGCAGAAGAAGGAGAAGGAGAAGGTGAAGTCTGGAGGGTGAATCAGAAGAATAAGAAGAAGGAGAAGGAGAAGGTGAAGTCTGGAGGGTGAATCAGAAGAAGCAAAGGAAGGAGAAGGAGAAGGTGAGGTCTGGAGGGTGAATCAGAAGAAGTAGAAGAAGGAGAAGGAGAAGCTGAAGTCAGGAGGGTGAATCAGAAGAAGTAGAAGAAGGAGAAGGAGAAGGTGAAGTCAGGAGGGTGAATCAGAAGAAGCAGAAGAAGGAGAAGGAGTAGGTGAAGTCTGGAGGGTGAATCAGAAGAATCAGAAGAAGGAGAAGGAGAAGGTGAAGTCTGGAGGGTGAATCAGAAGAAGCAGAAGAAAGAGAAGGAGAAGGTGAAGTCTGGAGGGTGAAGCAGAAGAAACAGAAGAAGGAGAAGGAGAAGGTGAAGACTGGAGGGTGAATCAGAAGAAGTAGAAGAAGGAGAAGGAGAAGGTGAAGTCTGGAGGGTGAATCAGAAGAAGTAGAAGAAGGAGAAGGAGAAGGTGAAGTCTGGAGGGTGAATCAGAAGAAGCAGAAGAAGGAGAAGGAGAAGGTGAAGTCTGGAGGGTGAATCAGAAGAAGCAGAAGAAGGAGAAGGAGAAGATGAAGTCTGGAGGGTGAATCAGAAGAAGTAGAAGAAGGAGAAGGAGAAGGTGAAGTCTGGAGGGTGAATCAGAAGAAACAGAAGAAGGAGAAGGAGAAGGTGAAGTCTGGAGGGTGAATCAGAAGAAGTAGAAGAAGGAGAAGGAGAAGGTGTAGTCTGGAGGGTGAATCAGAAGAAGTAGAAGAAGGAGAAGGAGAAGGTGAAGTCAGGAGGGTGAATCAGAAGAAGCAGAAGAAGGAGAAGGAGAAGGTGAAGTCTGGAGGGTGAATCAGAAGAATAAGAAGAAGGAGAAGGAGAAGGTGAAGTCTGGAGGGTGAATCAGAAGAAGCAAAGGAAGGAGAAGGAGAAGGTGAGGTCTGGAGGGTGAATCAGAAGAAGTAGAAGAAGGAGAAGGAGAAGCTGAAGTCAGGAGGGTGAATCAGAAGAAGTAGAAGAAGGAGAAGGAGAAGGTGAAGTCAGGAGGGTGAATCAGAAGAAGCAGAAGAAGGAGAAGGAGTAGGTGAAGTCTGGAGGGTGAATCAGAAGAATCAGAAGAAGGAGAAGGAGAAGGTGAAGTCTGGAGGGTGAATCAGAAGAAGCAGAAGAAAGAGAAGGAGAAGGTGAAGTCTGGAGGGTGAAGCAGAAGAAACAGAAGAAGGAGAAGGAGAAGGTGAAGACTGGAGGGTGAATCAGAAGAAGTAGAAGAAGGAGAAGGAGAAGGTGAAGTCTGGAGGGTGAATCAGAAGAAGTAGAAGAAGGAGAAGGAGAAGGTGAAGTCTGGAGGGTGAATCAGAAGAAGCAGAAGAAGGAGAAGGAGAAGGTGAAGTCTGGAGGGTGAATCAGAAGAAGCAGAAGAAGGAGAAGGAGAAGATGAAGTCTGGAGGGTGAATCAGAAGAAGTAGAAGAAGGAGAAGGAGAAGGTGAAGTCTGGAGGGTGAATCAGAAGAAACAGAAGAAGGAGAAGGAGAAGGTGAAGTCTGGAGGGTGAATCAGAAGAAGCAGAAGAAGGAGAAGGAGAAGGTGAAGTCTGGAGGGTGAATCAGAAGAAGTAGAAGAAGGAGAAGGAGAAAGTGAAGTCTGGAGGGTGAATCAGAAGAAGTAGAAGAAGGAGAAGGAGAAGGTGAAGTCTGGAGGGTGAATCAGAAGAAGTAGAAGAAGGAGAAGGAGAAGGTGAAGTCTGGAGGGTGAAGCAGAAGAAGTAGAAGAAGGAGAAGGAGAAGGTGAAGTCAGGAGGGTGAATCAGAAGATGTAGAAGAAGGAGAAGGAGAAGGTGAAGTCAGGAGGGTGAATCAGAAGAAGCAGAAGAAGGAGAAGGAGAAGGTGAAGTCTGGAGGGTGAATCAGAAGAATCGGAAGAAGGAGAAGGAGAAGGTGAAGTCTGGAGGGTGAATCAGAAGAAGCAGAAGAAGGAGAAGGAGAAGGTGAAGTCTGGAGGGTGAATCAGAAGAAGCAGAAGAAGGAGAAGGAGAAGGTGAAGTCTGGAGGGTGATTCAGAAGAAGCAGAATAAGGAGAAGGAGAAGGTGAAGTCTGGAGGGTGAATCAGAAGAAGCAGAAGAAGGAGAAGGTGAAGTCTGGAGGGTGAATCAGAAGAAGTAGAAGAAGGAGAAGGAGAAGTTGAAGTCTGGAGGGTGAATCAGAAGAAGTAGAAGAAGGAGAAGGAGAAGGTGAAGTCTGGAGGGTGAATCAGAAGAAGTAGAAGAAGGAAAAGGAGAAGGTGAAGTCTGGAGGGTGAAGCAGAAGAAGTAGAAGAAGGAGAAGGAGAAGGTGAAGTCAGGAGGGTGAATCAGAAGATGTAGAAGAAGGAGAAGGAGAAGGTGAAGTCAGGAGGGTGAATCAGAAGAAGCAGAAGAAGGAGAAGGAGAAGGTGAAGTCTGGAGGGTGAATCAGAAGAAGCAGAAGAAGGAGAAGGAGAAGGTGAAGTCTGGAGGGTGAATCAGAAGAAGCAGAAGAAGGAGAAGGAGAAGGTGAAGTCTGGAGGGTGAATCAGAAGAAGCAGAAGAAGGAGAAGGAGAAGGTGAAGTCTGGAGGGTGAATCAGAAGAAGCAGAAGAAGGAGAAGGAGAAGATGAAGTCCGGAGGGTGAATCAGAAGAAGTAGAAGAAGGAGAAGGAGAAGGTGAAGTCTGGAGGGTGAATCAGAAGAAGTAGAAGAAGGAGAAGGAGAAGATGAAGTCTGGAGGGTGAATCAGAAGTAACAGAAGAAGGAGAAGGAGAAGGTGAAGTCTGGAGGGTGAATCAGAAGAAGTAGAAGAAGGAGAAGGAGAAGGTGTAGTCTGGAGGGTGAATCAGAAGAAGCAGTAGAAGGAGAAGGAGAAGGTGAAGTCTGGAGGGTGAATCAGAAGAAGCAGACGAAGGAGAAGGAGAAGGTGAAGTCTGGAGGGTGAATCAGAAGAAGCAGAAGAAGGAGATGGAGAAGGTGAAGTCTGGAGGGTGAATCAGAAGAATCGGAAGAAGGAGAAGGAGAAGGTGAAGTCTGGAGGGTGAATCAGAAGAAGCAGAAGAAAGAGAAGGAGAAGGTGAAGTCTGGAGGGTGAATAAGAAGAAGTAGAAGAAGGAGAAGGAGAAGGTGAAGTCTGGAGGGTGAATCAGAAGAAGCAGTAGAAGGAGAAGGAGAAGGTGAAGTCTGGAGGGTGAATCAGAAGAAGCAGACGAAGGAGAAGGAGAAGGTGAAGTCTGGAGGGTGAATCAGAAGAAGCAGAAGAAGGAGATGGAGAAGGTGAAGTCTGGAGGGTGAATCAGAAGAAGTAGAAGAAGGAGAAGGTGAAGGTGAAGTCTGGAGGGTGAATCAGAAGAAGCAGAAGAAGGAGAAGGAGAAGGTGAAGTCTGGAGGGTGAATCAGAAGAAGCAGAAGAAGGAGAAGGAGAAGGTGAAGTCTGGAGGGTGATTCAGAAGAAGCAGAATAAGGAGAAGGAGAAGGTGAAGTCTGGAGGGTGAATCAGAAGAAGCAGAAGAAGGAGAAGGAGAAGGTGAAGTCTGGAGGGTGAATCAGAAGAAGTAGAAGAAGGAGAAGGAGAAGTTGAAGTCTGGAGGGTGAATCAGAAGAAGTAGAAGAAGGAGAAGGAGAAGGTGAAGTCTGGAGGGTGAATCAGAAGAAGTAGAAGAAGGAAAAGGAGAAGGTGAAGTCTGGAGGGTGAAGCAGAAGAAGTAGAAGAAGGAGAAGGAGAAGGTGAAGTCAGGAGGGTGAATCAGAAGATGTAGAAGAAGGAGAAGGAGAAGGTGAAGTCAGGAGGGTGAATCAGAAGAAGCAGAAGAAGGAGAAGGAGAAGGTGAAGTCTGGAGGGTGAATCAGAAGAAGCAGAAGAAGGAGAAGGAGAAGGTGAAGTCTGGAGGGTGAATCAGAAGAAGCAGAAGAAGGAGAAGGAGAAGGTGAAGTCTGGAGGGTGAATCAGAAGAAGCAGAAGAAGGAGAAGGAGAAGGTGAAGTCTGGAGGGTGAATCAGAAGAAGCAGAAGAAGGAGAAGGAGAAGATGAAGTCCGGAGGGTGAATCAGAAGAAGTAGAAGAAGGAGAAGGAGAAGGTGAAGTCTGGAGGGTGAATCAGAAGAAGTAGAAGAAGGAGAAGGAGAAGATGAAGTCTGGAGGGTGAATCAGAAGAAACAGAAGAAGGAGAAGGAGAAGGTGAAGTCTGGAGGGTGAATCAGAAGAAGTAGAAGAAGGAGAAGGAGAAGGTTTAGTCTGGAGGGTGAATCAGAAGAAGTAGACGAAGGAGAAGGAGTAGGTGAAGTCTGGAGGGTGAATCAGAAGAAGCAGAAGAAGGAGAAGGAGAAGGTTAAGTCTGGAGGGTGAATCAGAAGAAGTAGAAGAAGGAGAAGGAGAAGGTGAAGTCTGGAGGGTGAATCAGAAGAAGCAGAAGAAGGAGAAGGAGAAGGTGAAGTCTGGAGGGTGAATCAGAAGAAGCAGAAGAAGGAGAAGGAGAAGGTGAAGTCTGGAGGGTGAATCAGAAGAAGCAGAATAAGGAGAAGGAGAAGGTGAAGTCTGGAGGGTGAATCAGAAGAAGCAGAAGAAGGAGAAGGAGAAGGTGAAGTCTGGAGGGTGAATCAGAAGAAGTAGAAGAAGGAGAAGGAGAAGATGAAGTCTGGAGGGTGAATCAGAAGAAGTAGAAGAAGGAGAAGGAGAAGGTGAAGTCTGGAGGGTGAATCAGAAGAAGTAGAAGAAGGAGAAGGAGTAGATGAAGTCTGGAGGGTGAATCAGAAGAAACAGAAGAAGGAGAAGGAGAAGGTGAAGTCTGGAGGGTGAATCAGAAGAAGTAGAAGAAGGAGAAGGAGAAGGTGAAGTCTGGAGGGTGAATCAGAAGAAGCAGAAGAAGGAGAAGGAGAAGGTGAAGTCTGGAGGGTGAATCAGAAGAAGTAGAAGAAGGAGAAGGAGAAGGTGAAGTCTGGAGGGTGAATCAGAAGAAGCAGAATAAGGAGAAGGAGAAGGTGAAGTCTGGAGGGTGAATCAGAAGAAGCAGAAGAAGGAGAAGGAGAAGGTGAAGTCTGGAGGGTGAATCAGAAGAAGTAGAAGAAGGAGAAGGAGAAGATGAAGTCTGGAGGGTGAATCAGAAGAAGTAGAAGAAGGAGAAGGAGAAGGTGAAGTCTGGAGGGTGAATCAGAAGAGGTAGAAGAAGGAGAAGGAGAAGATGAAGTCTGGAGGGTGAATCAGAAGAAACAGAAGAATGAGAAGGAGAAGGTGAAGTCTGGAGGGTGAATCAGAAGAAGTAGAAGAAGGAGAAGGAGAAGGTGTAGTCTGGAGGGTGAATCAGAAGAAGTAGACGAAGGAGAAGGAGAAGGTGAAGTCTGGAGGGTGAATCAGAAGAAGCAGAAGAAGGAGAAGGAGAAGGTGAAGTCTGGAGGGTGAATCAGAAGAAGTAGAAGAAGGAGAAGGAGAAGGTGAAGTCTGGAGGGTGAATCAGAAGAAGCAGAAGAAGGAGAAGGAGAAGGTGAAGTCTGGAGGGTGAATCTGAAGAAGCGGAAGAAGGAGAAGGAGAAGGTGAAGTCTGGAGGGTGAATCAGAAGAAGTAGAAGAAGGAGAAGGAGAAGTTGAAGTCTGGAGGGTGAAGCAGAAGAAGTAGAAGATGGAGAAGGAGAAGGTGAAGTCAGGAGGGTGAATCAGAAGAAGTAGAAGAAGGAGAAGGAGAAGGTGAAGTCAGGAGGGTGAATCAGAAGAAGCAGAAGATGGAGAAGGAGAAGGTGAAGTCTGGAGGGTGAATCAGAAGAATCAGAAGAAGGAGAAGGAGAAGGTGAAGTCTGGAGGGTGAATCAGAAGAAGCAAAAGAAGGAGAAGGAGAAGGTGAAGTCTGGAGGGTGAATCAGAAGAAGCAGAATAAGGAGAAGGAGAAGTTGAAGTCTGGAGGGTGAATCAGAAGAAGCAGAATAAGGAGAAGGAGAAGGTGAAGTCTGGAGGGTGTATCAGAAGAAGCAGAAGAAGGAGAAGGAGAAGGTGAAGTCTGGAGGGTGAATCAGAAGAAGTAGAAGAAGGAGAAGGAGAAGGTGAAGTCTGGAGGGTGAAGCAGAAGAAGTAGAAGAAGGAGAAGGAGAAGGTGAAGTCAGGAGGGTGAATCAGAAGAAGTAGAAGAAGGAGAAGGAGAAGGTGATGTCAGGAGGGTGAATCAGAAGAAGCAGAAGATGGCGAAGGAGAATGTGAAGTCTGGAGGGTGAATCAGAAGAAACAGAAGAAGGAGAAGGAGAAGGTGAAGTCTGGAGGGTGAATCAGAAGAAGTAGAAGAAGGAGAAGGAGAAGGTGTAGTCTGGAGGGTGAATCAGAAGAAGTAGACGAAGGAGAAGGAGAAGGTGAAGTCTGGAGGGTGAATCAGAAGAAGCAGAAGAAGGAGATGGAGAAGGTGAAGTCTGGAGGGTGAATCAGAAGAAGTAGAAGAAGGAGAAGGAGAAGGTGAAGTCTGGAGGGTGAATCAGAAGAAGCAGAAGAAGGAGAAGGAGAAGGTGAAGTCTGGAGGGTGAATCAGAAGAAGCAGAAGAAGGAGAAGGAGAAGGTGAAGTCTGGAGGGTGATTCAGAAGAAGCAGAATAAGGAGAAGGAGAAGGTGAAGTCTGGAGGGTGAATCAGAAGAAGTAGAAGAAGGAGAAGGAGAAAGTGAAGTCTGGAGGGTGAATCAGAAGAAGTAGAAGAAGAAGAAGGAGAAGGTGAAGTCTGGAGGGTGAATCAGAAGAAGTAGAAGAAGGAGAAGGAGAAGGTGAAGTCTGGAGGGTGAAGCAGAAGAAGTAGAAGAAGGAGAAGGAGAAGGTGAAGTCAGGAGGGTGAATCAGAAGATGTAGAAGAAGGAGAAGGAGAAGGTGAAGTCAGGAGGGTGAATCAGAAGAAGCAGAAGAAGGAGAAGGAGAAGGTGAAGTCTGGAGGGTGAATCAGAAGAAGTAGAAGAAGGAGAAGGAGAAGGTGAAGTCTGGAGGGTGAATCAGAAGAAGCAGAAGAAGGAGAAGGAGAAGGTGAAGTCTGGAGGGTGAATCAGAAGAAGCAGACGAAGGAGAAGGAGAAGGTGAAGTCTGGAGGGTGAATCAGAAGAAGCAGAAGAAGGAGATGGAGAAGGTGAAGTCTGGAGGGTGAATCAGAAGAAGTAGAAGAAGGAGAAGGTGAAGGTGAAGTCTGGAGGGTGAATCAGAAGAAGCAGAAGAAGGAGAAGGAGAAGGTGAAGTCTGGAGGGTGAATCAGAAGAAGCAGAAGAAGGAGAAGGAGAAGGTGAAGTCTGGAGGGTGATTCAGAAGAAGCAGAATAAGGAGAAGGAGAAGGTGAAGTCTGGAGGGTGAATCAGAAGAAGCAGAAGAAGGAGAAGGAGAAGGTGAAGTCTGGAGGGTGAATCAGAAGAAGTAGAAGAAGGAGAAGGAGAAGGTGAAGTCTGGAGGGTGAATCAGAAGAAGTAGAAGAAGGAGAAGGAGAAGGTGAAGTCTGGAGGGTGAATCAGAAGAAGTAGAAGAAGGAGAAGGAGAAGGTGAAGTCTGGAGGGTGAAGCAGAAGAAGTAGAAGAAGGAGAAGGAGAAGGTGAAGTCAGGAGGGTGAATCAGAAGATGTAGAAGAAGGAGAAGGAGAAGGTGAAGTCAGGAGGGTGAATCAGAAGAAGCAGAAGAAGGAGAAGGAGAAGGTGAAGTCTGGAGGGTGAATCAGAAGAAGTAGAAGAAGGAGAAGGAGAAGGTGAAGTCTGGAGGGTGAATCAGAAGAAGCAGAAGAAGGAGAAGGAGAAGGTGAAGTCTGGAGGGTGAATGAGAAGAAGCAGAAGAAGGAGAAGGAGAAGGTGAAGTCTGGAGGGTGAATCAGAAGAAGCAGAAGAAGGAGAAGGAGAAGGTGAAGTCTGGAGGGTGAATCAGAAGAAGCAGACGAAGGAGAAGGAGAAGGTGAAGTCTGGAGGGTGAATCAGAAGAAGCAGAAGAAGGAGATGGAGAAGGTGAAGTCTGGAGGGTGAATCAGAAGAAGTAGAAGAAGGAGAAGGTGAAGGTGAAGTCTGGAGGGTGAATCAGAAGAAGCAGAAGAAGGAGAAGGCGAAGGTGAAGTCTGGAGGGTGAATCAGAAGAAGCAGAAGAAGGAGAAGGAGAAGGTGAAGTCAGGAGGGTGATTCAGAAGAAGCAGAATAAGGAGAAGGAGAAGGTGAAGTCTGGAGGGTGAATCAGAAGAAGCAGAAGAAGGAGAAGGAGAAGGTGAAGTCTGCCGGGTGAATCAGAAGAAGTAGAAGAAGGAGAAGGAGAAGTTGAAGTCTGGAGGGTGAATCAGAAGAAGTAGAAGAAGGAGAAGGAGAAGGTGAAGTCTGGAGGGTGAATCAGAAGAAGTAGAAGAAGGAAAAGGAGAAGGTGAAGTCTGGAGGGTGAAGCAGAAGAAGTAGAAGAAGGAGAAGGAGAAGGTGAAGTCAGGAGGGTGAATCAGAAGATGTAGAAGAAGGAGAAGGAGAAGGTGAAGTCAGGAGGGTGAATCAGAAGAAGCAGAAGAAGGAGAAGGAGAAGGTGAAGTCTGGAGGGTGAATCAGAAGAAGTAGAAGAAGGAGAAGGAGAAGGTGAAGTCTGGAGGGTGAATCAGAAGAAGCAGAAGAAGGAGAAGGAGAAGGTGAAGTCTGGAGGGTGAATCAGAAGAAGCAGAAGAAGGAGAAGGAGAAGGTGAAGTCTGGAGGGTGAATCAGAAGAAGCAGAAGAAGGAGAAGGAGAAGATGAAGTCCGGAGGGTGAATCAGAAGAAGTAGAAGAAGGAGAAGGAGAAGGTGAAGTCTGGAGGGTGAATCAGAAGAAGTAGAAGAAGGAGAAGGAGAAGATGAAGTCTGGAGGGTGAATCAGAAGAAACAGAAGAAGGAGAAGGAGAAGGTGAAGTCTGGAGGGTGAATCAGAAGAAGTAGAAGAAGGAGAAGGAGAAGGTGTAGTCTGGAGGGTGAATCAGAAGAAGTAGACGAAGGAGAAGGAGAAGGTGAAGTCTGGAGGGTGAATCAGAAGAAGCAGAAGAAGGAGAAGGAGAAGGTTAAGTCTGGAGGGTGAATCAGAAGAAGTAGAAGAAGGAGAAGGAGAAGGTGAAGTCTGGAGGGTGAATCAGAAGAAGCAGAAGAAGGAGAAGCAGAAGGTGAAGTCTGGAGGGTGAATCAGAAGAAGCAGAAGAAGGAGAAGGAGAAGGTGAAGTCTGGAGGGTGAATCAGAAGAAGCAGAATAAGGAGAAGGAGAAGGTGAAGTCTGGAGGGTGATTCAGAAGAAGCAGAATAAGGAGAAGGAGAAGGTGAAGTCTGGAGGGTGAATCAGAAGAAGTAGAAGAAGGAGAAGGAGAAAGTGAAGTCTGGAGGGTGAATCAGAAGAAGTAGAAGAAGAAGAAGGAGAAGGTGAAGTCTGGAGGGTGAATCAGAAGAAGTAGAAGAAGGAGAAGGAGAAGGTGAAGTCTGGAGGGTGAAGCAGAAGAAGTAGAAGAAGGAGAAGGAGAAGGTGAAGTCAGGAGGGTGAATCAGAAGATGTAGAAGAAGGAGAAGGAGAAGGTGAAGTCAGGAGGGTGAATCAGAAGAAGCAGAAGAAGGAGAAGGAGAAGGTGAAGTCTGGAGGGTGAATCAGAAGAAGTAGAAGAAGGAGAAGGAGAAGGTGAAGTCTGGAGGGTGAATCAGAAGAAGCAGAAGAAGGAGAAGGAGAAGGTGAAGTCTGGAGGGTGAATCAGAAGAAGCAGACGAAGGAGAAGGAGAAGGTGAAGTCTGGAGGGTGAATCAGAAGAAGCAGAAGAAGGAGATGGAGAAGGTGAAGTCTGGAGGGTGAATCAGAAGAAGTAGAAGAAGGAGAAGGTGAAGGTGAAGTCTGGAGGGTGAATCAGAAGAAGCAGAAGAAGGAGAAGGAGAAGGTGAAGTCTGGAGGGTGAATCAGAAGAAGCAGAAGAAGGAGAAGGAGAAGGTGAAGTCTGGAGGGTGATTCAGAAGAAGCAGAATAAGGAGAAGGAGAAGGTGAAGTCTGGAGGGTGAATCAGAAGAAGCAGAAGAAGGAGAAGGAGAAGGTGAAGTCTGGAGGGTGAATCAGAAGAAGTAGAAGAAGGAGAAGGAGAAGGTGAAGTCTGGAGGGTGAATCAGAAGAAGTAGAAGAAGGAGAAGGAGAAGGTGAAGTCTGGAGGGTGAATCAGAAGAAGTAGAAGAAGGAGAAGGAGAAGGTGAAGTCTGGAGGGTGAAGCAGAAGAAGTAGAAGAAGGAGAAGGAGAAGGTGAAGTCAGGAGGGTGAATCAGAAGATGTAGAAGAAGGAGAAGGAGAAGGTGAAGTCAGGAGGGTGAATCAGAAGAAGCAGAAGAAGGAGAAGGAGAAGGTGAAGTCTGGAGGGTGAATCAGAAGAAGTAGAAGAAGGAGAAGGAGAAGGTGAAGTCTGGAGGGTGAATCAGAAGAAGCAGAAGAAGGAGAAGGAGAAGGTGAAGTCTGGAGGGTGAATGAGAAGAAGCAGAAGAAGGAGAAGGAGAAGGTGAAGTCTGGAGGGTGAATCAGAAGAAGCAGAAGAAGGAGAAGGAGAAGGTGAAGTCTGGAGGGTGAATCAGAAGAAGCAGACGAAGGAGAAGGAGAAGGTGAAGTCTGGAGGGTGAATCAGAAGAAGCAGAAGAAGGAGATGGAGAAGGTGAAGTCTGGAGGGTGAATCAGAAGAAGTAGAAGAAGGAGAAGGTGAAGGTGAAGTCTGGAGGGTGAATCAGAAGAAGCAGAAGAAGGAGAAGGCGAAGGTGAAGTCTGGAGGGTGAATCAGAAGAAGCAGAAGAAGGAGAAGGAGAAGGTGAAGTCAGGAGGGTGATTCAGAAGAAGCAGAATAAGGAGAAGGAGAAGGTGAAGTCTGGAGGGTGAATCAGAAGAAGCAGAAGAAGGAGAAGGAGAAGGTGAAGTCTGCCGGGTGAATCAGAAGAAGTAGAAGAAGGAGAAGGAGAAGTTGAAGTCTGGAGGGTGAATCAGAAGAAGTAGAAGAAGGAGAAGGAGAAGGTGAAGTCTGGAGGGTGAATCAGAAGAAGTAGAAGAAGGAAAAGGAGAAGGTGAAGTCTGGAGGGTGAAGCAGAAGAAGTAGAAGAAGGAGAAGGAGAAGGTGAAGTCAGGAGGGTGAATCAGAAGATGTAGAAGAAGGAGAAGGAGAAGGTGAAGTCAGGAGGGTGAATCAGAAGAAGCAGAAGAAGGAGAAGGAGAAGGTGAAGTCTGGAGGGTGAATCAGAAGAAGTAGAAGAAGGAGAAGGAGAAGGTGAAGTCTGGAGGGTGAATCAGAAGAAGCAGAAGAAGGAGAAGGAGAAGGTGAAGTCTGGAGGGTGAATCAGAAGAAGCAGAAGAAGGAGAAGGAGAAGGTGAAGTCTGGAGGGTGAATCAGAAGAAGCAGAAGAAGGAGAAGGAGAAGATGAAGTCCGGAGGGTGAATCAGAAGAAGTAGAAGAAGGAGAAGGAGAAGGTGAAGTCTGGAGGGTGAATCAGAAGAAGTAGAAGAAGGAGAAGGAGAAGATGAAGTCTGGAGGGTGAATCAGAAGAAACAGAAGAAGGAGAAGGAGAAGGTGAAGTCTGGAGGGTGAATCAGAAGAAGTAGAAGAAGGAGAAGGAGAAGGTGTAGTCTGGAGGGTGAATCAGAAGAAGTAGACGAAGGAGAAGGAGAAGGTGAAGTCTGGAGGGTGAATCAGAAGAAGCAGAAGAAGGAGAAGGAGAAGGTTAAGTCTGGAGGGTGAATCAGAAGAAGTAGAAGAAGGAGAAGGAGAAGGTGAAGTCTGGAGGGTGAATCAGAAGAAGCAGAAGAAGGAGAAGCAGAAGGTGAAGTCTGGAGGGTGAATCAGAAGAAGCAGAAGAAGGAGAAGGAGAAGGTGAAGTCTGGAGGGTGAATCAGAAGAAGCAGAATAAGGAGAAGGAGAAGGTGAAGTCTGGAGGGTGAATCAGAAGAAGCAGAAGAAGGAGAAGGAGAAGGTGAAGTCTGGAGGGTGAATCAGAAGAAGTAGAAGAAGGAGAAGGAGAAGATGAAGTCTGGAGGGTGAATCAGAAGAAGTAGAAGAAGGAGAAGGAGAAGGTGAAGTCTGGAGGGTGAATCAGAAGAAGTAGAAGAAGGAGAAGGAGTAGATGAAGTCTGGAGGGTGAATCAGAAGAAACAGAAGAAGGAGAAGGAGAAGGTGAAGTCTGGAGGGTGAATCAGAAGAAGTAGAAGAAGGAGAAGGAGAAGGTGAAGTCTGGAGGGTGAATCAGAAGAAGCAGAAGAAGGAGAAGGAGAAGGTGAAGTCTGGAGGGTGAATCAGAAGAAGTAGAAGAAGGAGAAGGAGAAGGTGAAGTCTGGAGGGTGAATCAGAAGAAGCAGAATAAGGAGAAGGAGAAGGTGAAGTCTGGAGGGTGAATCAGAAGAAGCAGAAGAAGGAGAAGGAGAAGGTGAAGTCTGGAGGGTGAATCAGAAGAAGTAGAAGAAGGAGAAGGAGAAGATGAAGTCTGGAGGGTGAATCAGAAGAAGTAGAAGAAGGAGAAGGAGAAGGTGAAGTCTGGAGGGTGAATCAGAAGAGGTAGAAGAAGGAGAAGGAGAAGATGAAGTCTGGAGGGTGAATCAGAAGAAACAGAAGAATGAGAAGGAGAAGGTGAAGTCTGGAGGGTGAATCAGAAGAAGTAGAAGAAGGAGAAGGAGAAGGTGTAGTCTGGAGGGTGAATCAGAAGAAGTAGACGAAGGAGAAGGAGAAGGTGAAGTCTGGAGGGTGAATCAGAAGAAGCAGAAGAAGGAGAAGGAGAAGGTGAAGTCTGGAGGGTGAATCAGAAGAAGTAGAAGAAGGAGAAGGAGAAGGTGAAGTCTGGAGGGTGAATCAGAAGAAGCAGAAGAAGGAGAAGGAGAAGGTGAAGTCTGGAGGGTGAATCAGAAGAAGCAGAAGAAGGAGAAGGAGAAGGTGAAGTCTGGAGGGTGAATCAGAAGAAGTAGAAGAAGGAGAAGGAGAAGTTGAAGTCTGGAGGGTGAAGCAGAAGAAGTAGAAGATGGAGAAGGAGAAGGTGAAGTCAGGAGGGTGAATCAGAACAAGTAGAAGAAGGAGAAGGAGAAGGTGAAGTCAGGAGGGTGAATCAGAAGAAGCAGAAGATGGAGAAGGAGAAGGTGAAGTCTGGAGGGTGAATCAGAAGAATCAGAAGAAGGAGAAGGAGAAGGTGAAGTCTGGAGGGTGAATCAGAAGAAGCAAAGGAAGGAGAAGGAGAAGGTGAAGTCTGGAGGGTGAATCAGAAGAAGTAGACGAAGGAGAAGAAGAAGGTGAAGTCTGGAGGGTGAATCAGAAGAAGCAGAAGAAGGAGATGGAGAAGGTGAAGTCTGGAGGGTGAATCAGAAGAAGCAGAAGAAGGAGAAGGAGAAGGTGAAGTCTGGAGGGTGAATCAGAAGAAGCAGAAGAAGGAGAAGGAGAAGGTGAAGTCTGGAGGGTGAATCAGAAGAAGCAGAAGAAGGAGAAGGAGAAGGTGAAGTCTGGAGGGTGATTCAGAAGAAGCAGAATAAGGAGAAGGAGAAGGTGAAGTCTGGAGGGTGAATCAGAAGAAGTAGAAGAAGGAGAAGGAGAAAGTGAAGTCTGGAGGGTGAATCAGAAGAAGTAGAAGAAGGAGAAGGAGAAGGTGAAGTCTGGAGGGTGAATCAGAAGAAGTAGAAGAAGGAGAAGGAGAAGGTGAAGTCTGGAGGGTGAAGCAGAAGAAGTAGAAGAAGGAGAAGGAGAAGGTGAAGTCTGGAGGGTGAAGCAGAAGAAGTAGAAGAAGGAGAAGGAGAAGGTGAAGTCAGGAGGGTGAATCAGAAGATGTAGAAGAAGGAGAAGGAGAAGGTGAAGTCAGGAGGGTGAATCAGAAGAAGCAGAAGAAGGAGAAGGAGAAGGTGAAGTCTGGAGGGTGAATCAGAAGAAGTAGAAGAAGGAGAAGGAGAAGGTGAAGTCTGGAGGGTGAATCAGAAGAAGTAGAAGAAGGAGAAGGTGAAGGTGAAGTCTGGAGGGTGAATCAGAAGAAGCAGAAGAAGGAGAAGGAGAAGGTGAAGTCTGGAGGGTGAATCAGAAGAAGCAGAAGAAGGAGAAGGAGAAGGTGAAGTCTGGAGGGTGATTCAGAAGAAGCAGAATAAGGAGAAGGAGAAGGTGAAGTCTGGAGGGTGAATCAGAAGAAGCAGAAGAAGGAGAAGGAGAAGGTGAAGTCTGGAGGGTGAATCAGAAGAAGTAGAAGAAGGAGAAGGAGAAGGTGAAGTCTGGAGGGTGAATCAGAAGAAGTAGAAGAAGGAGAAGGAGAAGGTGAAGTCTGGAGGGTGAATCAGAAGAAGTAGAAGAAGGAGAAGGAGAAGGTGAAGTCTGGAGGGTGAAGCAGAAGAAGTAGAAGAAGGAGAAGGAGAAGGTGAAGTCAGGAGGGTGAATCAGAAGATGTAGAAGAAGGAGAAGGAGAAGGTGAAGTCAGGAGGGTGAATCAGAAGAAGCAGAAGAAGGAGAAGGAGAAGGTGAAGTCTGGAGGGTGAATCAGAAGAAGTAGAAGAAGGAGAAGGAGAAGGTGAAGTCTGGAGGGTGAATCAGAAGAAGCAGAAGAAGGAGAAGGAGAAGGTGAAGTCTGGAGGGTGAATGAGAAGAAGCAGAAGAAGGAGAAGGAGAAGGTGAAGTCTGGAGGGTGAATCAGAAGAAGCAGAAGAAGGAGAAGGAGAAGGTGAAGTCTGGAGGGTGAATCAGAAGAAGCAGACGAAGGAGAAGGAGAAGGTGAAGTCTGGAGGGTGAATCAGAAGAAGCAGAAGAAGGAGATGGAGAAGGTGAAGTCTGGAGGGTGAATCAGAAGAAGTAGAAGAAGGAGAAGGTGAAGGTGAAGTCTGGAGGGTGAATCAGAAGAAGCAGAAGAAGGAGAAGGCGAAGGTGAAGTCTGGAGGGTGAATCAGAAGAAGCAGAAGAAGGAGAAAGAGAAGGTGAAGTCAGGAGGGTGATTCAGAAGAAGCAGAATAAGGAGAAGGAGAAGGTGAAGTCTGGAGGGTGAATCAGAAGAAGCAGAAGAAGGAGAAGGAGAAGGTGAAGTCTGGAGGGTGAATCAGAAGAAGTAGAAGAAGGAGAAGGAGAAGTTGAAGTCTGGAGGGTGAATCAGAAGAAGTAGAAGAAGGAGAAGGAGAAGGTGAAGTCTGGAGGGTGAATCAGAAGAAGTAGAAGAAGGAAAAGGAGAAGGTGAAGTCTGGAGGGTGAAGCAGAAGAAGTAGAAGAAGGAGAAGGAGAAGGTGAAGTCAGGAGGGTGAATCAGAAGATGTAGAAGAAGGAGAAGGAGAAGGTGAAGTCAGGAGGGTGAATCAGAAGAAGCAGAAGAAGGAGAAGGAGAAGGTGAAGTCTGGAGGGTGAATCAGAAGAAGTAGAAGAAGGAGAAGGAGAAGGTGAAGTCTGGAGGGTGAATCAGAAGAAGCAGAAGAAGGAGAAGGAGAAGGTGAAGTCTGGAGGGTGAATCAGAAGAAGCAGAAGAAGGAGAAGGAGAAGGTGAAGTCTGGAGGGTGAATCAGAAGAAGCAGAAGAAGGAGAAGGAGAAGATGAAGTCCGGAGGGTGAATCAGAAGAAGTAGAAGAAGGAGAAGGAGAAGGTGAAGTCTGGAGGGTGAATCAGAAGAAGTAGAAGAAGGAGAAGGAGAAGATGAAGTCTGGAGGGTGAATCAGAAGAAACAGAAGAAGGAGAAGGAGAAGGTGAAGTCTGGAGGGTGAATCAGATGAAGTAGAAGAAGGAGAAGGAGAAGGTGTAGTCTGGAGGGTGAATCAGAAGAAATAGACGAAGGAGAAGGAGAAGGTGAAGTCTGGAGGGTGAATCAGAAGAAGCAGAAGAAGGAGAAGGAGAAGGTTAAGTCTGGAGGGTGAATCAGAAGAAGTAGAAGAAGGAGAAGGAGAAGGTGAAGTCTGGAGGGTGAATCAGAAGAAGCAGAAGAAGGAGAAGGAGAAGGTGAAGTCTGGAGGGTGAATCAGAAGAAGCAGAAGAAGGAGAAGGAGAAGGTGAAGTCTGGAGGGTGAATCAGAAGAAGCAGAATAAGGAGAAGGAGAAGGTGAAGTCTGGAGGGTGAATCAGAAGAAGCAGAAGAAGGAGAAGGAGAAGGTGAAGTCTGGAGGGTGAATCAGAAGAAGTAGAAGAAGGAGAAGGAGAAGATGAAGTCTGGAGGGTGAATCAGAAGAAGTAGAAGAAGGAGAAGGAGAAGGTGAAGTCTGGAGGGTGAATCAGAAGAAGTAGAAGAAGGAGAAGGAGTAGATGAAGTCTGGAGGGTGAATCAGAAGAAACAGAAGAAGGAGAAGGAGAAGGTGAAGTCTGGAGGGTGAATCAGAAGAAGTAGAAGAAGGAGAAGGAGAAGGTGAAGTCTGGAGGGTGAATCAGAAGAAGCAGAAGAAGGAGAAGGAGAAGGTGAAGTCTGGAGGGTGAATCAGAAGAAGTAGAAGAAGGAGAAGGAGAAGGTGAAGTCTGGAGGGTGAATCAGAAGAAGCAGAATAAGGAGAAGGAGAAGGTGAAGTCTGGAGGGTTAATCAGAAGAAGCAGAAGAAGGAGAAGGAGAAGGTGAAGTCTGGAGGGTGAATCAGAAGAAGTAGAAGAAGGAGAAGGAGAAGATGAAGTCTGGAGGGTGAATCAGAAGAAGTAGAAGAAGGAGAAGGAGAAGGTGAAGTCTGGAGGGTGAATCAGAAGAGGTAGAAGAAGGAGAAGGAGAAGATGAAGTCTGGAGGGTGAATCAGAAGAAACAGAAGAATGAGAAGGAGAAGGTGAAGTCTGGAGGGTGAATCAGAAGAAGTAGAAGAAGGAGAAGGAGAAGGTGTAGTCTGGAGGGTGAATCAGAAGAAGTAGACGAAGGAGAAGGAGAAGGTGAAGTCTGGAGGGTGAATCAGAAGAAGCAGAAGAAGGAGAAGGAGAAGGTGAAGTCTGGAGGGTGAATCAGAAGAAGTAGAAGAAGGAGAAGGAGAAGGTGAAGTCTGGAGGGTGAATCAGAAGAAGCAGAAGAAGGAGAAGGAGAAGGTGAAGTCTGGAGGGTGAATCAGAAGAAGCAGAAGAAGGAGAAGGAGAAGGTGAAGTCTGGAGGGTGAATCAGAAGAAGTAGAAGAAGGAGAAGGAGAAGTTGAAGTCTGGAGGGTGAAGCAGAAGAAGTAGAAGATGGAGAAGGAGAAGGTAGGTGAAGTCAGGAGGGTGAATCAGAACAAGTAGAAGAAGGAGAAGGAGAAGGTGAAGTCAGGAGGGTGAATCAGAAGAAGCAGAAGATGGAGAAGGAGAAGGTGAAGTCTGGAGGGTGAATCAGAAGAATCAGAAGAAGGAGAAGGAGAAGGTGAAGTCTGGAGGGTGAATCAGAAGAAGCAAAGGAAGGAGAAGGAGAAGGTGAAGTCTGGAGGGTGAATCAGAAGAAGTAGACGAAGGAGAAGAAGAAGGTGAAGTCTGGAGGGTGAATCAGAAGAAGCAGAAGAAGGAGATGGAGAAGGTGAAGTCTGGAGGGTGAATCAGAAGAAGTAGAAGAAGGAGAAGGAGAAGGTGAAGTCTGGAGGGTGAATCAGAAGAAGCAGAAGAAGGAGAAGGAGAAGGTGAAGTCTGGAGGGTGAATCAGAAGAAGCAGAAGAAGGAGAAGGAGAAGGTGAAGTCTGGAGGGTGATTCAGAAGAAGCAGAATAAGGAGAAGGAGAAGGTGAAGTCTGGAGGGTGAATCAAAAGAAGTAGAAGAAGGAGAAGGAGAAAGTGAAGTCTGGAGGGTGAATCAGAAGAAGTAGAAGAAGGAGAAGGAGAAGGTGAAGTCTGGAGGGTGAATCAGAAGAAGTAGAAGAAGGAGAAGGAGAAGGTGAAGTCTGGAGGGTGAATCAGAAGAAGTAGAAGAAGGAGAAGGAGAAGTTGAAGTCTGGAGGGTGAATCAGAAGAAGTAGAAGAAGGAGAAGGAGAAGGTGAAGTCTGGAGGGTGAATCAGAAGAAGCAGAAGAAGGAGAAGGAGAAGGTGAAGTCTGGAGGGTGAATCAGAAGAAGTAGAAGAAGGAGAAGGAGAAGGTGAAGTCTGGAGGGTGAATCAGAAGAAGCAGAAGAAGGAGAAGGAGAAGGTGAAGTCTGGAGGGTGAATCAGAAGAAGCAGAAGAAGGAGAAGGAGAAGGTGAAGTCTGGAGGGTGAATCAGAAGAAGTAGAAGAAGGAGAAGGAGAAGTTGAAGTCTGGAGGGTGAAGCAGAAGAAGTAGAAGATGGAGAAGGAGAAGGTAGGTGAAGTCAGGAGGGTGAATCAGAACAAGTAGAAGAAGGAGAAGGAGAAGGTGAAGTCAGGAGGGTGAATCAGAAGAAGCAGAAGATGGAGAAGGAGAAGGTGAAGTCTGGAGGGTGAATCAGAAGAATCAGAAGAAGGAGAAGGAGAAGGTGAAGTCTGGAGGGTGAATCAGAAGAAGCAAAGGAAGGAGAAGGAGAAGGTGAAGTCTGGAGGGTGAATCAGAAGAAGTAGACGAAGGAGAAGAAGAAGGTGAAGTCTGGAGGGTGAATCAGAAGAAGCAGAAGAAGGAGATGGAGAAGGTGAAGTCTGGAGGGTGAATCAGAAGAAGTAGAAGAAGGAGAAGGAGAAGGTGAAGTCTGGAGGGTGAATCAGAAGAAGCAGAAGAAGGAGAAGGAGAAGGTGAAGTCTGGAGGGTGAATCAGAAGAAGCAGAAGAAGGAGAAGGAGAAGGTGAAGTCTGGAGGGTGATTCAGAAGAAGCAGAATAAGGAGAAGGAGAAGGTGAAGTCTGGAGGGTGAATCAAAAGAAGTAGAAGAAGGAGAAGGAGAAAGTGAAGTCTGGAGGGTGAATCAGAAGAAGTAGAAGAAGGAGAAGGAGAAGGTGAAGAGTCTGGAGGGTGAATCAGAAGAAGTAGAAGAAGGAGAAGGAGAAGGTGAAGTCTGGAGGGTGAATCAGAAGAAGTAGAAGAAGGAGAAGGAGAAGTTGAAGTCTGGAGGGTGAATCAGAAGAAGTAGAAGAAGGAGAAGGAGAAGGTGAAGTCTGGAGGGTGAATCAGAAGAAGTAGAAGAAGGAAAAGGAGAAGGTGAAGTCTGGAGGGTGAAGCAGAAGAAGTAGAAGAAGGAGAAGGAGAAGGTGAAGTCAGGAGGGTGAATCAGAAGATGTAGAAGAAGGAGAAGGAGAAGGTGAAGTCAGGAGGGTGAATCAGAAGAAGCAGAAGAAGGAGAAGGAGAAGGTGAAGTCTGGAGGGTGAATCAGAAGAAGTAGAAGAAGGAGAAGGAGAAGGTGAAGTCTGGAGGGTGAATCAGAAGAAGCAGAAGAAGGAGAAGGAGAAGGTGAAGTCTGGAGGGTGAATCAGAAGAAGCAGAAGAAGGAGAAGGAGAAGGTGAAGTCTGGAGGGTGAATCAGAAGAAGCAGAAGAAGGAGAAGGAGAAGATGAAGTCCGGAGGGTGAATCAGAAGAAGTAGAAGAAGGAGAAGGAGAAGGTGAAGTCTGGAGGGTGAATCAGAAGAAGTAGAAGAAGGAGAAGGAGAAGATGAAGTCTGGAGGGTGAATCAGAAGAAACAGAAGAAGGAGAAGGAGAAGGTGAAGTCTGGAGGGTGAATCAGAAGAAGTAGAAGAAGGAGAAGGAGAAGGTGTAGTCTGGAGGGTGAATCAGAAGAAGTAGACGAAGGAGAAGGAGAAGGTGAAGTCTGGAGGGTGAATCAGAAGAAGCAGAAGAAGGAGAAGGAGAAGGTTAAGTCTGGAGGGTGAATCAGAAGAAGTAGAAGAAGGAGAAGGAGAAGGTGAAGTCTGGAGGGTGAATCAGAAGAAGCAGAAGAAGGAGAAGGAGAAGGTGAAGTCTGGAGGGTGAATCAGAAGAAGCAGAAGAAGGAGAAGGAGAAGGTGAAGTCTGGAGGGTGAATCAGAAGAAGCAGAATAAGGAGAAGGAGAAGGTGAAGTCTGGAGGGTGAATCAGAAGAAGCAGAAGAAGGAGAAGGAGAAGGTGAAGTCTGGAGGGTGAATCAGAAGAAGTAGAAGAAGGAGAAGGAGAAGATGAAGTCTGGAGGGTGAATCAGAAGAAGTAGAAGAAGGAGAAGGAGAAGGTGAAGTCTGGAGGGTGAATCAGAAGAAGTAGAAGAAGGAGAAGGAGTAGATGAAGTCTGGAGGGTGAATCAGAAGAAACAGAAGAAGGAGAAGGAGAAGGTGAAGTCTGGAGGGTGAATCAGAAGAAGTAGAAGAAGGAGAAGGAGAAGGTGAAGTCTGGAGGGTGAATCAGAAGAAGCAGAAGAAGGAGAAGGAGAAGGTGAAGTCTGGAGGGTGAATCAGAAGAAGTAGAAGAAGGAGAAGGAGAAGGTGAAGTCTGGAGGGTGAATCAGAAGAAGCAGAATAAGGAGAAGGAGAAGGTGAAGTCTGGAGGGTGAATCAGAAGAAGCAGAAGAAGGAGAAGGAGAAGGTGAAGTCTGGAGGGTGAATCAGAAGAAGTAGAAGAAGGAGAAGGAGAAGATGAAGTCTGGAGGGTGAATCAGAAGAAGTAGAAGAAGGAGAAGGAGAAGGTGAAGTCTGGAGGGTGAATCAGAAGAGGTAGAAGAAGGAGAAGGAGAAGATGAAGTCTGGAGGGAGAATCAGAAGAAACAGAAGAATGAGAAGGAGAAGGTGAAGTCTGGAGGGTGAATCAGAAGAAGTAGAAGAAGGAGAAGGAGAAGGTGTAGTCTGGAGGGTGAATCAGAAGAAGTAGACGAAGGAGAAGGAGAAGGTGAAGTCTGGAGGGTGAATCAGAAGAAGCAGAAGAAGGAGAAGGAGAAGGTGAAGTCTGGAGGGTGAATCAGAAGAAGTAGAAGAAGGAGAAGGAGAAGGTGAAGTCTGGAGGGTGAATCAGAAGAAGCAGAAGAAGGAGAAGGAGAAGGTGAAGTCTGGAGGGTGAATCAGAAGAAGCAGAAGAAGGAGAAGGAGAAGGTGAAGTCTGGAGGGTGAATCAGAAGAAGTAGAAGAAGGAGAAGGAGAAGTTGAAGTCTGGAGGGTGAAGCAGAAGAAGTAGAAGATGGAGAAGGAGAAGGTGAAGTCAGGAGGGTGAATCAGAACAAGTAGAAGAAGGAGAAGGAGAAGGTGAAGTCAGGAGGGTGAATCAGAAGAAGCAGAAGATGGAGAAGGAGAAGGTGAAGTCTGGAGGGTGAATCAGAAGAATCAGAAGAAGGAGAAGGAGAAGGTGAAGTCTGGAGGGTGAATCAGAAGAAGCAAAGGAAGGAGAAGGAGAAGGTGAAGTCTGGAGGGTGAATCAGAAGAAGTAGACGAAGGAGAAGAAGAAGGTGAAGTCTGGAGGGTGAATCAGAAGAAGCAGAAGAAGGAGATGGAGAAGGTGAAGTCTGGAGGGTGAATCAGAAGAAGTAGAAGAAGGAGAAGGAGAAGGTGAAGTCTGGAGGGTGAATCAGAAGAAGCAGAAGAAGGAGAAGGAGAAGGTGAAGTCTGGAGGGTGAATCAGAAGAAGCAGAAGAAGGAGAAGGAGAAGGTGAAGTCTGGAGGGTGATTCAGAAGAAGCAGAATAAGGAGAAGGAGAAGGTGAAGTCTGGAGGGTGAATCAGAAGAAGTAGAAGAAGGAGAAGGAGAAAGTGAAGTCTGGAGGGTGAATCAGAAGAAGTAGAAGAAGGAGAAGGAGAAGGTGAAGTCTGGAGGGTGAATCAGAAGAAGTAGAAGAAGGAGAAGGAGAAGGTGAAGTCTGGAGGGTGAAGCAGAAGAAGTAGAAGAAGGAGAAGGAGAAGGTGAAGTCAGGAGGGTGAATCAGAAGATGTAGAAGAAGGAGAAGGAGAAGGTGAAGTCAGGAGGGTGAATCAGAAGAAGCAGAAGAAGGAGAAGGTTAAGGTGAAGTCTGGAGGGTGAATCAGAAGAATCAGAAGAAGGAGAAGGAGAAGGTGAAGTCTGGAGGGTGAATCAGAAGAAGCAGAAGAAAGAGAAGGAGAAGGTGAAGTCTGGAGGGTGAATCAGAAGAAGTAGAAGAAGGAGAAGGAGAAGGTTAAGTCTGGAGGGTGAATCAGAAGAAGCAGAAGAAGGAGAAGGAGAAGGTGAAGTCTGGAGGGTGAATCAGAAGAAGCAGACGAAGGAGAAGGAGAAGGTGAAGTCTGGAGGGTGAATCAGAAGAAGCAGAAGAAGGAGATGGAGAAGGTGAAGTCTGGAGGGTGAATCAGAAGAAGTAGAAGAAGGAGAAGGTGAAGGTGAAGTCTGGAGGGTGAATCAGAAGAAGCAGAAGAAGGAGAAGGAGAAGGTGAAGTCTGGAGGGTGAATCAGAAGAAGGAGAAGGAGAAGGTGAAGTCTGGAGGGTGATTCAGAAGAAGCAGAATAAGGAGAAGGAGAAGGTGAAGTCTGGAGGGTGAATCAGAAGAAGCAGAAGAAGGAGAAGGAGAAGGTGAAGTCTGGAGGGTGAATCAGAAGAAGTAGAAGAAGGAGAAGGAGAAGGTGAAGTCTGGAGGGTGAATCAGAAGAAGTAGAAGAAGGAGAAGGAGAAGGTGAAGTCTGGAGGGTGAATCAGAAGAAGTAGAAGAAGGAGAAGGAGAAGGTGAAGTCTGGAGGGTGAAGCAGAAGAAGTAGAAGAAGGAGAAGGAGAAGGTGAAGTCAGGAGGGTGAATCAGAAGATGTAGAAGAAGGAGAAGGAGAAGGTGAAGTCAGGAGGGTGAATCAGAAGAAGCAGAAGAAGGAGAAGGAGAAGGTGAAGTCTGGAGGGTGAATCAGAAGAAGTAGAAGAAGGAGAAGGAGAAGGTGAAGTCTGGAGGGTGAATCAGAAGAAGCAGAAGAAGGAGAAGGAGAAGGTGAAGTCTGGAGGGTGAATCAGAAGAAGCAGAAGAAGGAGAAGGAGAAGGTGAAGTCTGGAGGGTGAATCAGAAGAAGCAGAAGAAGGAGAAGGAGAAGGTGAAGTCTGGAGGGTGAATCAGAAGAAGCAGAATAAGGAGAAGGAGAAGGTGAAGTCTGGAGGGTGAATCAGAAGAAGCAGAAGAAGGAGAAGCAGAAGGTGAAGTCTGGAGGGTGAATCAGAAGAAGTAGAAGAAGGAGAAGGAGAAGGTGAAGTCTGGAGGGTGAAGCAGAAGAAGTAGAAGAAGGAGAAGGAGAAGGTGAAGTCAGGAGGGTGAATCAGAAGAAGTAGAAGAAGGAGAAGGAGAAGGTGAAGTCAGGATGGTGAATCAGAAGAAGCAGAAGAAGGAGATAGAGAAGGTGAAGTCTGGAGGGTGAATCAGAAGAAGCAGAAGAAGGAGAAGGAGAAGATGAAGTCCGGAGGGTGAATCAGAAGAAGTAGAAGAAGGAGAAGGAGAAGGTGAAGTCTGGAGGGTGAATCAGAAGAAGTAGAAGAAGGAGAAGGAGAAGATGAAGTCTGGAGGGTGAATCAGAAGAAACAGAAGAAGGAGAAGGAGAAGGTGAAGTCTGGAGGGTGAATCAGAAGAAGTAGAAGAAGGAGAAGGAGAAGGTGTAGTCTGGAGGGTGAATCAGAAGAAGTAGACGAAGGAGAAGGAGAAGGTGAAGTCTGGAGGGTGAATCAGAAGAAGCAGAAGAAGGAGAAGGAGAAGGTTAAGTCTGGAGGGTGAATCAGAAGAAGTAGAAGAAGGAGAAGGAGAAGGTGAAGTCTGGAGGGTGAATCAGAAGAAGCAGAAGAAGGAGAAGGAGAAGGTGAAGTCTGGAGGGTGAATCAGAAGAAGCAGAAGAAGGAGAAGGAGAAGGTGAAGTCTGGAGGGTGAATCAGAAGAAGCAGAATAAGGAGAAGGAGAAGGTGAAGTCTGGAGGGTGAATCAGAAGAAGCAGAAGAAGGAGAAGGAGAAGGTGAAGTCTGGAGGGTGAATCAGAAGAAGTAGAAGAAGGAGAAGGAGAAGATGAAGTCTGGAGGGTGAATCAGAAGAAGTAGAAGAAGGAGAAGGAGAAGGTGAAGTCTGGAGGGTGAATCAGAAGAAGTAGAAGAAGGAGAAGGAGTAGATGAAGTCTGGAGGGTGAATCAGAAGAAACAGAAGAAGGAGAAGGAGAAGGTGAAGTCTGGAGGGTGAATCAGAAGAAGTAGAAGAAGGAGAAGGAGAAGGTGAAGTCTGGAGGGTGAATCAGAAGAAGCAGAAGAAGGAGAAGGAGAAGGTGAAGTCTGGAGGGTGAATCAGAAGAAGTAGAAGAAGGAGAAGGAGAAGGTGAAGTCTGGAGGGTGAATCAGAAGAAGTAGAAGAAGGAGAAGGAGAAGGTGAAGTCTGGAGGGTGAATCAGAAGAAGCAGAAGAAGGAGAAGGAGAAGGTGAAGTCTGGAGGGTGAATCAGAAGAAGCAGAAGAAGGAGAAGGAGAAGGTGAAGTCTGGAGGGTGAATCAGAAGAAGCAGAATAAGGAGAAGGAGAAGGTGAAGTCTGGAGGGTGAATCAGAAGAAGCAGAAGAAGGAGAAGGAGAAGGTGAAGTCTGGAGGGTGAATCAGAAGAAGTAGAAGAAGGAGAAGGAGAAGATGAAGTCTGGAGGGTGAATCAGAAGAAGTAGAAGAAGGAGAAGGAGAAGGTGAAGTCTGGAGGGTGAATCAGAAGAAGTAGAAGAAGGAGAAGGAGTAGATGAAGTCTGGAGGGTGAATCAGAAGAAACAGAAGAAGGAGAAGGAGAAGGTGAAGTCTGGAGGGTGAATCAGAAGAAGTAGAAGAAGGAGAAGGAGAAGGTGAAGTCTGGAGGGTGAATCAGAAGAAGCAGAAGAAGGAGAAGGAGAAGGTGAAGTCTGGAGGGTGAATCAGAAGAAGTAGAAGAAGGAGAAGGAGAAGGTGAAGTCTGGAGGGTGAATCAGAAGAAGCAGAATAAGGAGAAGGAGAAGGTGAAGTCTGGAGGGTGAATCAGAAGAAGCAGAAGAAGGAGAAGGAGAAGGTGAAGTCTGGAGGGTGAATCAGAAGAAGTAGAAGAAGGAGAAGGAGAAGATGAAGTCTGGAGGGTGAATCAGAAGAAGTAGAAGAAGGAGAAGGAGAAGGTGAAGTCTGGAGGGTGAATCAGAAGAGGTAGAAGAAGGAGAAGGAGAAGATGAAGTCTGGAGGGTGAATCAGAAGAAACAGAAGAATGAGAAGGAGAAGGTGAAGTCTGGAGGGTGAATCAGAAGAAGTAGAAGAAGGAGAAGGAGAAGGTGTAGTCTGGAGGGTGAATCAGAAGAAGTAGACGAAGGAGAAGGAGAAGGTGAAGTCTGGAGGGTGAATCAGAAGAAGCAGAAGAAGGAGAAGGAGAAGGTGAAGTCTGGAGGGTGAATCAGAAGAAGTAGAAGAAGGAGAAGGAGAAGGTGAAGTCTGGAGGGTGAATCAGAAGAAGCAGAAGAAGGAGAAGGAGAAGGTGAAGTCTGGAGGGTGAATCAGAAGAAGCAGAAGAAGGAGAAGGAGAAGGTGAAGTCTGGAGGGTGAATCAGAAGAAGTAGAAGAAGGAGAAGGAGAAGTTGAAGTCTGGAGGGTGAAGCAGAAGAAGTAGAAGATGGAGAAGGAGAAGGTGAAGTCAGGAGGGTGAATCAGAACAAGTAGAAGAAGGAGAAGGAGAAGGTGAAGTCAGGAGGGTGAATCAGAAGAAGCAGAAGATGGAGAAGGAGAAGGTGAAGTCTGGAGGGTGAATCAGAAGAATCAGAAGAAGGAGAAGGAGAAGGTGAAGTCTGGAGGGTGAATCAGAAGAAGCAAAGGAAGGAGAAGGAGAAGGTGAAGTCTGGAGGGTGAATCAGAAGAAGTAGACGAAGGAGAAGAAGAAGGTGAAGTCTGGAGGGTGAATCAGAAGAAGCAGAAGAAGGAGATGGAGAAGGTGAAGTCTGGAGGGTGAATCAGAAGAAGTAGAAGAAGGAGAAGGAGAAGGTGAAGTCTGGAGGGTGAATCAGAAGAAGCAGAAGAAGGAGAAGGAGAAGGTGAAGTCTGGAGGGTGAATCAGAAGAAGCAGAAGAAGGAGAAGGAGAAGGTGAAGTCTGGAGGGTGATTCAGAAGAAGCAGAATAAGGAGAAGGAGAAGGTGAAGTCTGGAGGGTGAATCAGAAGAAGTAGAAGAAGGAGAAGGAGAAAGTGAAGTCTGGAGGGTGAATCAGAAGAAGTAGAAGAAGGAGAAGGAGAAGGTGAAGTCTGGAGGGTGAATCAGAAGAAGTAGAAGAAGGAGAAGGAGAAGGTGAAGTCTGGAGGGTGAAGCAGAAGAAGTAGAAGAAGGAGAAGGTGAAGTCAGGAGGGTGAATCAGAAGATGTAGAAGAAGGAGAAGGAGAAGGTGAAGTCAGGAGGGTGAATCAGAAGAAGCAGAAGAAGGAGAAGGTTAAGGTGAAGTCTGGAGGGTGAATCAGAAGAATCAGAAGAAGGAGAAGGAGAAGGTGAAGTCTGGAGGGTGAATCAGAAGAAGCAGAAGAAAGAGAAGGAGAAGGTGAAGTCTGGAGGGTGAATCAGAAGAAGTAGAAGAAGGAGAAGGAGAAGGTTAAGTCTGGAGGGTGAATCAGAAGAAGCAGAAGAAGGAGAAGGAGAAGGTGAAGTCTGGAGGGTGAATCAGAAGAAGCAGACGAAGGAGAAGGAGAAGGTGAAGTCTGGAGGGTGAATCAGAAGAAGCAGAAGAAGGAGATGGAGAAGGTGAAGTCTGGAGGGTGAATCAGAAGAAGTAGAAGAAGGAGAAGGTGAAGGTGAAGTCTGGAGGGTGAATCAGAAGAAGCAGAACAAGGAGAAGGAGAAGGTGAAGTCTGGAGGGTGAATCAGAAGAAGCAGAAGAAGGAGAAGGAGAAGGTGAAGTCTGGAGGGTGAATCAGAAGAAGCAGAAGAAGGAGAAGGAGAAGGTGAAGTCTGGAGGGTGAATCAGAAGAAGTAGAAGAAGGAGAAGGAGAAGGTGAAGTCTGGAGGGTGAATCAGAAGAAGTAGAAGAAGGAGAAGGAGAAGGTGAAGTCTGGAGGGTGAATCAGAAGAAGTAGAAGAAGGAGAAGGAGAAGGTGAAGTCTGGAGGGTGAAGCAGAAGAAGTAGAAGAAGGAGAAGGAGAAGGTGAAGTCAGGAGGGTGAATCAGAAGATGTAGAAGAAGGAGAAGGAGAAGGTGAAGTCAGGAGGGTGAATCAGAAGAAGCAGAAGAAGGAGAAGGAGAAGGTGAAGTCTGGAGGGTGAATCAGAAGAAGTAGAAGAAGGAGAAGGAGAAGGTGAAGTCTGGAGGGTGAATCAGAAGAAGTAGAAGAAGGAGAAGGAGAAGGTGAAGTCTGGAGGGTGAATCAGAAGAAGTAGAAGAAGGAGAAGGAGAAGGTGAAGTCTGGAGGGTGAAGCAGAAGAAGTAGAAGAAGGAGAAGGAGAAGGTGAAGTCAGGAGGGTGAATCAGAAGATGTAGAAGAAGGAGAAGGAGAAGGTGAAGTCAGGAGGGTGAATCAGAAGAAGTAGAAGAAGGAGAAGGAGAAGGTGAAGTCTGGAGGGTGAAGCAGAAGAAGTAGAAGAAGGAGAAGGAGAAGGTGAAGTCAGGAGGGTGAATCAGAAGATGTAGAAGAAGGAGAAGGAGAAGGTGAAGTCTGGAGGGTGAATCAGAAGAAGTAGAAGAAGGAGAAGGAGAAGGTGAAGTCTGGAGGGTGAAGCAGAAGAAGTAGAAGAAGGAGAAGGAGAAGGTGAAGTCAGGAGGGTGAATCAGAAGATGTAGAAGAAGGAGAAGGAGAAGGTGAAGTCAGGAGGGTGAATCAGAAGAAGCAGAAGAAGGAGAAGGAGAAGGTGAAGTCTGGAGGGTGAATCAGAAGAAGTAGAAGAAGGAGAAGGAGAAGGTGAAGTCTGGAGGGTGAATCAGAAGAAGTAGAAGAAGGAGAAGGAGAAGGTGAAGTCTGGAGGGTGAATCAGAAGAAGTAGAAGAAGGAGAAGGAGAAGGTGAAGTCTGGAGGGTGAAGCAGAAGAAGTAGAAGAAGGAGAAGGAGAAGGTGAAGTCAGGAGGGTGAATCAGAAGATGTAGAAGAAGGAGAAGGAGAAGGTGAAGTCAGGAGGGTGAATCAGAAGAAGCACAAGAAGGAGAAGGAGAAGGTGAAGTCTGGAGGGTGAATCAGAAGAAGTAGAAGAAGGAGAAGGAGAAGGTGAAGTCTGGAGGGTGAATCAGAAGAAGCAGAAGAAGGAGAAGGAGAAGGTGAAGTCTGGAGGGTGAATCAGAAGAAGCAGAAGAAGGAGAAGGAGAAGGTGAAGTCTGGAGGGTGAATCAGAAGAAGCAGAAGAAGGAGAAGGAGAAGGTGAAGTCTGGAGGGTGAATCAGAAGAAGCAGAATAAGGAGAAGGAGAAGGTGAAGTCTGGAGGGTGAATCAGAAGAAGCAGAAGAAGGAGAAGCAGAAGGTGAAGTCTGGAGGGTGAATCAGAAGAAGTAGAAGAAGGAGAAGGAGAAGGTGAAGTCTGGAGGGTGAAGCAGAAGAAGTAGAAGAAGGAGAAGGAGAAGGTGAAGTCAGGAGGGTGAATCAGAAGAAGTAGAAGAAGGAGAAGGAGAAGGTGAAGTCAGGATGGTGAATCAGAAGAAGCAGAAGAAGGAGATAGAGAAGGTGAAGTCTGGAGGGTGAATCAGAAGAATCAGAAGAAGGAGAAGGAGAAGGTGAAGTCTGGAGGGTGAATCAGAAGAAGCAGAAGAAGGAGAAGGAGAAGATGAAGTCCGGAGGGTGAATCAGAAGAAGTAGAAGAAGGAGAAGGAGAAGGTGAAGTCTGGAGGGTGAATCAGAAGAAGTAGAAGAAGGAGAAGGAGAAGATGAAGTCTGGAGGGTGAATCAGAAGAAACAGAAGAAGGAGAAGGAGAAGGTGAAGTCTGGAGGGTGAATCAGAAGAAGTAGAAGAAGGAGAAGGAGAAGGTGTAGTCTGGAGGGTGAATCAGAAGAAGTAGACGAAGGAGAAGGAGAAGGTGAAGTCTGGAGGGTGAATCAGAAGAAGCAGAAGAAGGAGAAGGAGAAGGTTAAGTCTGGAGGGTGAATCAGAAGAAGTAGAAGAAGGAGAAGGAGAAGGTGAAGTCTGGAGGGTGAATCAGAAGAAGCAGAAGAAGGAGAAGGAGAAGGTGAAGTCTGGAGGGTGAATCAGAAGAAGCAGAAGAAGGAGAAGGAGAAGGTGAAGTCTGGAGGGTGAATCAGAAGAAGCAGAATAAGGAGAAGGAGAAGGTGAAGTCTGGAGGGTGAATCAGAAGAAGCAGAAGAAGGAGAAGGAGAAGGTGAAGTCTGGAGGGTGAATCAGAAGAAGTAGAAGAAGGAGAAGGAGAAGATGAAGTCTGGAGGGTGAATCAGAAGAAGTAGAAGAAGGAGAAGGAGAAGGTGAAGTCTGGAGGGTGAATCAGAAGAAGTAGAAGAAGGAGAAGGAGTAGATGAAGTCTGGAGGGTGAATCAGAAGAAACAGAAGAAGGAGAAGGAGAAGGTGAAGTCTGGAGGGTGAATCAGAAGAAGTAGAAGAAGGAGAAGGAGAAGGTGAAGTCTGGAGGGTGAATCAGAAGAAGCAGAAGAAGGAGAAGGAGAAGGTGAAGTCTGGAGGGTGAATCAGAAGAAGTAGAAGAAGGAGAAGGAGAAGGTGAAGTCTGGAGGGTGAATCAGAAGAAGTAGAAGAAGGAGAAGGAGAAGGTGAAGTCTGGAGGGTGAATCAGAAGAAGCAGAAGAAGGAGAAGGAGAAGGTGAAGTCTGGAGGGTGAATCAGAAGAAGCAGAAGAAGGAGAAGGAGAAGGTGAAGTCTGGAGGGTGAATCAGAAGAAGCAGAATAAGGAGAAGGAGAAGGTGAAGTCTGGAGGGTGAATCAGAAGAAGCAGAAGAAGGAGAAGGAGAAGGTGAAGTCTGGAGGGTGAATCAGAAGAAGTAGAAGAAGGAGAAGGAGAAGATGAAGTCTGGAGGGTGAATCAGAAGAAGTAGAAGAAGGAGAAGGAGAAGGTGAAGTCTGGAGGGTGAATCAGAAGAAGTAGAAGAAGGAGAAGGAGTAGATGAAGTCTGGAGGGTGAATCAGAAGAAACAGAAGAAGGAGAAGGAGAAGGTGAAGTCTGGAGGGTGAATCAGAAGAAGTAGAAGAAGGAGAAGGAGAAGGTGAAGTCTGGAGGGTGAATCAGAAGAAGCAGAAGACGGAGAAGGAGAAGGTGAAGTCTGGAGGGTGAATCAGAAGAAGTAGAAGAAGGAGAAGGAGAAGGTGAAGTCTGGAGGGTGAATCAGAAGAAGCAGAATAAGGAGAAGGAGAAGGTGAAGTCTGGAGGGTGAATCAGAAGAAGCAGAAGAAGGAGAAGGAGAAGGTGAAGTCTGGAGGGTGAATCAGAAGAAGTAGAAGAAGGAGAAGGAGAAGATGAAGTCTGGAGGGTGAATCAGAAGAAGTAGAAGAAGGAGAAGGAGAAGGTGAAGTCTGGAGGGTGAATCAGAAGAGGTAGAAGAAGGAGAAGGAGAAGATGAAGTCTGGAGGGTGAATCAGAAGAAACAGAAGAATGAGAAGGAGAAGGTGAAGTCTGGAGGGTGAATCAGAAGAAGTAGAAGAAGGAGAAGGAGAAGGTGTAGTCTGGAGGGTGAATCAGAAGAAGTAGACGAAGGAGAAGGAGAAGGTGAAGTCTGGAGGGTGAATCAGAAGAAGCAGAAGAAGGAGAAGGAGAAGGTGAAGTCTGGAGGGTGAATCAGAAGAAGTAGAAGAAGGAGAAGGAGAAGGTGAAGTCTGGAGGGTGAATCAGAAGAAGCAGAAGAAGGAGAAGGAGAAGGTGAAGTCTGGAGGGTGAATCAGAAGAAGCAGAAGAAGGAGAAGGAGAAGGTGAAGTCTGGAGGGTGAATCAGAAGAAGTAGAAGAAGGAGAAGGAGAAGTTGAAGTCTGGAGGGTGAAGCAGAAGAAGTAGAAGATGGAGAAGGAGAAGGTGAAGTCAGGAGGGTGAATCAGAACAAGTAGAAGAAGGAGAAGGAGAAGGTGAAGTCAGGAGGGTGAATCAGAAGAAGCAGAAGATGGAGAAGGAGAAGGTGAAGTCTGGAGGGTGAATCAGAAGAATCAGAAGAAGGAGAAGGAGAAGGTGAAGTCTGGAGGGTGAATCAGAAGAAGCAAAGGAAGGAGAAGGAGAAGGTGAAGTCTGGAGGGTGAATCAGAAGAAGTAGACGAAGGAGAAGAAGAAGGTGAAGTCTGGAGGGTGAATCAGAAGAAGCAGAAGAAGGAGATGGAGAAGGTGAAGTCTGGAGGGTGAATCAGAAGAAGTAGAAGAAGGAGAAGGAGAAGGTGAAGTCTGGAGGGTGAATCAGAAGAAGCAGAAGAAGGAGAAGGAGAAGGTGAAGTCTGGAGGGTGAATCAGAAGAAGCAGAAGAAGGAGAAGGAGAAGGTGAAGTCTGGAGGGTGATTCAGAAGAAGCAGAATAAGGAGAAGGAGAAGGTGAAGTCTGGAGGGTGAATCAGAAGAAGTAGAAGAAGGAGAAGGAGAAAGTGAAGTCTGGAGGGTGAATCAGAAGAAGTAGAAGAAGGAGAAGGAGAAGGTGAAGTCTGGAGGGTGAATCAGAAGAAGTAGAAGAAGGAGAAGGAGAAGGTGAAGTCTGGAGGGTGAAGCAGAAGAAGTAGAAGAAGGAGAAGGAGAAGGTGAAGTCAGGAGGGTGAATCAGAAGATGTAGAAGAAGGAGAAGGAGAAGGTGAAGTCAGGAGGGTGAATCAGAAGAAGCAGAAGAAGGAGAAGGTTAAGGTGAAGTCTGGAGGGTGAATCAGAAGAATCAGAAGAAGGAGAAGGAGAAGGTGAAGTCTGGAGGGTGAATCAGAAGAAGCAGAAGAAAGAGAAGGAGAAGGTGAAGTCTGGAGGGTGAATCAGAAGAAGTAGAAGAAGGAGAAGGAGAAGGTTAAGTCTGGAGGGTGAATCAGAAGAAGCAGAAGAAGGAGAAGGAGAAGGTGAAGTCTGGAGGGTGAATCAGAAGAAGCAGACGAAGGAGAAGGAGAAGGTGAAGTCTGGAGGGTGAATCAGAAGAAGCAGAAGAAGGAGATGGAGAAGGTGAAGTCTGGAGGGTGAATCAGAAGAAGTAGAAGAAGGAGAAGGTGAAGGTGAAGTCTGGAGGGTGAATCAGAAGAAGCAGAACAAGGAGAAGGAGAAGGTGAAGTCTGGAGGGTGAATCAGAAGAAGCAGAAGAAGGAGAAGGAGAAGGTGAAGTCTGGAGGGTGATTCAGAAGAAGCAGAATAAGGAGAAGGAGAAGGTGAAGTCTGGAGGGTGAATCAGAAGAAGCAGAAGAAGGAGAAGGAGAAGGTGAAGTCTGGAGGGTGAATCAGAAGAAGTAGAAGAAGGAGAAGGAGAAGGTGAAGTCTGGAGGGTGAATCAGAAGAAGTAGAAGAAGGAGAAGGAGAAGGTGAAGTCTGGAGGGTGAATCAGAAGAAGTAGAAGAAGGAGAAGGAGAAGGTGAAGTCTGGAGGGTGAAGCAGAAGATGTAGAAGAAGGAGAAGGAGAAGGTGAAGTCAGGAGGGTGAATCAGAAGAAGCAGAAGAAGGAGAAGGAGAAGGTGAAGTCTGGAGGGTGAATCAGAAGAAGTAGAAGAAGGAGAAGGAGAAGGTGAAGTCTGGAGGGTGAATCAGAAGAAGCAGAAGAAGGAGAAGGAGAAGGTGAAGTCTGGAGGGTGAATCAGAAGAAGCAGAAGAAGGAGAAGGAGAAGGTGAAGTCTGGAGGGTGAATCAGAAGAAGCAGAAGAAGGAGAAGGAGAAGGTGAAGTCTGGAGGGTGAATCAGAAGAAGCAGAATAAGGAGAAGGAGAAGGTGAAGTCTGGAGGGTGAATCAGAAGAAGCAGAAGAAGGAGAAGCAGAAGGTGAAGTCTGGAGGGTGAATCAGAAGAAGTAGAAGAAGGAGAAGGAGAAGGTGAAGTCTGGAGGGTGAAGCAGAAGAAGTAGAAGAAGGAGAAGGAGAAGGTGAAGTCAGGAGGGTGAATCAGAAGAAGTAGAAGAAGGAGAAGGAGAAGGTGAAGTCTGGAGGGTGAATCAGAAGAATCAGAAGAAGGAGAAGGAGAAGGTGAAGTCTGGAGGGTGAAGCAGAAGAAGCAGAAGAAAGAGAAGGAGAAGGTGAAGTCTGGAGGGTGAAGCAGAAGAAACAGAAGAAGGAGAAGGAGAAGGTGAAGACTGGAGGGTGAATCAGAAGAAGTAGAAGAAGGAGAAGGAGAAGGTGAAGTCTGGAGGGTGAATCAGAAGAAGTAGAAGAAGGAGAAGGAGAAGGTGAAGTCTGGAGGGTGAATCAGAAGAAGCAGAAGAAGGAGAAGGTAAAGTCTGGAGGGTGAATCAGAAGAAGCAGAAGAAGGAGAAGGAGAAGATGAAGTCTGGAGGGTGAATCAGAAGAAGTAGAAGAAGGAGAAGGAGAAGGTGAGGTCTGCAGGGTGAATCAGAAGAAGCAGAAGAAGGAGAAGGAGAAGGTGAAGTCTGGAGGGTGAATCAGAAGAAGCAGAAGAAGGAGAAGGAGAAGGTGAAGTCTGGAGGGTGAATCAGAAGAAGCAGAAGAAGGAGAAGGAGAAGGTGAAGTCAGGAGGGTGAATCAGAAGAAGCAGAAGAAGGAGAAGGAGAAGGTGAAGTTAGGAGGGTGAATCAGAAGAAGCAGAAGAAGGAGAAGGAGCAGGTGAAGTCAGGGGGGTGTAGCAGAAGAAGTAGAAGAAGGAGAAGGAGAAGGTGAAGTCAGGACGGTGAAGCAGAAGAAGCAGAAGAAGGAGAAGGAGAAGGTGAAGCCTGGAGGGCGCAGCAGAAGAAGCAGAAGAAGGAGAAGGAGAAGGTAAAGTCTGGAGTGTGAAGCAGAAGAAGCAGAAGAAGGAGAAGGAGAAGGTGAAGTCTGGAGGGCGCAGCAGAAGAAGCAGAAGAAGGAGAATGAGAAGGTGAAGTCTGGAGGGTGAATCAGAAGAAGCAGAAGAAGGAGAAGGAGAAGGTGAAGTCTGGAGGGTGAATCAGAAGAAGTAGATGAAGGAGAAGGAGAAGGTGAAGTCTGGAAGGTGAAGCAGAAGAAGTAGAAGAAGGAGAAGGAGAAGGTGAAGTCAGGAGGATGAATCAGAAGAAGTAGAAGAAGGAGAAGGAGAAGGTGAAGTCAGGAGGTTGAATCAGAAGAAGCAGAAGAAGGAGAAGGAGAATGTGAAGTCTGGAGGGTGAATCAGAAGAAGTAGAAGAAGGAGAAGGAGAAGGTGAAGTCTGGAGGGTGAATCAGAAGAAGCAGAAGAAGGAGAAGGAGAAGGTGATGTCTGGAGGGTGAATCAGAAGAAGCAGAAGAAGGAGAAGGAGAAGGTGAAGTCTGGAGGGTGAATCAGAAGAAGCAGAAGAAGGAGAAGGAGAAGGTGAAGTCTGGAGGGTGAATCAGAAGAAGCAGAATAAGGAGAAGGAGAAGGTGAAGTCTGGAGGGTGAATCAGAAGAAGCAGAAGAAGGAGAAGGAGAAGGTGAAGTCTGGAGGGTGAATCAGAAGAAGTAGAAGAAGGAGAAGGAGAAGGTGAAGTCTGGAGGGTGAAGCAGAAGAAGTAGAAGAAGGAGAAGGAGAAGGTGAAGTCAGGAGGGTGAATCAGAAGAAGTAGAAGAAGGAGAAGGAGAAGGTGCAGTCAGGAAGGTGAATCAGAAGAAGCAGAAGAAGGAGATAGAGAAGGTGAAGTCTGGAGGGTGAATCAGAAGAATCAGAAGAAGGAGAAGGAGAAGGTGAAGTCTGGAGGGTGAAGCAGTAGAAGCAGAAGAAAGAGAAGGAGAAGGTGAAGTCTGGAGGGTGAAGCAGAAGAAACAGAAGAAGGAGAAGGAGAAGGTGAAGAGTGGAGGGTGAATCAGAAGAAGTCGAAGAAGGAGAAGGAGAAGGTGAAGTCTGGAGGGTGAATCAGAAGAAGTAGAAGAAGGAGAAGGAGAAGGTGAAGTCTGGAGGGTGAATCAGAAGAAGCAGAAGAAGGAGAAGGAGAAGGTGAAGTCTGGAGGGTGAATCAGAAGAAGCAGAAGAAGGAGAAGGAGAAGATGAAGTCTGGAGGGTGAATCAGAAGAAGTAGAAGAAGGAGAAGGAGAAGGTGAGGTCTGGAGGGTGAATCAGAAGAAGCAGAAGAAGGAGAAGGAGAAGGTGAAGTCTGGAGGGTGAATCAGAAGAAGCAGAAGAAGGAGAAGGAGAAGGTGAAGTCTGGAGGGTGAATCAGAAGAAGCAGAAGAAGGAGAAGGAGAAGGTGAAGTCAGGAGGGTGAATCAGAAGAAGCAGAAAAAGGAGAAGGAGCAGGTGAAGTCAAGGGGGTGTAGCAGAAGAAGTAGAAGAAGGAGAAGGAGAAGGTGAAGTCAGGACGGTGAAGCAGAAGAAGCAGAAGAAGGAGAAGGAGAAGGTGAAGCCTGGAGGGCGCAGCAGAAGAAGCAGAAGAAGGAGAAGAAGAAGGTGAAGTCTGGAGTGTGAAGCAGAAGAAGCAGAAGAAGGAGAAGGAGAAGGTGAAGTCTGGAGGGCGCAGCATAAGAAGCAGAAGAAGGAGAATGAGAAGGTGAAGTCTGGAGGGTGAATCAGAAGAAGCAGAAGAAGGAGAAGGAGAAGGTGAAGTCTGGAGGGTGAATCAGAAGAAGTAGAAGAAGGAGAAGGAGAAGGTGAAGTCTGGAGGGTGAAGCAGAAGAATTAGAAGAAGGAGAAGGAGAAGGTGAAGTCAGGAGGGTGAATCAGAAGAAGTAGAAGAAGGAGAAGGAGAAGGTGAAGTCAGGAGGGTGAATCAGAAGAAGCAGAAGATGGAGAAGGAGAAGGTGAAGTCTGGAGGTTGAATCAGAAGAATCAGAAGAAGGAGAAGGAGAAGGTGAAGTCTGGAGGGTGAATCAGAAGAAGCAGAAGAAAGAGAAGGAGAAGGTGAAGTCTGGAGGTTGAAGCAGAAGAAACAGAAAAAGGAGAAGGAGAAGGTGAAGACTGGAGGGTGAATCAGAAGAAGTAGAAGAAGGAGAAGGAGAAGGTGAAGTCTGGAGGGTGAATCAGAAGAAGTGGAAGAAGGAGAAGGAGAAGTTGAAGTCTGGAGGGTGAATCAGAAGAAGCAGAAGAAGGAGAAGGAGAAGGTGAAGTCTGGAGGGGAATCAGAAGAAGCAGAAGAAGGAGAAGGAGAAGATGAAGTCTGGAGGGTGAATCAGAAGAAGTAGAAGAAGGAGAAGGAGAAGGTGATATCTGGAGGGTGAATCAGAAGAAGTAGAAGAAGGAGAAGGAGAAGGTGAAGTCTGGAGGGTGAATCAGAAGAAACAGAAGAAGGAGAAGGAGAAGGTGAAGTCTGGAGGGTGAATCAGAAGAAGTAGAAGAAGGAGAAGGAGAAGGTGTAGTCTGGAGGGTGAATCAGAAGAAGTAGACGAAGGAGAAGGAGAAGGTATAGTCTGGAGGGTGAATCAGAAGAAGCAGAAGAAGGAGAAGGAGAAGGTGATGTCTGGAGGGTGAATCAGAAGAAGTAGAAGAAGGAGAAGGAGAAGGTGAAGTCTGGAGGGTGAATCAGAAGAAGCAGAAGAAGGAGAAGGAGAAGGTGAAGTCTGGAGGTTGAATCAGAAGAAGCAGAAGAAGGAGAAGGAGAAGGTGAAGTCTGGAGGGTGAATCAGAAGAAGCAGAATAAGGAGAAGGAGAAGGTGAAGTCTGGAGGGTGAATCAGAAGAAGCAGAAGAAGGAGAAGGAGAAGGTGAAGTCTGGAGGGTGAATCAGAAGAAGTAGAAGAAGGAGAAGGAGAAGGTGAAGTCTGGAGGGTGAATCAGAAGAGGTATAAGAAGGAGAAGGAGAAGGTGAAGTCTGGAGGGTGAATCAGAAGAAGTAGAAGAAGGAGAAGGAGAAGGTGAAGTCTGGAGGGTGAAGCAGAAGAAGTAGATGAAGGAGAAGGAGAAGGTGAAGTCAGGAGGGTGAATCAGAAGAAGTAGAAGAAGGAGAAGGAGAAGGTGAGTTCTGGAGGGTGAATCAGAAGAAGCAGAAGAAGGAGAAGGAGAAGGTGAAGTCTGGAGGGTGAATCAGAAGAATCAGAAGAAGGAGAAGGAGAAGGTGAAGTCTGGAGGGTGAAGCAGAAGAAACAGAAGAAGGAGAAGGAGAAGGTGTAGACTGGAGGGTGAATCAGAAGAAGTAGAAGAAGGAGAAGGAGAAGGTGAAGTCTGGAGGGTGAATCAGAAGAAGTAGAAGAAGGAGAAGGAGAAGGTGAAGTCTGGAGGGTGAATCAGAAGAAGCAGAAGAAGGAGAATGAGAAGGTGAAGTCTGGAGGCTGAATCAGAAGAAGTAGAAGAAGGAGAAGGAGAAGGTGAAGTCTGGAGGGTGAATCAGAAGAAGCAGAAGAAGGAGAAGGAGAAGATGAAGTCTGGAGGGTGAATCAGAGGAAGTAGAAGAAGGAGAAGGAGAAGGTGAGGTCTGGAGGGTGAATCAGAAGAAGCAGAAGAAGGAGAAGGAGAAGGTGAAGTCTGGAGGGTGAATCAGAAGAAGCAGAAGAAGGAGAAGGAGAAGGTGAAGTCTGGAGGGTGAATCAGAAGAAGCAGAAGAAGGAGAAGGAGAAGGTGAAGTCAGGAGGGTGAATCAGAAGAAGCAGAAGAAGGAGAAGGAGAAGGTGAATTTAGGAGGGTGAATCAGAAGAAGCAGAAGAAGGAGAAGGAGCAGGTGAAGTCAGGGGGGTGTAGCAGAAGAAGTAGAAGAAGGAGAAGGAGAAGGTGAAGTCAGGACGGTGAAGCAGAAGAAGCAGAAGAAGGAGAAGGAGAAGGTGAAGCCTGGAGGGCGCAGCAGAAGAAGCAGAAGAAGGAGAAGGAGAAGGTGAAGTCTGGAGTGTGAAGCAGAAGAAGCAGAAGAAGGAGAAGGAGAAGGTGAAGTCTGGAGGGCGCAGCAGAAGAAGCAGAAGAAGGAGAAGGAGAAGGTGAAGTCTGGAGGGTGAATCAGAAGAAGTAGAAGAAGGAGAAGGAGAAGGTGAAGTCTGGAGGGTGAAGCAGAAGAAGTAGAAGAAGGAGAAGGAGAAGGTGAAGTCAGGAGGGTGAATCAGAAGAAGTAGAAGAAGGAGAAGGAGAAGGTGAAGTCAGGAGGGTGAATCAGAAGAAGCAGAAGCAGGAGAAGGAGAAGGTGAAGTCTGGAGGGTGAATCAGAAGAATCAGAAGAAGGAGAAGGAGAAGGTGAAGTCTGGAGGGTGAATCAGAAGAAGCAGAAGAAAGAGAAGGAGAAGGTGAAGTCTGGAGGGTGAAGCAGAAGAAACAAAAAAAGGAGAAGGAGAAGGTGAAGACTGGAGGGTGAATCAGAAGAAGTAGAAGAAGGAGAAGGAGAAGGTGAAGTCTGGAGGGTGAATCAGAATAAGTGGAAGAAGGAGAAGGAGAAGTTGAAGTCTGGAGGGTGAATCAGAAGAAGCAGAAGAAGGAGAAGGAGAAGGTGAAGTCTGGATGGTGAATCAGAAGATGCAGAAGAAGGAGAAGGAGAAGATGAAGTCTGGAGGGTGAATCAGAAGAAGTAGAAGAAGGAGAAGGAGAAGGTGAAGTCTGGAGGGTGAATCAGAAGAAGTAGAAGAAGGAGAAGGAGAAGATGAAGTCTGGAGGGTGAATCAGAAGAAACAGAAGAAGGAGAAGGAGAAGGTGAAGTCTGGAGGGTGAATCAGAAGAAGTAGAAGAAGGAGAAGGAGAAGGTGTAGTCTGGAGGGTGAATCAGAAGAAGTAGACGAAGGAGAAGGAGAAGGTGAAGTCTGGATGGTGAATCAGAAGAAGCAGAAGAAGGAGAAGGAGAAGGTGAAGTCTGGAGGGTGAATCAGAAGAAGTAGAAGAAGGAGAAGGAGAAGGTGAAGTCTGGAGGGTGAATCAGAAGAAGCAGAAGAAGGAGAAGGAGAAGGTGAAGTCTGGAGGGTGAATCAGAAGAAGCAGAAGAAGGAGAAGGAGAAGGTGAATTCTGGAGGGTGAATCAGAAGAAGCAGAATAAGGAGAAGGAGAAGGTGAAGTCTGGAGGGTGAATCAGAAGAAGCAGAAGAAGGAGAAGGAGAAGGTGAAGTCTGGAGGGTGAATCAGAAGAAGTAGAAGAAGGAGAAGGAGAAGGTGAAGTCTGGAGGGTGAATCAGAAGAAGTATAAGAAGGAGAAGGTGAAGTCTGGAGGGTGAATCAGAAGAAGTAGAAGAAGGAGAAGGAGAAGGTGAAGTCTGGAGGGTGAATCAGAAGAAGCAGAAGAAGGAGAAGGAGAAGGTGAAGTCTGGAGGGTGAATCAGAAGAAGTAGAAGAAGGAGAAGGAGAAGGTGAAGTCTGGAGGGTGAAGCAGAAGAAGTAGAAGAAGGAGAAGGAGAAGGTGAAGTCAGGAGGGTGAATCAGAAGAAGTAGAAGAAGGAGAAGGAGAAGGTGAAGTCAGGAGGGTGAATCAGAAGAAGCAGAAGAAGGAGAAGGAGAAGGTGAAGTCTGGAGGGTGAATCAGAAGAATCAGAAGAAGGAGAAGGAGAAGGTGAAGTCTGGAGGGTGAATCAGAAGAAGCAGAAGAAAGAGAAGGAGAAGGTGAAGTCTGGAGGGTGAAGCAGAAGAAACAAAAAAAGGAGAAGGAGAAGGTGAAGACTGGAGGGTGAATCAGAAGAAGTAGAAGAAGGAGAAGGAGAAGGTGAATTCAGGAGGGTGAATCAGAAGAAGTAGAAGAAGGAGAAGGAGAAGGTGAGTTCTGGAGGGTGAATCAGAAGAAGCAGAAGAAGGAGAAGGAGAAGGTGAAGTCTGGAGGGTGAATCAGAAGAATCAGAAGAAGGAGAAGGAGAAGGTGAAGTCTGGAGGGTGAATCAGAAGAAGCAGAAGAAAGAGAAGGAGAAGGTGAACTCTGGAGGGTGAAGCAGAAGAAACAGAAGAAGGAGAAGGAGAAGGTGAAGACTGGAGGGTGAATCAGAAGAAGTAGAAGAAGGAGAAGGAGAAGGTGAAGTCTGGAGGGTGAATCAGAAGAAGTAGAAGAAGGAGAAGGAGAAGGTGAAGTCTGGAGGGTGAATCAGAAGAAGCAGAAGAAGGAGAAGGAGAAGGTGAAGTCTGGAGGGTGATTCAGAAGAAGGAGAAGAAGGAGAAGGAGAAGATGAAGTCTGGAGGGTGAATCAGAAGAAGTAGAAGAAGGAGAAGGAGAAGGTGAAGTCTGGAGGCTGAATCAGAAGAAGTAGAAGAAGGAGAAGGAGAAGGTGAAGTCTGGAGGGTGAATCAGAAGAAGCAGAAGAAGGAGAAGGAGAAGATGAAGTCTGGAGGGTGAATCAGAAGAAGTAGAAGAAGGAGAAGGAGAAGGTGAGGTCTGGAGGGTGAATCAGAAGAAGCAGAAGAAGGAGAAGGAGAAGGTGAAGTCTGGAGGGTGAATCAGAAGAAGCAGAAGAAGGAGAAGGAGAAGGTGAAGTCTGGAGGGTGAATCAGAAGAAGCAGAAGAAGGAGAAGGAGAAGGTGAAGTCAGGAGGGTGAATCAGAAGAAGCAGAAGAAGGAGAAGGAGAAGGTGAATTTAGGAGGGTGAATCAGAAGAAGCAGAAGAAGGAGAAGGAGCAGGTGAAGTCAGGGGGGTGTAGCAGAAGAAGTAGAAGAAGGAGAAGGAGAAGGTGAAGTCAGGACGGTGAAGCAGAAGAAGCAGAAGAAGGAGAAGGAGAAGGTGAAGCCTGGAGGGCGCAGCAGAAGAAGCAGAAGAAGGAGAAGGAGAAGGTGAAGTCTGGAGTGTGAAGCAGAAGAAGCAGAAGAAGGAGAAGGAGAAGGTGAAGTCTGGAGGGCGCAGCAGAAGAAGCAGAAGAAGGAGAATGAGAAGGTGAAGTCTGGAGGGTGAATCAGAAGAAGCAGAAGAAGGAGAAGGAGAAGGTGAAGTCTGGAGGGTGAATCAGAAGAAGTAGAAGAAGGAGAAGGAGAAGGTGAAGTCTGGAGGGTGAAGCAGAAGAAGTAGAAGAAGGAGAAGGAGAAGGTGAAGTCAGGAGGGTGAATCAGAAGAAGTAGAAGAAGGAGAAGGAGAAGGTGAAGTCAGGAGGGTGAATCAGAAGAAGCAGAAGAAGGAGAAGGAGAAGGTGAAGTCTGGAGGGTGAATCAGAAGAATCAGAAGAAGGAGAAGGAGAAGGTGAAGTCTGGAGGGTGAATCAGAAGAAGCAGAAGAAAGAGAAGGAGAAGGTGAAGTCTGGAGGGTGAAGCAGAAGAAACAAAAAAAGGAGAAGGAGAAGGTGAAGACTGGAGGGTGAATCAGAAGACGTAGAAGAAGGAGAAGGAGAAGGTGAAGTCTGGAGGGTGAATCAGAAGAAGTGGAAGAAGGAGAAGGAGAAGTTGAAGTCTGGAGGGTGAATCAGAAGAAGCAGAAGAAGGAGAAGGAGAAGGTGAAGTCTGGAGTGTGAATCAGAAGAAGCAGAAGAAGGAGAAGGAGAAGGTGAAGTCTGGAGGGTGAAGCAGAAGAAATAGAAGAAGGAGAAGGAGAAGGTGAAGTCAGGAGGGTGAATCAGAAGAAGTAGAAGAAGGAGAAGGAGAAGGTGAAGTCAGGAGGGTGAATCAGAAGAAGCAGAAGAAGGAGAAGGAGAAGGTGAAGTCTGGAGGGTGAATCAGAAGAATCAGAAGAAGGAGAAGGAGAAGGTGAAGTCTGGAGGGTGAATCAGAAGAAGCAGAAGAAAGAGAAGGAGAAGGTGAAGTCTGGAGGGTGAAGCAGAAGAAACAAAAAAAGGAGAAGGAGAAGGTGAAGACTGGAGGGTGAATCAGAAGAAGTAGAAGAAGGAGAAGGAGAAGGTGAAGTCTGGAGGGTGAATCAGAAGAAGTGGAAGAAGGAGAAGGAGAAGTTGAAGTCTGGAGGGTGAATCAGAAGAAGCAGAAGAAGGAGAAGGAGAAGGTGAAGTCTGGAGGGTGAATCAGAAGAAGCAGAAGAAGGAGAAGGAGAAGATGAAGTCTGGAGGGTGAATCAGAAGAAGTAGAAGAAGGAGAAGGAGAAGGTGAAGTCTGGAGGGTGAATCAGAAGAAGTAGAAGAAGGAGAAGGAGAAGATGAAGTCTGGAGGGTGAATCAGAAGAAACAGAAGAAGGAGAAGGAGAAGGTGAAGTCTGGAGGGTGAATCAGAAGAAGTAGAAGAAGGAGAAGGAGAAGGTGTAGTCTGGAGGGTGAATCAGAAGAAGTAGACGAAGGAGAAGGAGAAGGTGAAGTCTGGAGGGTGAATCAGAAGAAGCAGAAGAAGGAGAAGGAGAAGGTGAAGTCTGGAGGGTGAATCAGAAGAAGTAGAAGAAGGAGAAGGAGAAGGTGAAGTCTGGAGGGTGAATCAGAAGAAGCAGAAGTAGGAGAAGGAGAAGGTGAAGTCTGGAGGGTGAATCAGAAGAAGCAGAAGAAGGAGAAGGAGAAGGTGAAGTCTGGAGGGTGAATCAGAAGAAGCAGAATAAGGAGAAGGAGAAGGTGAAGTCTGGAGGGTGAATCAGAAGAAGCAGAAGAAGGAGAAGGAGAAGGTGAAGTCTGGAGGGTGAATCAGAAGAAGTAGAAGAAGGAGAAGGAGAAGGTGAAGTCTGGAGGGTGAATCAGAAGAAGTAGAAGAAGGAGAAGGAGATGGTGAAGTCTGGAGGGTGAATCAGAAGAAGTAGAAGAAGGAGAAGGAGAAGGTGAAGTCTGGAGGGTGAAGCAGAAGAAATAGAAGAAGGAGAAGGAGAAGGTGAAGTCAGGAGGGTGAATCAGAAGAAGTAGAAGAAGGAGAAGGAGAAGGTGAAGTCAGGAGGGTGAATCAGAAGAAGCAGAAGAAGGAGAAGGAGAAGGTGAAGTCTGGAGGGTGAATCAGAAGAATCAGAAGAAGGAGAAGGTGAAGTCTGGAGGGTGAATCAGAAGAAGCTGAAGAAAGAGAAGGAGAAGGTGAAGTCTGGAGGGTGAAGCAGAAGAAACAAAAAAAGGAGAAGGAGAAGGTGAAGACTGGAGGGTGAATCAGAAGAAGTAGAAGAAGGAGAAGGAGAAGGTGAAGTCTGGAGGGTGAATCAGAAGAAGTGGAAGAAGGAGAAGGAGAAGTTGAAGTCTGGAGGGTGAATCAGAAGAAGCAGAAGAAGGAGAAGGAGAAGGTGAAGTCTGGAGGGTGAATCAGAAGAAGCAGAAGAAGGAGAAGGAGAAGATGAAGTCTGGAGGGTGAATCAGAAGAAGTAGAAGAAGGAGAAGGAGAAGGTGAAGTCTGGAGGGTGAATCAGAAGAAGTAGAAGAAGGAGAAGGAGAAGATGAAGTCTGGAGGGTGAATCAGAAGAAACAGAAGAAGGAGAAGGAGAAGGTGAAGTCTGGAGGGTGAATCAGAAGAAGCAGAAGAAGGAGAAGGAGAAGGTGAAGTCTGGAGGGTGAATCAGAAGAAGCAGAATAAGGAGAAGGAGAAGGTGAAGTCTGGAGGGTGAATCAGAAGAAGCAGAAGAAGGAGAAGGAGAAGGTGAAGTCTGGAGGGTGAATCAGAAGAAGTAGAAGAAGGAGAAGGAGAAGGTGAAGTCTGGAGGGTGAATCAGAAGAAGTATAAGAAGGAGAAGGAGAAGGTGAAGTCTGGAGGGTGAATCAGAAGAAGTAGAAGAAGGAGAAGGAGAAGGTGAAGTCTGGAGGGTGAAGCAGAAGAAGTAGATGAAGGAGAAGGAGAAGGTGAAGTCAGGAGGGTGAATCAGAAGAAGTAGAAGAAGGAGAAGGAGAAGGTGAGGTCTGGAGGGTGAATCAGAAGAAGCAGAAGAAGGAGAGGGAGAATGTGAAGTCTGGAGGGTGAATCAGAAGAATCAGAAGAAGGAGAAGGAGAAGGTGAAGTCTGGAGGGTGAATCAGAAGAAGCAGAAGAAAGAGAAGGAGAAGGTGAAGTCTGGAGGGTGAAGCAGAAGAAACAGAAGAAGGAGAAGGAGAAGGTGAAGACTGGAGGGTGAATCAGAAGAAGTAGAAGAAGGAGAAGGAGAAGGTGAAGTCTGGAGGGTGAATCAGAAGAAGTAGAAGAAGGAGAAGGAGAAGGTGAAGTCTGGAGGATGAATCAGAAGAAGCAGAAGAAGGAGAAGGAGAAGGTGAAGTCTGGAGGGTGAATCAGAAGAAGGAGAAGAAGGAGAAGGAGAAGATGAAGTCTGGAGGGTGAATCAGAAGAAGTAGAAGAAGGAGAAGGAGAAGGTGAAGTCTGGAGGCTGAATCAGAAGAAGTAGAAGAAGGAGAAGGAGAAGGTGAAGTCTGGAGGGTGAATCAGAAGAAACAGAAGAAGGAGAAGGAGAAGGTGAAGTCTGGAGGGTGTATCAGAAGAAGTAGAAGAAGGAGAAGGAGAAGGTGTAGTCTGGATGGTGAATCAGAAGAAGCAGAAGAAGGAGAAGGAGAAGGTGAAGTCTGGAGGGTGAATCAGAAGAAGTAGAAGAAGGAGAAGGAGAAGGTGAAGTCTGGAGGGTGAATCAGAAGAAGCAGAAGAAGGAGAAGGAGAAGGTGAAGTCTGGAGGGTGAATCAGAAGAAGCAGAAGAAGGAGAAGGAGAAGGTGAAGTCTGGAGGGTGAATCAGAAGAAGCAGAATAAGGAGAAGGAGAAGGTGAAGTCTCGAGGGTGAATCAGAAGAAGCAGAAGAAGGAGAAGGAGAAGGTGAAGTCTGGAGGGTGAATCAGAAGAAGTAGAAGAAGGAGAAGGAGAAGGTGAAGTCTGGAGGGTGAATCAGAAGAAGTATAAGAAGGAGAAGGTGAAGTCTGGAGGGTGAATCAGAAGAAGTAGAAGAAGGAGAAGGAGAAGGTGAAGTCTGGAGGGTGAATCAGAAGAAGCAGAAGAAGGAGAAGGAGAAGGTGAAGTCTGGAGGGTGAATCAGAAGAAGTAGAAGAAGGAGAAGGAGAAGGTGAAGTCTGGAGGGTGAAGCAGAAGAAGTAGAAGAAGGAGAAGGAGAAGGTGAAGTCAGGAGGGTGAATCAGAAGAAGTAGAAGAAGGAGAAGGAGAAGGTGAAGTCAGGAGGGTGAATCAGAAGAAGCAGAAGAAGGAGAAGGAGAAGGTGAAGTCTGGAGGGTGAATCAGAAGAATCAGAAGAAGGAGAAGGAGAAGGTGAAGTCTGGAGGGTGAATCAGAAGAAGCAGAAGAAAGAGAAGGAGAAGGTGAAGTCTGGAGGGTGAAGCAGAAGAAACAAAAAAAGGAGAAGGAGAAGGTGAAGACTGGAGGGTGAATCAGAAGAAGTAGAAGAAGGAGAAGGAGAAGGTGAATTCAGGAGGGTGAATCAGAAGAAGTAGAAGAAGGAGAAGGAGAAGGTGAGTTCTGGAGGGTGAATCAGAAGAAGCAGAAGAAGGAGAAGGAGAAGGTGAAGTCTGGAGGGTGAATCAGAAGAATCAGAAGAAGGAGAAGGAGAAGGTGAAGTCTGGAGGGTGAATCAGAAGAAGCAGAAGAAAGAGAAGGAGAAGGTGAACTCTGGAGGGTGAAGCAGAAGAAACAGAAGAAGGAGAAGGAGAAGGTGAAGACTGGAGGGTGAATCAGAAGAAGTAGAAGAAGGAGAAGGAGAAGGTGAAGTCTGGAGGGTGAATCAGAAGAAGTAGAAGAAGGAGAAGGAGAAGGTGAAGTCTGGAGGGTGAATCAGAAGAAGCAGAAGAAGGAGAAGGTGAAGTCTGGAGGGTGAATCAGAAGAAGGAGAAGAAGGAGAAGGAGAAGATGAAGTCTGGAGGGTGAATCAGAAGAAGTAGAAGAAGGAGAAGGAGAAGGTGAAGTCTGGAGGCTGAATCAGAAGAAGTAGAAGAAGGAGAAGGAGAAGGTGAAGTCTGGAGGGTGAATCAGAAGAAGCAGAAGAAGGAGAAGGAGAAGATGAAGTCTGGAGGGTGAATCAGAAGAAGTAGAAGAAGGAGAAGGAGAAGGTGAGGTCTGGAGGGTGAATCAGAAGAAGCAGAAGAAGGAGAAGGAGAAGGTGAAGTCTGGAGGGTGAATCAGAAGAAGCAGAAGAAGGAGAAGGAGAAGGTGAAGTCTGGAGGGTGAATCAGAAGAAGCAGAAGAAGGAGAAGGAGAAGGTGAAGTCAGGAGGGTGAATCAGAAGAAATAGAAGAAGGAGAAGGAGAAGGTGAAGTCAGGAGGGTGAATCAGAAGAAGTAGAAGAAGGAGAAGGAGAAGGTGAAGTCAGGAGGGTGAATCAGAAGAAGCAGAAGAAGGAGAAGGAGAAGGTGAAGTCTGGAGGGTGAATCAGAAGAATCAGAAGAAGGAGAAGGTGAAGTCTGGAGGGTGAATCAGAAGAAGCTGAAGAAAGAGAAGGAGAAGGTGAAGTCTGGAGGGTGAAGCAGAAGAAACAAAAAAAGGAGAAGGAGAAGGTGAAGACTGGAGGGTGAATCAGAAGAAGTAGAAGAAGGAGAAGGAGAAGGTGAAGTCTGGAGGGTGAATCAGAAGAAGTGGAAGAAGGAGAAGGAGAAGTTGAAGTCTGGAGGGTGAATCAGAAGAAGCAGAAGAAGGAGAAGGAGAAGGTGAAGTCTGGAGGGTGAATCAGAAGAAGCAGAAGAAGGAGAAGGAGAAGATGAAGTCTGGAGGGTGAATCAGAAGAAGTAGAAGAAGGAGAAGGAGAAGGTGAAGTCTGGAGGGTGAATCAGAAGAAGTAGAAGAAGGAGAAGGAGAAGATGAAGTCTGGAGGGTGAATCAGAAGAAACAGAAGAAGGAGAAGGAGAAGGTGAAGTCTGGAGGGTGAATCAGAAGAAGCAGAAGAAGGAGAAGGAGAAGGTGAAGTCTGGAGGGTGAATCAGAAGAAGCAGAATAAGGAGAAGGAGAAGGTGAAGTCTGGAGGGTGAATCAGAAGAAGCAGAAGAAGGAGAAGGAGAAGGTGAAGTCTGGAGGGTGAATCAGAAGAAGTAGAAGAAGGAGAAGGAGAAGGTGAAGTCTGGAGGGTGAATCAGAAGAAGTATAAGAAGGAGAAGGAGAAGGTGAAGTCTGGAGGGTGAATCAGAAGAAGTAGAAGAAGGAGAAGGAGAAGGTGAAGTCTGGAGGGTGAAGCAGAAGAAGTAGATGAAGGAGAAGGAGAAGGTGAAGTCAGGAGGGTGAATCAGAAGAAGTAGAAGAAGGAGAAGGAGAAGGTGAGGTCTGGAGGGTGAATCAGAAGAAGCAGAAGAAGGAGAGGGAGAATGTGAAGTCTGGAGGGTGAATCAGAAGAATCAGAAGAAGGAGAAGGAGAAGGTGAAGTCTGGAGGGTGAATCAGAAGAAGCAGAAGAAAGAGAAGGAGAAGGTGAAGTCTGGAGGGTGAAGCAGAAGAAACAGAAGAAGGAGAAGGAGAAGGTGAAGACTGGAGGGTGAATCAGAAGAAGTAGAAGAAGGAGAAGGAGAAGGTGAAGTCTGGAGGGTGAATCAGAAGAAGTAGAAGAAGGAGAAGGAGAAGGTGAAGTCTGGAGGGTGAATCAGAAGAAGCAGAAGAAGGAGAAGGAGAAGGTGAAGTCTGGAGGGTGAATCAGAAGAAGGAGAAGAAGGAGAAGGAGAAGATGAAGTCTGGAGGGTGAATCAGAAGAAGTAGAAGAAGGAGAAGGAGAAGGTGAAGTCTGGAGGCTGAATCAGCAGAAGTAGAAGAAGGAGAAGGAGAAGGTGAAGTCTGGAGGGTGAATCAGAAGAAACAGAAGAAGGAGAAGGAGAAGGTGAAGTCTGGAGGGTGTATCAGAAGAAGTAGAAGAAGGAGAAGGAGAAGGTGTAGTCTGGATGGTGAATCAGAAGAAGCAGAAGAAGGAGAAGGAGAAGGTGAAGTCTGGAGGGTGAATCAGAAGAAGTAGAAGAAGGAGAAGGAGAAGGTGAAGTCTGGAGGGTGAATCAGAAGAAGCAGAAGAAGGAGAAGGAGAAGGTGAAGTCTGGAGGGTGAATCAGAAGAAGCAGAAGAAGGAGAAGGAGAAGGTGAAGTCTGGAGGGTGAATCAGAAGAAGCAGAATAAGGAGAAGGAGAAGGTGAAGTCTGGAGGGTGAATCAGAAGAAGCAGAAGAAGGAGAAGGAGAAGGTGAAGTCTGGAGGGTGAATCAGAAGAAGTAGAAGAAGGAGAAGGAGAAGGTGAAGTCTGGAGGGTGAATCAGAAGAAGTATAAGAAGGAGAAGGTGAAGTCTGGAGGGTGAATCAGAAGAAGTAGAAGAAGGAGAAGGTGAAGTCTGGAGGGTGAATCAGAAGAAGCAGAAGAAGGAGAAGGAGAAGGTGAAGTCTGGAGGGTGAATCAGAAGAAGTAGAAGAAGGAGAAGGAGAAGGTGAAGTCTGGAGGGTGAAGCAGAAGAAGTAGAAGAAGGAGAAGGAGAAGGTGAAGTCAGGAGGGTGAATCAGAAGAAGTAGAAGAAGGAGAAGGAGAAGGTGAAGTCAGGAGGGTGAATCAGAAGAAGCAGAAGAAGGAGAAGGAGAAGGTGAAGTCTGGAGGGTGAATCAGAAGAATCAGAAGAAGGAGAAGGAGAAGGTGAAGTCTGGAGGGTGAATCAGAAGAAGCAGAAGAAAGAGAAGGAGAAGGTGAAGTCTGGAGGGTGAAGCAGAAGAAACAAAAAAAGGAGAAGGAGAAGGTGAAGACTGGAGGGTGAATCAGAAGAAGTAGAAGAAGGAGAAGGAGAAGGTGAATTCAGGAGGGTGAATCAGAAGAAGTAGAAGAAGGAGAAGGAGAAGGTGAGTTCTGGAGGGTGAATCAGAAGAAGCAGAAGAAGGAGAAGGAGAAGGTGAAGTCTGGAGGGTGAATCAGAAGAATCAGAAGAAGGAGAAGGAGAAGGTGAAGTCTGGAGGGTGAATCAGAAGAAGCAGAAGAAAGAGAAGGAGAAGGTGAACTCTGGAGGGTGAAGCAGAAGAAACAGAAGAAGGAGAAGGAGAAGGTGAAGACTGGAGGGTGAATCAGAAGAAGTAGAAGAAGGAGAAGGAGAAGGTGAAGTCTGGAGGGTGAATCAGAAGAAGTAGAAGAAGGAGAAGGAGAAGGTGAAGTCTGGAGGGTGAATCAGAAGAAGCAGAAGAAGGAGAAGGAGAAGGTGAAGTCTGGAGGGTGAATCAGAAGAAGGAGAAGAAGGAGAAGGAGAAGATGAAGTCTGGAGGGTGAATCAGAAGAAGTAGAAGAAGGAGAAGGAGAAGGTGAAGTCTGGAGGCTGAATCAGAAGAAGTAGAAGAAGGAGAAGGAGAAGGTGAAGTCTGGAGGGTGAATCAGAAGAAGCAGAAGAAGGAGAAGGAGAAGATGAAGTCTGGAGGGTGAATCAGAAGAAGTAGAAGAAGGAGAAGGAGAAGGTGAGGTCTGGAGGGTGAATCAGAAGAAGCAGAAGAAGGAGAAGGAGAAGGTGAAGTCTGGAGGGTGAATCAGAAGAAGCAGAAGAAGGAGAAGGAGAAGGTGAAGTCTGGAGGGTGAATCAGAAGAAGCAGAAGAAGGAGAAGGAGAAGGTGAAGTCAGGAGGGTGAATCAGAAGAAGCAGAAGAAGGAGAAGGAGAAGGTGAATTTAGGAGGGTGAATCAGAAGAAGCAGAAGAAGGAGAAGGAGCAGGTGAAGTCAGGGGGGTGTAGCAGAAGAAGTAGAAGAAGGAGAAGGAGAAGGTGAAGTCAGGACGGTGAAGCAGAAGAAGCAGAAGAAGGAGAAGGAGAAGGTGAAGCCTGGAGGGCGCAGCAGAAGAAGCAGAAGAAGGAGAAGGAGAAGGTGAAGTCTGGAGTGTGAAGCAGAAGAAGCAGAAGAAGGAGAAGGAGAAGGTGAAGTCTGGAGGGCGCAGCAGAAGAAGCAGAAGAAGGAGAATGAGAAGGTGAAGTCTGGAGGGTGAATCAGAAGAAGCAGAAGAAGGAGAAGGAGAAGGTGAAGTCTGGAGGGTGAATCAGAAGAAGTAGAAGAAGGAGAAGGAGAAGGTGAAGTCTGGAGGGTGAAGCAGAAGAAGTAGAAGAAGGAGAAGGAGAAGGTGAAGTCAGGAGGGTGAATCAGAAGAAGTAGAAGAAGGAGAAGGAGAAGGTGAAGTCAGGAGGGTGAATCAGAAGAAGCAGAAGAAGGAGAAGGAGAAGGTGAAGTCTGGAGGGTGAATCAGAAGAATCAGAAGAAGGAGAAGGAGAAGGTGAAGTCTGGAGGGTGAATCAGAAGAAGCAGAAGAAAGAGAAGGAGAAGGTGAAGTCTGGAGGGTGAAGCAGAAGAAACAAAAAAAGGAGAAGGAGAAGGTGAAGACTGGAGGGTGAATCAGAAGAAGTAGAAGAAGGAGAAGGAGAAGGTGAAGTCTGGAGGGTGAATCAGAAGAAGTGGAAGAAGGAGAAGGAGAAGTTGAAGTCTGGAGGGTGAATCAGAAGAAGCAGAAGAAGGAGAAGGAGAAGGTGAAGTCTGGAGTGTGAATCAGAAGAAGCAGAAGAAGGAGAAGGAGAAGATGAAGTCTGGAGGGTGAATCAGAAGAAGTAGAAGAAGGAGAAGGAGAAGGTGAAGTCTGGAGGGTGAAGCAGAAGAAATGGAAGAAGGAGAAGGAGAAGGTGAAGTCAGGAGGGTGAATCAGAAGAAGTAGAAGAAGGAGAAGGAGAAGGTGAAGTCAGGAGGGTGAATCAGAAGAAGCAGAAGAAGGAGAAGGAGAAGGTGAAGTCTGGAGGGTGAATCAGAAGAATCAGAAGAAGGAGAAGGAGAAGGTGAAGTCTGGAGGGTGAATCAGAAGAAGCAGAAGAAAGAGAAGGAGAAGGTGAAGTCTGGAGGGTGAAGCAGAAGAAACAAAAAAAGGAGAAGGAGAAGGTGAAGACTGGAGGGTGAATCAGAAGAAGTAGAAGAAGGAGAAGGAGAAGGTGAAGTCTGGAGGGTGAATCAGAAGAAGTGGAAGAAGGAGAAGGAGAAGTTGAAGTCTGGAGGGTGAATCAGAAGAAGCAGAAGAAGGAGAAGGAGAAGGTGAAGTCTGGAGGGTGAATCAGAAGAAGCAGAAGAAGGAGAAGGAGAAGATGAAGTCTGGAGGGTGAATCAGAAGAAGTAGAAGAAGGAGAAGGAGAAGGTGAAGTCTGGAGGGTGAATCAGAAGAAGTAGAAGAAGGAGAAGGAGAAGATGAAGTCTGGAGGGTGAATCAGAAGAAACAGAAGAAGGAGAAGGAGAAGGTGAAGTCTGGAGGGTGAATCAGAAGAAGTAGAAGAAGGAGAAGGAGAAGGTGTAGTCTGGAGGGTGAATCAGAAGAAGTAGACGAAGGAGAAGGAGAAGGTGAAGTCTGGAGGGTGAATCAGAAGAAGCAGAAGAAGGAGAAGGAGAAGGTGAAGTCTGGAGGGTGAATCAGAAGAAGTAGAAGAAGGAGAAGGAGAAGGTGAAGTCTGGAGGGTGAATCAGAAGAAGCAGAAGTAGGAGAAGGAGAAGGTGAAGTCTGGAGGGTGAATCAGAAGAAGCAGAAGAAGGAGAAGGAGAAGGTGAAGTCTGGAGGGTGAATCAGAAGAAGCAGAATAAGGAGAAGGAGAAGGTGAAGTCTGGAGGGTGAATCAGAAGAAGCAGAAGAAGGAGAAGGAGAAGGTGAAGTCTGGAGGGTGAATCAGAAGAAGTAGAAGAAGGAGAAGGAGAAGGTGAAGTCTGGAGGGTGAATCAGAAGAAGTATAAGAAGGAGAAGGAGATGGTGAAGTCTGGAGGGTGAATCAGAAGAAGTAGAAGAAGGAGAAGGAGAAGGTGAAGTCTGGAGGGTGAAGCAGAAGAAATAGAAGAAGGAGAAGGAGAAGGTGAAGTCAGGAGGGTGAATCAGAAGAAGTAGAAGAAGGAGAAGGAGAAGGTGAAGTCAGGAGGGTGAATCAGAAGAAGCAGAAGAAGGAGAAGGAGAAGGTGAAGTCTGGAGGGTGAATCAGAAGAATCAGAAGAAGGAGAAGGTGAAGTCTGGAGGGTGAATCAGAAGAAGCTGAAGAAAGAGAAGGAGAAGGTGAAGTCTGGAGGGTGAAGCAGAAGAAACAAAAAAAGGAGAAGGAGAAGGTGAAGACTGGAGAGTGAATCAGAAGAAGTTGAAGAAGGAGAAGGAGAAGGTGAAGTCTGGAGGGTGAATCAGAAGAAGTGGAAGAAGGAGAAGGAGAAGTTGAAGTCTGGAGGGTGAATCAGAAGAAGCAGAAGAAGGAGAAGGAGAAGGTGAAGTCTGGAGGGTGAATCAGAAGAAGCAGAAGAAGGAGAAGGAGAAGATGAAGTCTGGAGGGTGAATCAGAAGAAGTAGAAGAAGGAGAAGGAGAAGGTGAAGTCTGGAGGGTGAATCAGAAGAAGTAGAAGAAGGAGAAGGAGAAGATGAAGTCTGGAGGGTGAATCAGAAGAAACAGAAGAAGGAGAAGGAGAAGGTGAAGTCTGGAGGGTGAATCAGAAGAAGCAGAAGAAGGAGAAGGAGAAGGTGAAGTCTGGAGGGTGAATCAGAAGAAGCAAAATAAGGAGAAGGAGAAGGTGAAGTCTGGAGGGTGAATCAGAAGAAGCAGAAGAAGGAGAAGGAGAAGGTGAAGTCTGGAGGGTGAATCAGAAGAAGTAGAAGAAGGAGAAGGAGAAGGAGAAGTCTGGAGGGTGAATCAGAAGAAGTATAAGAAGGAGAAGGAGAAGGTGAAGTCTGGAGGGTGAATCAGAAGAAGTAGAAGAAGGAGAAGGAGAAGGTGAAGTCAGGAGGGTGAAGCAGAAGAAGTAGATGAAGGAGAAGGAGAAGGTGAAGTCAGGAGGGTGAATCAGAAGAAGTAGAAGAAGGAGAAGGAGAAGGTGAGGTCTGGAGGGTGAATCAGAAGAAGCAGAAGAAGGAGAGGGAGAATGTGAAGTCTGGAGGGTGAATCAGAAGAATCAGAAGAAGGAGAAGGAGAAGGTGAAGTCTGGAGGGTGAATCAGAAGAAGCAGAAGAAAGAGAAGGAGAAGGTGAAGTCTGGAGGGTGAAGCAGAAGAAACAGAAGAAGGAGAAGGAGAAGGTGAAGACTGGAGGGTGAATCAGAAGAAGTAGAAGAAGGAGAAGGAGAAGGTGAAGTCTGGAGGGTGAATCAGAAGAAGTAGAAGAAGGAGAAGGAGAAGGTGAAGTCTGGAGGGTGAATCAGAAGAAGCAGAAGAAGGAGAAGGAGAAGGTGAAGTCTGGAGGGTGAATCAGAAGAAGGAGAAGAAGGAGAAGGAGAAGATGAAGTCTGGAGGGTGAATCAGAAGAAGTAGAAGAAGGAGAAGGAGAAGGTGAAGTCTGGAGGCTGAATCAGAAGAAGTAGAAGAAGGAGAAGGAGAAGGTGAAGTCTGGAGGGTGAATCAGAAGAAACAGAAGAAGGAGAAGGAGAAGGTGAAGTCTGGAGGGTGTATCAGAAGAAGTAGAAGAAGGAGAAGGAGAAGGTGTAGTCTGGAGGGTGAATCAGAAGAAGTAGACGAAGGAGAAGGAGAAGGTGAAGTCTGGAGGGTGAATCAGAAGAAGCAGAAGAAGGAGAAGGAGAAGGTGAAGTCTGGAGGGTGAATCAGAAGAAGTAGAAGAAGGAGAAGGAGAAGGTGAAGTCTGGAGGGTGAATCAGAAGAAGCAGAAGAAGGAGAAGGAGAAGGTGAAGTCTGGAGGGTGAATCAGAAGAAGCAGAAGAAGGAGAAGGAGAAGGTGAAGTCTGGAGGGTGAATCAGAAGAAACAGAAGAAGGAGAAGGAGAAGGTGAAGTCTGGAGGGTGAATCAGAAGAAGTAGAAGAAGGAGAAGGAGAAGGTGTAGTCTGGAGGGTGAATCAGAAGAAGTAGACGAAGGAGAAGGAGAAGGTGAAGTCTGGAGGGTGAATCAGAAGAAGTAGAAGAAGGAGAAGGAGAAGGTGAAGTCTGGAGGGTGAATCAGAAGAAACAGAAGAAGGAGAAGGAGAAGGTGAAGTCTGGAGGGTGAATCAGAAGAAGTAGAAGAAGGAGAAGGAGAAGGTGTAGTCTGGAGGGTGAATCAGAAGAAGTAGACGAAGGAGAAGGAGAAGGTGAAGTCTGGAGGGTGAATCAGAAGAAGCAGAAGAAGGAGAAGGAGAAGATGAAGTCTGGAGGGTGAATCAGAAGAAGTAGAATAAGGAGAAGGAGAAGGTGAAGTCTGGAGGGTGAATCAGAAGAAGCAGAAGAAGGAGAAGGAGAAGGTGAAGTCTGGAGGATGAATCAGAAGAAGAGGAAGAAGGAGAAGGAGAAGGTGAAGTCTGGAGGGTGAATCAGAAGAAGTAGAAGAAGGAGAAGGAGAAGGTGAAGTCTGGAGGGTGAATCAGAAGAAGTAGAAGAAGGAGAAGGAGAAGGTGAAGTCTGGAGGGTGAAGCAGAAGAAGTAGAAGAAGGAGAAGGAGAAGGTGAAGTCAGGAGGGTGAATCAGAAGAAGTAGAAGAAGGAGAAGGAGAAGGTGAAGTCAGGAGGGTGAAGCAGAAGAAGCAGAAGAAGGAGAAGGAGAAGGTGAAGTCTGGAGGGTGAAGCAGAAGAAGCAGAAGAAGGAGAAGGAGAAGGTGAAGTCTGGAGGGTGAATTAGAAGAAGCAGAAGAAGGAGAAGGAGAAGGTGAAGTCTGGAGGGTGAATCAGAAGAAGCAGAAGAAGGAGAAGGAGAAGGTGAAGTCAGGAGGGTGAATCAGAAGAAGCAGAAGAAGGAGAAGGAGAAGGTGAATTTAGGAGGGTGAATCAGAAGAAGCAGAAGAAGGAGAAGGAGCAGGTGAAGTCAGGGGGGTGTCGCAGAAGAAGTAGAAGAAGGAGAAGGAGAAGGTGAAGTCAGGACGGTGAAGCAGAAGAAGCAGAAGAAGGAGAAGGAGAAGGTGAAGCCTGGAGGGCGCAGCAGAAGAAGCAGAAGAAGGAGAAGGAGAAGGTGAAGGCTGGAGTGTGAAGCAGAAGAAGCAGAAGAAGGAGAAGGAGAAGGTGAAGTCTGGAGGGCGCAGCAGAAGAAGCAGAAGAAGGAGAATGAGAAGGTGAAGTCTGGAGGGTGAATCAGAAGAAGCAGAAGAAGGAGAAGGAGAAGGTGAAGTCTGGAGGGTGAATCAGAAGAAGTAGAAGAAGGAGAAGGAGAAGGTGAAGTCAGGAGGGTGAATCAGAAGAAGTAGAAGAAGGAGAAGGAGAAGGTGAAGTCAGGAGGGTGAATCAGAAGAAGCAGAAGAAGGAGAAGGAGAAGGTGAAGTCTGGAGGGCGAATCAGAAGAAACAGAAGAAGGAGAAGGAGAAGGTGAAGTCTGGAGGGTGAATCAGAAGAAGCAGAAGAAGGAGAAGGAGAAGGTGAAGTCTGGAGGTTGAATCAGAAGAAGCAGAATAACGAGAAGGAGAAGGTGAAGTCTGGAGGGTGAATCAGAAGAAGCAGAATAAGGAGAAGGAGAAGGTGAAGTCTGGAGGGTGAATCAGAAGAAGCAGAAGAAGGAGAAGGAGAAGGTGAAGTCTGGAGGGTGAATCAGAAGAGGTAGAAGAAGGAGAAGGAGAAGGTGAAGTCTGGAGGGTGATGCAGAAGAAGGAGAAGAAGGAGAAGGAGAAGGTGAAGTCAGGAGGGTGAATCAGAAGAAGTAGAAGAAGGAGAAGGAGAAGGTGAAGCCAGGAGGGTGAATCAGAAGAAGCAGAAGAAGGAGATAGAGAAGGTGAAGTCTGGAGGGTGAATCAGAAGAATCAGAAGAAGGAGAAGGAGAAGGTGAAGTCTGGAGGGTGAAGCAGAAGAAGCAGAAGAAAGAGAAGGAGAAGGTGAAGTCTGGAGGGTGAAGCAGAAGAAACAGAAGAAGGAGAAGGAGAAGGTGAAGACTGGAGGGTGAATCAGAAGAAGTAGAAGAAGGAGAAGGAGAAGGTGAAGTCTGGAGGGTGAATCAGAAGAAGTAGAAGAAGGAGAAGGAGAAGGTGAAGTCTGGAGGGTGAATCAGAAGAAGTAGAAGAAGGAGAAGGAGAAGGTGAAGTCTGGAGGGTGAATCAGAAGAAGTAGAAGAAGGAGAAGGAGAAGGTGAAGTCTGGAGGGTGAATCAGAAGAAGCAGAAGAAGGAGAAGGTAAAGTCTGGAGGGTGAATCAGAAGAAGCAGAAGAAGGAGAAGGAGAAGATGAAGTCTGGAGGGTGAATCAGAAGAAGTAGAAGAAGGAGAAGGAGAAGGTGAGGTCTGGAGGGTGAATCAGAAGAAGCAGAAGAAGGAGAAGGAGAAGGTGAAGTCTGGAGGGTGAATCAGAAGAAGCAGAAGAAGGAGAAGGAGAAGGTGAAGTCTGGAGGGTGAATCAGAAGAAGCAGAAGAAGGAGAAGGAGAAGGTGAAGTCAGGAGGGTGAATCAGAAGAAGCAGAAGAAGGAGAAGGAGAAGGTGAAGTTAGGAGGGTGAATCAGAAGAAGCAGAAGAAGGAGAAGGAGCAGGTGAAGTCAGGGGGGTGTAGCAGAAGAAGTAGAAGAAGGAGAAGGAGAAGGTGAAGTCAGGACGGTGAAGCAGAAGAAGCAGAAGAAGGAGAAGGAGAAGGTGAAGCCTGGAGGGCGCAGCAGAAGAAGCAGAAGAAGGAGAAGGAGAAGGTAAAGTCTGGAGTGTGAAGCAGAAGAAGCAGAAGAAGGAGAAGGAGAAGGTGAAGTCTGGAGGGCGCAGCAGAAGAAGCAGAAGAAGGAGAATGAGAAGGTGAAGTCTGGAGGGTGAATCAGAAGAAGCAGAAGAAGGAGAAGGAGAAGGTGAAGTCTGGAGGGTGAATCAGAAGAAGTAGATGAAGGAGAAGGAGAAGGTGAAGTCTGGAAGGTGAAGCAGAAGAAGTAGAAGAAGGAGAAGGAGAAGGTGAAGTCAGGAGGATGAATCAGAAGAAGTAGAAGAAGGAGAAGGAGAAGGTGAAGTCAGGAGGTTGAATCAGAAGAAGCAGAAGAAGGAGAAGGAGAATGTGAAGTCTGGAGGGTGAATCAGAAGAAGTAGAAGAAGGAGAAGGAGAAGGTGAAGTCTGGAGGGTGAATCAGAAGAAGCAGAAGAAGGAGAAGGAGAAGGTGAAGTCTGGAGGGTGAATCAGAAGAAGCAGTAGAAGGAGAAGGAGAAGGTGAAGTCTGGAGGGTGAATCAGAAGAAGCAGAAGAAGGAGAAGGAGAAGGTGAAGTCTGGAGGGTGAATCAGAAGAAGCAGAATAAGGAGAAGGAGAAGGTGAAGTCTGGAGGGTGAATCAGAAGAAGCAGAAGAAGGAGAAGGAGAAGGTGAAGTCTGGAGGGTGAATCAGAAGAAGTAGAAGAAGGAGAAGGAGAAGGTGAAGTCTGGAGGGTGAAGCAGAAGAAGTAGAAGAAGGAGAAGGAGAAGGTGAAGTCAGGAGGGTGAATCAGAAGAAGTAGAAGAAGGAGAAGGAGAAGGTGAAGTCAGGAGGGTGAATCAGAAGAAGCAGAAGAAGGAGATAGAGAAGGTGAAGTCTGGAGGGTGAATCAGAAGAATCAGAAGAAGGAGAAGGAGAAGGTGAAGTCTGGAGGGTGAAGCAGTAGAAGCAGAAGAAAGAGAAGGAGAAGGTGAAGTCTGGAGGGTGAAGCAGAAGAAACAGAAGAAGGAGAAGGAGAAGGTGAAGACTGGAGGGTGAATCAGAAGAAGTCGAAGAAGGAGAAGGAGAAGGTGAAGTCTGGAGGGTGAATCAGAAGAAGTAGAAGAAGGAGAAGGAGAAGGTGAAGTCTGGAGGGTGAATCAGAAGAAGCAGAAGAAGGAGAAGGAGAAGGTGAAGTCTGGAGGGTGAATCAGAAGAAGCAGAAGAAGGAGAAGGAGAAGATGAAGTCTGGAGGGTGAATCAGAAGAAGTAGAAGAAGGAGAAGGAGAAGGTGAGGTCTGGAGGGTGAATCAGAAGAAGCAGAAGAAGGAGAAGGAGAAGGTGAAGTCTGGAGGGTGAATCAGAAGAAGCAGAAGAAGGAGAAGGAGAAGGTGAAGTCTGTAGGGTGAATCAGAAGAAGCAGAAGAAGGAGAAGGAGAAGGTGAAGTTAGGAGGGTGAATCAGAAGAAGCAGAAGAAGGAGAAGGAGAAGGTGAAGTCAGGAGGGTGAATCAGAAGAAGCAGAAGAAGGAGAAGGAGAAGGTGAAGTTAGGAGGGTGAATCAGAAGAAGCAGAAGAAGGAGAAGGAGCAGGTGAAGTCAGGGGGGTGTAGCAGAAGAAGTAGAAGAAGGAGAAGGGGAAGGTGAAGTCAGGACGGTGAAGCAGAAGAAGCAGAAGAAGGAGAAGGAGAAGGTGAAGCCTGGAGGGCGCAGCAGAAGAAGCAGAAGAAGGAGAAGGAGAAGGTAAAGTCTGGAGTGTGAAGCAGAAGAAGCAGAAGAAGGAGAAGGAGAAGGTGAAGTCTGGAGGGCGCAGCAGAAGAAGCAGAAGAAGGAGAATGAGAAGGTGAAGTCTGGAGGGTGAATCAGAAGAAGCAGAAGAAGGAGAAGGAGAAGGTGAAGTCTGGAGGGTGAAGCAGAAGAAGTAGAAGAAGGAGAAGGAGAAGGTGAAGTCAGGAGGATGAATCAGAAGAAGTAGAAGAAGGAGAAGGAGAAGGTGAAGTCAGGAGGTTGAATCAGAAGAAGCAGAAGAAGGAGAAGGAGAATGTGAAGTCTGGAGGGTGAATCAGAAGAAGTAGAAGAAGGAGAAGGAGAAGGTGAAGTCTGGAGGGTGAATCAGAAGAAGCAGAAGAAGGAGAAGGAGAAGGTGAAGTCTGGAGGGTGAATCAGAAGAAGCAGAAGAAGGAGAAGGAGAAGGTGAAGTCTGGAGGGTGAATCAGAAGAAGCAGAAGAAGGAGAAGGAGAAGGTGAAGTCTGGAGGGTGAATCAGAAGAAGCAGAAGAAGGAGAAGGAGAATGTGAAGTCTGGAGGGTGAATCAGAAGAAGTAGAAGAAGGAGAAGGAGAAGGTGAAGTCTGGAGGGTGAATCAGAAGAAGTAGAAGAAGGAGAAGGAGAAGGTGAAGTCAGGAGGGTGAATCAGAAGAAGCAGAAGAAGGAGATAGAGAAGGTGAAGTCTGGAGGGTGAATCAGAAGAAGCAGAAGAAAGAGAAGGAGAAGGTGAAGTCTGGAGGGTGAAGCAGAAGAAACAGAAGAAGGAGAAGGAGAAGGTGAAGACTGGAGGGTGAATCAGAAGAAGTCGAAGAAGGAGAAGGAGAAGGTGAAGTCTGGAGGGTGAATCAGAAGAAGTAGAAGAAGGAGAAGGAGAAGGTGAAGTCTGGAGGGTGAATCAGAAGAAGCAGAAGAAGGAGAAGGAGAAGGTGAAGTCTGGAGGGTGAATCAGAAGAAGCAGAAGAAGGAGAAGGAGAAGATGAAGTCTGGAGGGTGAATCAGAAGAAGTAGAAGAAGGAGAAGGAGAAGGTGAGGTCTGGAGGGTGAATCAGAAGAAGCAGAAGAAGGAGAAGGAGAAGGTGAAGTCTGGAGGGTGAATCAGAAGAAGCAGAAGAAGGAGAAGGAGAAGGTGAAGTCTGTAGGGTGAATCAGAAGAAGCAGAAGAAGGAGAAGGAGAAGGTGAAGTCAGGAGGGTGAATCAGAAGAAGCAGAAGAAGGAGAAGGAGAAGGTGAATTTAGGAGGGTGAATCAGAAGAAGCAGAAAAAGGAGAAGGAGCAGGTGAAGTCAAGGGGGTGTAGCAGAAGAAGTAGAAGAAGGAGAAGGAGAAGGTGAAGTCAGGACGGTGAAGCAGAAGAAGCAGAAGAAGGAGAAGGAGAAGGTGAAGCCTGGAGGGCGCAGCAGAAGAAGCAGAAGAAGGAGAAGAAGAAGGTGAAGTCTGGAGTGTGAAGCAGAAGAAGCAGAAGAAGAAGAAGGAGAAGGTGAAGTCTGGAGGGCGCAGCATAAGAAGCAGAAGAAGGAGAATGAGAAGGTGAAGTCTGGAGGGTGAATCAGAAGAAGCAGAAGAAGGAGAAGGAGAAGGTGAAGTCTGGAGGGTGAATCAGAAGAAGTAGAAGAAGGAGAAGGAGAAGGTGAAGTCTGGAGGGTGAAGCAGAAGAATTAGAAGAAGGAGAAGGAGAAGGTGAAGTCAGGAGGGTGAATCAGAAGAAGTAGAAGAAGGAGAAGGAGAAGGTGAAGTCAGGAGGGTGAATCAGAAGAAGCAGAAGATGGAGAAGGAGAAGGTGAAGTCTGGAGGTTGAATCAGAAGAATCAGAAGAAGGAGAAGGAGAAGGTGAAGTCTGGAGGGTGAATCAGAAGAAGCAGAAGAAAGAGAAGGAGAAGGTGAAGTCTGGAGGGTGAAGCAGAAGAAACAGAAAAAGGAGAAGGAGAAGGTGAAGACTGGAGGGTGAATCAGAAGAAGTAGAAGAAGGAGAAGGAGAAGGTGAAGTCTGGAGGGTGAATCAGAAGAAGTGGAAGAAGGAGAAGGAGAAGTTGAAGTCTGGAGGGTGAATCAGAAGAAGCAGAAGAAGGAGAAGGAGAAGGTGAAGTCTGGAGGGTGAATCAGAAGAAGCAGAAGAAGGAGAAGGAGAAGATGAAGTCTGGAGGGTGAATCAGAAGAAGTAGAAGAAGGAGAAGGAGAAGGTGATATCTGGAGGGTGAATCAGAAGAAGTAGAAGAAGGAGAAGGAGAAGGTGAAGTCTGGAGGGTGAATCAGAAGAAACAGAAGAAGGAGAAGGAGAAGGTGAAGTCTGGAGGGTGAATCAGAAGAAGTAGAAGAAGGAGAAGGAGAAGGTGTAGTCTGGAGGGTGAATCAGAAGAAGTAGACGAAGAAGAAGGAGAAGGTGTAGTCTGGAGGGTGAATCAGAAGAAGCAGAAGAAGGAGAAGGAGAAGGTGATGTCTGGAGGGTGAATCAGAAGAAGTAGAAGAAGGAGAAGGAGAAGGTGAAGTCTGGAGGGTGAATCAGAAGAAGCAGAAGAAGGAGAAGGAGAAGGTGAAGTCTGGAGGTTGAATCAGAAGAAGCAGAAGAAGGAGAAGGAGAAGATGAAGTCTGGAGGGTGAATCAGAAGAAGCAGAATAAGGAGAAGGAGAAGGTGAAGTCTGGAGGGTGAATCAGAAGAAGCAGAAGAAGGAGAAGGAGAAGGTGAAGTCTGGAGGGTGAATCAGAAGAAGTAGAAGAAGGAGAAGGAGAAGGTGAAGTCTGGAGGGTGAATCAGAAGAAGTATAAGAAGGAGAAGGAGAAGGTGAAGTCTGGAGGGTGAATCAGAAGAAGTAGAAGAAGGAGAAGGAGAAGGTGAAGTCTGGAGGGTGAAGCAGAAGAAGTAGATGAAGGAGAAGGAGAAGGTGAAGTCAGGAGGGTGAATCAGAAGAAGTAGAAGAAGGAGAAGGAGAAGGTGAGTTCTGGAGGGTGAATCAGAAGAAGCAGAAGAAGGAGAAGGAGAAGGTGAAGTCTGGAGGGTGAATCAGAAGAATCAGAAGAAGGAGAAGGAGAAGGTGAAGTCTGGAGGGTGAATCAGAAGAAGCAGAAGAAAGAGAAGGAGAAGGTGAAGTCTGGAGGGTGAATCAGAAGAAACAGAAGAAGGAGAAGGAGAAGCTGTAGACTGGAGGGTGAATCAGAAGAAGTAGAAGAAGGAGAAGGAGAAGGTGAAGTCTGGAGGGTGAATCAGAAGAAGCAGAAGAAGGAGAAGGAGAAGATGAAGTCTGGAGGGTGAATCAGAGGAAGTAGAAGAAGGAGAAGGAGAAGGTGAGGTCTGGAGGGTGAATCAGAAGAAGCAGAAGAAGGAGAAGGAGAAGGTGAAGTCTGGAGGGTGAATCAGAAGAAGCAGAAGAAGGAGAAGGAGAAGGTGAAGTCTGGAGGGTGAATCAGAAGAAGCAGAAGAAGGAGAAGGAGAAGGTGAAGTCAGGAGGGTGAATCAGAAGAAGCAGAAGAAGGAGAAGGAGAAGGTGAATTTAGGAGGGTGAATCAGAAGAAGCAGAAGAAGGAGAAGGAGCAGGTGAAGTCAGGGGGGTGTAGCAGAAGAAGTAGAAGAAGGAGAAGGAGAAGGTGAAGTCAGGACGGTGAAGCAGAAGAAGCAGAAGAAGGAGAAGGAGAAGGTGAAGCCTGGAGGGCGCAGCAGAAGAAGCAGAAGAAGGAGAAGGAGAAGGTGAAGTCTGGAGTGTGAAGCAGAAGAAGCAGAAGAAGGAGAAGGAGAAGGTGAAGTCTGGAGGGCGCAGCAGAAGAAGCAGAAGAAGGAGAATGAGAAGGTGAAGTCTGGAGGGTGAATCAGAAGAAGCAGAAGAAGGAGAAGGAGAAGGTGAAGTCTGGAGGGTGAATCAGAAGAAGTAGAAGAAGGAGAAGGAGAAGGTGAAGTCTGGAGGGTGAAGCAGAAGAAGTAGAAGAAGGAGAAGGAGAAGGTGAAGTCAGGAGGGTGAATCAGAAGAAGTAGAAGAAGGAGAAGGAGAAGGTGAAGTCAGGAGGGTGAATCAGAAGAAGCAGAAGAAGGAGAAGGAGAAGGTGAAGTCTGGAGGGTGAATCAGAAGAATCAGAAGAAGGAGAAGGAGAAGGTGAAGTCTGGAGGGTGAATCAGAAGAAGCAGAAGAAAGAGAAGGAGAAGGTGAAGTCTGGAGGGTGAAGCAGAAGAAACAAAAAAAGGAGAAGGAGAAGGTGAAGACTGGAGGGTGAATCAGAAGAAGTAGAAGAAGGAGAAGGAGAAGGTGAAGTCTGGAGGGTGAATCAGAATAAGTGGAAGAAGGAGAAGGAGAAGTTGAAGTCTGGAGGGTGAATCAGAAGAAGCAGAAGAAGGAGAAGGAGAAGGTGAAGTCTGGATGGTGAATCAGAAGATGGAGAAGAAGGAGAAGGAGAAGATGAAGTCTGGAGGGTGAATCAGAAGAAGTAGAAGAAGGAGAAGGAGAAGGTGAAGTCTGGAGGGTGAATCAGAAGAAGTAGAAGAAGGAGAAGGAGAAGATGAAGTCTGGAGGGTGAATCAGAAGAAACAGAAGAAGGAGAAGGAGAAGGTGAAGTCTGGAGGGTGACTCAGAAGAAGTAGAAGAAGGAGAAGGAGAAGGTGTAGTCTGGAGGGTGAATCAGAAGAAGTAGACGAAGGAGAAGGAGAAGGTGAAGTCTGGATGGTGAATCAGAAGAAGCAGAAGAAGGAGAAGGAGAAGGTGAAGTCTGGAGGGTGAATCAGAAGAAGTAGAAGAAGGAGAAGGAGAAGGTGAAGTCTGGAGGGTGAATCAGAAGAAGCAGAAGAAGGAGAAGGAGAAGGTGAAGTCTGGAGGGTGAATCAGAAGAAGCAGAAGAAGGAGAAGGAGAAGGTGAAGTCTGGAGGGTGAATCAGAAGAAGCAGAATAAGGAGAAGGAGAAGGTGAAGTCTGGAGGGTGAATCAGAAGAAGCAGAAGAAGGAGAAGGAGAAGGTGAAGTCTGGAGGGTGAATCAGAAGAAGTAGAAGAAGGAGAAGGAGAAGGTGAAGTCTGGAGGGTGAATCAGAAGAAGTATAAGAAGGAGAAGGTGAAGTCTGGAGGGTGAATCAGAAGAAGTAGAAGAAGGAGAAGGAGAAGGTGAAGTCTGGAGGGTGAATCAGAAGAAGCAGAAGAAGGAGAAGGAGAAGGTGAAGTCTGGAGGGTGAATCAGAAGAAGTAGAAGAAGGAGAAGGAGAAGGTGAAGTCTGGAGGGTGAAGCAGAAGAAGTAGAAGAAGGAGAAGGAGAAGGTGAAGTCAGGAGGGTGAATCAGAAGAAGTAGAAGAAGGAGAAGGAGAAGGTGAAGTCAGGAGGGTGAATCAGAAGAAGCAGAAGAAGGAGAAGGAGGAGGTGAAGTCTGGAGGGTGAATCAGAAGAATCAGAAGAAGGAGAAGGAGAAGGTGAAGTCTGGAGGGTGAATCAGAAGAAGCAGAAGAAAGAGAAGGAGAAGGTGAAGTCTGGAGGGTGAAGCAGAAGAAACAACAAAAGGAGAAGGAGAAGGTGGAGACTGGAGGGTGAATCAGAAGAAGTAGAAGAAGGAGAAGGAGAAGGTGAATTCAGGAGGGTGAATCAGAAGAAGTAGAAGAAGGAGAAGGAGAAGGTGAGTTCTGGAGGGTGAATCAGAAGAAGCAGAAGAAGGAGAAGGAGAAGGTGAAGTCTGGAGGGTGAATCAGAAGAATCAGAAGAAGGAGAAGGAGAAGGTGAAGTCTGGAGGGTGAATCAGAAGAAGCAGAAGAAAGAGAAGGAGAAGGTGAACTCTGGAGGGTGAAGCAGAAGAAACAGAAGAAGGAGAAGGAGAAGGTGAAGACTGGAGGGTGAATCAGAAGAAGTAGAAGAAGGAGAAGGAGAAGGTGAAGTCTGGAGGGTGAATCAGAAGAAGTAGAAGAAGGAGAAGGAGAAGGTGAAGTCTGGAGGGTGAATCAGAAGAAGCAGAAGAAGGAGAAGGAGAAGGTGAAGTCTGGAGGGTGAATCAGAAGAAGGAGAAGAAGGAGAAGGAGAAGATGAAGTCTGGAGGGTGAATCAGAAGAAGTAGAAGAAGGAGAAGGAGAAGGTGAAGTCTGGAGGCTGAATCAGAAGAAGTAGAAGAAGGAGAAGGAGAAGGTGAAGTCTGGAGGGTGAATCAGAAGAAGCAGAAGAAGGAGAAGGAGAAGATGAAGTCTGGAGGGTGAATCAGAAGAAGTAGAAGAAGGAGAAGGAGAAGGTGAGGTCTGGAGGGTGAATCAGAAGAAGCAGAAGAAGGAGAAGGAGAAGGTGAAGTCTGGAGGGTGAATCAGAAGAAGCAGAAGAAGGAGAAGGAGAAGGTGAAGTCTGGAGGGTGAATCAGAAGAAGCAGAAGAAGGAGAAGGAGAAGGTGAAGTCAGGAGGGTGAATCAGAAGAAGCAGAAGAAGGAGAAGGAGAAGGTGAATTTAGGAGGGTGAATCAGAAGAATCAGAAGAAGGAGAAGGAGCAGGTGAAGTCAGGGGGGTGTAGCAGAAGAAGTAGAAGAAGGAGAAGGAGAAGGTGAAGTCAGGACGGTGAAGCAGAAGAAGCAGAAGAAGGAGAAGGAGAAGGTGAAGCCTGGAGGGCGCAGCAGAAGAAGCAGAAGGAGAAGGAGAAGGTGAAGTCTGGAGTGTGAAGCAGAAGAAGCAGAAGAAGGAGAAGGAGAAGGTGAAGTCTGGAGGGCGCAGCAGAAGAAGCAGAAGAAGGAGAATGAGAAGGTGAAGTCTGGAGGGTGAATCAGAAGAAGCAGAAGAAGGAGAAGGAGAAGGTGAAGTCTGGAGGGTGAATCAGAAGAAGTAGAAGAAGGAGAAGGAGAAGGTGAAGTCTGGAGGGTGAAGCAGAAGAAGTAGAAGAAGGAGAAGGAGAAGGTGAAGTCAGGAGGGTGAATCAGAAGAAGTAGAAGAAGGAGAAGGAGAAGGTGAAGTCAGGAGGGTGAATCAGAAGAAGCAGAAGAAGGAGAAGGAGAAGGTGAAGTCTGGAGGGTGAATCAGAAGAATCAGAAGAAGGAGAAGGAGAAGGTGAAGTCTGGAGGGTGAATCAGAAGAAGCAGAAGAAAGAGAAGGAGAAGGTGAAGTCTGGAGGGTGAAGCAGAAGAAACAAAAAAAGGAGAAGGAGAAGGTGAAGACTGGAGGGTGAATCAGAAGACGTAGAAGAAGGAGAAGGAGAAGGTGAAGTCTGGAGGGTGAATCAGAAGAAGTGGAAGAAGGAGAAGGAGAAGTTGAAGTCTGGAGGGTGAATCAGAAGAAGCAGAAGAAGGAGAAGGAGAAGGTGAAGTCTGGAGTGTGAATCAGAAGAAGCAGAAGAAGGAGAAGGAGAAGATGAAGTCTGGAGGGTGAATCAGAAGAAGTAGAAGAAGGAGAAGGAGAAGGTGAAGTCTGGAGGGTGAAGCAGAAGAAATAGAAGAAGGAGAAGGAGAAGGTGAAGTCAGGAGGGTGAATCAGAAGAAGTAGAAGAAGGAGAAGGAGAAGGTGAAGTCAGGAGGGTGAATCAGAAGAAGCAGAAGAAGGAGAAGGAGAAGGTGAAGTCTGGAGGGTGAATCAGAAGAATCAGAAGAAGGAGAAGGAGAAGGTGAAGTCTGGAGGGTGAATCAGAAGAAGCAGAAGAAAGAGAAGGAGAAGGTGAAGTCTGGAGGGTGAAGCAGAAGAAACAAAAAAAGGAGAAGGAGAAGGTGAAGACTGGAGGGTGTATCAGAAGAAGTAGAAGAAGGAGAAGGAGAAGTTGAAGTCTGGAGGGTGAATCAGAAGAAGTGGAAGAAGGAGAAGGAGAAGTTGAAGTCTGGAGGGTGAATCAGAAGAAGCAGAAGAAGGAGAAGGAGAAGGTGAAGTCTGGAGGGTGAATCAGAAGAAGCAGAAGAAGGAGAAGGAGAAGATGAAGTCTGGAGGGTGAATCAGAAGAAGTAGAAGAAGGAGAAGGAGAAGGTGAAGTCTGGAGGGTGAATCAGAAGAAGTAGAAGAAGGAGAAGGAGAAGATGAAGTCTGGAGGGTGAATCAGAAGAAACAGAAGAAGGAGAAGGAGAAGTTGATGTCTGGAGGGTGAATCAGAAGAAGTAGAAGAAGGAGAAGGAGAAGGTGTAGTCTGGAGGGTGAATCAGAAGAAGTAGACGAAGGAGAAGGAGAAGGTGAAGTCTGGAGGGTGAATCAGAAGAAGCAGAAGAAGGAGAAGGAGAAGGTGAAGTCTGGAGGGTGAATCAGAAGAAGTAGAAGAAGGAGAAGGAGAAGGTGAAGTCTGGAGGGTGAATCAGAAGAAGCAGAAGTAGGAGAAGGAGAAGGTGAAGTCTGGAGGGTGAATCAGAAGAAGCAGAAGAAGGAGAAGGAGAAGGTGAAGTCTGGAGGGTGAATCAGAAGAAGCAGAATCAGGAGAAGGAGAAGGTGAAGTCTGGAGGGTGAATCAGAAGAAGCAGAAGAAGGAGAAGGAGAAGGTGAAGTCTGGAGGGTGAATCAGAAGAAGTAGAAAAAGGAGAAGGAGAAGGTGAAGTCTGGAGGGTGAATCAGAAGAAGTATAAGAAGGAGAAGGAGGTGGTGAAGTCTGGAGGGTGAATCAGAAGAAGTAGAAGAAGGAGAAGGAGAAGGTGAAGTCTGGAGGGTGAAGCAGAAGAAATAGAAGAAGGAGAAGGAGAAGGTGAAGTCAGGAGGGTGAATCAGAAGAAGTAGAAGAAGGAGAAGGAGAAGGTGAAGTCAGGAGGGTGAATCAGAAGAAGCAGAAGAAGGAGAAGGAGAAGGTGAAGTCTGGAGGGTGAATCAGAAGAATCAGAAGAAGGAGAAGGTGAAGTCTGGAGGGTGAATCAGAAGAAGCAGAAGAAAGAGAAGGAGAAGGTGAAGTCTGGAGGGTGAAGCAGAAGAAACAAAAAAAGGAGAAGGAGAAGGTGAAGACTGGAGGGTGAATCAGAAGAAGTAGAAGAAGGAGAAGGAGAAGGTGAAGTCTGGAGGGTGAATCAGAAGAAGTGGAAGAAGGAGAAGGAGAAGTTGAAGTCTGGAGGGTGAATCAGAAGAAGCAGAAAAAGGAGAAGGAGAAGGAGAAGTCTGGAGGGTGAATCAGAAGAAGCAGAAGAAGGAGAAGGAGAAGATGAAGTCTGGAGGGTGAATCAGAAGAAGTAGAAGAAGGAGAAGGAGAAGGTGAAGTCTGGAGGGTGAATCAGAAGAAGTAGAAGAAGGAGAAGGAGAAGATGAAGTCTGGAGGGTGAATCAGAAGAAACAGAAGAAGGAGAAGGAGAAGGTGAAGTCTGGAGGGTGAATCAGAAGAAGTAGAAGAAGGAGAAGGAGAAGGTGTAGTCTGGAGCGTGAATCAGAAGAAGTAGACGAAGGAGAAGGAGAAGGTGAAGTCTGGAGGGTGAATCAGAAGAAGCAGAAGAAGGAGAAGGAGAAGGTGAAGTCTGGAGGGTGAATCAGAAGAAGCAGAAGAAGGAGAAGGAGAAGGTGAAGTCTGGAGGGTGAATCAGAAGAAGCAGAAGAAGGAGAAGGAGAAGGTGAAGTCTGGAGGGTGAATCAGAAGAAGCAGAATAAGGAGAAGGAGAAGGTGAAGTCTGGAGGGTGAATCAGAAGAAGCAGAAGAAGGAGAAGGAGAAGGTGAAGTCTGGAGGGTGAATCAGAAGAAGTAGAAGAAGGAGAAGGAGAAGGTGAAGTCTGGAGGGTGAATCAGAAGAAGTATAAGAAGGAGAAGGAGAAGGTGAAGTCTGGAGGGTGAATCAGAAGAAGTAGAAGAAGGAGAAGGAGAAGGTGAAGTCTGGAGGGTGAAGCAGAAGAAGTAGATGAAGGAGAAGGAGAAGGTGAAGTCAGGAGGGTGAATCAGAAGAAGTAGAAGAAGGAGAAGGAGAAGGTGAGGTCTGGAGGGTGAATCAGAAGAAGCAGAAGAAGGAGAGGGAGAATGTGAAGTCTGGAGGGTGAATCAGAAGAATCAGAAGAAGGAGAAGGAGAAGGTGAAGTCTGGAGGGTGAATCAGAAGAAGCAGAAGAAAGAGAAGGAGAAGGTGAAGTCTGGAGGGTGAAGCAGAAGAAACAGAAGAAGGAGAAGGAGAAGGTGAAGACTGGAGGGTGAATCAGAAGAAGTAGAAGAAGGAGAAGGAGAAGGTGAAGTCTGGAGGGTGAATCAGAAGAAGTAGAAAAAGGAGAAGGAGAAGGTGAAGTCTGGAGGGTGAATCAGAAGAAGCAGAAGAAGGAGAAGGAGAAGGTGAAGTCTGGAGGTTGAATCAGAAGAAGGAGAAGAAGGAGAAGGAGAAGATGAAGTCTGGAGGGTGAATCAGAAGAAGTAGAAGAAGGAGAAGGAGAAGGTGAAGTCTGGAGGCTGAATCAGAAGAAGTAGAAGAAGGAGAAGGAGAAGGTGAAGTCTGGAGGGTGAATCAGAAGAAACAGAAGAAGGAGAAGGAGAAGGTGAAGTCTGGAGGGTGTATCAGAAGAAGTAGAAGAAGGAGAAGGAGAAGGTGTAGTCTGGAGGGTGAATCAGAAGAAGTAGACGAAGGAGAAGGAGAAGGTGAAGTCTGGAGGGTGAATCTGAAGAAACAGAAGAAGGAGAAGGAGAAGGTGAAGTCTGGAGGGTGAATCAGAAGAAGTAGAAGAAGGAGAAGGAGAAGGTGTAGTCTGGAGGGTGAATCAGAAGAAGTAGACGAAGGAGAAGGAGAAGGTGAAGTCTGGAGGGTGAATCAGAAGAAGTAGAAGAAGGAGAAGGAGAAGGTGAAGTCTGGAGGGTGAATCAGAAGAAACAGAAGAAGGAGAAGGAGAAGGTGAAGTCTGGAGGGTGAATCAGAAGAAGTAGAAGAAGGAGAAGGAGAAGGTGTAGTCTGGAGGGTGAATCAGAAGAAGTAGACGAAGGAGAAGGAGAAGGTGAAGTCTGGAGGGTGAATCAGAAGAAGCAGAAGAAGGAGAAGGAGAAGATGAAGTCTGGAGGGTGAATCAGAAGAAGTAGAATAAGGAGAAGGAGAAGGTGAAGTCTGGAGGGTGAATCAGAAGAAGCAGAAGAAGGAGAAGGAGAAGGTGAAGTCTGGAGGATGAATCAGAAGAAGAGGAAGAAGGAGAAGGAGAAGGTGAAGTCTGGAGGGTGAATCAGAAGAAGTAGAAGAAGGAGAAGGAGAAGGTGAAGTCTGGAGGGTGAATCAGAAGAAGTAGAAGAAGGAGAAGGAGAAGGTGAAGTCTGGAGGGTGAAGCAGAAGAAGTAGAAGAAGGAGAAGGAGAAGGTGAAGTCAGGAGGGTGAATCAGAAGAAGTAGAAGAAGGAGAAGGAGAAGGTGAAGTCAGGAGGGTGAAGCAGAAGAAGCAGAAGAAGGAGAAGGAGAAGGTGAAGTCTGGAGGGTGAAGCAGAAGAAGCAGAAGAAGGAGAAGGAGAAGGTGAAGTCTGGAGGGTGAATCAGAAGAAGCAGAAGAAGGAGAAGGAGAAGGTGAAGTCTGGAGGGTGAATCAGAAGAAGCAGAAGAAGGAGAAGGAGAAGGTGAAGTCAGGAGGGTGAATCAGAAGAAGCAGAAGAAGGAGAAGGAGAAGGTGAATTTAGGAGGGTGAATCAGAAGAAGCAGAAGAAGGAGAAGGAGCAGGTGAAGTCAGGGGGGTGTCGCAGAAGAAGTAGAAGAAGGAGAAGGAGAAGGTGAAGTCAGGACGATGAAGCAGAAGAAGCAGAAGAAGGAGAAGGAGAAGGTGAAGCCTGGAGGGCGCAGCAGAAGAAGCAGAAGAAGGAGAAGGAGAAGGTGAAGGCTGGAGTGTGAAGCAGAAGAAGCAGAAGAAGGAGAAGGAGAAGGTGAAGTCTGGAGGGCGCAGCAGAAGAAGCAGAAGAAGGAGAATGAGAAGGTGAAGTCTGGAGGGTGAATCAGAAGAAGCAGAAGAAGGAGAAGGAGAAGGTGAAGTCTGGAGGGTGAATCAGAAGAAGTAGAAGAAGGAGAAGGAGAAGGTGAAGTCAGGAGGGTGAATCAGAAGAAGTAGAAGAAGGAGAAGGAGAAGGTGAAGTCAGGAGGGTGAATCAGAAGAAGCAGAAGAAGGAGAAGGAGAAGGTGAAGTCTGGAGGGCGAATCAGAAGAAACAGAAGAAGGAGAAGGAGAAGGTGAAGTCTGGAGGGTGAATCAGAAGAAGCAGAAGAAGGAGAAGGAGAATGTGAAGTCTGGAGGTTGAATCAGAAGAAGCAGAATAACGAGAAGGAGAAGGTGAAGTCTGGAGGGTGAATCAGAAGAAGCAGAATAAGGAGAAGGAGAAGGTGAAGTCTGGAGGGTGAATCAGAAGAAGCAGAAGAAGGAGAAGGAGAAGGTGAAGTCTGGAGGGTGAATCAGAAGAGGTAGAAGAAGGAGAAGGAGAAGGTGAAGTCTGGAGGGTGATGCAGAAGAAGGAGAAGAAGGAGAAGGAGAAGGTGAAGTCAGGAGGGTGAATCAGAAGAAGTAGAAGAAGGAGAAGGAGAAGGTGAAGCCAGGAGGGTGAATCAGAAGAAGCAGAAGAAGGAGAAGGAGAAGGTGAAGTCTGGAGGGTGAATCAGAAGAATCAGAAGAAGGAGAAGGAGAAGGTGAAGTCTGGAGGGTGAATCAGAAGAATCAGAAGAAAGAGAAGGAGAAGGTGAAGTCTGGAGGCTGAAGCAGAAGAAACAGAAGAAGGAGAAGGAGAATGTGAAGACTGGAGGGTGAATCAGTAGAAGTAGAAGAAGGAGAAGGAGAAGGTGAAGTCTGGAGGGTGAATCAGAAGAAGTAGAAGAAGGAGAAGGAGAAGGTGAAGTCTGGAGGGTGAATCAGAAGAAGCAGAAGAAGGAGAAGGAGAAGGTGAAGTCTGGAGGGTGAATCAGAAGATGCAGAAGAAGGAGAAGGAGAAGATGAAGTCTGGAGGGTGAATCAGAAGAAGTAGAAGAAGGAGAAGGAGAAGGTGAAGTCTGGAGGGTGAATCAGAAGAAGTAGAAGAAGGAGAAGGAGAAGGTGAAGTCTGGAGGGTGAATCAGAAGAGGTAGAAGAAGGAGAAGGAGAAGGTGAAGTCTGGAGGGTGAAGCAGAAGAAGGAGAAGAAGGAGAAGGAGAAGGTGAAGTCAGGAGGGTGAATCAGAAGAAGCAGAAGAAGGAGAAGGAGAAGGTGAAGTCTGGAGGTTGAATCAGAAGAAGCAGAATAACGAGAAGGAGAAGGTGAAGTCTGGAGGGTGAATCAGAAGAACCAGAATAAGGAGAAGGAGAAGGTGAAGTCTGGAGGGTGAATCAGAAGAAGCAGAAGAAGGAGAAGGAGAAGGTGAAGTCTGGAGGGTGAATCAGAAGAGGTAGAAGAAGGAGAAGGAGAAGGTGAAGTCAGGAGGGAGAAGCAGAAGAAGCAGAAGAAGGAGAAGGAGAAGGTGAAGTCTGGTGGGTGAAGCAGAAGAAGCAGAAGAAGGAGAAGGAGAAGGTGAAGTCTGGAGGGTGAAGCAGAAGAAGCAGAAGAAGGAGAAGGAGAAGGTGAAGTCAGGAGGGTGGATCAGAAGAAGTAGAAGAAGGAGAAGGAGAAGGTGAAGTCTGGAGGGTGAATCAGAAGAAGCAGAAGAAGGAGAAGGAGAAGGTGAAGTCTGGAAGGCGCAGCAGAAGAAGCAGATGAAGGAGAATGAGCAGGTGAAGTCTTGAGGGTGAAGCAGAAGAAGCAGAAGAAGGAGAAGGAGAGGGTGAAGTCTGGAGGGTGAATCAGAAGAAGCAGAAGAAGGAGAAGGAGAAGGTGAAGTCAGGAGAGTGAAGCAGAAGAAGCAGAAGAAGGAGAAGGAGAAGGTGAAGTCTGGAGGGCGAAGCAGAAGAAGCAGAAGAAGGAGAAGGAGAAGGTGAAGTCTGGACGGTGAAGCAGAAGAAGCAGAAGAAGGAGAAGGAGTAGGTGAAGTCTGGTGGGTGAAGCAGAAGAAGCAGAAGAAGGAGAAGGAGAAGGTGAAGTCAGGAGAGTGAAGCAGAAGAAGCAGAAGAAGGAGAAGGAGAAGGTGAAGTCTGGAGGGCGAAGCAGAAGAAGCAGAAGAAGGAGAAGGAGAAGGTGAAGTCTGGAGGGTGAAGCAGAAGAAGCAGAAGAAGGAGAAGGAGTAGGTGAAGTCTGGAGGGTGAATCAGAAGAAGTAGAAGAAGGAGAAGGAGAAGGTGAAGTCAGGAGGGTGAAGCAGAAGAAGCAGAAGAAGGAGAAGGAGAAGGTGAAGTCTGGAGGGTGAAGCAGAAGAAGCAGAAGAAGGAGAAGGAGAAGGTGAAGTCTGGAGGGTGAATCAGAAGAAGCAGAAGAAGGAGAAGGAGAAGGTGAAGTCTGGAGGGTGAATCAGAAGAAGTAGAAGAAGGAGAAGGAGAAGGTGTAGTCTGGAGGGTGAATCAGAAGAAGTAGACGAAGGAGAAGGAGAAGGTGTAGTCTGGAGGGTGAATCAGAAGAAGCAGAAGAAGGAGAAGGAGAAGGTGATGTCTGGAGGGTGAATCAGAAGAAGTAGAAGAAGGAGAAGGAGAAGGTGAAGTCTGGAGGGTGAATCAGAAGAAGCAGAAGAAGGAGAAGGAGAAGGTGAAGTCTGGAGGTTGAATCAGAAGAAGCAGAAGAAGGAGAAGGAGAAGGTGAAGTCTGGAGGGTGAATCAGAAGAAGCAGAATAAGGAGAAGGAGAAGGTGAAGTCTGGAGGGTGAATCAGATGAAGCAGAAGAAGGAGAAGGAGAAGGTGAATTCTGGAGGGTGAATCAGAAGAAGTAGAAGAAGGAGAAGGAGAAGGTGAAGTCTGGAGGGTGAATCAGAAGAAGTATAAGAAGGAGAAGGAGAAGGTGAAGTCTGGAGGGTGAATCAGAAGAAGTAGAAGAAGGAGAAGGAGAAGGTGAAGTCTGGAGGGTGAAGCAGAAGAAGTAGATGAAGGAGAAGGAGAAGGTGAAGTCAGGAGGGTGAATCAGAAGAAGTAGAAGAAGGAGAAGGAGAAGGTGAGTTCTGGAGGGTGAATCAGAAGAAGCAGAAGAAGGAGAAGGAGAAGGTGAAGTCTGGAGGGTGAATCAGAAGAATCAGAAGAAGGAGAAGGAGAAGGTGAAGTCTGGAGGGTGAATCAGAAGAAGCAGAAGAAAGAGAAGGAGAAGGTGAAGTCTGGAGGGTGAAGCAGAAGAAACAGAAGAAGGAGAAGGAGAAGGTGTAGACTGGAGGGTGAATCAGAAGAAGTAGAAGAAGGAGAAGGAGAAGGTGAAGTCTGGAGGGTGAATCAGAAGAAGTAGAAGAAGGAGAAGGAGAAGGTGAAGTCTGGAGGGTGAATCAGAAGAAGCAGAAGAAGGAGAATGAGAAGGTGAAGTCTGGAACCTGAATCAGAAGAAGTAGAAGAAGGAGAAGGAGAAGGTGAAGTCTGGAGGGTGAATCAGAAGAAGCAGAAGAAGGAGAAGGAGAAGATGAAGTCTGGAGGTTGAATCAGAGGAAGTAGAAGAAGGAAAAGGAGAAGGTGAGGTCTGGAGGGTGAATCAGAAGAAGCAGAAGAAGGAGAAGGAGAAGGTGAAGTCTGGAGGGTGAATCAGAAGAAGCAGAAGAAGGAGAAGGAGAAGGTGAAGTCTGGAGGGTGAATCAGAAGAAGCAGAAGAAGGAGAAGGAGAAGGTGAAGTCAGGAGGGTGAATCAGAAGAAGCAGAAGAAGGAGAAGGAGAAGGTGAATTTAGGAGGGTGAATCAGAAGAAGCAGAAGAAGGAGAAGGAGCAGGTGAAGTCAGGGGGGTGTAACAGAAGAAGTAGAAGAAGGAGAAGGAGAAGGTGAAGTCAGGACGGTGAAGCAGAAGAAGCAGAAGAAGGAGAAGGAGAAGGTGAAGCCTGGAGGGCGCAGCAGAAGAAGCAGAAGAAGGAGAAGGAGAAGGTGAAGTCTGGAGTGTGAAGCAGAAGAAGCAGAAGAAGGAGAAGGAGAAGGTGAAGTCTGGAGGGCGCAGCAGAAGAAGCAGAAGAAGGAGAATGAGAAGGTGAAGTCTGGAGGGTGAATCAGAAGAAGCAGAAGAAGGAGAAGGAGAAGGTGAAGTCTGGAGGGTGAATCAGAAGAAGTAGAAGAAGGAGAAGGAGAAGGTGAAGTCTGGAGGGTGAAGCAGAAGAAGTAGAAGAAGGAGAAGGAGAAGGTGAAGTCAGGAGGGTGAATCAGAAGAAGTAGAAGAAGGAGAAGGAGAAGGTGAAGTCAGGAGGGTGAATCAGAAGAAGCAGAAGAAGGAGAAGGAGAAGGTGAAGTCTGGAGGGTGAATCAGAAGAATCAGAAGAAGGAGAAGGAGAAGGTGAAGTCTGGAGGGTGAATCAGAAGAAGCAGAAGAAAGAGAAGGAGAAGGTGAAGTCTGGAGGGTGAAGCAGAAGAAACAAAAAAAGGAGAAGGAGAAGGTGAAGACTGGAGGGTGAATCAGAAGAAGTAGAAGAAGGAGAAGGAGAAGGTGAAGTCTGGAGGGTGAATCAGAATAAGTGGAAGAAGGAGAAGGAGAAGTTGAAGTCTGGAGGGTGAATCAGAAGAAGCAGAAGAAGGAGAAGGAGAAGGTGAAGTCTGGATGGTGAATCAGAAGATGCAGAAGAAGGAGAAGGAGAAGATGAAGTCTGGAGGGTGAATCAGAAGAAGAAGAAGAAGGAGAAGGAGAAGGTGAAGTCTGGAGGGTGAATCAGAAGAAGTAGAAGAAGGAGAAGGAGAAGATGAAGTCTGGAGGGTGAATCAGAAGAAACAGAAGAAGGAGAAGGAGAAGGTGAAGTCTGGAGGGTGAATCAGAAGAAGTAGAAGAAGGAGAAGGAGAAGGTGTAGTCTGGAGGGTGAATCAGAAGAAGTAGACGAAGGAGAAGGAGAAGGTGAAGTCTGGATGGTGAATCAGAAGAAGCAGAAGAAGGAGAAGGAGAAGGTGAAGTCTGGAGGGTGAATCAGAAGAAGTAGAAGAAGGAGAAGGAGAAGGTGAAGTCTGGAGGGTGAATCAGAAGAAGCAGAAGAAGGAGAAGGAGAAGGTGAAGTCTGGAGGGTGAATCAGAAGAAGCAGAAGAAGGAGAAGGAGAAGGTGAAGTCTGGAGGGTGAATCAGAAGAAGCAGAATAAGGAGAAGGAGAAGGTGAAGTCTGGAGGGTGAATCAGAAGAAGCAGAAGAAGGAGAAGGAGAAGGTGAAGTCTGGAGGGTGAATCAGAAGAAGTAGAAGAAGGAGAAGGAGAAGGTGAAGTCTGGAGGGTGAATCAGAAGAAGTATAAGAAGGAGAAGGTGAAGTCTGGAGGGTGAATCAGAAGAAGTAGAAGAAGGAGAAGGAGAAGGTGAAGTCTGGAGGGTGAATCAGAAGAAGCAGAAGAAGGAGAAGGAGAAGGTGAAGTCTGGAGGGTGAATCAGAAGAAGTAGAAGAAGGAGAAGGAGAAGGTGAAGTCTGGAGGGTGAAGCAGAAGAAGTAGAAGAAGGAGAAGGAGAAGGTGAAGTCAGGAGGGTGAATCAGAAGAAGTAGAAGAAGGAGAAGGAGAAGGTGAAGTCAGGAGGGTGAATCAGAAGAAGCAGAAGAAGGAGAAGGAGAAGGTGAAGTCTGGAGGGTGAATCAGAAGAATCAGAAGAAGGAGAAGGAGAAGGTGAAGTCTGGAGGGTGAATCAGAAGAAGCAGAAGAAAGAGAAGGAGAAGGTGAAGTCTGGAGGGTGAAGCAGAAGAAACAAAAAAAGGAGAAGGAGAAGGTGAAGACTGGAGGGTGAATCAGAAGAAGTAGAAGAAGGAGAAGGAGAAGGTGAATTCAGGAGGGTGAATCAGAAGAAGTAGAAGAAGGAGAAGGAGAAGGTGAGTTCTGGAGGGTGAATCAGAAGAAGTAGAAGAAGGAGAAGGAGAAGGTGAAGTCTGGAGGGTGAATCAGAAGAAGTAGAAGAAGGAGAAGGAGAAGGTGAAGTCTGGAGGGTGAATCAGAAGAAGCAGAAGAAGGAGAAGGAGAAGGTGAAGTCTGGAGGGTGAATCAGAAGAAGGAGAAGAAGGAGAAGGAGAAGATGAAGTCTGGAGGGTGAATCAGAAGAAGTAGAAGAAGGAGAAGGAGAAGGTGAAGTCTGGAGGGTGAATCAGAAGAAGCAGAAGAAGGAGAAGGAGAAGGTGAAGTCTGGAGGGTGAATCAGAAGAAGCAGAAGAAGGAGAAGGAGAAGGTGAATTTAGGAGGGTGAATCAGAAGAAGCAGAAGAAGGAGAAGGAGCAGGTGAAGTCAGGGGGGTGTAGCAGAAGAAGTAGAAGAAGGAGAAGGAGAAGGTGAAGTCAGGACGGTGAAGCAGAAGAAGCAGAAGAAGGAGAAGGAGAAGGTGAAGCCTGGAGGGCGCAGCAGAAGAAGCAGAAGAAGGAGAAGGAGAAGGTGAAGTCTGGAGTGTGAAGCAGAAGAAGCAGAAGAAGGAGAAGGAGAAGGTGAAGTCTGGAGGGTGCAGCGGAAGAAGCAGAAGAAGGAGAATGAGAAGGTGAAGTCTGGAGGGTGAATCAGAAGAAGCAGAAGAAGGAGAAGGAGAAGGTGAAGTCTGGAGGGTGAATCAGAAGAAGTAGAAGAAGGAGAAGGAGAAGGTGAAGTCTGGAGGGTGAAGCAGAAGAAGTAGAAGAAGGAGAAGGAGAAGGTGAAGTCAGGAGGGTGAATCAGAAGAAGTAGAAGAAGGAGAAGGAGAAGGTGAAGTCAGGAGGGTGAATCAGAAGAAGCAGAAGAAGGAGAAGGAGAAGGTGAAGTCTGGAGGGTGAATCAGAAGAATCAGAAGAAGGAGAAGGAGAAGGTGAAGTCTGGAGGGTGAATCAGAAGAAGCAGAAGAAAGAGAAGGAGAAGGTGAAGTCTGGAGGGTGAAGCAGAAGAAACAAAAAAAGGAGAAGGAGAAGGTGAAGACTGGAGGGTGAATCAGAAGACGTAGAAGAAGGAGAAGGAGAAGGTGAAGTCTGGAGGGTGAATCAGAAGAAGTGGAAGAAGGAGAAGGAGAAGTTGAAGTCTGGAGGGTGAATCAGAAGAAGCAGAAGAAGGAGAAGGAGAAGGTGAAGTCTGGAGTGTGAATCAGAAGAAGCAGAAGAAGGAGAAGGAGAAGATGAAGTCTGGAGGGTGAATCAGAAGAAGTAGAAGAAGGAGAAGGAGAAGGTGAAGTCTGGAGGGTGAAGCAGAAGAAATAGAAGAAGGAGAAGGAGAAGGTGAAGTCAGGAGGGTGAATCAGAAGAAGTAGAAGAAGGAGAAGGAGAAGGTGAAGTCAGGAGGGTGAATCAGAAGAAGCAGAAGAAGGAGAAGGAGAAGGTGAAGTCTGGAGGGTGAATCAGAAGAATCAGAAGAAGGAGAAGGAGAAGGTGAAGTCTGGAGGGTGAATCAGAAGAAGCAGAAGAAAGAGAAGGAGAAGGTGAAGTCTGGAGGGTGAAGCAGAAGAAACAAAAAAAGGAGAAGGAGAAGGTGAAGACTGGAGGGTGAATCAGAAGAAGTAGAAGAAGGAGAAGGAGAAGGTGAAGTCTGGAGGGTGAATCAGAAGAAGTGGAAGAAGGAGAAGGAGAAGTTGAAGTCTGGAGGGTGAATCAGAAGAAGCAGAAGAAGGAGAAGGAGAAGGTGAAGTCTGGAGGGTGAATCAGAAGAAGCAGAAGAAGGAGAAGGAGAAGATGAAGTCTGGAGGGTGAATCAGAAGAAGTAGAAGAAGGAGAAGGAGAAGGTGAAGTCTGGAGGGTGAATCAGAAGAAGTAGAAGAAGGAGAAGGAGAAGATGAAGTCTGGAGGGTGAATCAGAAGAAACAGAAGAAGGAGAAGGAGAAGGTGAAGTCTGGAGGGTGAATCAGAAGAAGTAGAAGAAGGAGAAGGAGAAGGTGTAGTCTGGAGGGTGAATCAGAAGAAGTAGACGAAGGAGAAGGAGAAGGTGAAGTCTGGAGGGTGAATCAGAAGAAGCAGAAGAAGGAGAAGGAGAAGGTGAAGTCTGGAGGGTGAATCAGAAGAAGTAGAAGAAGGAGAAGGAGAAGGTGAAGTCTGGAGGGTGAATCAGAAGAAGCAGAAGTAGGAGAAGGAGAAGGTGAAGTCTGGAGGGTGAATCAGAAGAAGCAGAAGAAGGAGAAGGAGAAGGTGAAGTCTGGAGGGTGAATCAGAAGAAGCAGAATAAGGAGAAGGAGAAGGTGAAGTCTGGAGGGTGAATCAGAAGAAGCAGAAGAAGGAGAAGGAGAAGGTGAAGTCTGGAGGGTGAATCAGAAGAAGTAGAAAAAGGAGAAGGAGAAGGTGAAGTCTGGAGGGTGAATCAGAAGAAGTATAAGAAGGAGAAGGAGATGGTGAAGTCTGGAGGGTGAATCAGAAGAAGTAGAAGAAGGAGAAGGAGAAGGTGAAGTCTGGAGGGTGAAGCAGAAGAAATAGAAGAAGGAGAAGGAGAAGGTGGAGTCAGGAGGGTGAATCAGAAGAAGTAGAAGAAGGAGAAGGAGAAGGTGAAGTCAGGAGGGTGAATCAGAAGAAGCAGAAGAAGGAGAAGGAGAAGGTGAAGTCTGGAGGGTGAATCAGAAGAATCAGAAGAAGGAGAAGGTGAAGTCTGGAGGGTGAATCAGAAGAAGCAGAAGAAAGAGAAGGAGAAGGTGAAGTCTGGAGGGTGAAGCAGAAGAAACAAAAAAAGGAGAAGGAGAAGGTGAAGACTGGAGGGTGAATCAGAAGAAGTAGAAGAAGGAGAAGGTGAAGTCTGGCGGGTGAATCAGAAGAAGTGGAAGAAGGAGAAGGAGAAGTTGAAGTCTGGAGGGTGAATCAGAAGAAGCAGAAGAAGGAGAAGGAGAAGGTGAAGTCTGGAGGGTGAATCAGAAGATGCAGAAGAAGGAGAAGGAGAAGATGAAGTCTGGAGGGTGAATCAGAAGAAGTAGAAGAAGGAGAAGGAGAAGGTGAAGTCTGGAGGGTGAATCAGAAGAAGTAGAAGAAGGAGAAGGAGAAGATGAAGTCTGGAGGGTGAATCAGAAGAAACAGAAGAAGGAGAAGGAGAAGGTGAAGTCTGGAGGGTGAATCAGAAGAAGTAGAAGAAGGAGAAGGAGAAGGTGTAGTCTGGAGCGTGAATCAGAAGAAGTAGACGAAGGAGAAGGAGAAGGTGAAGTCTGGAGGGTGAATCAGAAGAAGCAGAAGAAGGAGAAGGAGAAGGTGAAGTCTGGAGGGTGAATCAGAAGAAGAAGAAGAAGGAGAAGGAGAAGGTGAAGTCTGGAGGGTGAATCAGAAGAAGCAGAAGAAGGAGAAGGAGAAGGTGAAGTCTGGAGGGTGAATCAGAAGAAGCAGAAGAAGGAGAAGGAGAAGGTGAAGTCTGGAGGGTGAATCAGAAGAAGCAGAATAAGGAGAAGGAGAAGGTGAAGTCTGGAGGGTGAATCAGAAGAAGCAGAAGAAGGAGAAGGAGAAGGTGAAGTCTGGAGGGTGAATCAGAAGAAGTAGAAGAAGGAGAAGGAGAAGGTGAAGTCTGGAGGGTGAATCAGAAGAAGTATAAGAAGGAGAAGGAGAAGGTGAAGTCTGGAGGGTGAATCAGAAGAAGTAGAAGAAGGAGAAGGAGAAGGTGAAGTCTGGAGGGTGAAGCAGAAGAAGTAGATGAAGGAGAAGGAGAAGGTGAAGTCAGGAGGGTGAATCAGAAGAAGTAGAAGAAGGAGAAGGAGAAGGTGAGGTCTGGAGGGTGAATCAGAAGAAGCAGAAGAAGGAGAGGGAGAATGTGAAGTCTGGAGGGTGAATCAGAAGAATCAGAAGAAGGAGAAGGAGAAGGTGAAGTCTGGAGGGTGAATCAGAAGAAGCAGAAGAAAGAGAAGGAGAAGGTGAAGTCTGGAGGGTGAAGCAGAAGAAACAGAAGAAGGAGAAGGAGAAGGTGAAGGCTGGAGGGTGAATCAGAAGAAGTAGAAGAAGGAGAAGGAGAAGGTGAAGTCTGGAGGGTGAATCAGAAGAAGTAGAAGAAGGAGAAGGAGAAGGTGAAGTCTGGAGGGTGAATCAGAAGAAGCAGAAGAAGGAGAAGGAGAAGGTGAAGTCTGGAGGGTGAATCAGAAGAAGGAGAAGAAGGAGAAGGAGAAGATGAAGTCTGGAGGGTGAATCAGAAGAAGTAGAAGAAGGAGAAGGAGAAGGTGAAGTCTGGAGGCTGAATCAGAAGAAGTAGAAGAAGGAGAAGGAGAAGGTGAAGTCTGGAGGGTGAATCAGAAGAAACAGAAGAAGGAGAAGGAGAAGGTGAAGTCTGGAGGGTGTATCAGAAGAAGTAGAAGAAGGAGAAGGAGAAGGTGTAGTCTGGAGGGTGAATCAGAAGAAGTAGACAAAGGAGAAGGAGAAGGTGAAGTCTGGAGGGTGAATCAGAAGAAGCAGAAGAAGGAGAAGGAGAAGATGAAGTCTGGAGGGTGAATCAGAAGAAGTAGAATAAGGAGAAGGAGAAGGTGAAGTCTGGAGGGTGAATCAGAAGAAGCAGAAGAAGGAGAAGGAGAAGGTGAAGTCTGGAGGATGAATCAGAAGAAGAGGAAGAAGGAGAAGGAGAAGGTGAAGTCTGGAGGGTGAATCAGAAGAAGTAGAAGAAGGAGAAGGAGAAGGTGAAGTCTGGAGGGTGAATCAGAAGAAGTAGAAGAAGGAGAAGGAGAAGGTGAAGTCTGGAGGGTGAAGCAGAAGAAGTAGAAGAAGGAGAAGGAGAAGGTGAAGTCAGGAGGGTGAATCAGAAGAAGTAGAAGAAGGAGAAGGAGAAGGTGAAGTCAGGAGGGTGAAGCAGAAGAAGCAGAAGAAGGAGAAGGAGAAGGTGAAGTCTGGAGGGTGAAGCAGAAGAAGCAGAAGAAGGAGAAGGAGAAGGTGAAGTCTGGAGGGTGAATCAGAAGAAGCAGAAGAAGGAGAAGGAGAAGGTGAAGTCTGGAGGGTGAATCAGAAGAAGCAGAAGAAGGAGAAGGAGAAGGTGAAGTCAGGAGGGTGAATCAGAAGAAGCAGAAGAAGGAGAAGGAGAAGGTGAATTTAGGAGGGTGAATCAGAAGAAGCAGAAGAAGGAGAAGGAGCAGGTGAAGTCAGGGGGGTGTCGCAGAAGAAGTAGAAGAAGGAGAAGGAGAAGGTGAAGTCAGGACGATGAAGCAGAAGAAGCAGAAGAAGGAGAAGGAGAAGGTGAAGCCTGGAGGGCGCAGCAGAAGAAGCAGAAGAAGGAGAAGGAGAAGGTGAAGGCTGGAGTGTGAAGCAGAAGAAGCAGAAGAAGGAGAAGGAGAAGGTGAAGTCTGGAGGGCGCAGCAGAAGAAGCAGAAGAAGGAGAATGAGAAGGTGAAGTCTGGAGGGTGAATCAGAAGAAGCAGAAGAAGGAGAAGGAGAAGGTGAAGTCTGGAGGGTGAATCAGAAGAAGTAGAAGAAGGAGAAGGAGAAGGTGAAGTCAGGAGGGTGAATCAGAAGAAGTAGAAGAAGGAGAAGGAGAAGGTGAAGTCAGGAGGGTGAATCAGAAGAAGCAGAAGAAGGAGAAGGAGAAGGTGAAGTCTGGAGGGCGAATCAGAAGAAACAGAAGAAGGAGAAGGAGAAGGTGAAGTCTGGAGGGTGAATCAGAAGAAGCAGAAGAAGGAGAAGGAGAAGGTGAAGTCTGGAGGTTGAATCAGAAGAAGCAGAATAACGAGAAGGAGAAGGTGAAGTCTGGAGGGTGAATCAGAAGAAGCAGAATAAGGAGAAGGAGAAGGTGAAGTCTGGAGGGTGAATCAGAAGAAGCAGAAGAAGGAGAAGGAGAAGGTGAAGTCTGGAGGGTGAATCAGAAGAGGTAGAAGAAGGAGAAGGAGAAGGTGAAGTCTGGAGGGTGATGCAGAAGAAGGAGAAGAAGGAGAAGGAGAAGGTGAAGTCAGGAGGGTGAATCAGAAGAAGTAGAAGAAGGAGAATGAGAAGGTGAAGCCAGGAGGGTGAATCAGAAGAAGCAGAACAAGGAGAAGGAGAAGGTGAAGTCTGGAGGGTGAATCAGAAGAATCAGAAGAAGGAGAAGGAGAAGGTGAAGTCTGGAGGGTGAATCAGAAGAATCAGAAGAAAGAGAAGGAGAAGGTGAAGTCTGGAGGCTGAAGCAGAAGAAACAGAAGAAGGAGAAGGAGAATGTGAAGACTGGAGGGTGAATCAGTAGAAGTAGAAGAAGGAGAAGGAGAAGGTGAAGTCTGGAGGGTGAATCAGAAGAAGTAGAAGAAGGAGAAGGAGAAGGTGAAGTCTGGAGGGTGAATCAGAAGAAGCAGAAGAAGGAGAAGGAGAAGGTGAAGTCTGGAGGGTGAATCAGAAGATGCAGAAGAAGGAGAAGGAGAAGATGAAGTCTGGAGGGTGAATCAGAAGAAGTAGAAGAAGGAGAAGGAGAAGGTGAAGTCTGGAGGGTGAATCAGAAGAAGTAGAAGAAGGAGAAGGAGAAGGTGAAGTCTGGAGGGTGAATCAGAAGAGGTAGAAGAAGGAGAAGGAGAAGGTGAAGTCTGGAGGGTGAAGCAGAAGAAGGAGAAGAAGGAGAAGGAGAAGGTGAAGTCAGGAGGGTGAATCAGAAGAAGCAGAAGAAGGAGAAGGAGAAGGTGAAGTCTGGAGGTTGAATCAGAAGAAGCAGAATAACGAGAAGGAGAAGGTGAAGTCTGGAGGGTGAATCAGAAGAACCAGAATAAGGAGAAGGAGAAGGTGAAGTCTGGAGGGTGAATCAGAAGAAGCAGAAGAAGGAGAAGGAGAAGGTGCAGTCTGGAGGGTGAATCAGAAGAGGTAGAAGAAGGAGAAGGAGAAGGTGAAGTCAGGAGGGAGAAGCAGAAGAAGCAGAAGAAGGAGAAGGAGAAGGTGAAGTCTGGTGGGTGAAGCAGAAGAAGCAGAAGAAGGAGAAGGAGAAGGTGAAGTCTGGAGGGTGAAGCAGAAGAAGCAGAAGAAGGAGAAGGAGAAGGTGAAGTCAGGAGGGTGGATCAGAAGAAGTAGAAGAAGGAGAAGGAGAAGGTGAAGTCTGGAGGGTGAATCAGAAGAAGCAGAAGAAGGAGAAGGAGAAGGTGAAGTCTGGAAGGCGCAGCAGAAGAAGCAGAAGAAGGAGAAAGAGAAGGTGAAGTCTTGAGGGTGAAGCAGAAGAAGCAGAAGAAGGAGAAGGAGAGGGTGAAGTCTGGAGGGTGAATCAGAAGAAGTAGAAGAAGGAGAAGGAGAAGGTGAAGTCAGGAGAGTGAAGCAGAAGAAGCAGAAGAAGGAGAAGGAGAAGGTGAAGTCTGGAGGGCGAAGCAGAAGAAGCAGAAGAAGGAGAAGGAGAAGGTGAAGTTTGGAGGGTGAAGCAGAAGAAGCAGAAGAAGGAGAAGGAGTAGGTGAAGTCTGGAGGGTGAATCAGAAGAAGTAGAAGAAGGAGAAGGAGAAGGTGAAGTCAGGAGGGTGAAGCAGAAGAAGCAGAAGAAGGAGAAGGAGAAGGTGAAGTCTGGAGGGTGAAGCAGAAGAAGCAGAAGAAGGAGAAGGAGAAGGTGAAGTCTGGAGGGTGAATCAGAAGAAGCAGAAGAAGGAGAAGGAGAAGGTGAAGTCTGGAGGGTCAATCAGAAGAAGCAGAAGAAGGAGAAGGAGAAGGTGAAGTCAGGAGGGTGAATCAGAAGAAGCAGAAGAAGGAGAAGGAGAAGGTGAATTTAGGAGGGTGAATCAGAAGAAGCAGAAGAAGGAGAAGGAGAAGGTGAAGTCTGGAGGGCGCAGCAGAAGAAGCAGAAGAAGGAGAAGGAGAAGGTGAAGTCTGGAGTGTGAAGCAGAAGAAGCAGAAGAAGGAGAAGGAGAAGGTGAAGTCTGGAGTGTGAAGCAGAAGAAGCAGAAGAAGGAGAAGGAGAAGGTGAAGTCTGGAGGTTGAATCAGAAGAAGCAGAATAACGAGAAGGAGAAGGTGAAGTCTGGAGGGTGAATCAGAAGAAGCAGAATAAGGAGAAGGAGAAGGTGAAGTCTGGAGGGTGAATCAGAAGAAGCAGAAGAAGGAGAAGGAGAAGGTGAAGTCTGGAGGGTGAATCAGAAGAGGTAGAAGAAGGAGAAGGAGAAGGTGAAGTCTGGAGGGTGAAGCAGAAGAAGCAGAAAAAGGAGAAGGAGAAGGTGAAGCCTGGAGGGCGCAGCAGAAGAAGCAGAAGAAGGAGAAGGAGAAGGTGAAGTCTGGAGTGTGAAGCAGAAGAAGCAGAAGAAGGAGAAGGAGAAGATGAAGTCTGGAGGGCGCAGCAGAAGAAGCAGAAGAAGGAGAATGAGAAGGTGAAGTCTGGAGGGTGAATCCGAAGAAGAAGAAGAAGGAGAAGGAGAAGGTGAAGTCTGGAGGGTGAATCAGAAGAAGCAGAAGAAGGAGAAGGAGAAGGTGAAGTCAGGAGGGTGAATCAGAAGAAGTAGAAGAAGGAGAAGGAGAAGGTGAAGTCAGGAGGGTGAATCAGAAGAAGCAGAAGAAGGAGAAGGAGAAGGTGAAGTCTGGAGGGCGAATCAGAAGAAACAGAAGAAGGAGAAGGAGACGGTGAAGTCTGGAGGGTGAATCAGAAGAAGCAGAAGAAGGAGAAGGAGAAGGTGAAGTCTGGAGGTTGAATCAGAAGAAGCAGAATAACGAGAAGGAGAAGGTGAAGTCTGGAGGGTGAATCAGAAGAAGCAGAATAAGGAGAAGGAGAAGGTGAAGTCTGGAGGGTGAATCAGAAGAAGCAGAAGAAGGAGAAGGAGAAGGTGAAGTCTGGAGGGTGAATCAGAAGAGGTAGAAGAAGGAGAAGGAGAAGGTGAAGTCTGGAGGGTGAAGCAGAAGGAGAAGAAGGAGAAGGAGAAGGTGAAGTCAGGAGGGTGAATCAGAAGAAGTAGAAGAAGGAGAAGGAGAAGGTGAAGCCAGGAGGGTGAATCAGAAGAAGCAGAAGAAGGAGAAGGAGAAGGTGAAGTCAGGAGGGTGGATCAGAAGAAGTAGAAGAAGTAGAAGGAGAAGGTGCAGTCTGGAGGGTGAATCAGAAGAAGCAGAAGAAGGAGAAGGAGAAGGTGAAGTCTGGAGGTTGAATCAGAAGAAGCAGAATAACGAGAAGGAGAAGGTGAAGTCTGGAGGGTGAATCAGAAGAAGCAGAATAAGGAGAAGGAGAAGGTGAAGTCTGGAGGGTGAATCAGAAGAAGCAGAAGAAGGAGAAGGAGAAGGTGAAGTCTGGAGGGTGAATCAGAAGAGGTAGAAGAAGGAGAAGGAGAAGGTGAAGTCAGGAGGGTGAAGCAGAAGAAGCAGAAGAAGGAGAAGGAGAAGGTGAAGTCTGGTGGGTGAAGCAGAAGAAGCAGAAGAAGGAGAAGGAGAAGGTGAAGTCTGGAGGGTGAAGCAGAAGAAGCAGAAGAAGGAGAAGGAGAAGGTGAAGTCAGGAGGGTGGATCAGAAGAAGTAGAAGAAGGAGAAGGAGAAGGTGAAGTCTGGAGGGTGAATCAGAAGAAGCAGAAGAAGGAGAAGGAGAAGGTGAAGTCTGGAGGGCGCAGCAGAAGAAGCAGAAGAAGGAGAAAGAGAAGGTGAAGTCTGGAGGGTGAAGCAGAAGAAGCAGAAGAAGGAGAAGGAGAGGGTGAAGTCTGGAGGGTGAATCAGAAGAAGTAGAAGAAGGAGAAGGAGTAGGTGAAGTCAGGAGAGTGAAGCAGAAGAAGCAGAAGAAGGAGAAGGAGAAGGTGAAGTCTGGAGGGCGAAGCAGAAGAAGGAGAAGGAGAAGGTGAAGTCTGGAGGGTGAAGCAGAAGAAGCAGAAGAAGGAGAAGGAGTAGGTGAAGTCTGGAGGGTGAATCAGAAGAAGTAGAAGAAGGAGAAGGAGAAGGTGAAGTCAGGAGGGTGAAGCAGAAGAAGCAGAAGAAGGAGAAGGAGAAGGTGAAGTCTGGAGGGTGAAGCAGAAGAAGCAGAAGAAGGAGAAGGAGAAGGTGAAGTCTGGAGGGTGAATCAGAAGAAGCAGAAGAAGGAGAAGGAGAAGGTGAAGTCTGGAGGGTGAATCAGAAGAAGCAGAAGAAGGAGAAGGAGAAGGTGAAGTCAGTAGGGTGAATCAGAAGAAGCAGAAGAAGGAGAAGGAGGAGGTGAATTTAGGAGGGTGAATCAGAAGAAGTAGAAGAAGGAGAAGGAGCAGGTGAAGTCAGGGGGGTGTAGCAGAAGAAGTAGAAGAAGGAGAAGGAGAAGGTGAAGTCAGGACGGTGAAGCAGAAGAAGCAGAAGAAGGAGAAGGAGAAGGTGAAGCCTGGAGGGCGCAGCAGAAGAAGCAGAAGAAGGAGAAGGAGAAGGTGAAGTCTGGAGTGTGAAGCAGAAGAAGCAGAAGAAGGAGAAGGAGAAGGTGAAGTCTGGAGGGCGCAGGAAAAGAAGCAGAAGAAGGAGAATGAGAAGGTGAAGTCTGGAGGGTGAATCAGAAGAAGCAGAAGAAGGAGAAGGAGGAGGTGAAGTCTGGAGGGTGAATCAGAAGAAGGAGAAGAAGGAGAAGGAGAAGGTGAAGTCAGTAGGGTGAATCAGAAGAAGCAGAAGAAGGAAAAGGAGAAGGTGAATTTAGGAGGGTGAATCAGAAGAAGTAGAAGAAGGAGAAGGAGCAGGTGAAGTCAGGGGGGTGTAGCAGAAGAAGTAGAAGAAGGAGAAGGAGAAGGTGAAGTCAGGACGGTGAAGCAGAAGAAGCAGAAGAAGGAGAAGGAGAAGGTGAAGCCTGGAGGGCGCAGCAGAAGAAGCAGAAGAAGGAGAAGGAGAAGGTGAAGTCTGGAGTGTGAAGCAGAAGAAGCAGAAGAAGGAGAAGGAGAAGGTGAAGTCTGGAGGGCGCAGGAGAAGAAGCAGAAGAAGGAGAATGAGAAGGTGAAGTCTGGAGGGTGAATCAGAAGAAGCAGAAGAAGGAGAAGGAGGAGGTGAAGTCTGGAGGGTGAATCAGAAGAAGGAGAAGAAGGAGAAGGAGAAGGTGAAGTCAGGAGGGTGAATCAGAAGAAGCAGAAGAAGGAGAAGGAGAAGGTGAAGTCTGGAGGGCGAATCAGAAGAAACAGAAGAAGGAGAAGGAGAAGGTGAAGTCTGGAGGGTGAATCAGAAGAAGCAGAAGAAGGAGAAGGAGAAGGTGAAGTCTGCAGGTTGAATCAGAAGAAGCAGAATAACGAGAAGCAGAAGGTGAAGTCTGGAGGGTGAATCAGAAGAAGCAGAATAAGGAGAAGGAGAAGGTGAAGTCTGGAGGGTGAATCAGAAGAAGCAGAAGAAGGAGAAGGAGCAGGTGAAGTCAGGGGGGTGTCGCAGAAGAAGTAGAAGAAGGAGAAGGAGAAGGTGAAGTCAGGACGGTGAAGCAGAAGAAGCAGAAGAAGGAGAAGGAGAAGGTGAAGCCTGGAGGGCGCAGCAGAAGAAGCAGAAGAAGGAGAAGGAGAAGGTGAAGGCTGGAGTGTGAAGCAGAAGAAGCAGAAGAAGGAGAAGGAGAAGGTGAAGTCTGGAGGGCGCAGCAGAAGAAGCAGAAGAAGGAGAATGAGAAGGAGAAGTCTGGAGGGTGAATCAGAAGAAGCAGAAGAAGGAGAAGGAGAAGGTGAAGTCTGGAGGGTGAATCAGAAGAAGTAGAAGAAGGAGAAGTAGAAGGTGAAGTCAGGAGGGTGAATCAGAAGAAGTAGAAGAAGGAGAAGGAGAAGGTGAAGTCAGGAGGGTGAATCAGAAGAAGCAGAAGAAGGAGAAGGAGAAGGTGAAGTCTGGAGGGCGAATCAGAAGAAACAGAAGAAGGAGAAGGAGAAGGTGAAGTCTGGAGGGTGAATCAGAAGAAGCAGAAGAAGGAGAAGGAGAAGGTGAAGTCTGGAGGTTGAATCAGAAGAAGCAGAATAACGAGAAGGAGAAGGTGAAGTCTGGAGGGTGAATCAGAAGAAGCAGAATAAGGAGAAGGAGAAGGTGAAGTCTGGAGGGTGAATCAGAAGAAGCAGAAGAAGGAGAAGGAGAAGGTGAAGTCTGGAGGGTGAATCAGAAGAGGTAGAAGAAGGAGAAGGAGAAGGTGAAGTCTGGAGGGTGATGCAGAAGAAGGAGAAGAAGGAGAAGGAGAAGGTGAAGTCAGGAGGGTGAATCAGAAGAAGTAGAAGAAGGAGAAGGAGAAGGTGAAGCCAGGAGGGTGAATCAGAAGAAGCAGTAGAAGGAGAAGGAGAAGGTGAAGTCTGGAGGGTGAATCAGAAGAATCAGAAGAAGGAGAAGGAGAAGGTGAAGTCTGGAGGGTGAATCAGAAGAAGTAGAAGAAGGAGAAGGAGAAGGTGAAGTCTGGAGGGTGAATCAGAAGAAGCAGAAGAAGGAGAAGGAGAAGGTGAAGTCTGGAGGGTGAATCAGAAGATGCAGAAGAAGGAGAAGGAGAAGATGAAGTCTGGAGGGTGAATCAGAAGAAGTAGAAGAAGGAGAAGGAGAAGGTGAAGTCTGGAGGGTGAATCAGAAGAAGTAGAAGAAGGAGAAGGAGAAGGTGAAGTCTGGAGGGTGAATCAGAAGAGGTAGAAGAAGGAGAAGGAGAAGGTGAAGTCTGGAGGGTGAAGCAGAAGAAGGAGAAGAAGGAGAAGGAGAAGGTGAAGTCAGGAGGGTGAATCTGAAGAAGCAGAAGAAGGAGAAGGAGAAGGTGAAGTCTGGAGGTTGAATCAGAAGAAGCAGAATAACGAGAAGGAGAAGGTGAAGTCTGGTGGGTGAATCAGAAGAACCAGAATAAGGAGAAGGAGAAGGTGAAGTCTGGAGGGTGAATCAGAAGAAGCAGAAGATGGAGAAGGAGAAGGTGAAGTCTGGAGGGTGAATCAGAAGAGGTAGAAGAAGGAGAAGGAGAAGGTGAAGTCAGGAGGGTGAAGCAGAAGAAGCAGAAGAAGGAGAAGGAGAAGGTGAAGTCTGCTGGGTGAAGCAGAAGAAGCAGAAGAAGGAGAAGGAGAAGGTGAAGTCTGGAGGGTGAAGCAGAAGAAGCAGAAGAAGGAGAAGGAGAAGGTGAAGTCAGGAGGGTGGATCAGAAGAAGTAGAAGAAGGAGAAGGAGAAGGTGAAGTCTGGAGGGTGAATCAGAAGAAGCAGAAGAAGGAGAAGGAGAAGGTGAAGTCTGGAAGGCGCAGCAGAAGAAGCAGAAGAAGGAGAAAGAGAAGGTGAAGTCTTGAGGGTGAAGCAGAAGAAGCAGAAGAAGGAGAAGGAGAGGGTGAAGTCTGGAGGGTGAATCAGAAGAAGTAGAAGAAAGGAGAAGGAGAAGGTGAAGTCAGGAGAGTGAAGCAGAAGAAGCAGAAGAAGGAGAAGGAGAAGGTGAAGTCTGGAGGGCGAAGCAGAAGAAGCAGAAGAAGGAGAAGGAGAAGGTGAAGTCTGGAGGGTGAAGCAGAAGAAGCAGAAGAAGGAGAAGGAGTAGGTGAAGTCTGGAGGGTGAATCAGAAGAAGTAGAAGAAGGAGAAGGAGAAGGTGAAGTCAGGAGGGTGAAGCAGAAGAAGCAGAAGTAGGAGAAGGAGAAGGTGAAGTCTGGAGGGTGAAGCAGAAGAAGCAGAAGAAGGAGAAGGAGAAGGTGAAGTCTGGAGGGTGAATCAGAAGAAGCAGAAGAAGGAGAAGGAGAAGGTGAAGTCTGGAGGGTGAATCAGAAGAAGCAGAAGAAGGAGAAGGAGAAGGTGAAGTCAGGAGGGTGAATCAGAAGAAGCAGAAGAAGGAGAAGGAGAAGGTGAATTTAGGAGGGTGAATCAGAAGAAGCAGAAGAAGGAGAAGGAGCAGGTGAAGTCAGGGGGGTGTAGCAGAAGAAGTAGAAGAAGGAGAAGGAGAAGGTGAAGTCAGGACGGTGAAGCAGAAGAAGCAGAAAAAGGAGAAGGGGAAGGTGAAGCCTGGAGGGCGCAGCAGAAGAAGCAGAAGAAGGAGAAGGAGAAGGTGAAGTCTGGAGTGTAAAGCAGAAGAAGCAGAAGAAGGAGAAGGAGAAGATGAAGTCTGGAGGGCGCAGCAGAAGAAGCAGAAGAAGGAGAATGAGAAGGTGAAGTCTGGAGGGTGAATCAGAAGAAGAAGAAGAAGGAGAAGGAGAAGGTGAAGTCTGGAGGGTGAATCAGAAGAAGTAGAAGAAGGAGAAGGAGAAGGTGAAGTCAGGAGGGTGAATCAGAAGAAGTAGAAGAAGGAGAAGGAGAAGGTGAAGTCAGGAGGGTGAATCAGAAGAAGCAGAAGAAGGAGAAGGAGAAGGTGAAGTCTGGAGGGCGAATCAGAAGAAACAGAAGAAGGAGAAGGAGAAGGTGAAGTCTGGAGGGTGAATCAGAAGAAGCAGAAGAAGGAGAAGGAGAAGATGAAGTCTGGAGGTTGAATCAGAAGAAGCAGAATAACGAGAAGGAGAAGGTGAAGTCTGGAGGGTGAATCAGAAGAAGCAGAATAAGGAGAAGGAGAAGGTGAAGTCTGGAGGGTGAATCAGAAGAAGCAGAAGAAGGAGAAGGAGAAGGTGAAGTCTGGAGGGTGAATCAGAAGAGGTAGAAGAAGGAGAAGGAGAAGGTGAAGTCTGGAGGGTGAAGCAGAAGGAGAAGAAGGAGAAGGAGAAGGTGAAGTCAGGAGGGTGAATCAGAAGAAGTAGAAGAAGGAGAAGGAGAAGGTGAAGCCAGGAGGGTGAATCAGAAGAAGCAGAAGAAGGAGAAGGAGAAGGTGAAGTCAGGAGGGTGGATCAGAAGAAGTAGAAGAAGTAGAAGGAGAAGGTGCAGTCTGGAGGGTGAATCAGAAGAAGCAGAAGAAGGAGAAGGAGAAGGTGAAGTCTGGAGGTTGAATCAGAAGAAGCAGAATAACGAGAAGGAGAAGGTGAAGTCTGGAGGGTGAATCAGAAGAAGCAGAATAAGGAGAAGGAGAAGGTGAAGTCTGGAGGGTGAATCAGAAGAAGCAGAAGAAGGAGAAGGAGAAGGTGAAGTCTGGAGGGTGAATCAGAAGAGGTAGAAGAAGGAGAAGGAGAAGGTGAAGTCAGGAGGGTGAAGCAGAAGAAGCAGAAGAAGGAGAAGGAGAAGGTGAAGTCTGGTGGGTGAAGCAGAAGAAGCAGAAGAAGGAGAAGGAGAAGGTGAAGTCTGGAGGGTGAAGCAGAAGAAGCAGAAGAAGGAGAAGGAGAAGGTGAAGTCAGGAGGGTGGATCAGAAGAAGTAGAAGAAGGAGAAGGAGAAGGTGAAGTCTGGAGGGTGAATCAGAAGAAGCAGAAGAAGGAGAAGGAGAAGGTGAAGTCTGGAGGGCGCAGCAGAAGAAGCAGAATAAGGAGAAGGAGAAGGTGAAGTCTGGAGGGTGAAGCAGAAGAAGCAGAAGAAGGAGAAGGAGTAGGTGAAGTCTGGAGGGTGAATCAGAAGAAGTAGAAGAAGGAGAAGGAGAAGGTGAAGTCAGGAGGGTGAAGCAGAAGAAGCAGAAGAAGGAGAAGGAGAAGGTGAAGTCTGGAGGGTGAAGCAGAAGAAGCAGAAGAAGGAGAAGGAGAAGGTGAAGTCTGGAGGGTGAATCAGAAGAAGCAGAAGAAGGAGAAGGAGAAGGTGAAGTCTGGAGGGTGAATCAGAAGAAGCAGAAGAAGGAGAAGGAGAAGGTGAAGTCAGTAGGGTGAATCAGAAGAAGCAGAAGAAGGAAAAGGAGAAGGTGAATTTAGGAGGGTGAATCAGAAGAAGTAGAAGAAGGAGAAGGAGCAGGTGAAGTCAGGGGGGTGTAGCAGAAGAAGTAGAAGAAGGAGAAGGAGAAGGTGAAGTCAGGACGGTGAAGCAGAAGAAGCAGAAGAAGGAGAAGGAGAAGGTGAAGCCTGGAGGGCGCAGCAGAAGAAGCAGAAGAAGGAGAAGGAGAAGGTGAAGTCTGGAGTGTGAAGCAGAAGAAGCAGAAGAAGGAGAAGGAGAAGGTGAAGTCTGGAGGGCGCAGCAGAAGAAGCAGAAGAAGGAGAATGAGAAGGTGAAGTCTGGAGGGTGAATCAGAAGAAGCAGAAGAAGGAGAAGGAGAAGGTGAAGTCTGGAGGGTGAATCAGAAGAAGGAGAAGAAGGAGAAGGAGAAGGTGAAGTCAGGAGGGTGAATCAGAAGAAGTAGAAGAAGGAGAAGGAGAAGGTGAAGTCAGGAGGGTGAATCAGAAGAAGCAGAAGAAGGAGAAGGAGAAGGTGAAGTCTGGAGGGCGAATCAGAAGAAACAGAAGAAGGAGAAGGAGAAGGTGAAGTCTGGAGGGTGAATCAGAAGAAGCAGAAGAAGGAGAAGGAGAAGGTGAAGTCTGGAGGTTGAATCAGAAGAAGCAGAATAACGAGAAGCAGAAGGTGAAGTCTGGAGGGTGAATCAGAAGAAGCAGAATAAGGAGAAGGAGAAGGTGAAGTCTGGAGGGTGAATCAGAAGAAGCAGAAGAAGGAGAAGGAGAAGGTGAAGTCTGGAGGGTGAATCAGAAGAGGTAGAAGAAGGAGAAGGAGAAGGTGAAGTCTGGAGGGTGAAGCAGAAGAAGGAGAAGAAGGAGAAGGAGAAGGTGAAGTCAGGAGGGTGAATCAGAAGAAGTAGAAGAAGGAGAAGGAGAAGGTGAAGCCAGGAGGGTGAATCAGAAGAAGCAGAAGAAGGAGAAGGAGAAGGTGAAGTCTGGAGGGTGAATCAGAAGAATCAGAAGAAGGAGAAGGAGAAGGTGAAGTCTGGAGGGTGAATCAGAAGAATCAGAAGAAAGAGAAGGAGAAGGTGAAGTCTGGAGGCTGAAGCAGAAGAAACAGAAGAAGGAGAAGGAGAATGTGAAGACTGGAGGGTGAATCAGAAGAAGTAGAAGAAGGAGAAGGAGAAGGTGAAGTCTGGAGGGTGAATCAGAAGAAGTAGAAGAAGGAGAAGGAGAAGGTGAAGTCTGGAGGGTGAATCAGAAGAAGTGGAAGAAGGAGAAGGAGAAGTTGAAGTCTGGAGGGTGAATCAGAAGAAGCAGAAGAAGGAGAAGGAGAAGGTGAAGTCTGGATGGTGAATCAGAAGAAGCAGAAGAAGGAGAAGGAGAAGATGAAGTCTGGAGGGTGAATCAGAAGAAGTAGAAGAAGGAGAAGGAGAAGGTGAAGTCTGGAGGGTGAATCAGAAGAAGTAGAAGAAGGAGAAGGAGAAGATGAAGTCTGGAGGGTGAATCAGAAAAAACAGAAGAAGGAGAAGGAGAAGGTGAAGTCTGGAGGGTGAATCAGAAGAAGTAGAAGAAGGAGAAGGAGAAGGTGTAGTCTGGAGGGTGAATCAGAAGAAGTAGACGAAGGAGAAGGAGAAGGTGAAGTCTGGAGGGTGAATCAGAAGAAGCAGAAGAAGGAGAAGGAGAAGGTGAAGTCTGGAGGGTGAATCAGAAGAAGTAGAAGAAGGAGAAGGAGAAGGTGAAGTCTGGAGGGTGAATCAGAAGAAGCAGAAGAAGGAGAAGGAGGTGAAGTCTGGAGGGTGAATCAGAAGAAGCAGAAGAAGGAGAAGGAGAAGGTGAAGTCTGGAGGGTGAATCAGAAGAAGCAGAATAAGGAGAAGGAGAAGGTGAAGTCTGGAGGGTGAATCAGAAGAAGCAGAAGAAGGAGAAGGAGAAGGTGAAGTCTGGAGGGTGAATCAGAAGAAGTAGAAGAAGGAGAAGGAGAAGGTGAAGTCTGGAGGGTGAATCAGAAGAAGTATAAGAAGGAGAAGGAGAAGGTGAAGTCTGGAGGGTGAATCAAAAGAAGTAGAAGAAGGAGAAGGAGAAGGTGAAGTCTGGAGGGTGAAGAAGAAGAAGTAGATGAAGGAGAAGGAGAAGGTGAATTCAGGAGGGTGAATCAGAAGAAGTAGAAGAAGGAGAAGGAGAAGGTGAGTTCTGGAGGGTGAATCAGAAGAAGCAGAAGAAGGAGAAAGAGAAGGTGAAGTCTGGAGGGTGAATCAGAAGAATCAGAAGAAGGAGAAGGAGAAGGTGAAGTCTGGAGGGTGAAGCAGAAGAAACAGAAGAAGGAGAAGGAGAAGGTGAAGACTGGAGGGTGAATCAGAAGAAGTAGAAGAAGGAGAAGGAGAAGGTGAAGTCTGGAGGGTGAATCAGAAGAAGTAGAAGAAGGAGAAGGAGAAGGTGAAGTCTGGAGGGTGAATCAGAAGAAGCAGAAGAAGGAGAAGGAGAAGGTAAAGTCTGGAGGGTGAATCAGAAGAAGGAGAAGAAGGAGAAGGAGAAGATGAAGTCTGGAGGGTGAATCAGAAGAAGTAGAAGAAGGAGAAGGAGAAGGTGAAGTCTGGAGGCTGAATCAGAAGAAGTAGAAGAAGGAGAAGGAGAAGGTGAAGTCTGGAGGGTGAATCAGAAGAAGCAGAAGAAGGAGAAGGAGAAGATGAAGTCTGGAGGGTGAATCAGAAGAAGTAGAAGAAGGAGAAGGGGAAGGTGAGGTCTGGAGGGTGAATCAGAAGAAGCAGAAGAAGGAGAAGGAGAAGGTGAAGTCTGGAGGGTGAATCAGAAGAAGCAGAAGAAGGAGAAGGAGAAGGTGAAGTCTGGAGGGTGAATCAGAAGAAGCAGAAGAAGGAGAAGGAGAAGGTGAAGTCAGGAGGGTGAATCAGAAGAAGCAGAAGAAGGAGAAGGAGAAGGTGAATTTAGGAGGGTGAATCAGAAGAAGCAGAAGAAGGAGAAGGAGCAGGTGAAGTCAGGGGGGTGTAGCAGAAGAAGTAGAAGAAGGAGAAGGAGAAGGTGAAGTCAGGACGGTGAAGCAGAAGAAGCAGAAGAAGGAGAAGGAGAAGGTGAAGCCTGGAGGGCGCAGCAGAAGAAGCAGAAGAAGGAGAAGGAGAAGGTGAAGTCTGGAGTGTGAAGCAGAAGAAGCAGAAGAAGGAGAAGGAGAAGGTGAAGTCTGGAGGGCGCAGCAGAAGAAGCAGAAGAAGGAGAATGAGAAGGTGAAGTCTGGAGGGTGAATCAGAAGAAGCAGAAGAAGGAGAAGGAGAAGGTGAAGTCTGGTGAATCAGAAGAAGTAGAAGAAGGAGAAGGAGAAGGTGAAGTCTGGAGGGTGAAGCAGAAGAAGTAGAAGAAGGAGAAGGAGAAGGTGAAGTCAGGAGGGTGAATCAGAAGAAGTAGAAGAAGGAGAAGGAGAAGGTGAAGTCAGGAGGGTGAATCAGAAGAAGCAGAAGAAGGAGAAGGAGAAGGTGAAGTCTGGAGGGTGAATCAGAAGAATCAGAAGAAGGAGAAGGAGAAGGTGAAGTCTGGAGGGTGAATCAGAAGAAGCAGAAGAAAGAGAAGGAGAAGGTGAAGTCTGGAGGGTGAAGCAGAAGAAACAAAAAAAGGAGAAGGAGAAGGTGAATACTGGAGGGTGAATCAGAAGACGTAGAAGAAGGAGAAGGAGAAGGTGAAGTCTGGAGGGTGAATCAGAAGAAGAGGAAGAAGGAGAAGGAAAAGTTGAAGTCTGGAGGGTGAATCAGAAGAAGCAGAAGAAGGAGAAGGAGAAGGTGAAGTCTGGAGGGTGAATCAGAAGAAGCAGAAGAAGGAGAAGGAGAAGATGAAGTCTGGAGGGTGAATCAGAAGAAGTAGAAGAAGGAGAAGGAGAAGGTGAAGTCTGGAGGGTGAATCAGAAGAAGTAGAAGAAGGAGAAGGAGAAGGTGAAGTCTGGAGGGTGAAGCAGAAGAAATAGAAGAAGGAGAAGGAGAAGGTGAAGTCAGGAGGGTGAATCAGAAGAAGTAGAAGAAGGAGAAGGAGAAGGTGAAGTCAGGAGGGTGAATCAGAAGAAGCAGAAGAAGGAGAAGGAGAAGGTGAAGTCTGGAGGGTGAATCAGAAGAATCAGAAGAAGGAGAAGGAGAAGGTGAAGTCTGGAGGGTGAATCAGAAGAAGCAGAAGAAAGAGAAGGAGAAGGTGAAGTCTGGAGGGTGAAGCAGAAGAAACAAAAAAAGGAGAAGGACAAGGTGAAGACTGGAGGGTGAATCAGAAGAAGTAGAAGAAGGAGAAGGAGAAGGTGAAGTCTGGAGGGTGAATCAGAAGAAGTGGAAGAAGGAGAAGGAGAAGTTGAAGTCTGGAGGGTGAATCAGAAGAAGCAGAAGAAGGAGAAGGAGAAGATGAAGTCTGGAGGGTGAATCAGAAGAAGTAGAAGAAGGAGAAGGAGAAGGTGAAGTCTGGAGGGTGAATCAGAAGAAGTAGAAGAAGGAGAAGGAGAAGATGAAGTCTGGAGGGTGAATCAGAAGAAACAGAAGAAGGAGAAGGAGAAGATGAAGTCTGGAGGGTGAATCAGAAGAAGTAGAAGAAGGAGAAGGAGAAGGTGTAGTCTGGAGGGTGAATCAGAAGAAGTAGACGAAGGAGAAGGAGAAGGTGAAGTCTGGAGGGTGAATCAGAAGAAGCAGAGGAAGGAGAAGGAGAAGGTGAAGTCTGGAGGGTGAATCAGAAGAAGTAGAAGAAGGAGAAGGAGAAGGTGAAGTCTGGAGGGTGAATCAGAAGAAGCAGAAGAAGGAGAAGGAGAAGGTGAAGTCTGGAGGGTGAATCAGAAGAAGCAGAAGAAGGAGAAGGAGAAGGTGAAGTCTGGAGGGTGAATCAGAAGAAGCAGAATTAGGAGAAGGAGAAGGTGAAGTCTGGAGGGTGAATCAGAAGAAGCAGAAGAAGGAAAAGGAGAAGGTGAAGTCTGGAGGGTGAATCAGAAGAAGTAGAAAAAGGAGAAGGAGAAGGTGAAGTCTGGAGGGTGAATCAGAAGAAGTATAAGAAGGAGAAGGAGAAGGTGAAGTCTGGAGGGTGAATCAGAAGAAGTAGAAGAAGGAGAAGGAGAAGGTGAAGTCTGGAGGGTGAAGCAGAAGAAGTAGATGAAGGAGAAGGAGAAGGTGAAGTCAGGAGGGTGAATCAGAAGAAGTAGAAGAAGGAGAAGGAGAAGGTGAGGTCTGGAGGGTGAATCAGAAGAAGCAGAAGAAGGAGAGGGAGAAGGTGAAGTCTGGAGGGTGAATCAGAAGAATCAGAAGAAGGAGAAGGAGAAGGTGAAGTCTGGAGGGTGAATCAGAAGAAGCAGAAGAAAGAGAAGGAGAAGGTGAAGTCTGGAGGGTGAAGCAGAAGAAACAGAAGAAGGAGAAGGAGAAGGTGAAGACTGGAGGGTGAATCAGAAGAAGTAGAAGAAGGAGAAGGAGAAGGTGAAGTCTGGAGGGTGAATCAGAAGAAGTAGAAGAATGAGAAGGAGAAGGTGAAGTCTGGAGGGTGAATCAGAAGAAGCAGAAGAAGGAGAAGGAGAAGGTGAAGTCTGGAGGGTGAATCAGAAGAAGGAGAAGAAGGAGAAGGAGAAGGTGAAGTCTGGAGGGTGAATCAGAAGAAGCAGAAGAAGGAGAAGGAGAAGGTGAAGTCTGGAGGGTGAATCAGAAGAAGCAGAATTAGGAGAAGGAGAAGGTGAAGTCTGGAGGGTGAATCAGAAGAAGCAGAAGAAGGAAAAGGAGAAGGTGAAGTCTGGAGGGTGAATCAGAAGAAGTAGAAAAAGGAGAAGGAGAAGGTGAAGTCTGGAGGGTGAATCAGAAGAAGTATAAGAAGGAGAAGGAGAAGGTGAAGTCTGGAGGGTGAATCAGAAGAAGTAGAAGAAGGAGAAGGAGAAGGTGAAGTCTGGAGGGTGAAGCAGAAGAAGTAGATGAAGGAGAAGGAGAAGGTGAAGTCAGGAGGGTGAATCAGAAGAAGTAGAAGAAGGAGAAGGAGTAGGTGAGGTCTGGAGGGTGAATCAGAAGAAGCAGAAGAAGGAGAGGGAGAAGGTGAAGTCTGGAGGGTGAATCAGAAGAATCAGAAGAAGGAGAAGGAGAAGGTGAAGTCTGGAGGGTGAATCAGAAGAAGCAGAAGAAAGAGAAGGAGAAGGTGAAGTCTGGAGGGTGAAGCAGAAGAAACAGAAGAAGGAGAAGGAGAAGTTGAAGACTGGAGGGTGAATCAGAAGAAGTAGAAGAAGGAGAAGGAGAAGGTGAAGTCTGGAGGGTGAATCAGAAGAAGTAGAAGAATGAGAAGGAGAAGGTGAAGTCTGGAGGGTGAATCAGAAGAAGCAGAAGAAGGAGAAGGAGAAGGTGAAGTCTGGAGGGTGAATCAGAAGAAGGAGAAGAAGGAGAAGGAGAAGATGAAGTCTGGAGGGTGAATCAGAAGAAGTAGAAGAAGGAGAAGGAGAAGGTGAAGTCTGGAGGCTGAATCAGAAGAAGTAGAAGAAGGAGAAGGAGAAGGTGAAATCTGGAGGGTGAATCAGAAGAAACAGAAGAAGGAGAAGGAGAAGGTGAAGTCTGGAGGGTGTATCAGAAGAAGTAGAAGAAGGAGAAGGAGAAGGTGTAGTCTGGAGGGTGTATCAGAAGAAGTAGACGAAGGAGAAGGAGAAGGTGAAGTCTGGAGGGTAAATCAGAAGAAGCAGAAGAAGGAGAAGGAGAAGGTGAAGTCTGGAGGGTGAATCAGAAGAAGTAGAAGAAGGAGAAGGAGAAGGTGAAGTCTGGAGGGTGAATCAGAAGAAGCAGAAGAAGGAGAAGGAGAAGGTGAAGTCTGGAGGGTGAATCAGAAGAAGCAGAAGAAGGAGAAGGAGAAGGTGAAGTCTGGAGGGTGAATCAGAAGAAACAGAAGAAGGAGAAGGAGAAGGTGAAGTCTGGAGGGTGAATCAGAAGAAGTAGAAGAAGGAGAAGGAGAAGGTGTAGTCTGGAGGGTGAATCAGAAGAAGTAGACGAAGGAGAAGGAGAAGGTGAAGTCTGGAGGGTGAATCAGAAGAAGTAGAAGAAGGAGAAGGAGAAGGTGAAGGCTGGAGGGTGAATCAGAAGAAACAGAAGTAGGAGAAGGAGAAGGTGAAGTCTGGAGGGTGAATCAGAAGAAGTAGAAGAAGGAGAAGGAGAAGGTGTAGTCTGGAGGGTGAATCAGAAGAAGTAGACGAAGGAGAAGGAGAAGGTGAAGTCTGGAAGGTGAATCAGAAGAAGCAGAAGAAGGAGAAGGAGAAGATGAAGTCTGGAGGGTGAATCAGAAGAAGTAGAAGAAGGAGAAGGAGAAGGTGAAGTCTGGAGGGTGAATCAGAAGAAGCAGAAGAAGGAGAAGGAGAAGGTGAAGTCTGGAGGGTGAATCAGAAGAAGCAGAAGAAGGAGAAGGAGAAGGTGAAGTCTGGAGGGTGAATCAGAAGAAGCAGAATAAGGAGAAGGAGAAGGTGAAGTCTGGAGGGTGAATCAGAAGAAGCAGAAGAAGGAGAAGGAGAAGGTGAAGTCTGGAGGATGAATCAGAAGAAGTAGAAGAAGGAGAAGGAGAAGGTGAAGTCTGGAGGGTGAATCAGAAGAAGTAGAAGAAGGAGAAGGAGAAGGTGAAGTCTGGAGGGTGAATCAGAAGAAGTAGAAGAAGGAGAAGGAGAAGGTGAAGTCTGGAGGGTGAAGCAGAAGAAGTAGAAGAAGGAGAAGGAGAAGGTGAAGTCAGGAGGGTGAATCAGAAGAAGTAGAAGAAGGAGAAGGAGAAGGTGAAGTCAGGAGGGTGAAGCAGAAGAAGCAGAAGAAGGAGAAGGAGAAGGTGAAGTCTGGAGGGTGAAGCAGAAGAAGCAGAAGAAGGAGAAGGAGAAGGTGAAGTCTGGAGGGTGAATCAGAAGAAGCAGAAGAAGGAGAAGGAGAAGGTGAAGTCTGGAGGGTGAATCAGAAGAAGCAGAAGAAGGAGAAGGAGAAGGTGAAGTCAGGAGGGTGAATCAGAAGAAGCAGAAGAAGGAGAAGGAGAAGGTGAATTTAGGAGGGTGAATCAGAAGAAGCAGAAGAAGGAGAAGGAGCAGGTGAAGTCAGGGGGGTGTCGCAGAAGAAGTAGAAGAAGGAGAAGGAGAAGGTGAAGTCAGGACGGTGAAGCAGAAGAAGCAGAAGAAGGAGAAGGAGAAGGTGAAGCCTGGAGGGCGCAGCAGAAGAAGCAGAAGAAGGAGAAGGAGAAGGTGAAGTCTGGAGTGTGAAGCAGAAGAAGGAGAAGGAGAAGGCGAAGTCTGGAGGGCGCAGCAGAAGAAGCAGAAGAAGGAGAATGAGAAGGTGAAGTCTGGAGGGTGAATCAGAAGAAGCAGAAGAAGGAGAAGGAGAAGGTGAAGTCTGGAGGGTGAATCAGAAGAAGTAGAAGAAGGAGAAGGAGAAGGTGAAGTCAGGAGGGTGAATCAGAAGAAGTAGAAGAAGGAGAAGGAGAAGGTGAAGTCAGGAGGGTGAATCAGAAGAAGCAGAAGAAGGAGAAGGAGGTGAAGTCTGGAGGGCGAATCAGAAGAAACAGAAGAAGGAGAAGGAGAAGGTGAAGTCTGGAGGGTGAATCAGAAGAAGCAGAAGAAGGAGAAGGAGAAGGTGAAGTCTGGAGGTTGAATCAGAAGAAGCAGAATAACGAGAAGGAGAAGGTGAAGTCTGGAGGGTGAATCAGAAGAAGCAGAATAAGGAGAAGGAGAAGGTGAAGTCTGGAGGGTGAATCAGAAGAAGCAGAAGAAGGAGAAGGAGAAGGTGAAGTCTGGAGGGTGAATCAGAAGAGGTAGAAGAAGGAGAAGGAGAAGGTGAAGTCTGGAGGGTGAAGCAGAAGAAGGAGAAGAAGGAGAAGGAGAAGGTGAAGTCAGGAGGGTGAATCAGAAGAAGTAGAAGAAGGAGAAGGAGAAGGTGAAGCCAGGAGGGTGAATCAGAAGAAGCAGAAGAAGGAGAAGGAGAAGGTGAAGTCTGGAGGGTGAATCAGAAGAATCAGAAGAAGGAGAAGGAGAAGGTGAAGTCTGGAGGGTGAATCAGAAGAATCAGAAGAAAGAGAAGGAGAAGGTGAAGTCTGGAGGCTGAAGCAGATGAAACAGAAGAAGGAGAAGGAGAATGTGAAGACTGGAGGGTGAATCAGAAGAAGTAGAAGAAGGAGAAGGAGAAGGTGAAGTCTGGAGGGTGAATCAGAAGAAGTAGAAGAAGGAGAAGGAGAAGGTGAAGTCTGGAGGGTGAATCAGAAGAAGCAGAAGAAGGAGAAGGAGAAGGTGAAGTCTGGAGGGTGAATCAGAAGATGCAGAAGAAGGAGAAGGAGAAGATGAAGTCTGGAGGGTGACTCAGAAGAAGTAGAAGAAGGAGAAGGAGAAGGTGAAGTCTGGAGGGTGAATCAGAAGAAGTAGAAGAAGGAGAAGGAGAAGGTGAAGTCTGGAGGGTGAATCAGAAGAGGTAGAAGAAGGAGAAGGAGAAGGTGAAGTCTGGAGGGTGAAGCAGAAGAAGGAGAAGAAGGAGAAGGAGAAGGTGAAGTCAGGAGGGTGAATCAGAAGAAGCAGAAGAAGGAGAAGGAGAAGGTGAAGTCTGGAGGTTGAATCAGAAGAAGCAGAATAACGAGAAGGAGAAGGTGAAGTCTGGAGGGTGAATCAGAAGAACCAGAATAAGGAGAAGGAGAAGGTGAAGTCTGGAGGGTGAAGCAGAAGAAGTAGAAGAAGGAGAAGGAGAAGGTGAAGTCAGGAGGGTGAATCAGAAGAAGTAGAAGAAGGAGAAGGAGAAGGTGAAGTCAGGAGGGTGAAGCAGAAGAAGCAGAAGAAGGAGAAGGAGAAGGTGAAGTCTGGAGGGTGAAGCAGAAGAAGCAGAAGAAGGAGAAGGAGAAGGTGAAGTCTGGAGGGTGAATCAGAAGAAGCAGAAGAAGGAGAAGGAGAAGGTGAAGTCTGGAGGGTGAATCAGAAGAAGCAGAAGAAGGAGAAGGAGAAGGTGAAGTCAGGAGGGTGAATCAGAAGAAGCAGAAGAAGGAGAAGGAGAAGGTGAATTTAGGAGGGTGAATCAGAAGAAGCAGAAGAAGGAGAAGGAGCAGGTGAAGTCAGGGGGGTGTCGCAGAAGAAGTAGAAGAAGGAGAAGGAGAAGGTGAAGTCAGGACGGTGAAGCAGAAGAAGCAGAAGAAGGAGAAGGAGAAGGTGAAGCCTGGAGGGCGCAGCAGAAGAAGCAGAAGAAGGAGAAGGAGAAGGTGAAGTCTGGAGTGTGAAGCAGAAGAAGGAGAAGGAGAAGGTGAAGTCTGGAGGGCGCAGCAGAAGAAGCAGAAGAAGGAGAATGAGAAGGTGAAGTCTGGAGGGTGAATCAGAAGAAGCAGAAGAAGGAGAAGGAGAAGGTGAAGTCTGGAGGGTGAATCAGAAGAAGTAGAAGAAGGAGAAGGAGAAGGTGAAGTCTGGAGGGTGAATCAGAAGAAGTAGAAGAAGGAGAAGGAGAAGGTGAAGTCTGGAGGGTGAATCAGAAGAAGTAGAAGAAGGAGAAGGAGAAGGTGAAGTCTGGAGGGTGAAGCAGAAGAAGTAGAAGAAGGAGAAGGAGAAGGTGAAGTCAGGAGGGTGAATCAGAAGAAGTAGAAGAAGGAGAAGGAGAAGGTGAAGTCAGGAGGGTGAAGCAGAAGAAGCAGAAGAAGGAGAAGGAGAAGGTGAAGTCTGGAGGGTGAAGCAGAAGAAGCAGAAGAAGGAGAAGGAGAAGGTGAAGTCTGGAGGGTGAATCAGAAGAAGCAGAAGAAGGAGAAGGAGAAGGTGAAGTCTGGAGGGTGAATCAGAAGAAGCAGAAGAAGGAGAAGGAGAAGGTGAAGTCAGGAGGGTGAATCAGAAGAAGCAGAAGAAGGAGAAGGAGAAGGTGAATTTAGGAGGGTGAATCAGAAGAAGCAGAAGAAGGAGAAGGAGCAGGTGAAGTCAGGGGGGTGTCGCAGAAGAAGTAGAAGAAGGAGAAGGAGAAGGTGAAGTCAGGACGGTGAAGCAGAAGAAGCAGAAGAAGGAGAAGGAGAAGGTGAAGCCTGGAGGGCGCAGCAGAAGAAGCAGAAGAAGGAGAAGGAGAAGGTGAAGTCTGGAGTGTGAAGCAGAAGAAGGAGAAGGAGAAGGCGAAGTCTGGAGGGCGCAGCAGAAGAAGCAGAAGAAGGAGAATGAGAAGGTGAAGTCTGGAGGGTGAATCAGAAGAAGCAGAAGAAGGAGAAGGAGAAGGTGAAGTCTGGAGGGTGAATCAGAAGAAGTAGAAGAAGGAGAAGGAGAAGGTGAAGTCAGGAGGGTGAATCAGAAGAAGTAGAAGAAGGAGAAGGAGAAGGTGAAGTCAGGAGGGTGAATCAGAAGAAGCAGAAGAAGGAGAAGGAGAAGGTGAAGTCTGGAGGGCGAATCAGAAGAAACAGAAGAAGGAGAAGGAGAAGGTGAAGTCTGGAGGGTGAATCAGAAGAAGCAGAAGAAGGAGAAGGAGAAGGTGAAGTCTGGAGGTTGAATCAGAAGAAGCAGAATAACGAGAAGGAGAAGGTGAAGTCTGGAGGGTAAATCAGAAGAAGCAGAATAAGGAGAAGGAGAAGGTGAAGTCTGGAGGGTGAATCAGAAGAAGCAGAAGAAGGAGAAGGTGAAGTCTGGAGGGTGAATCAGAAGAGGTAGAAGAAGGAGAAGGAGAAGGTGAAGTCTGGAGGGTGAAGCAGAAGAAGGAGAAGAAGGAGAAGGGGAAGGTGAAGTCAGGAGGGTGAATCAGAAGAAGTAGAAGAAGGAGAAGGAGAAGGTGAAGCCAGGAGGGTGAATCAGAAGAAGCAGAAGAAGGAGAAGGAGAAGGTGAAGTCTGGAGGGTGAATCAGAAGAATCAGAAGAAGGAGAAGGAGAAGGTGAAGTCTGGAGGGTGAATCAGAAGAATCAGAAGAAAGAGAAGGAGAAGGTGAAGTCTGGAGGCTGAAGCAGATGAAACAGAAGAAGGAGAAGGAGAATGTGAAGACTGGAGGGTGAATCAGAAGAAGTAGAAGAAGGAGAAGGAGAAGGTGAAGTCTGGAGGGTGAATCAGAAGAAGTAGAAGAAGGAGAAGGAGAAGGTGAAGTCTGGAGGGTGAATCAGAAGAAGCAGAAGAAGGAGAAGGAGAAGGTGAAGTCTGGAGGGTGAATCAGAAGATGCAGAAGAAGGAGAAGGAGAAGATGAAGTCTGGAGGGTGACTCAGAAGAAGTAGAAGAAGGAGAAGGAGAAGGTGAAGTCTGGAGGGTGAATCAGAAGAAGTAGAAGAAGGAGAAGGGGAAGGTGAAGTCTGGAGGGTGAATCAGAAGAGGTAGAAGAAGGAGAAGGAGAAGGTGAAGTCTGGAGGGTGAAGCAGAAGAAGGAGAAGAAGGAGAAGGAGAAGGTGAAGTCAGGAGGGTGAATCAGAAGAAGCAGAAGAAGGAGAAGGAGAAGGTGAAGTCTGGAGGTTGAATCAGAAGAAGCAGAATAACGAGAAGGAGAAGGTGAAGTCTGGAGGGTGAATCAGAAGAACCAGAATAAGGAGAAGGAGAAGGTGAAGTCTGGAGGGTGAAGCAGAAGAAGTAGAAGAAGGAGAAGGAGAAGGTGAAGTCAGGAGGGTGAATCAGAAGAAGTAGAAGAAGGAGAAGGAGAAGGTGAAGTCAGGAGGGTGAAGCAGAAGAAGCAGAAGAAGGAGAAGGAGAAGGTGAAGTCTGGAGGGTGAAGCAGAAGAAGCAGAAGAAGGAGAAGGAGAAGGTGAAGTCTGGAGGGTGAATCAGAAGAAGCAGAAGAAGGAGAAGGAGAAGGTGAAGTCTGGAGGGTGAATCAGAAGAAGCAGAAGAAGGAGAAGGAGAAGGTGAAGTCAGGAGGGTGAATCAGAAGAAGCAGAAGAAGGAGAAGGAGAAGGTGAATTTAGGAGGGTGAATCAGAAGAAGCAGAAGAAGGAGAAGGAGCAGGTGAAGTCAGGGGGGTGTCGCAGAAGAAGTAGAAGAAGGAGAAGGAGAAGGTGAAGTCAGGACGGTGAAGCAGAAGAAGCAGAAGAAGGAGAAGGAGAAGGTGAAGCCTGGAGGGCGCAGCAGAAGAAGCAGAAGAAGGAGAAGGAGAAGGAGAAGTCTGGAGTGTGAAGCAGAAGAAGGAGAAGGAGAAGGTGAAGTCTGGAGGGCGCAGCAGAAGAAGCAGAAGAAGGAGAATGAGAAGGTGAAGTCTGGAGGGTGAATCAGAAGAAGCAGAAGAAGGAGAAGGAGAAGGTGAAGTCTGGAGGGTGAATCAGAAGAAGTAGAAGAAGGAGAAGGAGAAGGTGAAGTCAGGAGGGTGAATCAGAAGAAGTAGAAGAAGGAGAAGGAGAAGGTGAAGTCAGGAGGGTGAATCAGAAGAAGCAGAAGAAGGAGAAGGAGAAGGTGAAGTCTGGAGGGCGAATCAGAAGAAACAGAAGAAGGAGAAGGAGAAGGTGAAGTCTGGAGGGTGAATCAGAAGAAGCAGAAGAAGGAGAAGGAGAAGGTGAAGTCTGGAGGTTGAATCAGAAGAAGCAGAATAACGAGAAGGAGAAGGTGAAGTCTGGAGGGTGAATCAGAAGAAGCAGAATAAGGAGAAGGAGAAGGTGAAGTCTGGAGGGTGAATCAGAAGAAGCAGAAGAAGGAGAAGGAGAAGGTGAAGTCTGGAGGGTGAATCAGAAGAGGTAGAAGAAGGAGAAGGAGAAGGTGAAGTCTGGAGGGTGAAGCAGAAGAAGGAGAAGAAGGAGAAGGAGAAGGTGAAGTCAGGAGGGTGAATCAGAAGAAGTAGAAGAAGGAGAAGGAGAAGGTGAAGCCAGGAGGGTGAATCAGAAGAAGCAGAAGAAGGAGAAGGAGAAGGTGAAGTCTGGAGGGTGAATCAGAAGAATCAGAAGAAGGAGAAGGAGAAGGTGAAGTCTGGAGGGTGAATCAGAAGAATCAGAAGAAAGAGAAGGAGAAGGTGAAGTCTGGAGGCTGAAGCAGATGAAACAGAAGAAGGAGAAGGAGAATGTGAAGACTGGAGGGTGAATCAGAAGAAGTAGAAGAAGGAGAAGGAGAAGGTGAAGTCTGGAGGGTGAATCAGAAGAAGTAGAAGAAGGAGAAGGAGAAGGTGAAGTCTGGAGGGTGAATCAGAAGAAGCAGAAGAAGGAGAAGGAGAAGGTGAAGTCTGGAGGGTGAATCAGAAGATGCAGAAGAAGGAGAAGGAGAAGATGAAGTCTGGAGGGTGAATCAGAAGAAGTAGAAGAAGGAGAAGGAGAAGGTGAAGTCTGGAGGGTGAATCAGAAGAAGTAGAAGAAGGAGAAGGAGAAGGTGAAGTCTGGAGGGTGAATCAGAAGAGGTAGAAGAAGGAGAAGGAGAAGGTGAAGTCTGGAGGGTGAAGCAGAAGAAGGAGAAGAAGGAGAAGGAGAAGGTGAAGTCAGGAGGGTGAATCAGAAGAAGCAGAAGAAGGAGAAGGAGAAGGTGAAGTCTGGAGGTTGAATCAGAAGAAGCAGAATAACGAGAAGGAGAAGGTGAAGTCTGGAGGGTGAATCAGAAGAACCAGAATAAGGAGAAGGAGAAGGTGAAGTCTGGAGGGTGAATCAGAAGAAGCAGAAGAAGGAGAAGGAGATGGTGAAGTCTGGAGGGTGAATCAGAAGAGGTAGAAGAAGGAGAAGGAGAAGGTGAAGTCAGGAGGGTGAAGCAGAAGAAGCAGAAGAAGGAGAAGGAGAAGGTGAAGTCTGGTGGGTGAAGCAGAAGAAGCAGAAAAAGGAGAAGGAGAAGGTGAAGTCTGGAGGGTGAAGCAGAAGAAGCAGAAGAAGGAGAAGGAGAAGGTGAAGTCAGGAGGGTGGATCAGAAGAAGTAGAAGAAGGAGAAGGAGAAGGTGAAGTCTGGAGGGTGAATCAGAAGAAGCAGAAGAAGGAGAAGGAGAAGGTGAAGTCTGGAAGGCGCAGCAGAAGAAGCAGAAGAAGGAGAAAGAGAAGGTGAAGTCTGGAGGGTGAAGCAGAAGAAGCAGAAGAAGGAGAAGGAGAGGGTGAAGTCTGGAGGGTGAATCAGAAGAAGTAGAAGAAGGAGAAGGAGAAGGTGAAGTCAGGAGAGTGAAGCAGAAGAAGCAGAAGAAGGAGAAGGAGAAGGTGAAGTCTGGAGGGCGAAGCAGAAGAAGCAGAAGAAGGAGAAGGAGAAGGTGAAGTCTGGAGGGTGAAGCAGAAGAAGCAGAAGAAGGAGAAGGAGTAGGTGAAGTCTGGAGGGTGAATCAGAAGAAGTAGAAGAAGGAGAAGGAGAAGGTGAAGTCAGGAGGGTGAAGCAGAAGAAGCAGAAGAAGGAGAAGGAGAAGGTGAAGTCTGGAGGGTGAAGCAGAAGAAGCAGAAGAAGGAGAAGGAGAAGGTGAAGTCTGGAGGGTGAATCAGAAGAAGCAGAAGAAGGAGAAGGAGAAGGTGAAGTCTGGAGGGTGAATCAGAAGAAGCAGAAGAAGGAGAAGGAGAAGGTGAAGTCAGGAGGGTGAATCAGAAGAAGCAGAAGAAGGAGAAGGAGAAGGTGAATTTAGGAGGGTGAATCAGAAGAAGCAGAAGAAGGAGAAGGAGCAGGTGAAGTCAGGGGGGTGTAGCAGAAGAAGTAGAAGAAGGAGAAGGAGAAGGTGAAGTCAGGACGGTGAAGCAGAAGAAGCAGAAGAAGGAGAAGGAGAAGGTGAAGCCTGGAGGGCGCAGCAGAAGAAGCAGAAGAAGGAGAAGGAGAAGGTGAAGTCTGGAGTGTGAAGCAGAAGAAGCAGAAGAAGGAGAATGAGAAGGTGAAGTCTGGAGGGCGCAGCAGAAGAAGCAGAAGAAGGAGAATGAGAAGGTGAAGTCTGGAGGGTGAATCATAAGAAGAAGAAGAAGGAGAAGGAGAAGGTGAAGTCTGGAGGGTGAATCAGAAGAAGTAGAAGAAGGAGAAGGAGAAGGTGAAGTCAGGAGGGTGAATCAGAAGAAGTAGAAGAAGGAGAAGGAGAAGGTGAAGTCAGGAGGGTGAATCAGAAGAAGCAGAAGAAGGAGAAGGAGAAGGTGAAGTCTGGAGGGCGAATCAGAAGAAACAGAAGAAGGAGAAGGAGAAGGTGAAGTCTGGAGGGTGAATCAGAAGAAGCAGAAGAAGGAGAAGGAGAAGGTGAAGTCTGGAGGTTGAATCAGAAGAAGCAGAATAACGAGAAGGAGAAGGTGAAGTCTGGAGGGTGAATCAGAAGAAGCAGAATAAGGAGAAGGAGAAGGTGAAGTCTGGAGGGTGAATCAGAAGAAGCAGAAGAAGGAGATGCAGAAGGTTAAGTCTGGAGGGTGAATCAGAAGAGGTAGAAGAAGGAGAAGGAGAAGGTGAAGTCTGGAGGGTGAAGCAGAAGAAGGAGAAGAAGGAGAAGGAGAAGGTGAAGTCAGGAGGGTGAATCAGAAGAAGTAGAAGAAGGAGAAGGAGAAGGTGAAGCCATGAGGGTGAATCAGAAGAAGCAGAAGAAGGAGAAGGAGAAGGTGAAGTCAGGAGAGTGGATCAGAAGAAGTAGAAGAAGGAGAAGGAGAAGGTGCAGTCTGGAGGGTGAATCAGAAGAAGCAGAAGAAGGAGAAGGAGAAGGTGAAGTCTGGAGGTTGAATCAGAAGAAGCAGAATAACGAGAAGGAGAAGGTGAAGTCTGGAGGGTGAATCAGAAGAAGCAGAATAAGGAAAAGGAGAAGGTGAAGTCTGGAGGGTGAATCAGAAGAAGCAGAAGAAGGAGAAGGAGAAGGTGAAGTCTGGAGGGTGAATCAGAAGAGGTAGAAGAAGGAGAAGGAGAAGGTGAAGTCAGGAGGGTGAAGCAGAAGAAGCAGAAGAAGGAGAAGGAGAAGGTGAAGTCTGGTGGGTGAAGCAGAAGAAGCAGAAGAAGGAGAAGGAGAAGGTGAAGTCTGGAGGGTGAAGCAGAAGAAGCAGAAGAAGGAGAAGGAGAAGGTGAAGTCAGGAGGGTGGATCAGAAGAAGTAGAAGAAGGAGAAGGAGAAGGTGAAGTCTGGAGGGTGAATCAGAAGAAGCAGAAGAAGGAGAAGGAGAAGGTGAAGTCTGGAGGGCGCAGCAGAAGAAGCAGAAGAAGGAGAAAGAGAAGGTGAAGTCTGGAGGGTGAAGCAGAAGAAGCAGAAGAAGGAGAAGGAGAGGGTGAAGTCTGGAGAATGAATCAGAAGAAGTAGAAGAAGGAGAAGGAGTAGGTGAAGTCAGGAGAGTGAAGCAGAAGAAGCAGAAGAAGGAGAAGGAGAAGGTGAAGTCTGGAGGGCGAAGCAGAAGAAGCAGAAGAAGGAGAAGGAGAAGGTGAAGTCTGGAGGGTGAAGCAGAAGAAGTAGAAGAAGGAGAAGGAGAAGGTGAAGTCAGGAGGGTGAAGCAGAAGAAGCAGAAGAAGGAGAAGGAGAAGGTGATGTCTGGAGGGTGAAGCAGAAGAAGCAGAAGAAGGAGAAGGAGAAGGTGAAGTCTGGAGGGTGAATCAGAAGAAGCAGAAGAAGGAGAAGGAGAAGGTGAAGTCTGGAGGGTGAATCAGAAGAAGCAGAAGAAGGACAAGGAGAAGGTGAAGTCAGGAGGGTGAATCAGAAGAAGCAGAAGAAGGAGAAGGAGAAGGTGAATTTAGGAGGGTGAATCAGAAGAAGCAGAAGAAGGAGAAGGAGCAGGTGAAGTCAGGGGGGTGTAGCAGAAGAAGTAGAAGAAGGAGAAGGAGAAGGTGAAGTCAGGACGGTGAAGCAGAAGAAGCAGAAGAAGGAGAAGGAGAAGGTGAAGCCTGGAGGGCGCAGCAGAAGAAGCAGAAGAAGGAGAAGGAGAAGGTGAAGTCTGGAGTGTGAAGCAGAAGAAGCAGAAGAAGTAGAAGGAGAAGGTGAAGTCTGGAGGGCGCAGCAGAAGAAGCAGAAGAAGGAGAATGAGAAGGTGAGGTCTGGAGGGTGAATCAGAAGAAGCAGAAGAAGGAGAAGGAGAAGGTGAAGTCTGGAGGGTGAATCAGAAGAAGGAGAAGAAGGAGAAGGAGAAGGTGAAGTCAGGAGGGTGAATCAGAAGAAGTAGAAGAAGGAGAAGGAGAAGGTGAAGTCAGGAGGGTGAATCAGAAGAAGCAGAAGAAGGAGAAGGAGAAGGTGAAGTCTGGAGGGCGAATCAGAAGAAACAGAAGAAGGAGAAGGAGAAGGTGAAGTCTGGAGGGTGAATCAGAAGAAGCAGAAGAAGGAGAAGGAGAAGGTGAAGTCTGGAGGTTGAATCAGAAGAAGCAGAATAACGAGAAGGAGAAGGTGAAGTCTGGAGGGTGAATCAGAAGAAGCAGAATAAGGAGAAGGAGAAGGTGAAGTCTGGAGGGTGAATCAGAAGAAGCAGAAGAAGGAGAAGGAGAAGGTGAAGTCTGGAGGGTGAATCAGAAGAGGTAGAAGAAGGAGAAGGAGAAGGTGAAGTCTGGAGGGTGAAGCAGAAGAAGGAGAAGAAGGAGAAGGAGAAGGTGAAGTCAGGAGGGTGAATCAGAAGAAGTAGAAGAAGGATAAGGAGAAGGTGAAGCCAGGAGGGTGAATCAGAAGAAGCAGAAGAAGGAGAAGGAGAAGGTGAAGTCTGGAGGGTGAATCAGAAGAATCAGAAGAAGGAGAAGGAGAAGGTGAAGTCTGGAGGGTGAATCAGAAGAATCAGAAGAAAGAGAAGGAGAAGGTGAAGTCTGGAGGCTGAAGCAGAAGAAACAGAAGAAGGAGAAGGAGAATGTGAAGACTGGAGGGTGAATCAGAAGAAGTAGAAGAAGGAGAAGGAGAAGGTGAAGTCTGGAGGGTGAATCAGAAGAAGTAGAAGAAGGAGAAGGAGAAGGTGAAGTCTGGAGGGTGAATCAGAAGAAGCAGAAGAAGGAGAAGGAGAAGGTGAAGTCTAGAGGGTGAATCAGAAGATGCAGAAGAAGGAGAAGGAGAAGATGAAGTCTGGAGGGTGAATCAGAAGAAGTAGAAGAAGGAGAAGGAGAAGGTGAAGTCTGGAGGGTGAATCAGAAGAAGTAGAAGAAGGAGAAGGAGAAGGTGAAGTCTGGAGGGTGAATCAGAAGAAACAGAAGAAGGAGAAGGAGAAGGTGAAGTCTGGAGGGTGAATCAGAAGAAGTAGAAGAAGGAGAAGGAGAAGGTGTAGTCTGGAGGGTGAATCAGAAGAAGTAGACGAAGGAGAAGGAGAAGGTGAAGTCTGGAGGGTGAATCAGAAGAAGCAGAAGAAGGAGAAGGAGAAGATGAAGTCTGGAGGGTGAATCAGAAGAAGTAGAAGAAGGAGAAGGAGAAGGTGAAGTCTGGAGGGTGAATCAGAAGAAGCAGAAGAAGGAGAAGGAGAAGGTGAAGTCTGGAGGGTGAATCAGAAGAAGCAGAAGAAGGAGAAGGAGAAGGTGAAGTCTGGAGGGTGAATCAGAAGAAGCAGAATAAGGAGAAGGAGAAGGTGAAGTCTGGAGGGTGAATCAGAAGAAGCAGAAGAAGGAGAAGGAGAAGGTGAAGTCTGGAGGGTGAATCAGAAGAAGTAGAAGAAGGAGAAGGAGAAGGTGAAGTCTGGAGGGTGAATCAGAAGAAGTAGAAGAAGGAGAAGGAGAAGGTGAAGTCAGGAGGGTGAATCAGAAGAAGTAGAAGAAGGAGAAGGAGAAGGTGAAGTCAGGAGGGTGAAGCAGAAGAAGCAGAAGAAGGAGAAGGAGAAGGTGAAGTCTGGAGGGCGAAGCAGAAGAAGCAGAAGAAGGAGAAGGAGAAGGTGAAGTCTGGAGGGTGAATCAGAAGAAGCAGAAGAAAGAGAAGGAGAAGGTGAAGTCTGGAGGGTGAATCAGAAGAAGTAGAAGAAGGAGAAGGAGAAGGTGAAGTCTGGAGGGTGAATCAGAAGAAGCAGAAGAAGGAGAAGGAGAAGGTGAAGTCTGGAGGGTGAATCAGAAGAAGCAGAAGAAGGAGAAGGAAAAGGTGAAGTCTGGAGGGTGAATCAGAAGAAGCAGAAGAAGGAGAAGGAGAAGGTGAAGTCTGGAGGGTGAATCAGAAGAAGCAGAATAAGGAGAATGAGAAGGTGAAGTCTGGAGGGTGAATCAGAAGAAGCAGAAGAAGGAGAAGGAGAAGGTGAAGTCTGGAGGGTGAATCAGAAGAAGTAGAAGAAGGAGAAGGAGAAGGTGAAGTCTGGAGGGTGAAGCAGAAGAAGTAGAAGAAGGAGAAGGAGAAGGTGAAGTCAGGAGGGTGAATCAGAAGAAGCAGAAGAAGGAGAAGGAGAAGGTGAAGTCTGGAGGGTGAATCAGAAGAATCAGAAGAAGGAGAAGGAGAACATGAAGTCTGGAGGGTGAATCAGAAGAAGCAGAAGAAAGAGAAGGAGAAGGTGAAGTCTGGAGGGTGAAGCAGAAGAAACAGAAGAAGGAGAAGGAGTAGGTGAAGACTGGAGGGTGAATCAGAAGAACTAGAAGAAGGAGAAGGAGAAGGTGAAGTCTGGAGGGTGAATCAGACGAAGTAGAAGAAGGAGAAGGAGAAGGTGAAGTCTGGAGGGTGAATCAGAAGAAGCAGAAGAAGGAGAAGGAGAAGGTGAAGTTAGGAGGGTGAATCAGAAGAAGCAGAAGAAGGAGAAGGAGCAGGTGAAGTCAGGGGGGTGAAGCAGAAGAAGTCGAAGAAGGAGAAGGAGAAGGTGAAGTCAGGACGGTGAAGCAGAAGAAGGAGAAGGAGAAGGTGAAGTCTGGAGGGTGAAGCAGAAGAAGTAGAAGAAGGAGAAGGAGAAGGTGAAGTCAGGAGGGTGAATCAGAAGAAGTAGAAGAAGGAGAAGGAGAAGGTGAAGTCAGGAGGGTGAATCAGAAGAAGCAGAAGAAGGAGAAGGAGAAGGTGAAGTCTGGAGGGCGAATCAGAAGAAACAGAAGAAGGAGAAGGAGAAGGTGAAGTCTGGAGGGTGAATCAGAAGAAGCAGAAGAAGGAGAAGGAGAAGGTGAAGTCTGGAGGTTGAATCAGAAGAAGCAGAATAACGAGAAGGAGAAGGTGAAGTCTGGAGGGTGTATCAGAAGAAGCAGAATAAGGAGAAGGAGAAGGTGAAGTCTGGAGGGTGAATCAGAAGAAGCAGAAGAAGGAGAAGGAGAAGGTGAAGTCTGGAGGGTGAATCAGAAGAGGTAGAAGAAGGAGAAGGAGAAGGTGAAGTCTGGAGGGTGAAGCAGAAGAAGGAGAAGAAGGAGAAGGAGAAGGTGAAGTGGGGAGGGTGAATCAGAAGAAGTAGAAGAAGGAGAAGGAGAAGGTGAAGCCAGGAGGGTGAATCAGAAGAAGCAGAAGAAGGAGAAGGAGAAGGTGAAGTCAGGAGGGTGGATCAGAAGAAGTAGAAGAAGGAGAAGGAGAAGGTGCAGTCTGGAGGGTGAATCAGAAGAAGCAGAAGAAGGAGAAGGAGAAGGTGAAGTCTGGAGGTTGAATCAGAAGAAGCAGAATAACGAGAAGGAGAAGGTGAAGTCTGGAGGGTGAATCAGAAGAAGCAGAATAAGGAAAAGGAGAAGGTGAAGTCTGGAGGGTGAATCAGAAGAAGCAGAAGAAGGAGAAGGAGAAGGTGAAGTCTGGAGGGTGAATCAGAAGAGGTAGAAGAAGGAGAAGGAGAAGGTGAAGTCAGGAGGGTGAAGCAGAAGAAGCAGAAGAAGGAGAAGGAGAAGGTGAAGTCTGGTGGGTGAAGCAGAAGAAGCAGAAGAAGGAGAAGGAGAAGGTGAAGTCTGGAGGGTGAAGCAGAAGAAGCAGAAGAAGGAGAAGGAGAAGGTGAAGTCAGGAGGGTGGATCAGAAGAAGTAGAAGAAGGAGAAGGAGAAGGTGAAGTCTGGAGGGTGAATCAGAAGAAGCAGAAGAAGGAGAAGGAGAAGGTGAAGTCTGGAGGGCGCAGCAGAAGAAGCAGAAGAAGGAGAAAGAGAAGGTGAAGTCTGGAGGGTGAAGCAGAAGAAGCAGAAGAAGGAGAAGGAGAGGGTGAAGTCTGGAGGGTGAATCAGAAGAAGTAGAAGAAGGAGAAGGAGTAGGTGAAGTCAGGAGAGTGAAGCAGAAGAAGCAGAAGAAGGAGAAGGAGAAGGTGAAGTCTGGAGGGCGAAGCAGAAGAAGCAGAAGAAGGAGAAGGAGAAGGTGAAGTCTGGAGGGTGAAGCAGAAGAAGTAGAAGAAGGAGAAGGAGAAGGTGAAGTCAGGAGGGTGAAGCAGAAGAAGCAGAAGAAGGAGAAGGAGAAGGTGATGTCTGGAGGGTGAAGCAGAAGAAGCAGAAGAAGGAGAAGGAGAAGGTGAAGTCTGGAGGGTGAATCAGAAGAAGCAGAAGAAGGAGAAGGAGAAGGTGAAGTCTGGAGGGCGAATCAGAAGAAGCAGAAGAAGGACAAGGAGAAGGTGAAGTCAGGAGGGTGAATCAGAAGAAGTAGAAGAAGGAGAAGGAGAAGGTGAATTTAGGAGGGTGAATCAGAAGAAGCAGAAGAAGGAGAAGGAGCAGGTGAAGTCAGGGGGGTGTAGCAGAAGAAGTAGAAGAAGGAGAAGGAGAAGGTGAAGTCAGGACGGTGAAGCAGGAGAAGCAGAAGAAGGAGAAGGAGAAGGTGAAGCCTGGAGGGCGCAGCAGAAGAAGCAGAAGAAGGAGAAGGAGAAGGTGAAGTCTGGAGTGTGAAGCAGAAGAAGCAGAAGAAGGAGAAGGAGAAGGTGAAGTCTGGAGGGCGCAGCAGAAGAAGCAGAAGAAGGAGAATGAGAAGGTGAAGTCTGGAGGGTGAATCAGAAGAAGCAGAAGAAGGAGAAGGAGAAGGTGAAGTCTGGAGGGTGAATCAGAAGAAGGAGAATAAGGAGAAGGAGAAGGTGAAGTCAGGAGGGTGAATCAGAAGAAGTAGAAGAAGGAGAAGGAGAAGGTGAAGTCAGGAGGGTGAATCAGAAGAAGCAGAAGAAGGAGAAGGAGAAGGTGAAGTCTGGAGGGCGAATCAGAAGAAACAGAAGAAGGAGAAGGAGAAGGTGAAGTCTGGAGGGTGAATCAGAAGAAGCAGAAGAAGGAGAAGGAGAAGGTGAAGTCTGGAGGTTGAATCAGAAGAAGCAGAATAACGAGAAGGAGAAGGTGAAGTCTGGAGGGTGAATCAGAAGAAGCAGAATAAGGAGAAGGAGAAGGTGAAGTCTGGAGGGTGAATCAGAAGAAGCAGAAGAAGGAGAAGGAGAAGGTGAAGTCTGGAGGGTGAATCAGAAGAGGTAGAAGAAGGAGAAGGAGAAGGTGAAGTCTGGAGGGTGAAGCAGAAGAAGGAGAAGAAGGAGAAGGAGAAGGTGAAGTCAGGAGGGTGAATCAGAAGAAGTAGAAGAAGGAGAAGGAGAAGGTGAAGCCAGGAGGGTGAATCAGAAGAAGCAGAAGAAGGAGAAGGAGAAGGTGAAGTCTGGAGGGTGAATCAGAAGAATCAGAAGAAGGAGAAGGAGAAGGTGAAGTCTGGAGGGTGAATCAGAAGAATCAGAAGAAAGAGAAGGAGAAGGTGAAGTCTGGAGGCTGAAGCAGAAGAAACAGAAGAAGGAGAAGGAGAATGTGAAGACTGGAGGGTGAATCAGAAGAAGTAGAAGAAGGAGAAGGAGAAGGTGAAGTCTGGAGGGTGAATCAGAAGAAGTAGAAGAAGGAGAAGGAGAAGGTGAAGTCTGGAGGGTGAATCAGAAGAAGCAGAAGAAGGAGAAGGAGAAGGTGAAGTCTGGAGGGTGAATCAGAAGATGCAGAAGAAGGAGAAGGAGAAGATGAAGTCTGGAGGGTGAATCAGAAGAAGTAGAAGAAGGAGAAGGAGAAGGTGAAGTCTGGAGGGTGAATCAGAAGAAGTAGAAGAAGGAGAAGGAGAAGGTGAAGTCTGGAGGGTGAATCAGAAGAAACAGAAGAAGGAGAAGGAGAAGGTGAAGTCTGGAGGGTGAATCAGAAGATGTAGAAGAAGGAGAAGGAGAAGGTGTAGTCTGGAGGGTGAATCAGAAGAAGTAGACGAAGGAGAAGGAGAAGGTGAAGTCTGGAGGGTGAATCAGAAGAAGCAGAAGAAGGAGAAGGAGAAGATGAAGTCTGGAGGGTGAATCAGAAGAAGTAGAAGAAGGAGAAGGAGAAGGTGAAGTCTGGAGGGTGAATCAGAAGAAGCAGAAGAAGGAGAAGGAGAAGGTGAAGTCTGGAGGGTGAATCAGAAGAAGCAGAAGAAGGAGAAGGAGAAGGTGAAGTCTGGAGGGTGAATCAGAAGAAGCAGAATAAGGAGAAGGAGAAGGTGAAGTCTGGAGGGTGAATCAGAAGAAGCAGAAGAAGGAGAAGGAGAAGGTGAAGTCTGGAGGGTGAATCAGAAGAAGTAGAAGAAGGAGAAGGAGAAGGTGAAGTCTGGAGGGTGAATCAGAAGAAGTAGAAGAAGGAGAAGGAGAAGGTGAAGTCAGGAGGGTGAATCAGAAGAAGTAGAAGAAGGAGAAGGAGAAGGTGAAGTCAGGAGGGTGAAGCAGAAGAAGCAGAAGAAGGAGAAGGAGAAGGTGAAGTCTGGAGGGTGAAGCAGAAGAAGCAGAAGAAGGAGAAGGAGAAGGTGAAGTCTGGAGGGTGAATCAGAAGAAGCAGAAGAAAGAGAAGGAGAAGGTGAAGTCTGGAGGGTGAATCAGAAGAAGTAGAAGAAGGAGAAGGAGAAGGTGAAGTCTGGAGGGTGAATCAGAAGAAGCAGAAGAAGGAGAAGGAGAAGGTGAAGTCTGGAGGGTGAATCAGAAGAAGCAGAAGAAGGAGAAGGAAAAGGTGAAGTCTGGAGGGTGAATCAGAAGAAGCAGAAGAAGGAGAAGGAGAAGGTGAAGTCTGGAGGGTGAATCAGAAGAAGCAGAATAAGGAGAAGGAGAAGGTGAAGTCTGGAGGGTGAATCAGAAGAAGCAGAAGAAGGAGAAGGAGAAGGTGAAGTCTGGAGGGTGAATCAGAAGAAGTAGAAGAAGGAGAAGGAGAAGGTGAAGTCTGGAGGGTGAAGCAGAAGAAGTAGAAGAAGGAGAAGGAGAAGGTGAAGTCAGGAGGGTGAATCAGAAGAAGCAGAAGAAGGAGAAGGAGAAGGTGAAGTCTGGAGGGTGAATCAGAAGAATCAGAAGAAGGAGAAGGAGAAGATGAAGTCTGGAGGGTGAAGCAGAAGAAACAGAAGAAGGAGAAGGAGTAGGTGAAGACTGGAGGGTGAATCAGAAGAAGTAGAAGAAGGAGAAGGAGAAGGTGAATTCTGGAGGGTGAATCAGACGAAGTAGAAGAAGGAGAAGGAGAAGGTGAAGTCTGGAGGGTGAATCAGAAGAAGCAGAAGAAGGAGAAGGAGAAGGTGAAGTTAGGAGGGTGAATCAGAAGAAGCAGAAGAAGGAGAAGGAGCAGGTGAAGTCAGGGGGGTGAAGCAGAAGAAGTCGAAGAAGGAGAAGGAGAAGGTGAAGTCAGGACGGTGAAGCAGAAGAAGCAGAAGAAGGAGAAGGAGAAGGTGAAGTCTGGAGGGTGAAGCAGAAGAAGCAGAAGAAGGAGAAGGAGAGGGTGAAGTCTGGAGGGTGAATCAGAAGAAGTAGAAGAAGGAGAAGGAGAAGGTGAAGTCAGGAGAGTGAAGCAGAAGAAGCAGAAGAAGGAGAAGGAGAAGGTGAAGTCTGGAGGGCGAAGCAGAAGAAGCAGAAGAAGGAGAAGGAGAAGGTGAAGTCTGGAGGGTGAAGCAGAAGAAGCAGAAGAAGGAGAAGGAGTAGGTGAAGTCTGGAGGGTGAATCAGAAGAAGTAGAAGAAGGAGAAGGATAAGGTGAAGTCAGGAGGGTGAAGCAGAAGAAGCAGAAGAAGGAGAAGGAGAAGGTGAAGTCTGGTGGGTGAAGCAGAAGAAGCAGAAGAAGGAGAAGGAGAAGGTGAAGTCTGGAGGGTGAAGCAGAAGAAGCAGAAGAAGGAGAAGGAGAAGGTGAAGTCAGGAGGGTGGATCAGAAGAAGTAGAAGAAGGAGAAGGAGAAGGTGAAGTCTGGAGGGTGAATCAGAAGAAGCAGAAGAAGGAGAAGGAGAAGTTGAAGTCTGGAGGGCGCAGCAGAAGAAGCAGAAGAAGGAGTAAGAGAAGGTGAAGTCTGGAGGGTGAAGCAGAAGAAGCAGAAGAAGCAGAAGGAGAGGGTGAAGTCTGGAGGGTGAATCAGAAGAAGTAGAAGAAGGAGAAGGAGAAGGTGAAGTCTGGAGGGTGAAGCAGAAGAAGTAGAAGAAGGAGAAGGAGAAGGTGAAGTCAGGAGGGTGAATCAGAAGAAGCAGAAGAAGGAGAAGGAGAAGGTGAAGTCTGGAGGGTGAATCAGAAGAATCAGAAGAAGGAGAAGGAGAAGATGAAGTCTGGAGGGTGAATCAGAAGAAACAGAAGAAAGAGAAGGAGAAGGTGAAGTCTGGAGGGTGAAGCAGAAGAAACAGAAGAAGGAGAAGGAGTAGGTGAAGACTGGAGGGTGGATCAGAAGAAGTAGAAGAAGGAGAAGGAGAAGGTGAAGTCTGGAGGGTGAATCAGACGAAGTAGAAGAAGGAGAAGGAGAAGGTGAAGTCTGGAGGGTGAATCAGAAGAAGCAGAAGAAGGAGAAGGAGAATGTGAAGTTAGGAGGGTGAATCAGAAGAAGCAGAAGAAGGAGAAGGAGCAGGTGAAGTCAGGGGGGTGAAGCAGAAGAAGTAGAAGAAGGAGAAGAAGAAGGTGAAGTCAGGACGGTGAAGCAGAAGAAGCAGAAGAAGGAGAAGGAGAAGGTGAAGTCTGGAGGGTGAAGCAGAAGAAGCAGAAGAAGGAGAAGGAGAGGGTGAAGTCTGGAGGGTGAATCAGAAGAAGTAGAAGAAGGAGAAGGAGAAGGTGAAGTCAGGAGAGTGAAGCAGAAGAAGCAGAAGAAGGAGAAGGAGAAGGTGAAGTCTGGAGGGCGAAGCAGAAGAAGCAGAAGAAGGAGAAGGAGAAGGTGAAGTCTGGAGGGTGAAGCAGAAGAAGCAGAAGAAGGAGAAGGAGTAGGTGAAGTCTGGAGGGTGAATCAGAAGAAGTAGAAGAAGGAGAAGGATAAGGTGAAGTCAGGAGGGTGAAGCAGAAGAAGCAGAAGAAGGAGAAGGAGAAGGTGAAGTCTGGTGGGTGAAGCAGAAGAAGCAGAAGAAGGAGAAGGAGAAGGTGAAGTCTGGAGGGTGAAGCAGAAGAAGCAGAAGAAGGAGAAGGAGAAGGTGAAGTCAGGAGGGTGGATCAGAAGAAGTAGAAGAAGGAGAAGGAGAAGGTGAAGTCTGGAGGGTGAATCAGAAGAAGTAGAAGAAGGAGAAGGAGAAGGTGAAGTCAGGAGAGTGAAGCAGAAGAAGCAGAAGAAGGAGAAGGAGAAGGTGAAGTCTGGAGGGCGAAGCAGAAGAAGCAGAAGAAGGAGAAGGAGAAGGTGAAGTCTGGAGGGTGAAGCAGAAGAAGCAGAAGAAGGAGAAGGAGTAGGTGAAGTCTGGAGGGTGAATCAGAAGAAGTAGAAGAAGGAGAAGGATAAGGTGAAGTCAGGAGGGTGAAGCAGATGAAGCAGAAGAAGGAGAAGGAGAAGGTGAAGTCTGGTGGGTGAAGCAGAAGAAGCAGAAGAAGGAGAAGGAGAAGGTGAAGTCTGGAGGGTGAAGCAGAAGAAGCAGAAGAAGGAGAAGGAGAAGGTGAAGTCAGGAGGGTGGATCAGAAGAAGTAGAAGAAGGAGAAGGAGAAGGTGAAGTCTGGAGGGTGAATCAGAAGAAGCAGAAGAAGGAGAAGGAGAAGGTGAAGTCTGGAGGGCGCAGCAGAAGAAGCAGAAGAAGGAGTAAGAGAAGGTGAAGTCTGGAGGGTGAAGCAGAAGAAGCAGAAGAAGGAGAAGGAGAGGGTGAAGTCTGGAGGGTGAATCAGAAGAAGTAGAAGAAGGAGAAGGAGAAGGTGAAGTCTGGAGGGTGAAGCAGAAGAAGTAGAAGAAGGAGAAGGAGAAGGTGAAGTCAGGAGGGTGAATCAGAAGAAGCAGAAGAAGGAGAAGGAGAAGGTGAAGTCTGGAGGGTGAATCAGAAGAATCAGAAGAAGGAGAAGGAGAAGATGAAGTCTGGAGGGTGAATCAGAAGAAACAGAAGAAAGAGAAGGAGAAGGTGAAGTCTGGAGGGTGAAGCAGAAGAAACAGAAGAAGGAGAAGGAGTAGGTGAAGACTGGAGGGTGAATCAGAAGAAGTAGAAGAAGGAGAAGGAGAAGGTGAAGTCTGGAGGGTGAATCAGACGAAGTAGAAGAAGGAGAAGGAGAAGGTGAAGTCTGGAGGGTGAATCAGAAGAAGCAGAAGAAGGAGAAGGAGAAGGTGAAGTTAGGAGGGTGAATCAGAAGAAGCAGAAGAAGGAGAAGGAGCAGGTGAAGTCAGGGGGGTGAAGCAGAAGAAGTAGAAGAAGGAGAAGAAGAAGGTGAAGTCAGGACGGTGAAGCAGAAGAAGCAGAAGAAGGAGAAGGAGAAGGTGAAGTCTGGAGGGTGAAGCAGAAGAAGCAGAAGAAGGAGAAGGAGAGGGTGAAGTCTGGAGGGTGAATCAGAAGAAGTAGAAGAAGGAGAAGGAGAAGGTGAAGTCAGGAGAGTGAAGCAGAAGAAGCAGAAGAAGGAGAAGGAGAAGGTGAAGTCTGGAGGGCGAAGCAGAAGAAGCAGAAGAAGGAGAAGGAGAAGGTGAAGTCTGGAGGGTGAAGCAGAAGAAGCAGAAGAAGGAGAAGGAGTAGGTGAAGTCTGGAGGGTGAATCAGAAGAAGTAGAAGAAGGAGAAGGATAAGGTGAAGTCAGGAGGGTGAAGCAGAAGAAGCAGAAGAAGGAGAAGGAGAAGGTGAAGTCTGGTGGGTGAAGCAGAAGAAGCAGAAGAAGGAGAAGGAGAAGGTGAAGTCTGGAGGGTGAAGCAGAAGAAGCAGAAGAAGGAGAAGGAGAAGGTGAAGTCAGGAGGGTGGATCAGAAGAAGTAGAAGAAGGAGAAGGAGAAGGTGAAGTCTGGAGGGTGAATCAGAAGAAGCAGAAGAAGGAGAAGGAGAAGACGAAGTCTGGAGGGCGCAGCAGAAGAAGCAGAAGAAGGAGAAAGAGAAGGTGAAGTCTGGAGGGTGAAGCAGAAGAAGCAGAAGAAGGAGAAGGAGAGGGTGAAGTCTGGAGGGTGAATCAGAAGAAGTAGAAGAAGGAGAAGGAGAAGGTGAAGTCAGGAGAGTGAAGCAGAAGAAGCAGAAGAAGGAGAAGGAGAAGGTGAAGTCTGGAGGGCGAAGCAGAAGAAGCAGAAGAAGTAGAAGGAGTAGGTGAAGTCTGGAGGGTGAGGCAGAAGAAGCAGAAGAAGGAGAAGGAGTAGGTGAAGTCAGGAGGGTGAAGCAGAAGAAGCAGAAGAAGGAGAAGGAGAAGGTGAAGTCTGGAGGATGAATCAGAAGAAGCAGAAGAAGGAGAAGGAGAAGGTGAATTTAGGAGGGTGAATCAGAAGAAGCAGAAGAAGGAGAAGGAGCAGGTGAAGTCAGGGGGGTGTAGCAGAAGAAGTAGAAGAAGGAGAAGGAGAAGGTGAAGTCAGGACGGTGAAGCAGAAGAAGCAGAAGAAGGAGAAGGAGAAGGTGAAGCCTGGAGGGCGCAGCAGAAGAAGCAGAAGAAGGAGAAGGAGAAGGTGAAGTCTGGAGTGTGAAGCAGAAGAAGCAGAAGAAGGAGAAGGCGAAGGTGAAGTCTGGAGGGCGCAGCAGAAGAAGCAGAAGAAGGAGAATGAGAAGGTGAAGTCTGGAGGGTGAATCAGAAGAAGAAGAAGAAGGAGAAGGAGAAGGTGAAGTCTGGAGGGTGAATCAGAAGAAGTAGAAGAAGGAGAAGGAGAAGGTGAAGTCAGGAGGGTGAATCAGAAGAAGTAGAAGAAGGAGAAGGAGAAGGTGAAGTCAGGAGGGTGAATCAGAAGAAGCAGAAGAAGGAGAAGGAGAAGGTGAAGTCTGGAGGGCGAATCAGAAGAAACAGAAGAAGGAGAAGGAGAAGGTGAAGTCTGGAGGGTGAATCAGAAGAAGCAGAAGAAGGAGAAGGAGAAGGTGAAGTCTGGAGGTTGAATCAGAAGAAGCAGAATAACGAGAAGGAGAAGGTGAAGTCTGGAGGGTGAATCAAAAGAAGCAGAATAAGGAGAAGGAGAAGGTGAAGTCTGGAGGGTGAATCAGAAGAAGCAGAAGAAGGAGAAGGAGAAGGTGAAGTCTGGAGGGTGAATCAGAAGAGGTAGAAGAAGGAGAAGGAGAAGGTGAAGTCTGGAGGGTGAAGCAGAAGAAGGAGAAGAAGGAGAAGGAGAAGGTGAAGTCAGGAGGGTGAATCAGAAGAAGTAGAAGAAGGAGAAGGAGAAGGTGAAGCCAGGAGGGTGAATCAGAAGAAGCAGAAGAAGGAGAAGGAGAAGGTGAAGTCAGGAGGGTGGATCAGAAGAAGTAGAAGAAGGAGAAGGAGAAGATGCAGTCTGGAGGGTGAATCAGAAGAAGCAGAAGAAGGAGAAGGAGAAGGTGAAGTCTGGAGGTTGAATCAGAAGAAGCAGAATAACGAGAAGGAGAAGGTGAAGTCTGGAGGGTGAATCAGAAGAAGCAGAATAAGGAGAAGGAGAAGGTGAAGTCTGGAGGGTGAATCAGAAGAAGCAGAAGAAGGAGAAGGAGAAGGTGAAGTCTGGAGGGTGAATCAGAAGAGGTAGAAGAAGGAGAAGGAGAAGGTGAAGTCAGGAGGGTGAAGCAGAAGAAGCAGAAGAAGGAGAAGGAGAAGGTGAAGTCTGGTGGGTGAAGCAGAAGAAGCAGAAGAAGGAGAAGGAGAAGGTGAAGTCTGGAGGGTGAAGCAGAAGAAGCAGAAGAAGGAGAAGGAGAAGGTGAAGTCTGGAGGGTGAATCAGAAGAAGCAGAAGAAGGAGAAGGAGAAGGTGAAGTCAGGAGGGTGAATCAGAAGAAGCAGAAGAAGGAGAAGGAGAAGGTGAATTTAGGAGGGTGAATCAGAAGAAGCAGAAGGAGAAGGAGCAGGTGAAGTCAGGGGGGTGTAGCAGAAGAAGTAGAAGAAGGAGAAGGAGAAGGTGAAGTCAGGACGGTGAAGCAGAAAAAGCAGAAGAAGGAGAAGGAGAAGGTGAAGCCTGGAGGGCGCAGCAGAAGAAGCAGAAGAAGGAGAAGGAGAAGGTGAAGTCTGGAGTGTGAAGCAGAAGAAGCAGAAGAAGGAGAAGAAGAAGGTGAAGTCTGGAGGGCGCAGCAGAAGAAGCAGAAGAAGGAGAATGAGAAGGTGAAGTCTGGAGGGTGAATCAGAAGAAGCAGAAGAAGGAGAAGGAGAAGGTGAAGTCTGGAGGGTGAATCAGAAGAAGGAGAAGAAGGAGAAGGAGAAGGTGAAGTCAGGAGGGTGAATCAGAAGAAGTGGAAGAAGGAGAAGGAGAAGGTGAAGTCAGGAGGGTGAATCAGAAGAAGCAGAAGAAGGAGAAGGAGAAGGTGAAGTCTGGAGGGCGAATCAGAAGAAACAGACGAAGGAGAAGGAGAAGGTGAAGTCTGGAGGGTGAATCAGAAGAAGCAGAAGAAGGAGAAGGAGAAGGTGAAGTCTGGAGGTTGAATCAGAAGAAGCAGAATAACGAGAAGGAGAAGGTGAAGTCTGGAGGGTGAATCAGAAGAAGCAGAATAAGGAGAAGGAGAAGGTGAAGTCTGGAGGGTGAATCAGAAGAAGCAGAAGAAGGAGAAGGAGAAGGTGAAGTCTGGAGGGTGAATCAGAAGAGGTAGAAGAAGGAGAAGGAGAAGGTGAAGTCTGGAGGGTGAAGCAGAAGAAGGAGAAGAAGGAGAAGGAGAAGGTGAAGTCAGGAGGGTGAATCAGAAGAAGTAGAAGAAGGAGAAGGAGAAGGTGAAGCCAGGAGGGTGAATCAGAAGAAGCAGAAGAAGGAGAAGGAGAAGGTGAAGTCTGGAGGGTGAATCAGAAGAATCAGAAGAAGGAGAAGGAGAAGGTGAAGTCTGGAGGGTGAATCAGAAGAATCAGAAGAAAGAGAAGGAGAAGGTGAAGTCTGGAGGCTGAAGCAGAAGAAACAGAAGAAGGAGAAGGAGAATGTGAAGACTGGAGGGTGAATCAGAAGAAGTAGAAGAAGGAGAAGGAGTAGGTGAAGTCTGGAGGGTGAATCAGAAGAAGTAGAAGAAGGAGAAGGAGAAGGTGAAGTCTGGAGGGTGAATCAGAAGAAGCAGAAGAAGGAGAAGGAGAAGGTGAAGTCTGGAGGGTGAATCAGAAGATGCAGAAGAAGGAGAAGGAGAAGATGAAGTCTGGAGGGTGAATCAGAAGAAGTAGAAGAAGGAGAAGGAGAAGGTGAAGTCTGGAGTGTGAATCAGAAGAAGTAGAAGAAGGAGAAGGAGAAGGTGAAGTCTGGAGGGTGAATCAGAAGAAACAGAAGAAGGAGAAGGAGAAGGTGAAGTCTGGAGGGTGAATCAGAAGAAGTAGGAGAAGGAGAAGGAGAAGGTGTAGTCTGGAGGGTGAATCAGAAGAGGTAGACGAAGGAGAAGGAGAAGGTGAAGTCTGGAGGGTGAATCAGAAGAAGCAGAAGAAGGAGAAGGAGAAGATGAAGTCTGGAGGGTGAATCAGAAGAAGTAGAAGAAGGAGAAGGAGAAGGTGAAGTCTGGAGGGTGAATCAGAAGAAGCAGAAGAAGGAGAAGGAGAAGGTGAAGTCTGGAGGGTGAATCAGAAGAAGCAGAAGAAGGAGAAGGAGAAGGTGAAGTCTGGAGGGTGAATCAGAAGAAGCACAATAAGGAGAAGGAGAAGGTGAAGTCTGGAGGGTGAATCAGAAGAAGCAGAAGAAGGAGAAGGAGAAGGTGAAGTCTGGAGGATGAATCAGAAGAAGTAGAAGAAGGAGAAGGAGAAGGTGAAGTCTGGAGGGTGAATCAGAAGAAGTAGAAGAAGGAGAAGGAGAAGGTGAAGTCTGGAGGGTGAATCAGAAGAAGTAGAAGAAGGAGAAGGAGAAGGTGAAGTCTGGAGGGTGAAGCAGAAGAAGTAGAAGAAGGAGAAGGAGAAGGTGAAGTCAGGAGGGTGAATCAGAAGAAGTAGAAGAAGGAGAAGGAGAAGGTGAAGTCAGGAGGGTGAAGCAGAAGAAGCAGAATAAGGAGAAGGAGAAGGTGAATTCTGGAGGGTGAAGCAGAAGAAGCAGAAGAAGGAGAAGGAGAAGATGAAGTCTGGAGGGTGAATCAGAAGAAGCAGAAGAAAGAGAAGGAGAAGGTGAAGTCTGGAGGGTGAAGCAGAAGAAGGAGAAGAAGGAGAAGGAGAAGGTGAAGTCAGGAGGGTGAATCAGAAGAAGTAGAAGAAGGAGAAGGAGAAGGTGAAGCCAGGAGGGTGAATCAGAAGAAGCAGAAGAAGGAGAAGGAGAAGGTGAAGTCAGGAGGGTGGATCAGAAGAAGTAGAAGAAGGAGAAGGAGAAGATGCAGTCTGGAGGGTGAATCAGAAGAAGCAGAAGAAGGAGAAGGAGAAGGTGAAGTCTGGAGGTTGAATCAGAAGAAGCAGAATAACGAGAAGGAGAAGGTGAAGTCTGGAGGGTGAATCAGAAGAAGCAGAATAAGGAGAAGGAGAAGGTGAAGTCTGGAGGGTGAATCAGAAGAAGCAGAAGAAGGAGAAGGAGAAGGTGAAGTCTGGAGGGTGAATCAGAAGAGGTAGAAGAAGGAGAAGGAGAAGGTGAAGTCAGGAGGGTGAAGCAGAAGAAGCAGAAGAAGGAGAAGGAGAAGGTGAAGTCTGGTGGGTGAAGCAGAAGAAGCAGAAGAAGGAGAAGGAGAAGGTGAAGTCTGGAGGGTGAAGCAGAAGAAGCAGAAGAAGGAGAAGGAGAAGGTGAAGTCTGGAGGGTGAATCAGAAGAAGCAGAAGAAGGAGAAGGAGAAGGTGAAGTCAGGAGGGTGAATCAGAAGAAGCAGAAGAAGGAGAAGGAGAAGGTGAATTTAGGAGGGTGAATCAGAAGAAGCAGAAGAAGGAGAAGGAGCAGGTGAAGTCAGGGGGGTGTAGCAGAAGAAGTAGAAGAAGGAGAAGGAGAAGGTGAAGTCAGGACGGTGAAGCAGAAAAAGCAGAAGAAGGAGAAGGAGAAGGTGAAGCCTGGAGGGCGCAGCAGAAGAAGCAGAAGAAGGAGAAGGAGAAGGTGAAGTCTGGAGTGTGAAGCAGAAGAAGCAGAAGAAGGAGAAGAAGAAGGTGAAGTCTGGAGGGCGCAGCAGAAGAAGCAGAAGAAGGAGAATGAGAAGGTGAAGTCTGGAGGGTGAATCAGAAGAAGCAGAAGAAGGAGAAGGAGAAGGTGAAGTCTGGAGGGTGAATCAGAAGAAGGAGAAGAAGGAGAAGGAGAAGGTGAAGTCAGGAGGGTGAATCAGAAGAAGTAGAAGAAGGAGAAGGAGAAGGTGAAGTCAGGAGGGTGAATCAGAAGAAGCAGAAGAAGGAGAAGGAGAAGGTGAAGTCTGGAGGGCGAATCAGAAGAAACAGAAGAAGGAGAAGGAGAAGGTGAAGTCTGGAGGGTGAATCAGAAGAAGCAGAAGAAGGAGAAGGAGAAGGTGAAGTCTGGAGGTTGAATCAGAAGAAGCAGAATAACGAGAAGGAGAAGGTGAAGTCTGGAGGGTGAATCAGAAGAAGCAGAATAAGGAGAAGGAGAAGGTGAAGTCTGGAGGGTGAATCAGAAGAAGCAGAAGAAGGAGAAGGAGAAGGTGAAGTCTGGAGGGTGAATCAGAAGAGGTAGAAGAAGGAGAAGTAGAAGGTGAAGTCTGGAGGGTGAAGCAGAAGAAGGAGAAGAAGGAGAAGGAGAAGGTGAAGTCAGGAGGGTGAATCAGAAGAAGTAGAAGAAGGAGAAGGAGAAGGTGAAGCCAGGAGGGTGAATCAGAAGAAGCAGAAGAAGGAGAAGGAGAAGGTGAAGTCTGGAGGGTGAATCAGAAGAATCAGAAGAAGGAGAAGGAGAAGGTGAAGTCTGGAGGGTGAATCAGAAGAATCAGAAGAAAGAGAAGGAGAAGGTGAAGTCTGGAGGCTGAAGCAGAAGAAACAGAAGAAGGAGAAGGAGAATGTGAAGACTGGAGGGTGAATCAGAAGAAGTAGAAGAAGGAGAAGGAGTAGGTGAAGTCTGGAGGGTGAATCAGAAGAAGTAGAAGAAGGAGAAGGAGAAGGTGAAGTCTGGAGGGTGAATCAGAAGAAGCAGAAGAAGGAGAAGGAGAAGGTGAAGTCTGGAGGGTGAATCAGAAGATGCAGAAGAAGGAGAAGGAGAAGATGAAGTCTGGAGGGTGAATCAGAAGAAGTAGAAGAAGGAGAAGGAGAAGGTGAAGTCTGGAGTGTGAATCAGAAGAAGTAGAAGAAGGAGAAGGAGAAGGTGAAGTCTGGAGGGTGAATCAGAAGAAACAGAAGAAGGAGAAGGAGAAGGTGAAGTCTGGAGGGTGAATCAGAAGAAGTAGGAGAAGGAGAAGGAGAAGGTGTAGTCTGGAGGGTGAATCAGAAGAGGTAGACGAAGGAGAAGGAGAAGGTGAAGTCTGGAGGGTGAATCAGAAGAAGCAGAAGAAGGAGAAGGAGAAGATGAAGTCTGGAGGGTGAATCAGAAGAAGTAGAAGAAGGAGAAGGAGAAGGTGAAGTCTGGAGGGTGAATCAGAAGAAGCAGAAGAAGGAGAAGGAGAAGGTGAAGTCTGGAGGGTGAATCAGAAGAAGCAGAAGAAGGAGAAGGAGAAGGTGAAGTCTGGAGGGTGAATCAGAAGAAGCACAATAAGGAGAAGGAGAAGGTGAAGTCTGGAGGGTGAATCAGAAGAAGCAGAAGAAGGAGAAGGAGAAGGTGAAGTCTGGAGGATGAATCAGAAGAAGTAGAAGAAGGAGAAGGAGAAGGTGAAGTCTGGAGGGTGAATCAGAAGAAGTAGAAGAAGGAGAAGGAGAAGGTGAAGTCTGGAGGGTGAATCAGAAGAAGTAGAAGAAGGAGAAGGAGAAGGTGAAGTCTGGAGGGTGAAGCAGAAGAAGTAGAAGAAGGAGAAGGAGAAGGTGAAGTCAGGAGGGTGAATCAGAAGAAGTAGAAGAAGGAGAAGGAGAAGGTGAAGTCAGGAGGGTGAAGCAGAAGAAGCAGAAGAAGGAGAAGGAGAAGGTGAATTCTGGAGGGTGAAGCAGAAGAAGCAGAAGAAGGAGAAGGAGAAGATGAAGTCTGGAGGGTGAATCAGAAGAAGCAGAAGAAAGAGAAGGAGAAGGTGAAGTCTGGAGGGTGAATCAGAAGAAGTAGAAGAAGGAGAAGGAGAAGGTGAAGTCTGGAGGGTGAATCAGAAGAAGCAGAAGAAGGAGAAGGAGAAGGTGAAGTCTGGAGGGTGAATCAGAAGAAGCAGAAGAAGGAGAAGGAAAAGGTGAAGTCTGGAGGGTGAATCAGAAGAAGCAGAAGAAGGAGAAGGAGAAGGTGAAGTCTGGAGGGTGAATCAGAAGAAGCAGAATAAGGAGAAGGAGAAGGTGAAGTCTGGAGGGTGAATCAGAAGAAGCAGAAGAAGGAGAAGGAGAAGGTGAAGTCTGGAGGGTGAATCAGAAGAAGTAGAAGAAGGAGAAGGAGAAGGTGAAGTCTGGAGGGTGAAGCAGAAGAAGTAGAAGAAGGAGAAGGAGAAGGTGAAGTCAGGAGGGTGAATCAGAAGAAGCAGAAGAAGGAGAAGGAGAAGGTGAAGTCTGGAGGGTGAATCAGAAGAATCAGAAGAAGGAGAAGGAGAAGATGAAGTCTGGAGGGTGAATCAGAAGAAGCAGAAGAAAGAGAAGGAGAAGGTGAAGTCTGGAGGGTGAAGCAGAAGAAACAGAAGAAGGAGAAGGAGTAGGTGAAGACTGGAGGGTGAATCAGAAGAAGTAGAAGAAGGAGAAGGAGAAGGTGAAGTCTGGAGGGTGAATCAGACGAAGTAGAAGAAGGAGAAGGAGAAGGTGAAGTCTGGAGGGTGAATCAGAAGAAGCAGAAGAAGGAGAAGGAGAAGGTGAAGTTAGGAGGGTGAATCAGAAGAAGCAGAAGAAGGAGAAGGAGCAGGTGAAGTCAGGGGGGTGAAGCAGAAGAAGTAGAAGAAGGAGAAGGAGAAGGTGAAGTCAGGACGGTGAAGCAGAAGAAGCAGAAGAAGGAGAAGGAGAAGGTGAAGTCTGGAGGGTGAAGCAGAAGAAGCAGAAGAAGGAGAAGGAGAAGGTGAAGTCTGGAGGGTGAATCAGAAGAAGCAGAAGAAGGAGAAGGAGAAGGTGAAGTCAGGAGGGTGAATCAGAAGAAGCAGAAGAAGGAGAAGGAGAAGGAGAAGGTGAATTTAGGAGGGTGAATCAGAAGAAGCAGAAGAAGGAGAAGGAGCAGGTGAAGTCAGGGGGGTGTAGCAGAAGAAGTAGAAGAAGGAGAAGGAGAAGGTGAAGTCAGGACGGTGAAGCAGAAAAAGCAGAAGAAGGAGAAGGAGAAGGTGAAGCCTGGAGGGCGCAGCAGAAGAAGCAGAAGAAGGAGAAGGAGAAGGTGAAGTCTGGAGTGTGAAGCAGAAGAAGCAGAAGAAGGAGAAGAAGAAGGTGAAGTCTGGAGGGCGCAGCAGAAGAAGCAGAAGAAGGAGAATGAGAAGGTGAAGTCTGGAGGGTGAATCAGAAGAAGCAGAAGAAGGAGAAGGAGAAGGTGAAGTCTGGAGGGTGAATCAGAAGAAGGAGAAGAAGGAGAAGGAGAAGGTGAAGTCAGGAGGGTGAATCAGAAGAAGTAGAAGAAGGAGAAGGAGAAGGTGAAGTCAGGAGGGTGAATCAGAAGAAGCAGAAGAAGGAGAAGGAGAAGGTGAAGTCTGGAGGGCGAATCAGAAGAAACAGAAGAAGGAGAAGGAGAAGGTGAAGTCTGGAGGGTGAATCAGAAGAAGCAGAAGAAGGAGAAGGAGAAGGTGAAGTCTGGAGGTTGAATCAGAAGAAGCAGAATAACGAGAAGGAGAAGGTGAAGTCTGGAGGGTGAATCAGAAAAAGCAGAATAAGGAGAAGGAGAAGGTGAAGTCTGGAGGGTGAATCAGAAGAAGCAGAAGAAGGAGAAGGAGAAGGTGAAGTCTGGAGGGTGAATCAGAAGAGGTAGAAGAAGGAGAAGGAGAAGGTGAAGTCTGGAGGGTGAAGCAGAAGAAGGAGAAGAAGGAGAAGGAGAAGGTGAAGTCAGGAGGGTAAATCAGAAGAAGTAGAAGAAGGAGAAGGAGAAGGTGAAGCCAGGAGGGTGAATCAGAAGAAGCAGAAGAAGGAGAAGGAGAAGGTGAAGTCTGGAGGGTGAATCAGAAGAATCAGAAGAAGGAGAAGGAGAAGGTGAAGTCTGGAGGGTGAATCAGAAGAATCAGAAGAAAGAGAAGGAGAAGGTGAAGTCTGGAGGCTGAAGCAGAAGAAACAGAAGAAGGAGAAGGAGAATGTGAAGACTGGAGGGTGAATCAGACGAAGTAGAAGAAGGAGAAGGAGTAGGTGAAGTCTGGAGGGTGAATCAGAAGAAGTAGAAGAAGGAGAAGGAGAAGGTGAAGTCTGGAGGGTGAATCAGAAGAAGCAGAAGAAGGAGAAGGAGAAGGTGAAGTCTGGAGGGTGAATCAGAAGATGCAGAAGAAGGAGAAGGAGAAGATGAAGTCTGGAGGGTGAATCAGAAGAAGTAGAAGAAGGAGAAGGAGAAGGTGAAGTCTGGAGGGTGAATCAGAAGAAGTAGAAGAAGGAGAAGGAGAAGGTGAAGTCTGGAGGGTGAATCAGAAGAAACAGAAGAAGGAGAAGGAGAAGGTGAAGTCTGGAGGATGAATCAGAAGAAGTAGAAGAAGGAGAAGGAGAAGGTGTAGTCTGGAGGGTGAATCAGAAGAGGTAGACGAAGGAGAAGGAGAAGGTGAAGTCTGGAGGGTGAATCAGAAGAAGCAGAAGAAGGAGAAGGAGAAGATGAAGTCTGGAGGGTGAATCAGAAGAAGTAGAAGAAGGAGAAGGAGAAGGTGAAGTCTGGAGGGTGAATCAGAAGAAGCAGAAGAAGGAGAAGGAGAAGGTGAAGTCTGGAGGGTGAATCAGAAGAAGCAGAAGAAGGAGAAGGAGAAGGTGAAGTCTGGAGGGTGAATCAGAAGAAGCAGAATAAGGAGAAGGAGAAGGTGAAGTCTGGAGGGTGAATCAGAAGAAGCAGAAGAAGGAGAAGGAGAAGGTGAAGTCTGGAGGATGAATCAGAAGAAGTAGAAGAAGGAGAAGGAGAAGGTGAAGTCTGGAGGGTGAATCAGAAGAAGTAGAAGAAGGAGAAGGAGAAGGTGAAGTCTGGAGGGTGAATCAGAAGAAGTAGAAGAAGGAGAAGGAGAAGGTGAAGTCTGGAGGGTGAAGCAGAAGAAGTAGAAGAAGGAGAAGGAGAAGGTGAAGTCAGGAGGGTGAATCAGAAGAAGTAGAAGAAGGAGAAGGAGAAGGTGAAGTCAGGAGGGTGAAGCAGAAGAAGCAGAAGAAGGAGAAGGAGAAGGTGAATTCTGGAGGGTGAAGCAGAAGAAGCAGAAGAAGGAGAAGGAGAAGATGAAGTCTGGAGGGTGAATCAGAAGAAGCAGAAGAAAGAGAAGGAGAAGGTGAAGTCTGGAGGGTGAATCAGAAGAAGTAGAAGAAGGAGAAGGAGAAGGTGAAGTCTGGAGGGTGAATCAGAAGAAGCAGAATAAGGAGAAGGAGAAGGTGAAGTCTGGAGGGTGAATCAGAAGAAGCAGAAGAAGGAGAAGGAGAAGGTGAAGTCTGGAGGGTGAATCAGAAGAAGTAGAAGAAGGAGAAGGAGAAGGTGCAGTCTGGAGGGTGAAGCAGAAGAAGTAGAAGAAGGAGAAGGAGAAGGTGAAGTCAGGAGGGTGAATCAGAAGAAGCAGAAGAAGGAGAAGGAGAAGGTGAAGTCTGGAGGGTGAATCAGAAGAATCAGAAGAAGGAGAAGGAGAAGATGAAGTCTGGAGGGTGAATCAGAAGAAGCAGAAGAAAGAGAAGGAGAAGGTGAAGTCTGGAGGGTGAAGCAGAAGAAACAGAAGAAGGAGAAGGAGTAGGTGAAGACTGGAGGGTGAATCAGAAGAAGTAGAAGAAGGAGAAGGAGAAGGTGAAGTCTGGAGGGTGAATCAGACGAAGTAGAAGAAGGAGAAGGAGAAGGTGAAGTCTGGAGGGTGAATCAGAAGAAGCAGAAGAAGGAGAAGGAGAAGGTGAAGTTAGGAGGGTGAATCAGAAGAAGCAGAAGAAGGAGAAGGAGCAGGTGAAGTCAGGGGGGTGAAGCAGAAGAAGTAGAAGAAGGAGAAGGAGAAGGTGAAGTCAGGACGGTGAAGCAGAAGAAGCAGAAGAAGGAGAAGGAGAAGGTGAAGTCTGGAGGGTGAAGCAGAAGAAGCAGAAGAAGGAGAAGGAGAGGGTGAAGTCTGGAGGGTGAATCAGAAGAAGTAGAAGAAGGAGAAGGAGAAGGTGAAGTCAGGAGAGTGAAGCAGAAGAAGCAGAAGAAGGAGAAGGAGAAGGTGAAGTCTGGAGGGCGAAGCAGAAGAAGCAGAAGAAGGAGAAGGAGAAGGTGAAGTCTGGAGGGTGAAGCAGAAGAAGCAGAAGAAGGAGAAGGAGTAGGTGAAGTCTGGAGGGTGAATCAGAAGAAGTAGAAGAAGGAGAAGGATAAGGTGAAGTCAGGAGGGTGAAGCAGAAGAAGCAGAAGAAGGAGAAGGAGAAGGTGAAGTCTGGTGGGTGAAGCAGAAGAAGCAGAAGAAGGAGAAGGAGAAGGTGAAGTCTGGAGGGTGAAGCAGAAGAAGCAGAAGAAGGAGAAGGAGAAGGTGAAGTCAGGAGGGTGGATCAGAAGAAGTAGAAGAAGGAGAAGGAGAAGGTGAAGTCTGGAGGGTGAATCAGAAGAAGCAGAAGAAGGAGAAGGAGAAGGTGAAGTCTGGAGGGCGCAGCAGAAGAAGCAGAAGAAGGAGAAAGAGAAGGTGAAGTCTGGAGGGTGAAGCAGAAGAAGCAGAAGAAGGAGAAGGAGAGGGTGAAGTCTGGAGGGTGAATCAGAAGAAGTAGAAGAAGGAGAAGGAGAAGGTGAGGTCTGGAGGGTGAAGCAGAAGAAGTAGAAGAAGGAGAAGGAGAAGGTGAAGTCAGGAGGGTGAATCAGAAGAAGCAGAAGAAGGAGAAGGAGAAGGTGAAGTCTGGAGGGTGAATCAGAAGAATCAGAAGAAGGAGAAGGAGAAGATGAAGTCTGGAGGGTGAATCAGAAGAAGCAGAAGAAAGAGAAGGAGAAGGTGAAGTCTGGAGGGTGAAGCAGAAGAAACAGAAGAAGGAGAAGGAGTAGGTGAAGACTGGAGGGTGAATCAGAAGAAGTAGAAGAAGGAGAAGGAGAAGGTGAAGTCTGGAGGGTGAATCAGACGAAGTAGAAGAAGGAGAAGGAGAAGGTGAAGTCTGGAGGGTGAATCAGAAGAAGCAGAAGAAGGAGAAGGAGAAGGTGAAGTTAGGAGGGTGAATCAGAAGAAGCAGAAGAAGGAGAAGGAGCAGGTGAAGTCAGGGGGGTGAAGCAGAAGAAGTAGAAGAAGGAGAAGGAGAAGGTGAAGTCAGGACGGTGAAGCAGAAGAAGCAGAAGAAGGAGAAGGAGAAGGTGAAGTCTGGAGGGTGCAGCAGATGAAGCAGAAGAAGGAGAAGGAGAGGGTGAAGTCTGGAGGGTGAATCAGAAGAAGTAGAAGAAGGAGAAGGAGAAGGTGAAGTCAGGAGAGTGAAGCAGAAGAATCAGAAGAAGGAGAAGGAGAAGGTGAAGTCTGGAGGGCGAAGCAGAAGAAGCAGAAGAAGGAGAAGGAGAAGGTGAAGTCTGGAGGGTGAAGCAGAAGAAGCAGAAGAAGGAGAAGGAGTAGGTGAAGTCTGGAGGGTGAATCAGAAGAAGTAGAAGAAGGAGAAGGATAAGGTGAAGTCAGGAGGGTGAAGCAGAAGAAGCAGAAGAAGGAGAAGGAGAAGGTGAAGTCTGGTGGGTGAAGCAGAAGAAGCAGAAGAAGGAGAAGGGGAAGGTGAAGTCTGGAGGGTGAAGCAGAAGAAGCAGAAGAAGGAGAAGGAGAAGGTGAAGTCAGGAGGGTGGATCAGAAGATGTAGAAGAAGGAGAAGGAGAAGGTGAAGTCTGGAGGGTGAATCAGAAGAAGCAGAAGAAGGAGAAGGAGAAGACGAAGTCTGGAGGGCGCAGCAGAAGAAGCAGAAGAAGGAGAAAGAGAAGGTGAAGTCTGGAGGGTGAAGCAGAAGAAGCAGAAGAAGGAGAAGGAGAGGGTGAATTCTGGAGGGTGAATCAGAAGAAGTAGAAGAAGGAGAAGGAGAAGGTGAAGTCAGGAGAGTGAAGCAGAAGAAGCAGAAGAAGGAGAAGGAGAAGGTGAAGTCTGGAGGGCGAAGCAGAAGAAGCAGAAGAAGTAGAAGGAGTAGGTGAAGTCTGGAGGGTGAAGCAGAAGAAGCAGAAGAAGGAGAAGGAGTAGGTGAAGTCAGGAGGGTGAAGCAGAAGAAGCAGAAGAAGGAGAAGGAGAAGGTGAAGTCTGGTGGGTGAAGCAGAAGAAGCAGAAGAAGGAGAAGGAGAAGGTGAAGTCTGGAGGGTGAAGCAGAAGAAGCAGAAGAAGGAGAAGGAGAAGGTGAAGTCAGGAGGGTGGATCAGAAGAAGTAGAAGAAGGAGAAGGAGAAGGTGAAGTCTGGAGGGTGAATCAGAAGAAGCAGAAGAAGGAGAAGGAGAAGGTGAAGTCTGGAGGGCGCAGCAGAAGAAGCAGAAGAAGGAGAAAGAGAAGGTGAAGTCTGGAGAGTGAAGCAGAAGAAGCAGAAGAAGGAGAAGGAGAGGGTGAAGTCTGGAGGGTGAATCAGAAGAAGTAGAAGAAGGAGAAGGAGAAGGTGAAGTCAGGAGAGTGAAGCAGAAGAAGCAGAAGAAGGAGAAGGAGAAGGTGAAGTCTGGAGGGCGAAGCAGAAGAAGCAGAAGAAGGAGAAGGAGAAGGTGAAGTCTGGAGGTTGAAGCAGAAGAAGGAGAAGGAGTAGGTGAAGTCTGGAGGGTGAATCAGAAGAAGTAGAAGAAGGAGAAGGAGAAGGTGAAGTCAGGAGGGTGAAGCAGAAGAAGCAGAAGAAGGAGAAGGAGAAGGTGAAGTCTGCAGGGTGAAGCAGAAGAAGCAGAAGAAGGAGAAGGAGAAGGTGAAGTCTGGAGGGTGAATCAGAAGAAGCAGAAGAAGGAGAAGGAGAAGGTGAAGTCTGGAGGGTGAATCAGAAGAAGCAGAAGAAGGAGAAGGAGAAGGTGAAGTCAGGAGGGTGAATCAGAAGAAGCAGAAGAAGGAGAAGGAGAAGGTGAATTTAGGAGGGTGAATCAGAAGAAGCAGAATAAGGAGAAGGAGCAGGTGAAGTCAGGGGGGTGTAGCAGAAGAAGTAGAAGAAGGAGAAGGAGAAGGTGAAGTCAGGACGGTGAAGCAGAAGAAGCAGAAGAAGGAGAAGGAGAAGGTGAAGCCTGGAGGGCGCAGCAGAAAAAGGAGAAGGAGAAGGTGAAGTCTGGAGTGTGAAGCAGAAGAAGCAGAAGAAGGAGAAGGAGAAGGTGAAGTCTGGAGGGTGAAGCAGAAGAAACAGAAGAAGGAGAAGGAGAAGGTGAAGACTGGAGGGTGAATCAGAAGAAGTAGAAGAAGGAGAAGAAGGTGAAGTCTGGAGCGTGAATCAGAAGAAGTAGAAGAAGGAGAAGGAGAAGTTGAAGTCTGGAGGGTGAATCAGAAGAAGCAGAAGAAGGAGAAGGAGAAGGTGAAGTCTGGAGGGTGAATCAGAAGAAGCAGAAGAAGGAGAAGGAGAAGATGAAGTCTGGAGGGTGAATCAGAAGAAGTAGAAGAAGGAGAAGGAGAAGGTGAAGTCTGGAGGGTGAATCAGAACAAGTAGAAGAAGGAGAAGGAGAAGATGAAGTCTGGAGGGTGAATCAGAAGAAAGAGAAGAAGGAGAAGGAGAAGGTGAAGTCTGGAGGGTGAATGAGAAGAAGTAGAAGAAGGAGAAGGAGAAGGTGTAGTCTGGAGGGTGAATCAGAAGAAGTAGACGAAGGAGAAGGAGAAGGTGAAGTCTGGAGGGTGAATCAGAAGAAGCAGAAGAAGGAGAAGGAGAAGGTGAAGTCTGGAGGGTGAATCAGAAGAAGTAGAAGAAGGAGAAGGAGAAGGTGAAGTCTGGAGGGTGAATCAGAAGAAGCAGAAGAAAGAGAAGGAGAAGGTGAAGTCTGGAGGGTGAATCAGAAGAAGTAGAAGAAGGAGAAGGAGAAGGTGAAGTCTGGAGGGTGAATCAGAAGAAGCAGAAGAAGGAGAAGGAGAAGGTGAAGTCTGGAGGGTGAATCAGAAGAAGCAGAAGAAGGAGAAGGAAAAGGTGAAGTCTGGAGGGTGAATCAGAAGAAGCAGAAGAAGGAGAAGGAGAAGGTGAAGTCTGGAGGGTGAATCAGAAGAAGCAGAATAAGGAGAAGTAGAAGGTGAAGTCTGGAGGGTGAATCAGAAGAAGCAGAAGAAGGAGAAGGAGAAGGTGAAGTCTGGAGGGTGAATCAGAAGAAGTAGAAGAAGGAGAAGGAGAAGGTGAAGTCTGGAGGGTGAAGCAGAAGAAGTAGAAGAAGGAGAAGGAGAAGGTGAAGTCAGGAGGGTGAATCAGAAGAAGCAGAAGAAGGAGAAGGAGAAGGTGAAGTCTGGAGGGTGAATCAGAAGAATCAGAAGAAGCAGAAGGAGAAGATGAAGTCTGGAGGGTGAATCAGAAGAAGCAGAAGAAAGAGAAGGAGAAGGTGAAGTCTGGAGGGTGAAGCAGAAGAAACAGAAGAAGGAGAAGGAGTAGGTGAAGACTGGAGGGTGAATCAGAAGAAGTAGAAGAAGGAGAAGGAGAAGGTGAAGTCTGGAGGGTGAATCAGACGAAGTAGAAGAAGGAGAAGGAGAAGGTGAAGTCTGGAGGGTGAATCATAAGAAGCAGAAGAAAGGAAGGAGAAGGTGAAGTTAGGAGGGTGAATCAGAAGAAGCAGAAGAAGGAGAAGGAGCAGGTGAAGTCAGGGGGGTGAAGCAGAAGAAGTAGAAGAAGGAGAAGGAGAAGGTGAAGTCAGGACGGTGAAGCAGAAGAAGCAGAAGAAGGAGAAGGAGAAGGTGAAGTCTGGAGGGTGAAGCAGAAGAAGCAGAAGAAGGAGAAGGAGAGGGTGAAGTCTGGAGAGTGAATCAGAAGAAGTAGAAGAAGGAGAAGGAGAAGGTGAAGTCAGGAGAGTGAAGCAGAAGAAGCAGAAGAAGGAGAAGGAGAAGGTGAAGTCTGGAGGGCGAAGCAAAAGAAGCAGAAGAAGGAGAAGGAGAACGTGAAGTCTGGAGGGTGAAGCAGAAGAAGCAGAAGAAGGAGAAGGAGTAGGTGAAGTCTGGAGGGTGAATCAGAAGAAGTAGAAGAAGGAGAAGGATAAGGTGAAGTCAGGAGGGTGAAGCAGAAGAAGCAGAAGAAGGAGAAGGAGAAGGTGAAGTCTGGTGGGTCAAGCAGAAGAAGCAGAAGAAGGAGAAGGAGAAGGTGAAGTCTGGAGGGTGAAGCAGAAGAAGCAGAAGAAGGAGAAGGAGAAGGTGAAGTCAGGAGGGTGGATCAGAAGAAGTAGAAGAAGGAGAAGGAGAAGGTGAAGTCTGGAGGGTGAATCAGAAGAAGCAGAAGAAGGAGAAGGAGAAGGTGAAGTCTGGAGGGCGCAGCAGAAGAAGCAGAAGAAGGAGAAAGAGAAGGTGAAGTCTGGAGGGTGAAGCAGAAGAAGCAGAAGAAGGAGAAGGAGAGGGTGAAGTCTGGAGGGAGAATCAGAAGAAGTAGAAGAAGGAGAAGGAGAAGGTGAAGTCAGGAGAGTGAAGCAGAAGAAGCAGAAGAAGGAGAAGGAGAAGGTGAAGTCTGGAGGGTGAATCAGAAGAAGTAGAAGAAGGAGAAGGAGAAGGTGAAGTCAGGAGGGTGAAGCAGAAGAAGCAGAAGAAGGAGAAGGAGAAGGTGAAGTCTGGAGGGTGAAGCAGAAGAAGCAGAAGAAGGAGAAGGAGAAGGTGAAGTCTGGAGGGTGAATCAGAAGAAGCAGAAGAAGGAGAAGGAGAAGGTGAAGTCTGGAGGGTGAATCAGAAGAAGCAGAAGAAGGAGAAGGAGAAGGAGAAGTCAGGAGGGTGAATCAGAAGAAGCAGAAGAAGGAGAAGGAGAAGGTGAATTTAGGAGGGTGAATCAGAAGAAGCAGAAGAAGGAGAAGGAGCAGGTGAAGTCAGGGGGGTGTAGCAGAAGAAGTAGAAGAAGGAGAAGGAGAAGGTGAAGTCAGGACGGTGAAGCAGAAGAAGCAGAAGAAGGAGAAGGAGAAGGTGAAGCCTGGAGGGCGCAGCAGAAGAAGCAGAAGAAGGAGAAGGAGAAGGTGAAGTCTGGAGTGTGAAGCAGAAGAAGCAGAAGAAGGAGAAGGAGAAGGTGAAGTCTGAAGGGTGAAGCAGAAGAAACAGAAGAAGGAGAAGGAGAAGGTGAAGACTGGAGGGTGAATCAGAAGAAGTAGAAGAAGGAGAAGGAGAAGGTGAAGTCTGGAGGGTGAATCAGAAGAAGTAGAAGAAGGAGAAGGAGAAGTTGAAGTCTGGAGGGTGAATCAGAAGAAGCAGAAGAAGGAGAAGGAGAAGGTGAAGTCTGGAGGGTGAATCAGAAGAAGCAGAAGAAGGAGAAGGAGAAGATGAAGTCTGGAGGGTGAATCAGAAGAAGTAGAAGAAGGAGAATGAGAAGGTGAAGTCTGGAGGGTGAATCAGAAGAAGTAGAAGAAGGAGAAGGAGAAGATGAAGTCTGGAGGGTGAATCAGAAGAAAGAGAAGAAGGAGAAGGAGAAGGTGAAGTCTGGAGGGTGAATCAGAAGAAGTAGAAGAAGGAGAAGGAGAAGGTGTAGTCTGGAGGGTGAATCAGAAGAAGTAGACGAAGGAGAAGGAGAAGGTGAAGTCTGGAGGGTGAATCAGAAGAAGCAGAAGAAGGAGAAGGAGAAGGTGAAGTCTGGAGGGTGAATCAGAAGAAGTAGAAGAAGGAGAAGGAGAAGGTGAAGTCTGGAGGGTGAATCAGAAGAAGCAGAAGAAGGAGAAGGAGAAGGTGAAGTCTGGAGGGTGAATCAGAAGAAGCAGAAGAAGGAGAAGGAGAAGGTGAAGTCTGGAGGGTGAATCAGAAGAAGCAGAATAAGGAGAAGGAGAAGGTGAAGTCTGGAGGGTGAATCAGAAGAAGCAGAAGAAGGAGAAGGAGAAGGTGAAGTCTGGAGGGTGAATCAGAAGAAGTAGAAGAAGGAGAAGGAGAAGGTGAAGTCTGGAGGGTGAATCAGAAGAAGTAGAAGAAGGAGAAGGAGAAGGTGAAGTCTGGAGGGTGAATCAGAAGAAGTAGAAGAAGGAGAAGGAGAAGGTGAAGTCTGGAGGGTGAAGCAGAAGAAGTAGATGAAGGAGAAGGAGAAGGTGAAGTCAGGAGGGTGAATCAGAAGAAGTAGAAGAAGGAGAAGGAGAAGGTGAGGTCTGGAGGGTGAATCAGAAGAAGCAGAAGAAGGAGAAGGAGAAGATGAAGTCTGGAGGGTGAATCAGAAGAAGCAGAAGAAGGAGAAGGAGAAGGTGAAGTCTGGAGGGTGAATCAGAAGAAGCAGAAGAAGGAGAAGGAGAAGGTGAAGTCAGGAGGGTGAATCAGAAGAAGCAGAAGAAGGAGAAGGAGAAGGTGAAGTTAGGAGGGTGAATCAGAAGAAGCAGAAGAAGGAGAAGGAGAAGGTGAAGTCAGGGGGGTGAAGCAGAAGAAGTAGAAGAAGGAGAAGGAGATGGTGAAGTCAGGAGGGTGAAGCAGAAGAAACAGAAGAAGGAGAAGGAGAAGGTGAAGTCTGGAGGGCGAAGCAGAAGAAGCAGAAGAAGGAGAAGGTGAAGGTGAAGTCTGGAGGGTGAAGCAGAAGAAGCAGAAGAAGGAGAAGGAGAAGGTGAAGTCTGGAGGGTGAATCAGAAGAAGTAGAAGAAGGAGAAGGAGAAGGTGAAGTCAGGAGGGTGAAGCAGAAGAAGCAGAAGAAGGAGACGGAGAAGGTGAAGTCTGGAGGGTGAAGCAGAAGAAGCAGAAGAAGGAGAAGGAGAAGGTTAAGTCTGGAGGGTGAAGCAGAAGAAGCAGAAGAAGGAGAAGGAGAAGGTGAAGTCAGGAGGGTGAATCAGAAGAAGTAGAAGAAGGAGAAGGAGAAGGTGAAGTCTGGAGGGTGAATCAGAAGAAGTAGAAGAAGGAGAAGGAAAAGGTGAAGTCTGGAGGGTGAATCAGAAGAAGTAGAAGAAGGAGAAGGAGAAGGTGAAGTCTGGAGGGTGAATCAGAAGAAGCAGAAGAAGGAGAAGGAGAAGGTGAAGTCTGGAGGGAGAAGCAGAAGAAGTAGAAGAAGGAGAAGGAGAAGGTGAAGTCTGGAGGGTGAATCAGAAGAAGCAGAAGAAGGAGAAGGAGAAGGTGAAATCTGGAGGGTGAATCAGAAGAAGTAGAAGAAGGAGAAGTAGAAGGTGTAGTTTGGAGGGTGAATCAGGAGAAGTAGACGAAGGAGAAGGAGAAGGTGAAGTCTGGAGGGTGAATCAGAAGAAGCAGAAGAAGGAGAAGGAGAAGGTGAAGTCTGGAGGGTGGTTCAGAAGAAGTAGAAGAAGCAGAAGGAGAAGGTGAAGTCTGGAGGGTGAATCAGAAGAAGCAGAAGAAGGAGAAGGAGAAGGTGAAGTCTGGAGGGTGAATCGGAAGAAGCAGAAGAAGGAAAAGGAGAAGGTGAAGTATGGAGGGTGAATCAGAAGAAGCAGAAGAAGGAGAAGGAGAAGGTGAAGTCTGGAGGTTGAATCAGAAGAAGCAGAAGAAGTAGAAGGAGAAGGTGAAGTCTGGAGGGTGAATCAGAAGAAGTAGAAGAAGGAGAAGGAGAAGGTGAAGTCTGGAGGGTGAATCAGAAGAAGCAGAAGAAGGAGAAGGAGAAGGTGAAGTCAGGAGGGTGAATCAGAAGAAGCAGAAGAAGGAGAAGGAGAAGGTGAAATCTGGAGGGTGAATCAGAAGAAGCAGAAGAAGGCGAAGGAGAAGGTGAAGACTGGAGGGTGAATCAGAAGAAGTATAAGAAGGAGAAGGAGAAGGTGAAGTCTGAAGGGTGAATCAGAAGAAGTAGAAGAAGGAGAATGAGAAGGCGAAGTCTGGGGTGTGAATCAGAAGAAGCAGAAGAAGGAGAAGGAGAAGGTGAAATCTGGAGGGTGAATCAGAAGAAGCAGAAGAAGGAGAAGGAGAAGATGAAGTCTGGAGGGTGAATCAGAAGAAGTAGAAGAAGGAGAAGGAGAAGGTGAGATCTGGAGGGTGAATCAGAAGAAGCAGAAGAAGGAGAAGGAGAAGGTGAAGTCTGAAGGGTGAATCAGAAGAAGCAGAAAAAGGAGAAGGAGAAGGTGAAGTCTGGAGGGTGAATCAGAAGAAGCAGAAGAAGGAGAAGGAGAAGGTGAAGTCTGGAGGGTGAATCAGAAGAAGCAGAAGAAGGAGAAGGAGAAGGTGAAGTCCGGAGGGTGAATCAGAAGAAGTAGAAGAAGGAGAAGGAGAAGGTGAAGTCTGGAGGGTGAATCAGAAGAAGTAGAAGAAGGAGAAGGAGAAGGTGAAGTCTGGAGGGTGAATCAGAAGAAGCAGAAGAAGGAGAAGGAGAAGGTGAAGTCTGGAGGGTGAATCAGAAGAAGCAGAAGAAGGAGAAGGAGAAGATGAAGTCTGGAGGGTGAATCAGAAGAAGTAGAAGAAGGAGAAGGAGAAGGTGAAGTCTGGAGGGTGAATCAGAAGAAGCAGAAGAAGGAGAAGGAGAAGGTGAAGTCTGGATGGTGAATCAGAAGAAGCAGAAGAAGGAGAAGGAGAAGGTGAAGTCTGGAGGGTGAATCAGAAGAAGCAGAATAAGGAGAAGGAGAAGGTGAAGTCTGGAGGGTGAATCAGAAGAAGCAGAAGAAGGAGAAGGAGAAGGTGAAGTCTGGAGGGTGAATCAGAAGAAGTAGAAGAAGGAGAAGGAGAAGGTGAAGTCTGGAGGGTGAAGCAGAAGAAGTAGAAGAAGGAGAAGGAGAAGGTGAAGTCAGGAGGGTGAATCATAAGAAGTAGAAGAAGGAGAAGGAGAAGGTGAAGTCACTAGGGTGAATCAGAAGAAGCAGAAGAAGGAGAAGGAGAAGGTGAAGTCTGGAGGGTGAACCAGAAGAATCAGAAGAAGGAGAAGGAGAAGGTGAAGTCTGGAGGGTGAATCAGAAGAAGCAGAAGAAAGAGAAGGAGAAGGTGAAGTCTGGAGGGTGAAGCAGAAGAAGCAGAAGAAGGAGAAGGAGAAGGTGAAGACTGGAGGGTGAATCAGAAGACGGAGAAGAAGGAGAAGAAGAAGGTGAAGTCTGGAGGGTGAATCAGAAGAAGTAGAAGAAGGAGAAGGAGAAGGTGAAGTCTGGAGGGTGAATCAGAAGAAGTAGAAGAAGGAGAAGGAGAAGGTGAAGTCTGGAGGGTGAATCAGAAGAAGCAGAAGAAGGAGAAGGAGAAGGTGAAGTCTGGAGGGTGAATCAGAAGAAGCAGAAGAAGGAGAAGGAGAAGATGAAGTCTGGAGGGTGAATCAGAAGAAGTAGAAGAAGGAGAAGGAGAAGGTGAAGTCTGGAGGGTGAATCAGAAGAAGCAGAAGAAGGAGAAGGAGAAGGTGAAGTCTGGATGGTGAATCAGAAGAAGTAGAAGAAGGAGAAGGAGAAGGTGAAGTCTGGAGGTGAATCAGAAGAAGCAGAAGAAGGTGAAGGAGAAGGCGAAGTCTGGAGGGTGAATCAGAAGAAGTAGATGAAGGAGAAGGAGAAGGTGAAGTCTGGAGGGTGAATCAGAAGCAGTAGAAGAAGGAGAAGGAGAAGGTGAAGTCTGGAGGCTGAATCAGAAGAAGTAGAAGAAGGAGAAGGAGAAGATGAAGTCTGGAGGGTGAATCAGAAGAAGTAGAAGAAGGAGAAGGAGAAGGTGAAGTCAGGAGGGTGAATCAGAAGAAGCAGAAGAAGGAGAAGGAGAAGGTGAAATCTGGAGGGTGAATCAGAAGAAGCAGAAGAAGGCGAAGGAGAAGGTGAAGACTGGAGGGTGAATCAGAAGAAGTATAAGAAGGAGAAGGAGAAGGTGAAGTCTGAAGGGTGAATCAGAAGAAGGAGAAGAAGGAGAAGGAGAAGGCGAAGTCTGGAGTGTGAATCAGAAGAAGCAGAAGAAGGAGAAGGAGAAGGTGAAATCTGGAGGGTGAATCAGAAGAAGCAGAAGAAGGAGAAGGAGAAGATGAAGTCTGGAGGGTGAATCAGAAGAAGTAGAAGAAGGAGAAGGAGAAGGTGAGATCTGGAGGGTGAATCAGAAGAAGCAGAAGAAGGAGAAGAAGAAGGTGAAGTCTGAAGGGTGAATCAGAAGAAGCAGAAAAAGGAGAAGGAGAAGGTGAAGTCTGGAGGGTGAATCAGAAGAAGCAGAAGAAGGAGAAGGAGAAGGTGAAGTCTGGAGGGTGAATCAGAAGAAGCAGAAGAAGGAGAAGGAGAAGGTGAAGTCCGGAGGGTGAATCAGAAGAAGTAGAAGAAGGAGAAGGAGAAGGTGAAGTCTGGAGGGTGAATCAGAAGAAGTAGAAGAAGTTGAAGGAGAAGGTGAAGTCTGGAGGGTGAATCAGAAGAAGCAGAAGAAGGAGAGGGAGAAGGTGAAGTCTGGAGGGTGAATCAGAAGAAGCAGAAGAAGGAGAAGGAGAAGATGAAGTCTGGAGGGTGAATCAGAAGAAGTAGAAGAAGGAGAAGGAGAAGGTGAAGTCTGGAGGGTGAATCAGAAGAAGCAGAAGAAGGAGAAGGAGAAGGTGAAGTCTGGAGGGTGAAGCAGAAGAAGTAGAAGAAGGAGAAGGAGAAGGTGAAGTCAGGAGGGTGAATCAGAAGAAGTAGAAGAAGGAGAAGGAGAAGGTGAAGTCACTAGGGTGAATCAGAAGAAGCAGAAGAAGGAGAAGGAGAAGGTGAAGTCTGGAGGGTGAACCAGAAGAATCAGAAGAAGGAGAAGGAGGAGGTGAAGTCTGGAGGGTGAATCAGAAGAAGGAGAAGAAAGAGAAGGAGAAGGTGAAGTCTGGAGGGTGAAGCAGAAGAAGCAGAAGAAGGAGAAGGAGAAGGTGAAGACTGGAGGGTGAATCAGAAGACGGAGAAGAAGGAGAAGAAGAAGGTGAAGTCTGGAGGGTGAATCAGAAGAAGTAGAAGAAGGAGAAGGAGAAGGTGAAGTCTGGAGGGTGAATCAGAAGAAGCAGAAGAAGGAGAAGGAGAAGGTGAAGTCTGGAGGGTGAATCAGAAGAAGCAGAAGAAGGAGAAGGAGAAGATGAAGTCTGGAGGGTGAATCAGAAGAAGTAGAAGAAGGAGAAGGAGAAGGTGAGGTCAGGAGGGTGAATCAGAAGAAGCAGAAGAAGGAGAAGGAGAAGGTGAAGTTAGGAGGGTGAATCAGAAGAAGCAGAAGAAGGAGAAGGAGAAGGTGAAGTCAGGGGGGTGAAGCAGAAGAAGTAGAAGAAGGAGAAGGAGAAGGTGAAGTCAGGAGGGTGAAGCAGAAGAAGCAGAAGAAGGAGAAGGAGAAGGTCAAGTCTGGAGGGTGAAGCAGAAAAAGCAGAAGAAGGAGAAGGAGAAGGTGAAGTCTGGAGGGTGAATCAGAAGAAGTAGAAGGAGTAGCAGAAGGTGAAGTCAGGAGGGTGAAGCAGAAGAAGCAGAAGAAGGAGAAGGAGAAGGTGAAGTCTGGAGGGTGAAGCAGAAGAAGCAGAAGAAGGAGAAGGAGAAGGTGAAGTCTGGAGGGTGAAGCAGAAGAAGCAGAAGAAGGAGAAGGAGAAGGTGAAGTCAGGAGGGTGAATCAGAAGAAGTAGAAGAAGGAGAAGGAGAAGGTGAAGTCTGGAGGGTGAATCAGAAGAAGTAGAAGAAGGAGAAGGAGAAGGTGAAGTCTGGAGGGTGAATCAGAAGAAGTAGAAGAAGGAGAAGGAGAAGGTGAAGTCTGGAGGGTGAATCAGAAGAAGCAGAAGAAGGAGAAGGAGAAGGTGAAGTCTGGAGGGAGAAGCAGAAGAAGTAGAAGAAGGAGAAGGAGAAGGTGAAGTCTGGAGGGTGAATCAGAAGAAGTAGAAGAAGGAGAAGGAGAAGGTGAAGTTTGGAGTGTGAATCAGAAGAAGTAGAAGAAGGAGAAGGAGAAGGTGAAGTCTGGAGGGTGAATCAGAAGAAGTAGAAGAAGGAGAAGGAGAAGGTGAAGTCTGGAGGGTGAAGCAGAAGAAGTAGAAGAAGGAGAAGGAGAAGGTGAAGTCAGGAGGGTGAATCAGAAGAAGTAGAAGAAGGAGAAGGAGAAGGTGAAGTCACTAGGGTGAATCAGAAGAAGCAGAAGAAGGAGAAGGAGAAGGTGAAGTCTGGAGGGTGAACCAGAAGAATCAGAAGAAGGAGAAGGAGAAGCTGAAGTCTGGAGGGTGAATCAGAAGAAGCAGAAGAAAGAGAAGGAGAAGGTGAAGTCTGGAGGGTGAAGCAGAAGAAGCAGAAGAAGGAGAAGGAGAAGGTGAAGACTGGAGGGTGAATCAGAAGACGGAGAAGAAGGAGAAGAAGAAGGTGAAGTCTGGAGGGTGAATCAGAAGAAGTAGAAGAAGGAGAAGGAGAAGGTGAAGTCTGGAGGGTGAATCAGAAGAAGTAGAAGAAGGAGAAGGAGAAGGTGAAGTCTGGAGGGTGAATCAGAAGAAGCAGAAGAAGGAGAAGGAGAAGGTGAAGTCTGGAGGGTGAATCAGAAGAAGCAGAAGAAGGAGAAGGAGAAGATGAAGTCTGGAGGGTGAATCAGAAGAAGTAGAAGAAGGAGAAGGAGAAGGTGAAGTCTGGAGGGTGAATCAGAAGAAGCAGAAGAAGGAGAAGGAGAAGGTGAAGTCTGGATGGTGAATCAGAAGAAGTAGAAGAAGGAGAAGGAGAAGGTGAAGTCTGGAGGTGAATCAGAAGAAGCAGAAGAAGGTGAAGGAGAAGGCGAAGTCTGGAGGGTGAATCAGAAGAAGTAGATGAAGGAGAAGGAGAAGGTGAAGTCTGGAGGGTGAATCAGAAGAAGTAGAAGAAGGAGAAGGAGAAGGTGAAGTCTGGAGGCTGAATCAGAAGAAGTAGAAGAAGGAGAAGGAGAAGATGAAGTCTGGAGGGTGAATCAGAAGAAGTAGAAGAAGGAGAAGGAGAAGGTGAAGTCAGGAGGGTGAATCAGAAGAAGCAGAAGAAGGAGAAGGAGAAGGTGAAATCTGGAGGGTGAATCAGAAGAAGCAGAAGAAGGCGAAGGAGAAGGTGAAGACTGGAGGGTGAATCAGAAGAAGTATAAGAAGGAGAAGGAGAAGGTGAAGTCTGAAGGGTGAATCAGAAGAAGGAGAAGAAGGAGAAGGAGAAGGCGAAGTCTGGAGTGTGAATCAGAAGAAGCAGAAGAAGGAGAAGGAGAAGGTGAAATCTGGAGGGTGAATCAGAAGAAGCAGAAGAAGGAGAAGGAGAAGGTGAGATCTGGAGGGTGAATCAGAAGAAGCAGAAGAAGGAGAAGAAGAAGGTGAAGTCTGAAGGGTGAATCAGAAGAAGCAGAAAAAGGAGAAGGAGAAGGTGAAGTCTGGAGGGTGAATCAGAAGAAGCAGAAGAAGGAGAAGGAGAAGGTGAAGTCTGGAGGGTGAATCAGAAGAAGCAGAAGAAGGAGAAGGAGAAGGTGAAGTCCGGAGGGTGAATCAGAAGAAGTAGAAGAAGGAGAAGGAGAAGGTGAAGTCTGGAGGGTGAATCAGAAGAAGTAGAAGAAGGAGAAGGAGAAGGTGAAGTCTGGAGGGTGAATCAGAAGAAGCAGAAGAAGGAGAGGGAGAAGGTGAAGTCTGGAGGGTGAATCAGAAGAAGCAGAAGAAGGAGAAGGAGAAGATGAAGTCTGGAGGGTGAATCAGAAGAAGTAGAAGAAGCAGAAGGAGAAGGTGAAGTCTGGAGGGTGAATCAGAAGAAGTAGAAGAAGGAGAAGGAGAAGGTGAAGTCTGGAGGGTGAATCAGAAGAAGCAGAAGAAGGAGAAGGAGAAGGTGAAGTCTGGAGGGAGAAGCAGAAGAAGTAGAAGAAGGAGAAGGAGAAGGTGAAGTCTGGAGGGTGAATCAGAAGAAGTAGAAGAAGGAGAAGGAGAAGGTGAAGTTTGGAGTGTGAATCAGAAGAAGTAGAAGAAGGAGAAGGAGAAGGTGAAGTCTGGAGGGTGAATCAGAAGAAGCAGAAGAAGGAGAAGGAGAAGGTGAAGTCTGGAGGGTGAATCAGAAGAAGCAGAAGAAGGAGAAGGAGAAGGTGAAGTCTGGAGGGTGAATCAGAAGAAGCAGAAGAAGGAGAAGGAGAAGGTGAAGTCCGGAGGGTGAATCAGAAGAAGTAGAAGAAGGAGAAGGAGAAGGTGAAGTCTGGAGGGTGAATCAGAAGAAGTAGAAGAAGGAGAAGGAGAAGGTGAAGTCTGGAGGGTGAATCAGAAGAAGCAGAAGAAGGAGAGGGAGAAGGTGAAGTCTGGAGGGTGAATCAGAAGAAGCAGAAGAAGGAGAAGGAGAAGATGAAGTCTGGAGGGTGAATCAGAAGAAGTAGAAGAAGGAGAAGGAGAAGGTGAAGTCTGGAGGGTGAATCAGAAGAAGCAGAAGAAGGAGAAGGAGAAGGTGAAGTCTGGAGGGTGAAGCAGAAGAAGTAGAAGAAGGAGAAGGAGAAGGTGAAGTCAGGAGGGTGAATCAGAAGAAGTAGAAGAAGGAGAAGGAGAAGGTGAAGTCACTAGGGTGAATCAGAAGAAGCAGAAGAAGGAGAAGGAGAAGGTGAAGTCTGGAGGGTGAACCAGAAGAATCAGAAGAAGGAGAAGGAGGAGGTGAAGTCTGGAGGGTGAATCAGAAGAAGGAGAAGAAAGAGAAGGAGAAGGTGAAGTCTGGAGGGTGAAGCAGAAGAAGCAGAAGAAGGAGAAGGAGAAGGTGAAGACTGGAGGGTGAATCAGAAGACGGAGAAGAAGGAGAAGAAGAAGGTGAAGTCTGGAGGGTGAATCAGAAGAAGTAGAAGAAGGAGAAGGAGAAGGTGAAGTCTGGAGGGTGAATCAGAAGAAGCAGAAGAAGGAGAAGGAGAAGGTGAAGTCTGGAGGGTGAATCAGAAGAAGCAGAAGAAGGAGAAGGAGAAGATGAAGTCTGGAGGGTGAATCAGAAGAAGTAGAAGAAGGAGAAGGAGAAGGTGAGGTCTGGAGGGTGAATCAGAAGAAGCAGAAGAAGGAGAAGCAGAAGGTGAAGTCTGGAGGGTGGATCAGAAGAAGCAGAAGAAGGAGAAGGAGAAGGTGAAGTCAGGAGGGTGAATCAGAAGAAGCAGAAGAAGGAGAAGGAGAAGGTGAAGTTAGGAGGGTGAATCAGAAGAAGCAGAAGAAGGAGAAGGAGAAGGTGAAGTCAGGGGGGTGAAGCAGAAGAAGTAGAAGAAGGAGAAGGAGAAGGTGAAGTCAGGAGGGTGAAGCAGAAGAAGCAGAAGAAGGAGAAGGAGAAGGTCAAGTCTGGAGGGTGAAGCAGAAAAAGCAGAAGAAGGAGAAGGAGAAGGTGAAGTCTGGAGGGTGAATCAGAAGAAGTAGAAGGAGTAGCAGAAGGTGAAGTCAGGAGGGTGAAGCAGAAGAAGCAGAAGAAGGAGAAGGAGAAGGTGAAGTCTGGAGGGTGAAGCAGAAGAAGCAGAAGAAGGAGAAGGAGAAGGTGAAGTCTGGAGGGTGAAGCAGAAGAAGCAGAAGAAGGAGAAGGAGAAGGTGAAGTCAGGAGGGTGAATCAGAAGAAGTAGAAGAAGGAGAAGGAGAAGGTGAAGTCTGGAGGGTGAATCAGAAGAAGTAGAAGAAGGAGAAGGAGAAGGTGAAGTCTGGAGGGTGAATGAGAAGAAGTAGAAGAAGGAGAAGGAGAAGGTGAAGTCTGGAGGGTGAATCAGAAGAAGCAGAAGAAGGAGAAGGAGAAGGTGAAGTCTGGAGGGAGAAGCAGAAGAAGTAGAAGAAGGAGAAGGAGAAGGTGAAGTCTGGAGGGTGAATCAGAAGAAGTAGAAGAAGGAGAAGGAGAAGGTGAAGTTTGGAGTGTGAATCAGAAGAAGTAGAAGAAGGAGAAGGAGAAGGTGAAGTCTGGAGGGTGAATCAGAAGAAGTAGAAGAAGGAGAAGGAGAAGGTGAAGTCTGGAGGGTGAAGCAGAAGAAGTAGAAGAAGGAGAAGGAGAAGGTGAAGTCAGGAGGGTGAATCAGAAGAAGTAGAAGAAGGAGAAGGAGAAGGTGAAGTCACTAGGGTGAATCAGAAGAAGCAGAAGAAGGAGAAGGAGAAGGTGAAGTCTGGAGGGTGAACCAGAAGAATCAGAAGAAGGAGAAGGAGAAGGTGAAGTCTGGAGGGTGAATCAGAAGAAGCAGAAGAAAGAGAAGGAGAAGGTGAAGTCTGGAGGGTGAAGCAGAAGAAGCAGAAGAAGGAGAAGGAGAAGGTGAAGACTGGAGGGTGAATCAGAAGACGGAGAAGAAGGAGAAGAAGAAGGTGAAGTCTGGAGGGTGAATCAGAAGAAGTAGAAGAAGGAGAAGGAGAAGGTGAAGTCTGGAGGGTGAATCAGAAGAAGTAGAAGAAGGAGAAGGAGAAGGTGAAGTCTGGAGGGTGAATCAGAAGAAGCAGAAGAAGGAGAAGGAGAAGGTGAAGTCTGGAGGGTGAATCAGAAGAAGCAGAAGAAGGAGAAGGAGAAGATGAAGTCTGGAGGGTGAATCAGAAGAAGTAGAAGAAGGAGAAGGAGAAGGTGAAGTCTGGAGGGTGAATCAGAAGAAGCAGAAGAAGGAGAAGGAGAAGGTGAAGTCTGGATGGTGAATCAGAAGAAGTAGAAGAAGGAGAAGGAGAAGGTGAAGTCTGGAGGTGAATCAGAAGAAGCAGAAGAAGGTGAAGGAGAAGGCGAAGTCTGGAGGGTGAATCAGAAGAAGTAGATGAAGGAGAAGGAGAAGGTGAAGTCTGGAGGGTGAATCAGAAGAAGTAGAAGAAGGAGAAGGAGAAGGTGAAGTCTGGAGGCTGAATCAGAAGAAGTAGAAGAAGGAGAAGGAGAAGATGAAGTCTGGAGGGTGAATCAGAAGAAGTAGAAGAAGGAGAAGGAGAAGGTGAAGTCAGGAGGGTGAATCAGAAGAAGCAGAAGAAGGAGAAGGAGAAGGTGAAATCTGGAGGGTGAATCAGAAGAAGCAGAAGAAGGCGAAGGAGAAGGTGAAGACTGGAGGGTGAATCAGAAGAAGTATAAGAAGGAGAAGGAGAAGGTGAAGTCTGAAGGGTGAATCAGAAGAAGGAGAAGAAGGAGAAGGAGAAGGCGAAGTCTGGAGTGTGAATCAGAAGAAGCAGAAGAAGGAGAAGGAGAAGGTGAAATCTGGAGGGTGAATCAGAAGAAGCAGAAGAAGGAGAAGGAGAAGGTGAGATCTGGAGGGTGAATCAGAAGAAGCAGAAGAAGGAGAAGAAGAAGGTGAAGTCTGAAGGGTGAATCAGAAGAAGCAGAAAAAGGAGAAGGAGAAGGTGAAGTCTGGAGGGTGAATCAGAAGAAGCAGAAGAAGGAGAAGGAGAAGGTGAAGTCTGGAGGGTGAATCAGAAGAAGCAGAAGAAGGAGAAGGAGAAGGTGAAGTCCGGAGGGTGAATCAGAAGAAGTAGAAGAAGGAGAAGGAGAAGGTGAAGTCTGGAGGGTGAATCAGAAGAAGTAGAAGAAGGAGAAGGAGAAGGTGAAGTCTGGAGGGTGAATCAGAAGAAGCAGAAGAAGGAGAGGGAGAAGGTGAAGTCTGGAGGGTGAATCAGAAGAAGCAGAAGAAGGAGAAGGAGAAGATGAAGTCCGGAGGGTGAATCAGAAGAAGTAGAAGAAGGAGAAGGAGAAGGTGAAGTCTGGAGGGTGAATCAGAAGAAGCAGAAGAAGGAGAAGGAGAAGGTGAAGTCTGGAGGGTGAAGCAGAAGAAGTAGAAGAAGGAGAAGGAGAAGGTGAAGTCAGGAGGGTGAATCAGAAGAAGTAGAAGAAGGAGAAGGAGAAGGTGAAGTCACTAGGGTGAATCAGAAGAAGCAGAAGAAGGAGAAGGAGAAGGTGAAGTCTGGAGGGTGAACCAGAAGAATCAGAAGAAGGAGAAGGAGGAGGTGAAGTCTGGAGGGTGAATCAGAAGAAGCAGAAGAAAGAGAAGGAGAAGGTGAAGTCTGGAGGGTGAAGCAGAAGAAGCAGAAGAAGGAGAAGGAGAAGGTGAAGACTGGAGGGTGAATCAGAAGACGGAGAAGAAGGAGAAGAAGAAGGTGAAGTCTGGAGGGTGAATCAGAAGAAGTAGAAGAAGGAGAAGGAGAAGGTGAAGTCTGGAGGGTGAATCAGAAGAAGCAGAAGAAGGAGAAGGAGAAGGTGAAGTCTGGAGGGTGAATCAGAAGAAGCAGAAGAAGGAGAAGGAGAAGATGAAGTCTGGAGGGTGAATCAGAAGAAGTAGAAGAAGGAGAAGGAGAAGGTGAGGTCTGGAGGGTGAATCAGAAGAAGCAGAAGAAGGAGAAGCAGAAGGTGAAGTCTGGAGGGTGGATCAGAAGAAGCAGAAGAAGGAGAAGGAGAAGGTGAAGTCAGGAGGGTGAATCAGAAGAAGCAGAAGAAGGAGAAGGAGAAGGTGAAGTTAGGAGGGTGAATCAGAAGAAGCAGAAGAAGGAGAAGGAGAAGGTGAAGTCAGGGGGGTGAAGCAGAAGAAGTAGAAGAAGGAGAAGGAGAAGGTGAAGTCAGGAGGGTGAAGCAGAAGAAGCAGAAGAAGGAGAAGGAGAAGGTCAAGTCTGGAGGGTGAAGCAGAAAAAGCAGAAGAAGGAGAAGGAGAAGGTGAAGTCTGGAGGGTGAATCAGAAGAAGTAGAAGGAGTAGCAGAAGGTGAAGTCAGGAGGGTGAAGCAGAAGAAGCAGAAGAAGGAGAAGGAGAAGGTGAAGTCTGGAGGGTGAAGCAGAAGAAGCAGAAGAAGGAGAAGGAGAAGGTGAAGTCTGGAGGGTGAAGCAGAAGAAGCAGAAGAAGGAGAAGGAGAAGGTGAAGTCAGGAGGGTGAATCAGAAGAAGTAGAAGAAGGAGAAGGAGAAGGTGAAGTCTGGAGGGTGAATCAGAAGAAGTAGAAGAAGGAGAAGGAGAAGGTGAAGTCTGGAGGGTGAATCAGAAGAAGTAGAAGAAGGAGAAGGAGAAGGTGAAGTCTGGAGGGTGAATCAGAAGAAGCAGAAGAAGGAGAAGGAGAAGGTGAAGTCTGGAGGGAGAAGCAGAAGAAGTAGAAGAAGGAGAAGGAGAAGGTGAAGTCTGGAGGGTGAATCAGAAGAAGTAGAAGAAGGAGAAGGAGAAGGTGAAGTTTGGAGTGTGAATCAGAAGAAGTAGAAGAAGGAGAAGGAGAAGGTGAAGTCTGGAGGGTGAATCAGAAGAAGCAGAAGAAGGAGAAGGAGAAGGTGAAGTCTGGAGGGTGAATCAGAAGAAGTAAAAGAAGGAGAAGGAGAAGGTGTAGTCTGGAGGGTGAATCAGAAGAAGCAGAAGCAGGAGAAGGAGAAGGTGAAGTCTGGAGGGTGAAACAGAAGAAGTAGAAGAAGGAGAAGGAGAAGGTGAAGTCTGGAGGGTGAATCAGAAGAAGCAGAAGAAGGAGAAGGAGAAGGTGAATTCTGGAGGTTGAATCAGAAGAAGCAGAAGAAGTAGAAGGAGACGGTGAAGTCTGGAGGGTGAATCAGAAGAAGTAGAAGAAGGAGAAGGAGAAGGTGAAGTCTGGAGCGTGAATCAGAAGAAGCAGAAGAAGGAGAAGGAGAAGGTGAAGTCAGGAGGGTGAATCAGAAGAGGCGGAAGAAGGAGAAGGAGAAGGTGAAGTCTGGAGGGTGAATCAGAAGAAGCAGAAGAAGGAGAAGGAGAAGGTGAAGACTGGAGGGTGAATCAGAAGAAGTAGAAGAAGGAGAAGGAGAAGGTGAAGTCTGGAGGGTGAATCAGAAGAAGTAGAAGAAGGAGAAGGCGAAGTCTGGAGGGTGAATCAGAAGAAGCAGAAGAAGGAGAAGGAGAAGGTGACGTCTGGAGGGTGAATCAGAAGAATCAGAAGAAGGAGAAGGAGAAGATGATGTCTGGAGGGTGAATCAGAAGATGTATAAGAAGGAGAAGGTGAGGTCTGGAGGGTGAATCAGAAGAAGCAGAAGAAGGAGAAGGAGAAGGTGAAGTCTGAAGGGTGAATCAGAAGAAGCAGAAGAAGGAGAAGGAGAAGGTGAAGTCTGGAGGTGAATCAGAAGAAGCAGAAGAAGGTGAAGGAGAAGGCGAAGTCTGGAGGGTGAATCAGAAGAAGTAGATGAAGGAGAAGGAGAAGGTGAAGTCTGGAGGGTGAATCAGAAGAAGTAGAAGAAGGAGAAGGAGAAGGTGAAGTCTGGAGGCTGAATCAGAAGAAGTAGAAGAAGGAGAAGGAGAAGATGAAGTCTGGAGGGTGAATCAGAAGAAGTAGAAGAAGGAGAAGGAGAAGGTGAAGTCTGGAGGGTGAATCAGAAGATGCAGAAGAAGGAGAAGGAGAAGGTGAAGTCTGGAGGGTGAATCAGAAGAAGCAGAAGAAGGAGAAGGAGAAGGTGAAGTCTGGAGGGTGAATAAGAAGAAGCAGAATAAGAAGGAGAAGGTGAAGTCTGGAGGGTGAATCAGAAGAAGCAGAAGAAGGAGAAGGAGAAGGTGAAGTCTGGAGGGTGAAGCAGAAGAAGGAGAAGAAGGAGAAGGAGAAGGTGAAGTCAGGAGGGTGAATCAGAAGAAGTAGAAGAAGGAGAAGGAGAAGGTGAAGTCAGGAGGGTGAATCAGAAGAAGCAGAAGAAGGGGAAGGAGAAGGTGAAGTCTGGAGGGTGAATCAGAAGAATCAGAAGAAGGAGAAGGAGAAGGTGAAGTCTGGAGGGTGAATCAGAAGAAGCAGAAGAAAGAGAAGGAGAAGGTGAAGTCTGGAGGGTGAAGCAGAAGAAGCAGAAGAAGTAGAAGGAGAAGGTGAAGACTGGAGGGTGAATCAGAAGAAGTAGAAGAAGGAGAAGGAGAAGGTGAAGTCTGGAGGGTGAATCAGAAGAAGTAGAAGAAGGAGAAGGAGAAGGTGAAGTCTGGAGGGTGAATCAGAAGAAGCAGAAGAAGGAGAAGGAGAAGGTGAAGTCTGGAGGGTGAATCAGAAGAAGCAGAAGAAGGAGAAAGCGAAGATGAAGTCTGGAGGGTGAATCAGAAGAAGTAGAAGAAGGAGAAGGAGAAGGTGAGGTCAGGAGGGTGAATCAGAAGAAGCAGAAGAAGGAGAAGGAGAAGGTGAAGTCTGGAGGGTGAATCAGAAGAAGCAGAAGAAGGAGAAGGAGAAGGTGAAGTCTGGAGGGTGAATCAGAAGAAGCAGAAGAAGGAGAAGGAGAAGTTGAGGTCAGGAGGTTGAATCAGAAGAAGCAGAAGAAGGAGAAGGAGAAGGTGAAGTTAGTAGGGTGAATCAGAAGAAGCAGAAGAAGGAGAAGGAGAAGTTGAAGTCAGGGGGGTGAAGCAGAAGAAGTAGAAGAAGGAGAAGGAGAAGGTGAAGTCAGGAAGGTGAAGGAGAAGAAGCAGAAGAAGGAGAAGGAGAAGGTGAAGTCTGGAGGGCGCAGCAGAAGAAGCAGAAGAAGTAGAAGGAGAAGGTGAAGTCTGGAGGGTGAAGCAGAAGAAGCAGAAGAAGGAGAAGGAGAAGGTGAAGTCTGGAGGGTGAATCAGAAGAAGTAGAAGAAGGAGAAGGAGAAGGTGAAGTCAGGAGTGTGAAGCAGAAGAAGCAGAAGAAGGAGAAGGAGAAGGTGAAGTCTGGAGGGAGAATCAGAAGAAGCAGAAGAAGGAGAAGGAGAAGGTGAAGTCTGGAGGGTGAATCAGAAGAAGCAGAAGAAGGAGAAGGAGAAGGTGAGGTCAGGAGGCTGAATCAGAAGAAGCAGAAGAAGGAGAAGGAGAAGATGAAGTTAGGAGGGTGAATCAGAAGAAGCAGAAGAAGGAGAAGGAGAAGGTGAATTAAGGGGATGAAGCAGAAGAAGTAGAAGAAGGAGAACGAGAAGGTGAAGTCAGGAAGGTGAAGCAGAAGAAGCAGAAGAAGGAGAAGGAGAAGGTGAAGTCTGGAGGGCGCAGCAGAAGAAGCTGAATAAGGAGAAGGAGAAGGTGAAGTCTGGAGGGTGAAGCAGAAGAAGCAGAAGAAGGAGAAGGAGAAGGTGAAGTCTGGAGGGTGAATCAGAAGAAGTAGAAGAAGGAGAAGGAGAAGGTGAAGTCAGGAGGGTGAAGCAGAAGAAGCAGAAGAAGGAGAAGGAGAAGGTGAAGTCTGGAGGGTGAAGCAGAAGAAGCAGAAGTGGAAAAGGAGAAGGTGAAGTCTGGAGGGCGAAGCAGAAGCAGCAGAAGAAGGAGAAGGAGAGGGTGCAGTCTGGAGGGTGAAGCAGAAGAAGCAGAAGAAGGAGAAGGCGAAGGTGAAGTCTGGAGGGTGAATCAGAAGAAGTAGAAGAAGGAGAAGGAGAAGGTGAAGTCAGGAGGGTGAAGCAGAAGAAGCAGAATAAGGAGAAGGAGAAGGTGAAGTCTGGAGGGTGAAGCAGAAGAAGCAGAAGAAGGAGAAGGAGAAGGTGAAGTCTGGAGGGTGAAGCAGAAGAAGCAGAAGAAGGAGATGGAGAAGGTGAAGTCAGGATGGTGAATCAGAAGAAGTAGAAGAAGGAGAAGGAGAAGGTGAAGTCTGGAGGGTGAATCAGACGAAGTAGAAGAAGGAGAAGGAGAAGGTGAAGTCTGGAGGGTGAAGCAGAAGAAGCAGAAGATGGAGAAGGAGAAGGTGTAGTCTGGAGGGTGAATCCGAAGAAGTAGACGAAGGAGAAGGAGAAGGTGAAGTCTGGAGGGTGGATCAGAAGAAGCAGAAGGAGAAGGAGAAGGTGAAGTCTGGAGGGTGAATCAGAATAAGTAGAAGAAGGAGAAGGAGAAGGTGAAGTCTGGAGGGTGAATCAGAAGAAGCAGAAGAAGGAGAAGGAGAAGGTGAAGTCTGGAGAGTGAATCAGAAGAAGCAGAAGAAGGAGAAGGAGAAGGAGAAGTCTGGAGGGTGAATCAGAAGAAGCAGAAGAAGGAGCAGGTGAAGTCTGGAGGGTGAATCAGAAGAAGCAGAAGAAGTAGAAGGAGAAGGTGAAGTCTGGATGGTGAATCAGAAGAAGGAGAAGAAGGAGAAGGAGAAGGTGAAGTCTTCTTGGTGAATCAGAAGAAGCAGAAGAAGGAGAAGGAGAAGTTGAAGTCAGGAGGGTGAACCAGAAGAAGCAGAAGAAGGAGAAGGAGAAGGTGAAGTCTGGAGGGTGAATCAGAAGAAGCAGAAGAAGGAGAAGGAGAAGGTGAAGACTGGAGGGTGAATCAGAAGAAGTAGAAGAAGGAGAAGGAGAAGGTGAAGTCTGGAGGGTGAATCAGAAGAAGTAGAAGAAGGAGAAGGAAAAGGCGAAGTCTGGAGGGTGAATCAGAAGAAGCAGAAGAAGGAGAAGGAGAAGGTGAAGTCTGGAGGGTGAATCAGAAGAAGCAGAAGAAGGAGAAGGAGAAGATGAAGTCTGGAGGGTGAATCAGAAGAAGCAGAAGAAGGAGAAGGAGAAGGTGAAGTCTGGAGGGTGAATCAGAAGAAGCAGAAGAAGGAGAAGGAGAAGGTGAAGTCTCGAGGGTGAAGCAGAAGAAGCAGAAGAAGGAGAAGGAGAAGGTGAAGTCTGGAGGGTGAATCAGAAGAAGTAGAAGAAGGAGAAGGAGAAGGTGATGTCTGGGGGGTGAATCAGAAGAAGCAGAAGAAGTAGAAGGAGAAGCTGAAGTCTGGAGGGTGAATCAGAAGAAGTAGAAGAAGGAGAAGGAGAAGGTGATGTCTGGAGGGTGAATCAGAAGAAGCAGAAGAAGGAGAAGGAGAAGGTGAAGACTGGAGGGTGAATCAGAAGAAGTAGAAGAAGAAGGAGAAGGTGAAGTCCGGAGGGTGAATCAGAAGAAGTAGAAGAAGGAGAAGGAGAAGGCGAAGTCTGGAGGGTGAATCAGAAGTAGAAGAAGAAGGAAAAGGAGAAGGTGAAGTCTGGAGGGTGAATCAGAAGAAGCAGAAGAAGGAGAAGGAGAAGGTGAAGTCTGGAGGGTGAATCAGAAGAAGCAGAAGAAGGAGAAGGAGAAGGTGAAGTCTGGAGGGTGAATCAGAAGAAGTAGAAGAAGGAGAAGGAGAAGGTGAAGTCTGGAGGGTGAATCAGAAGAAGCAGAAGAAGGAGAAGGAGAAGGTGAAGTCTGGAGGTTGAATCAGAAGAAGCAGAAGAAGGAGAAGGAGAAGATGAAGTCTGGAGGGTGAATCAGAAGAAGTAGAAGAAGGAGAAGGAGAAGGTGAGGTCTGGAGGGTGAATCAGAAGAAGCAGAAGAAGGAGAAGGAGGAGGTGAAGTCTGAAGGGTGTATCAGAAGAAGCAGAAGAAGGAGAAGGAGAAGGTGAAGTCTGGAGGGTGAATCAGAAGAAGCAGAAAAAGGAGAAGGAGAAGGTGAAGTCTGGAGGGTGAATCAGAAGAAGCAGAAGAAGGAGAAGGAGATGGTGCAGTCTGGAGGGTGAATCAGAAGAAGTAGAAGAAGGAGAAGGAGAAGGTGAAGTCTGGAGGGTGAATCAGAAGAAGTAGAAGAAGGAGAAGGAGAAGGTGATGTCTGGAGGGTGAAGCAGAAGAAGCAGAAGAAGGAGAAGGAGAAGGTGAAGTCTGGAGGGTGAATCAGAAGAAGCAGAATAAGGAGAAGGAGAAGGTGAAGTCTGGAGGGTGAATCAGAAGAAGCAGAAGAAGGAGAAGGAGAAGGTGAAGTTTGGAGGGTGAATCAGAAGAAGTAGAAGAAGGAGAAGGAGAAGGTGAAGTCTGGAGGGTGAAGCAGAAGAAGTAGAAGAAGGAGAAGGAGAAGGTGAAGTCAGGAGGGTGAATCAGAAGAAGTAGAAGAAGGAGAAGGAGAAGGTGGAGTCAGGAGGGTGAATCAGAAGAAGCAGAAGAAGGAGAAGGAGAAGGTGAAGTCTGGAGGGTGAATCAGAAGAATCAGAAGAAGGAGAAGGAGAAGGTGAAGTCTGGAGGGTGAATCAGAAGAAGCAGAAGAAAGAGAAGGAGAAGGTGAAGTCTGGAGGGTGAAGCAGAAGAAGCAGAAGAAGGAGAAGGAGAACGTGAAGACTGGAGGGTGAATCAGAAGAAGTAGAAGAAGGGGAAGGAGAAACTGAAGTCTGGAGGGTGAATCAGAAGAAGTAGAAGAAGGAGAAGGAGAAGGTGAAGTCTGGAGGGTGAATCAGAAGAAGCAGAAGAAGGAGAAGGAGAAGGTGAAGTCTGGAGGGTGAATCAGAAGAAGCAGAAGAAGGAGAAGGAGAAGATGAAGTCTGGAGGGTGAATCAGAAGAAGTAGAAGAAGGAGAAGGAGAAGGTGAGGTCTGGGGGGTGAATCAGAAGAAGCAGAAGAAGGAGAAGGAGAAGGTGAAGTCTGGAGGGTGAATCAGAAGAAGCAGAAGAAGGAGAAGGAGAAGGTGAAGTCTGGAGGGTGAATCAGAAGAAGCAGAAGAAGGAGAAGGAGAAGGTGAAGTCAGGAGGGTGAATCAGAAGAAGCAGAAGAAGGAGAAGGAGAAGGTGAAGTTAGGAGGGTGAATCAGAAGAAGCAGAAGAAGGAGAAGGAGAAGGTGAAGTCAGGGGGGTGAATCAGAAGAAGTAGAAGAAGGAGAAGGAGAAGGTGAAGTCTGGAGGGTGAATCAGAAGAAGTAGAAGAAGGAGAAGGAAAAGGCGAAGTCTGGAGGGTGAATCAGAAGAAGCAGAAGAAGGAGAAGGAGAAGGTGAAGTCTGGAGGGTGAATCAGAAGAAGCAGAAGAAGGAGAAGGAGAAGATGAAGTCTGGAGGGTGAATCAGAAGAAGCAGAAGAAGGAGAAGGAGAAGGTGAAGTCTGGAGGGTGAATCAGAAGAAGCAGAAGAAGGAAAAGGAGAAGGTGAAGTCTCGAGGGTGAAGCAGAAGAAGCAGAAGAAGGAGAAGGAGAAGGTGAAGTCTGGAGGGTGAATCAGAAGAAGTAGAAGAAGGAGAAGGAGAAGGTGATGTCTGGGGGGTGAATCAGAAGAAGCAGAAGAAGTAGAAGGAGAAGCTGAAGTCTGGAGGGTGAATCAGAAGAAGTAGAAGAAGGAGAAGGAGAAGGTGATGTCTGGAGGGTGAATCAGAAGAAGCAGAAGAAGGAGAAGGAGAAGGTGAAGACTGGAGGGTGAATCAGAAGAAGTAGAAGAAGAAGGAGAAGGTGAAGTCCGGAGGGTGAATCAGAAGAAGTAGAAGAAGGAGAAGGAGAAGGCGAAGTCTGGAGGGTGAATCAGAAGTAGAAGAAGAAGGAAAAGGAGAAGGTGAAGTCTGGAGGGTGAATCAGAAGAAGCAGAAGAAGGAGAAGGAGAAGGTGAAGTCTGGAGGGTGAATCAGAAGAAGCAGAAGAAGGAGAAGGAGAAGGTGAAGTCTGGAGGGTGAATCAGAAGAAGTAGAAGAAGGAGAAGGAGAAGGTGAAGTCTGGAGGGTGAATCAGAAGAAGCAGAAGAAGGAGAAGGAGAAGGTGAAGTCTGGAGGTTGAATCAGAAGAAGCAGAAGAAGGAGAAGGAGAAGATGAAGTCTGGAGGGTGAATCAGAAGAAGTAGAAGAAGGAGAAGGAGAAGGTGAGGTCTGGAGGGTGAATCAGAAGAAGCAGAAGAAGGAGAAGGAGAAGGTGAAGTCTGAAGGGTGTATCAGAAGAAGCAGAAGAAGGAGAAGGAGAAGGTGAAGTCTGGAGGGTGAATCAGAAGAAGCAGAAAAAGGAGAAGGAGAAGGTGAAGTCTGGAGGGTGAATCAGAAGAAGCAGAAGAAGGAGAAGGAGATGGTGCAGTCTGGAGGGTGAATCAGAAGAAGTAGAAGAAGGAGAAGGAGAAGGTGAAGTCTGGAGGGTGAATCAGAAGAAGTAGAAGAAGGAGAAGGAGAAGGTGATGTCTGGAGGGTGAAGCAGAAGAAGCAGAAGAAGGAGAAGGAGAAGGTGAAGTCTGGAGGGTGAATCAGAAGAAGCAGAATAAGGAGAAGGAGAAGGTGAAGTCTGGAGGGTGAATCAGAAGAAGCAGAAGAAGGAGAAGGAGAAGGTGAAGTTTGGAGGGTGAATCAGAAGAAGCAGAAGAAGGAGAAGGAGAAGGTGAAGTCTGGAGGGTGAAGCAGAAGAAGTAGAAGAAGGAGAAGGAGAAGGTGAAGTCAGGAGGGTGAATCAGAAGAAGTAGAAGAAGGAGAAGGAGAAGGTGGAGTCAGGAGGGTGAATCAGAAGAAGCAGAAGAAGGAGAAGGAGAAGGTGAAGTCTGGAGGGTGAATCAGAAGAATCAGAAGAAGGAGAAGGAGAAGGTGAAGTCTGGAGGGTGAATCAGAAGAAGCAGAAGAAAGAGAAGGAGAAGGTGAAGTCTGGAGGGTGAAGCAGAAGAAGCAGAAGAAGGAGATGGAGAAGGTGAAGACTGGAGGGTGAATCAGAAGAAGTAGAAGAAGGGGAAGTAGAAACTGAAGTCTGGAGGGTGAATCAGAAGAAGTAGAAGAAGGAGAAGGAGAAGGTGAAGTCTGGAGGGTGAATCAGAAGAAGCAGAAGAAGGAGAAGGAGAAGGTGAAGTCTGGAGGGTGAATCAGAAGAAGCAGAAGAAGGAGAAGGAGAAGATGAAGTCTGGAGGGTGAATCAGAAGAGGTAGAAGAAGGAGAAGGAGAAGGTGAGGTCTGGGGGGTGAATCAGAAGAAGCAGAAGAAGGAGAAGGAGAAGGTGAAGTCTGGAGGGTGAATCAGAAGAAGCAGAAGAAGGAGAAGGAGAAGGTGAAGTCTGGAGGGTGAATCAGAAGAAGCAGAAGAAGGAGAAGGAGAAGGTGAAGTCAGGAGGGTGAATCAGAAGAAGCAGAAGAAGGAGAAGGAGAAGGTGAAGTTAGGAGGGTGAATCAGAAGAAGCAGAAGAAGGAGAAGGAGAAGGTGAAGTCAGGGGGGTGAAGCAGAAGAAGTAGAAGAAGGAAAAGGAGCAGGTGAAGTCTGGAGGGTGAAGCAGAAGAAGCAGAAGAAGGAGAAGGAGAAGGTGAAGTCTGGAGGGCGCAGCAGAAGAAGCAGAAGAAGGAGAAGGAGAAGGTGAAGTCTGGAGGGTGAAGCAGAAGAAGCAGAAGAAGGAGAAGGAGAAGGTGAAGTCTGGAGGGTGAAGCAGAAGAAGCAGAAGAAGGAGAAGGAGAAGGTGAAGTCTGGAGGGTGAAGCAGAGGAAGCAGAAGAAGGAGAAGGAGAAGGTGAAGTCTGGAGGGTGAATCAGAAGAAGTAGAAGAAGGAGAAGGAGAAGGTGAAGTCAGGAGGGTGAAGCAGAAGAAGCAGAAGAAGGAGAAGGAGAAGGTGAAGTCTGGAGGGTGAATCAGAAGAAGCAGAAGAAGGAGAAGGAGAAGGTGAAGTCTGGAGGGTGAATCGGAAGAAGTAGAAGAAGGAGAAGGAGAAGGTGAAGTCTGGAGGGTGAATCAGAAGAAGTAGAAGAAGGAGAAGGAGAAGGTGAAGTCTGGAGGGTGAATCAGAAGAAGCAGAAGAAGGAGAAGGAGAAGGTGAAGTCTGGAGGGTGAATCAGAAGAAGCAGAATAAGGAGAAGGAGAAGGTGAAGTCTGGAGGGTGAATCAGAAGAAGCAGAAGAAGGAGAAGGAGAAGGTGAAGTCTGGAGGGTGAATCAGAAGAAGTAGAAGAAGGAGAAGGAGAAGGTGAAGTCTGGAGGGTGAAGCAGAAGAAGTAGAAGAAGGAGAAGGAGAAGGTGAAGTCAGGAGGGTGAATCAGAAGAAGTAGAAGAAGGAGAAGGAGAAGGTGAAGTCAGGAGGGTGAATCAGAAGATGCAGAAGAAGGAGAAGGAGAAGGTGAAGTCTGGAGGGTGAATCAGAAGAATCAGAAGAAGGAGAAGGAGAAGGTGAAGTCTGGAGGGTGAATCAGAAGAAGCAGAAGAAAGAGAAGGAAAAGGTGAAGTCTGGAGGGTGAAGCAGAAGAAGCAGAAGAAGGAGCAGGAGAAGGTGAAGACTGGAGGGTGAATCAGAAGAAGTAGAAGAAGGAGAAGGAGAAACTGAAGTCTGGAGGGTGAATCAGAAGAAGTAGAAGAAGGAGAAGGAGAAGGTGAAGTCTGGAGGGTGAATCAGAAGAAGCAGAAGAAGGAGAAGGAGAAGGTGAAGTCTGGAGGGTGAATCAGAAGAAGCAGAAGAAGGAGAAGGAGAAGATGAAGTCTGGAGGGTGAATCAGAAGAAGTAGAAGAAGGAGAAGGAGAAGGTGAGGTCTGGGGGGTGAATCAGAAGAAGCAGAAGAAGGAGAAGGAGAAGGTGAAGTCTGGAGGGTGAATCAGAAGAAGCAGAAGAAGGAGAAGGAGAAGGTGAAGTCAGGAGGGTGAATCAGAAGAAGCAGAAGAAGGAGAAGGAGAAGGTGAAGTTAGGAGGGTGAATCAGAAGAAGCAGAAGAAGGAGAAGGAGAAGGTGAAGTCAGGGGGGTGAAGCAGAAGAAGTAGAAGAAGGAGAAGGAGAAGGTGAAGTCTGGAGGGTGAAGCAGAAGAAGCAGAAGAAGGAGAGGGAGAAGGTGAAGTCTGGAGGGTGAATCAGAAGAAGTAGAAGAAGATGAAGAAGAAGGTGAAGTCAGGAGGATGAAGCAAAAGAAGCAGAAGAAGGAGAAGGAGAAGGTGAAGTCTGGAGGGTGAAGCAGAAGAAGCAGAAGAAGGAGAAGGAGAAGGTGAAGTCTGGAGGGCGAAGCAGAAGAAGCAGAAGAAGGAGAAGGAGAAGGTGATGTCTGGAGGGTGAAGCAGAAGAAGTAGAAGAAGATGAAGAAGAAGGTGAAGTCAGGAGGGTGAAGCAGAAGAAGCAGAAGAAGGAGAAGGAGAAGGTGAAGTCTGGAGGGTGAAGCAGAAGAAGCAGAAGAAGGAGAAGGAGAAGGTGAAGTCTGGAGGGCGAAGCAGAAGAAGCAGAAGAAGGAGAAGGAGAAGGTGAAGTCTGGAGGGTGAAGCAGAAGAAGCAGAAGAAGGAGAAGGAGAAGGTGAAGTCTGGAGGGTGAATCAGAAGAAGCAGAAGAAGGAGAAGGAGAAGATGAAGTCTGGAGGGTGAATCAGAAGAAGTAGAAGAAGGAGAAGGAGAAGGTGAGGTCTGGGGGGTGAATCAGAAGAAGCAGAAGAAGGAGAAGGAGAAGGTGAAGTCTGGAGGGTGAATCAGAAGAAGCAGAAGAAGGAGAAGGAGATGGTGCAGTATGGAGGGTGAATCAGAAGAAGTAGAAGAAGGAGAAGGAGAAGGTGAAGTCTGGAGGGTGAATCAGAAGAAGTAGAAGAAGGAGAAGGAGAAGGTGATGTCTGGAGGGTGAAGCAGAAGAAGCAGAAGAAGGAGAAGGAGAAGGTGAAGTCTGGAGGGTGAATCAGAAGAAGCAGAATAAGGAGAAGGAGAAGATGAAGTCTGGAGGGTGAATCAGAAGAAGCAGAAGAAGGAGAAGGAGAAGGTGAAGTTTGGAGGGTGAATCAGAAGAAGTAGAAGAAGGAGAAGGAGAAGGTGAAGTCTGGAGGGTGAAGCAGAAGAAGTAGAAGAAGGAGAAGGAGAACGTGAAGTCAGGAGGGTGAATCAGAAGAAGTAGAAGAAGGAGAAGGAGAAGGTGGAGTCAGGAGGGTGAATCAGAAGAAGCAGAAGAAGGAGAAGGAGAAGGTGAGATCAGGAGGGTGAATCAGAAGAATCAGAAGAAGGAGAAGGAGAAGGTGAAGTCTGGAGGGTGAATCAGAAGAAGCAGAAGAAAGAGAAGGAGAAGGTGAAGTCTGGAGGGTGAAGCAGAAGAAGCAGAAGAAGGAGAAGGAGAAGGTGAAGACTGGAGGGTGAATCAGAAGAAGTAGAAGAAGGGGAAGGAGAAACTGAAGTCTGGAGGGTGAATCAGAAGAAGTAGAAGAAGGAGAAGGAGAAGGTGAAGTCTGGAGGGTGAATCAGAAGAAGCAGAAGAAGGAGAAGGAGAAGGTGAAGTCTGGAGGGTGAATCAGAAGAAGCAGAAGAAGGAGAAGGAGAAGATGAAGTCTGGAGGGTGAATCAGAAGAAGTAGAAGAAGGAGAAGGAGAAGGTGAGGTCTGGGGGGTGAATCAGAAGAAGCAGAAGAAGGAGAAGGAGAAGGTGAAGTCTGGAGGTTGAATCAGAAGAAGCAGAAGAAGGAGAAGGAGAAGATGAAGTCTGGAGGGTGAATCAGAAGAAGTAGAAGAAGGAGAAGGAGAAGGTGAGGTCTGGAGGGTGAATCAGAAGAAGCAGAAGAAGGAGAAGGAGAAGGTGAAGTCTGAAGGGTGTATCAGAAGAAGCAGAAGAAGGAGAAGGAGAAGGTGAAGTCTGGAGGGTGAATCAGAAGAAGCAGAAAAAGGAGAAGGAGAAGGTGAAGTCTGGAGGGTGAATCAGAAGAAGCAGAAGAAGGAGAAGGAGATGGTGCAGTCTGGAGGGTGAATCAGAAGAAGTAGAAGAAGGAGAAGGAGAAGGTGAAGTCTGGAGGGTGAATCAGAAGAAGTAGAAGAAGGAGAAGGAGAAGGTGATGTCTGGAGGGTGAAGCAGAAGAAGCAGAAGAAGGAGAAGGAGAAGGTGAAGTCTGGAGGGTGAATCAGAAGAAGCAGAATAAGGAGAAGGAGAAGGTGAAGTCTGGAGGGTGAATCAGAAGAAGCAGAAGAAGGAGAAGGAGAAGGTGAAGTTTGGAGGGTGAATCAGAAGAAGCAGAAGAAGGAGAAGGAGAAGGTGAAGTCTGGAGGGTGAAGCAGAAGAAGTAGAAGAAGGAGAAGGAGAAGGTGAAGTCAGGAGGGTGAATCAGAAGAAGTAGAAGAAGGAGAAGGAGAAGGTGGAGTCAGGAGGGTGAATCAGAAGAAGCAGAAGAAGGAGAAGGAGAAGGTGAAGTCTGGAGGGTGAATCAGAAGAATCAGAAGAAGGAGAAGGAGAAGGTGAAGTCTGGAGGGTGAATCAGAAGAAGCAGAAGAAAGAGAAGGAGAAGGTGAAGTCTGGAGGGTGAAGCAGAAGAAGCAGAAGAAGGAGATGGAGAAGGTGAAGACTGGAGGGTGAATCAGAAGAAGTAGAAGAAGGGGAAGGAGAAACTGAAGTCTGGAGGGTGAATCAGAAGAAGTAGAAGAAGGAGAAGGAGAAGGTGAAGTCTGGAGGGTGAATCAGAAGAAGCAGAAGAAGGAGAAGGAGAAGGTGAAGTCTGGAGGGTGAATCAGAAGAAGCAGAAGAAGGAGAAGGAGAAGATGAAGTCTGGAGGGTGAATCAGAAGAGGTAGAAGAAGGAGAAGGAGAAGGTGAGGTCTGGGGGGTGAATCAGAAGAAGCAGAAGAAGGAGAAGGAGAAGGTGAAGTCTGGAGGGTGAATCAGAAGAAGCAGAAGAAGGAGAAGGAGAAGGTGAAGTCTGGAGGGTGAATCAGAAGAAGCAGAAGAAGGAGAAGGAGAAGGTGAAGTCAGGAGGGTGAATCAGAAGAAGCAGAAGAAGGAGAAGGAGAAGGTGAAGTTAGGAGGGTGAATCAGAAGAAGCAGAAGAAGGAGAAGGAGAAGGTGAAGTCAGGGGGGTGAAGCAGAAGAAGTAGAAGAAGGAAAAGGAGCAGGTGAAGTCTGGAGGGTGAAGCAGAAGAAGCAGAAGAAGGAGAAGGAGAAGGTGAAGTCTGGAGGGCGCAGCAGAAGAAGCAGAAGAAGGAGAAGGAGAAGGTGAAGTCTGGAGGGTGAAGCAGAAGAAGCAGAAGAAGGAGAAGGAGAAGGTGAAGTCTGGAGGGTGAAGCAGAAGAAGCAGAAGAAGGAGAAGGAGAAGGTGAAGTCTGGAGGGTGAAGCAGAGGAAGCAGAAGAAGGAGAAGGAGAAGGTGAAGTCTGGAGGGTGAATCAGAAGAAGTAGAAGAAGGAGAAGGAGAAGGTGAAGTCAGGAGGGTGAAGCAGAAGAAGCAGAAGAAGGAGAAGGAGAAGGTGAAGTCTGGAGGGTGAATCAGAAGAAGCAGAAGAAGGAGAAGGAGAAGGTGAAGTCTGGAGGGTGAATCGGAAGAAGTAGAAGAAGGAGAAGGAGAAGGTGAAGTCTGGAGGGTGAATCAGAAGAAGTAGAAGAAGGAGAAGGAGAAGGTGAAGTCTGGAGGGTGAATCAGAAGAAGCAGAAGAAGGAGAAGGAGAAGGTGAAGTCTGGAGGGTGAATCAGAAGAAGCAGAATAAGGAGAAGGAGAAGGTGAAGTCTGGAGGGTGAATCAGAAGAAGCAGAAGAAGGAGAAGGAGAAGGTGAAGTCTGGAGGGTGAATCAGAAGAAGTAGAAGAAGGAGAAGGAGAAGGTGAAGTCTGGAGGGTGAAGCAGAAGAAGTAGAAGAAGGAGAAGGAGAAGGTGAAGTCAGGAGGGTGAATCAGAAGAAGTAGAAGAAGGAGAAGGAGAAGGTGAAGTCAGGAGGGTGAATCAGAAGATGCAGAAGAAGGAGAAGGAGAAGGTGAAGTCTGGAGGGTGAATCAGAAGAATCAGAAGAAGGAGAAGGAGAAGGTGAAGTCTGGAGGGTGATTCAGAAGAAGCAGAAGAAAGAGAAGGAAAAGGTGAAGTCTGGAGGGTGAAGCAGAAGAAGCAGAAGAAGGAGCAGGAGAAGGTGAAGACTGGAGGGTGAATCAGAAGAAGTAGAAGAAGGAGAAGGAGAAACTGAAGTCTGGAGGGTGAATCAGAAGAAGTAGAAGAAGGAGAAGGAGAAGGTGAAGTCTGGAGGGTGAATCAGAAGAAGCAGAAGAAGGAGAAGGAGAAGGTGAAGTCTGGAGGGTGAATCAGAAGAAGCAGAAGAAGGAGAAGGAGAAGATGAAGTCTGGAGGGTGAATCAGAAGAAGTAGAAGAAGGAGAAGGAGAAGGTGAGGTCTGGGGGGTGAATCAGAAGAAGCAGAAGAAGGAGAAGGAGAAGGTGAAGTCTGGAGGGTGAATCAGAAGAAGCAGAAGAAGGAGAAGGAGAAGGTGAAGTCAGGAGGGTGAATCAGAAGAAGCAGAAGAAGGAGAAGGAGAAGGTGAAGTTAGGAGGGTGAATCAGAAGAAGCAGAAGAAGGAGAAGGAGAAGGTGAAGTCAGGGGGGTGAAGCAGAAGAAGTAGAAGAAGGAGAAGGAGAAGGTGAAGTCTGGAGGGTGAAGCAGAAGAAGCAGAAGAAGGAGAGGGAGAAGGTGAAGTCTGGAGGGTGAATCAGAAGAAGTAGAAGAAGATGAAGAAGAAGGTGAAGTCAGGAGGGTGAAGCAAAAGAAGCAGAAGAAGGAGAAGGAGAAGGTGAAGTCTGGAGGGTGAAGCAGAAGAAGCAGAAGAAGGAGAAGGAGAAGGTGAAGTCTGGAGGGCGAAGCAGAAGAAGCAGAAGAAGGAGAAGGAGAAGGTGATGTCTGGAGGGTGAAGCAGAAGAAGTAGAAGAAGATGAAGAAGAAGGTGAAGTCAGGAGGGTGAAGCAGAAGAAGCAGAAGAAGGAGAAGGAGAAGGTGAAGTCTGGAGGGTGAAGCAGAAGAAGCAGAAGAAGGAGAAGGAGAAGGTGAAGTCTGGAGGGCGAAGCAGAAGAAGCAGAAGAAGGAGAAGGAGAAGGTGAAGTCTGGAGGGTGAAGCAGAAGAAGCAGAAGAAGGAGAAGGAGAAGGTGAAGTCTGGAGGGTGAATCAGAAGAAGCAGAAGAAGGAGAAGGAGAAGATGAAGTCTGGAGGGTGAATCAGAAGAAGTAGAAGAAGGAGAAGGAGAAGGTGAGGTCTGGGGGGTGAATCAGAAGAAGCAGAAGAAGGAGAAGGAGAAGGTGAAGTCTGGAGGGTGAATCAGAAGAAGCAGAAGAAGGAGAAGGAGATGGTGCAGTCTGGAGGGTGAATCAGAAGAAGTAGAAGAAGGAGAAGGAGAAGGTGAAGTCTGGAGGGTGAATCAGAAGAAGTAGAAGAAGGAGAAGGAGAAGGTGATGTCTGGAGGGTGAAGCAGAAGAAGCAGAAGAAGGAGAAGGAGAAGGTGAAGTCTGGAGGGTGAATCAGAAGAAGCAGAATAAGGAGAAGGAGAAGATGAAGTCTGGAGGGTGAATCAGAAGAAGCAGAAGAAGGAGAAGGAGAAGGTGAAGTTTGGAGGGTGAATCAGAAGAAGTAGAAGAAGGAGAAGGAGAAGGTGAAGTCTGGAGGGTGAAGCAGAAGAAGTAGAAGAAGGAGAAGGAGAACGTGAAGTCAGGAGGGTGAATCAGAAGAAGTAGAAGAAGGAGAAGGAGAAGGTGGAGTCAGGAGGGTGAATCAGAAGAAGCAGAAGAAGGAGAAGGAGAAGGTGAGATCAGGAGGGTGAATCAGAAGAATCAGAAGAAGGAGAAGGAGAAGGTGAAGTCTGGAGGGTGAATCAGAAGAAGCAGAAGAAAGAGAAGGAGAAGGTGAAGTCTGGAGGGTGAAGCAGAAGAAGCAGAAGAAGGAGAAGGAGAAGGTGAAGACTGGAGGGTGAATCAGAAGAAGTAGAAGAAGGGGAAGGAGAAACTGAAGTCTGGAGGGTGAATCAGAAGAAGTAGAAGAAGGAGAAGGAGAAGGTGAAGTCTGGAGGGTGAATCAGAAGAAGCAGAAGAAGGAGAAGGAGAAGGTGAAGTCTGGAGGGTGAATCAGAAGAAGCAGAAGAAGGAGAAGGAGAAGATGAAGTCTGGAGGGTGAATCAGAAGAAGTAGAAGAAGGAGAAGGAGAAGGTGAGGTCTGGGGGGTGAATCAGAAGAAGCAGAAGAAGGAGAAGGAGAAGGTGAAGTCTGGAGGGTGAATCAGAAGAAGCAGAAGAAGGAGAAGGAGAAGGTGAAGTCAGGAGGGTGAATCAGAAGAAGCAGAAGAAGGAGAAGGAGAAGGTGAAGTTAGGAGGGTGAATCAGAAGAAGCAGAAGAAGGAGAAGGAGAAGGTGAAGTCAGGGGGGTGAAGCAGAAGAAGTAGAAGAAGGAGAAGGAGCAGGTGAAGTCTGGAGGGTGAAGCAGAAGAAGCAGAAGAAGGAGAAGGAGAAGGTGAAGTCTGGAGGGCGCAGCAGAAGAAGCAGAAGAAGGAGAAGGAGAAGGTGAAGTCTGGAGGGTGAAGCTGAAGAAGCAGAAGAAGGAGAAGGAGAAGGTGAAGTCTGGAGGGTGAAGCAGAAGAAGCAGAAGAAGGAGAAGGAGAAGGTGAAGTCTGGAGGGTGAAGCAGAGGAAGCAGAAGAAGGAGAAGGAGAAGTTGAAGTCTGGAGGGTGAATCAGAAGAAGTAGAAGAAGGAGAAGGAGAAGGTGAAGTCAGGAGGGTGAAGCAGAAGAAGCAGAAGAAGGAGAAGGAGAAGGTGAAGTCTGGAGGGTGAATCAGAAGAAGCAGAAGAAGGAGAAGGAGAAGGTGAAGTCTGGAGGGTGAATCGGAAGAAGTAGAAGAAGGAGAAGGAGAAGGTGAAGTCTGGAGGGTGAATCAGAAGAAGTAGAAGAAGGAGAAGGAGAAGGTGAAGTCTGGAGGGTGAATCAGAAGAAGCAGAAGAAGGAGAAGGAGAAGGTGAAGTCTGGAGGGTGAATCAGAAGAAGCAGAATAAGGAGAAGGAGAAGGTGAAGTCTGGAGGGTGAATCAGAAGAAGCAGAAGAAGGAGAAGGAGAAGGTGAAGTCTGGAGGGTGAATCAGAAGAAGTAGAAGAAGGAGAAGGAGAAGGTGAAGTCTGGAGGGTGAAGCAGAAGAAGTAGAAGAAGGAGAAGGAGAAGGTGAAGTCAGGAGGGTGAATCAGAAGAAGTAGAAGAAGGAGAAGGAGAAGGTGAAGTCAGGAGGGTGAATCAGAAGAAGCAGAAGAAGAGAAGGAGAAGGTGAAGTCTGGAGGGTGAATCAGAAGAATCAGAAGAAGGAGAAGGAGAAGGTGAAGTCTGGAGGGTGAATCAAAAGAAGCAGAAGAAAGAGAAGGAAAAGGTGAAGTCTGGAGGGTGAATCAGAAGAAGTAGAAGAAGGAGAAGGAGAAGGTGAAGTCTGGAGGGTGAATCAGAAGAAGCAGAAGAAGGAGAAGGAGAAGGTGAAGTCTGGAGGGTGAATCAGAAGAAGCAGAAGAAGGAGAAGGAGAAGATGAAGTCTGGAGGGTGAATCAGAAGAAGTAGAAGAAGGAGAAGGAGAAGGTGAGGTCTGGGGGGTGAATCAGAAGAAGTAGAAGAAGGAGAAGGAGAAGGTGAAGTCAGGAGGGTGAATCAGAAGAAGCAGAAGAAGAGAAGGAGAAGGTGAAGTCTGGAGGGTGAAGCAGAAGAAGCAGAAGAAGGAGAAGGAGAAGATGAAGACTGGAGGGTGAATCAGAAGAAGTAGAAGAAGGAGAAGGAGAAACTGAAGTCTGGAGGGTGAATCAGAAGAAGTAGAAGAAGGAGAAGGAGAAGGTGAAGTCTGGAGGGTGAATCAGAAGAAGCAGAAGAAGGAGAAGGAGAAGGTGAAGTCTGGAGGGTGAATCAGAAGAAGCAGAAGAAGGAGAAGGAGAAGATGAAGTCTGGAGGGTGAATCAGAAGAAGTAGAAGAAGGAGAAGGAGAAGGTGAGGTCTGGGGGGTGAATCAGAAGAAGCAGAAGAAGGAGAAGGAGAAGGTGAAGTCTGGAGGGTGAATCAGAAGAAGCAGAAGAAGGAGAAGGAGAAGGTGAAGTCAGGAGGGTGAATCAGAAGAAGCAGAAGAAGGAGAAGGAGAAGGTGAAGTTAGGAGGGTGAATCAGAAGAAGCAGATGAAGGAGAAGGAGAAGGTGAAGTCAGGGGGGTGAAGCAGAAGAAGTAGAAGAAGGAGAAGGAGAAGGTGAAGTCTGGAGGGTGAAGCAGAAGAAGCAGAAGAAGGAGAGGGAGAAGGTGAAGTCTGGAGGGTGAATCAGAAGAAGTAGAAGAAGATGAAGAAGAAGGTGAAGTCAGGAGGGTGAAGCAAAAGAAGCAGAAAGAAGGAGAAGGAGAAGGTGAAGTCTGGAGGGTGAAGCAGAAGAAGCAGAAGAAGGAGAAGGAGAAGGTGAAGTCTGGAGGGCGAAGCAGAAGAAGCAGAAGAAGGAGAAGGAGAAGGTGAAGTGTGGAGGGTGAAGCAGAAGAAGGAGAAGAAGATGAAGAAGAAGGTGAAGTCAGGAGGGTGAAGCAGAAGAAGCAGAAGAAGGAGAAGGAGAAGGTGAAGTCTGGAGGGTGAAGCAGAAGAAGCAGAAGAAGGAGAAGGAGAAGGTGAAGTCTGGAGGGCGAAGCAGAAGAAGCAGAAGAAGGAGAAGGAGAAGGTGAAGTCTGGAGGGTGAAGCAGAAGAAGCAGAAGAAGGAGAAGGAGAAGGTGAAGTCTGGAGGGTGAATCAGAAGAAGCAGAAGAAGGAGAAGGAGAAGATGAAGTCTGGAGGGTGAATCAGAAGAAGTAGAAGAAGGAGAAGGAGAAGGTGAGGTCTGGGGGGTGAATCAGAAGAAGCAGAAGAAGGAGAAGGAGAAGGTGAAGTCTGGAGGGTGAATCAGAAGAAGCAGAAGAAGGAGAAGGAGAAGGTGAAGTCTGGAGGGTGAAGCAGAAGAAGTAGAAGAAGGAGAAGGAGAAGGTGAAGTCTGGAGGGTGAAGCAGAAGAAGCAGAAGAAGGAGAGGGAGAAGGTGAAGTCTGGAGGGTGAATCAGAAGAAGTAGAAGAAGATGAAGAAGAAGGTGAAGTCAGGAGGGTGAAGCAAAAGAAGCAGAAAGAAGGAGAAGGAGAAGGTGAAGTCTGGAGGGTGAAGCAGAAGAAGCAGAAGAAGGAGAAGGAGAAGGTGAAGTCTGGAGGGCGAAGCAGAAGAAGCAGAAGAAGGAGAAGGAGAAGGTGAAGTCTGGAGGGTGAAGCAGAAGAAGGAGAAGAAGATGAAGAAGAAGGTGAAGTCAGGAGGGTGAAGCAGAAGAAGCAGAAGAAGGAGAAGGAGAAGGTGAAGTCTGGAGGGTGAAGCAGAAGAAGCAGAAGAAGGAGAAGGAGAAGGTGAAGTCTGGAGGGCGAAGCAGAAGAAGCAGAAGAAGGAGAAGGAGAAGGTGAAGTCTGGAGGGTGAAGCAGAAGAAGCAGAAGAAGGAGAAGGAGAAGGTGAAGTCTGGAGGGTGAATCAGAAGAAGCAGAAGAAGGAGAAGGAGAAGATGAAGTCTGGAGGGTGAATCAGAAGAAGTAGAAGAAGGAGAAGGAGAAGGTGAGGTCTGGGGGGTGAATCAGAAGAAGCAGAAGAAGGAGAAGGAGAAGGTGAAGTCTGGAGGGTGAATCAGAAGAAGCAGAAGAAGGAGAAGGAGAAGGTGAATTAAGGGGATGAAGCAGAAGAAGTAGAAGAAGGAGAACGAGAAGGTGAAGTCAGGAAGGTGAAGCAGAAGAAGCAGAAGAAGGAGAAGGAGAAGGTGAAGTCTGGAGGGCGCAGCAGAAGAAGCTGAATAAGGAGAAGGAGAAGGTGAAGTCTGGAGGGTGAAGCAGAAGAAGCAGAAGAAGGAGAAGGAGAAGGTGAAGTCTGGAGGGTGAATCAGAAGAAGTAGAAGAAGGAGAAGGAGAAGGTGAAGTCAGGAGGGTGAAGCAGAAGAAGCAGAAGAAGGAGAAGGAGAAGGTGAAGTCTGGAGGGTGAAGCAGAAGAAGCAGAAGTGGAAAAGGAGAAGGTGAAGTCTGGAGGGCGAAGCAGAAGAAGCAGAAGAAGGAGAAGGAGAGGGTGCAGTCTGGAGGGTGAAGCAGAAGAAGCAGAAGAAGGAGAAGGCGAAGGTGAAGTCTGGAGGGTGAATCAGAAGAAGTAGAAGAAGGAGAAGGAGAAGGTGAAGTCAGGAGGGTGAAGCAGAAGAAGCAGAATAAGGAGAAGGAGAAGGTGAAGTCTGGAGGGTGAAGCAGAAGAAGCAGAAGAAGGAGAAGGAGAAGGTGAAGTCTGGAGGGTGAAGCAGAAGAAGCAGAAGAAGGAGATGGAGAAGGTGAAGTCAGGATGGTGAATCAGAAGAAGTAGAAGAAGGAGAAGGAGAAGGTGAAGTCTGGAGGGTGAATCAGACGAAGTAGAAGAAGGAGAAGGAGAAGGTGAAGTCTGGAGGGTGAAGCAGAAGAAGCAGAAGAAGGAGAAGGAGAAGGTGTAGTCTGGAGGGTGAATCCGAAGAAGTAGACGAAGGAGAAGGAGAAGGTGAAGTCTGGAGGGTGGATCAGAAGAAGCAGAAGGAGAAGGAGAAGGTGAAGTCTGGAGGGTGAATCAGAAGAAGTAGAAGAAGGAGAAGGAGAAGGTGAAGTCTGGAGGGTGAATCAGAAGAAGCAGAAGAAGGAGAAGGAGAAGGTGAAGTCTGGAGAGTGAATCAGAAGAAGCAGAAGAAGGAGAAGGAGAAGGAGAAGTCTGGAGGGTGAATCAGAAGAAGCAGAAGAAGGAGCAGGTGAAGTCTGGAGGGTGAATCAGAAGAAGCAGAAGAAGTAGAAGGAGAAGGTGAAGTCTGGATGGTGAATCAGAAGAAGGAGAAGAAGGAGAAGGAGAAGGTGAAGTCTGGAGGGTGAATCAGAAGAAGCAGAAGAAGGAGAAGGAGAAGTTGAAGTCAGGAGGGTGAACCAGAAGAAGCAGAAGAAGGAGAAGGAGAAGGTGAAGTCTGGAGGGTGAATCAGAAGAAGCAGAAGAAGGAGAAGGAGAAGGTGAAGACTGGAGGGTGAATCAGAAGAAGTAGAAGAAGGAGAAGGAGAAGGTGAAGTCTGGAGGGTGAATCAGAAGAAGTAGAAGAAGGAGAAGGAAAAGGCGAAGTCTGGAGGGTGAATCAGAAGAAGCAGAAGAAGGAGAAGGAGAAGGTGAAGTCTGGAGGGTGAATCAGAAGAAGCAGAAGAAGGAGAAGGAGAAGATGAAGTCTGGAGGGTGAATCAGAAGAAGCAGAAGAAGGAGAAGGAGAAGGTGAAGTCTGGAGGGTGAATCAGAAGAAGCAGAAGAAGGAGAAGGAGAAGGTGAAGTCTCGAGGGTGAAGCAGAAGAAGCAGAAGAAGGAGAAGGAGAAGGTGAAGTCTGGAGGGTGAATCAGAAGAAGTAGAAGAAGGAGAAGGAGAAGGTGATGTCTGGGGGGTGAATCAGAAGAAGCAGAAGAAGTAGAAGGAGAAGCTGAAGTCTGGAGGGTGAATCAGAAGAAGTAGAAGAAGGAGAAGGAGAAGGTGATGTCTGGAGGGTGAATCAGAAGAAGCAGAAGAAGGAGAAGGAGAAGGTGAAGATTGGAGGGTGAATCAGAAGAAGTAGAAGAAGAAGGAGAAGGTGAAGTCCGGAGGGTGAATCAGAAGAAGTAGAAGAAGGAGAAGGAGAAGGCGAAGTCTGGAGGGTGAATCAGAAGTAGAAGAAGAAGGAAAAGGAGAAGGTGAAGTCTGGAGGGTGAATCAGAAGAAGCAGAAGAAGGAGAAGGAGAAGGTGAAGTCTGGAGGGTGAATCAGAAGAAGCAGAAGAAGGAGAAGGAGAAGGTGAAGTCTGGAGGGTGAATCAGAAGAAGTAGAAGAAGGAGAAGGAGAAGGTGAAGTCTGGAGGGTGAATCAGAAGAAGCAGAAGAAGGAGAAGGAGAAGGTGAAGTCTGGAGGTTGAATCAGAAGAAGCAGAAGAAGGAGAAGGAGAAGATGAAGTCTGGAGGGTGAATCAGAAGAAGTAGAAGAAGGAGAAGGAGAAGGTGAGGTCTGGAGGGTGAATCAGAAGAAGCAGAAGAAGGAGAAGGAGAAGGTGAAGTCTGAAGGGTGTATCAGAAGAAGCAGAAGAAGGAGAAGGAGAAGGTGAAGTCTGGAGGGTGAATCAGAAGAAGCAGAAAAAGGAGAAGGAGAAGGTGAAGTCTGGAGGGTGAATCAGAAGAAGCAGAAGAAGGAGAAGGAGATGGTGCAGTCTGGAGGGTGAATCAGAAGAAGTAGAAGAAGGAGAAGGAGAAGGTGAAGTCTGGAGGGTGAATCAGAAGAAGTAGAAGAAGGAGAAGGAGAAGGTGATGTCTGGAGGGTGAAGCAGAAGAAGCAGAAGAAGGAGAAGGAGAAGGTGAAGTCTGGAGGGTGAATCAGAAGAAGCAGAATAAGGAGAAGGAGAAGGTGAAGTCTGGAGGGTGAATCAGAAGAAGCAGAAGAAGGAGAAGGAGAAGGTGAAGTTTGGAGGGTGAATCAGAAGAAGTAGAAGAAGGAGAAGGAGAAGGTGAAGTCTGGAGGGTGAAGCAGAAGAAGTAGAAGAAGGAGAAGGAGAAGGTGAAGTCAGGAGGGTGAATCAGAAGAAGTAGAAGAAGGAGAAGGAGAAGGTGGAGTCAGGAGGGTGAATCAGAAGAAGCAGAAGAAGGAGAAGGAGAAGGTGAAGTCTGGAGGGTGAATCAGAAGAATCAGAAGAAGGAGAAGGAGAAGGTGAAGTCTGGAGGGTGAATCAGAAGAAGCAGAAGAAAGAGAAGGAGAAGGTGAAGTCTGGAGGGTGAAGCAGAAGAAGCAGAAGAAGGAGAAGGAGAACGTGAAGACTGGAGGGTGAATCAGAAGAAGTAGAAGAAGGGGAAGGAGAAACTGAAGTCTGGAGGGTGAATCAGAAGAAGTAGAAGAAGGAGAAGGAGAAGGTGAAGTCTGGAGGGTGAATCAGAAGAAGCAGAAGAAGGAGAAGGGGAAGGTGAAGTCTGGAGGGTGAATCAGAAGAAGCAGAAGAAGGAGAAGGAGAAGATGAAGTCTGGAGGGTGAATCAGAAGAAGTAGAAGAAGGAGAAGGAGAAGGTGAGGTCTGGGGGGTGAATCAGAAGAAGCAGAAGAAGGAGAAGGAGAAGGTGAAGTCTGGAGGGTGAATCAGAAGAAGCAGAAGAAGGAGAAGGAGAAGGTGAAGTCTGGAGGGTGAATCAGAAGAAGCAGAAGAAGGAGAAGGAGAAGGTGAAGTCAGGAGGGTGAATCAGAAGAAGCAGAAGAAGGAGAAGGAGAAGGTGAAGTTAGGAGGGTGAATCAGAAGAAGCAGAAGAAGGAGAAGGAGAAGATGAAGTCTGGAGGGTGAATCAGAAGAAGCAGAAGAAGGAGAAGGAAAAGGCGAAGTCTGGAGGGTGAATCAGAAGAAGCAGAAGAAGGAGAAAGAGAAGGTGAAGTCTGGAGGGTGAATCAGAAGAAGCAGAAGAAGGAGAAGGAGAAGATGAAGTCTGGAGGGTGAATCAGAAGAAGCAGAAGAAGGAGAAGGAGAAGGTGAAGTCTGGAGGGTGAATCAGAAGAAGCAGAAGAAGGAGAAGGAGAAGGTGAAGTCTCGAGGGTGAAGCAGAAGAAGCAGAAGAAGGAGAAGGAGAAGGTGAAGTCTGGAGGGTGAATCAGAAGAAGTAGAAGAAGGAGAAGGAGAAGGTGATGTCTGGGGGGTGAATCAGAAGAAGCAGAAGAAGTAGAAGGAGAAGCTGAAGTCTGGAGGGTGAATCAGAAGAAGTAGAAGAAGGAGAAGGAGAAGGTGATGTCTGGAGGGTGAATCAGAAGAAGCAGAAGAAGGAGAAGGAGAAGGTGAAGACTGGAGGGTGAATCAGAAGAAGTAGAAGAAGAAGGAGAAGGTGAAGTCCGGAGGGTGAATCAGAAGAAGTAGAAGAAGGAGAAGGAGAAGGCGAAGTCTGGAGGGTGAATCAGAAGTAGAAGAAGAAGGAAAAGGAGAAGGTGAAGTCTGGAGGGTGAATCAGAAGAAGCAGAAGAAGGAGAAGGAGAAGGTGAAGTCTGGAGGGTGAATCAGAAGAAGCAGAAGAAGGAGAAGGAGAAGGTGAAGTCTGGAGGGTGAATCAGAAGAAGTAGAAGAAGGAGAAGGAGAAGGTGAAGTCTGGAGGGTGAATCAGAAGAAGCAGAAGAAGGAGAAGGAGAAGGTGAAGTCTGGAGGTTGAATCAGAAGAAGCAGAAGAAGGAGAAGGAGAAGATGAAGTCTGGAGGGTGAATCAGAAGAAGTAGAAGAAGGAGAAGGAGAAGGTGAGGTCTGGAGGGTGAATCAGAAGAAGCAGAAGAAGGAGAAGGAGAAGGTGAAGTCTGAAGGGTGTATCAGAAGAAGCAGAAGAAGGAGAAGGAGAAGGTGAAGTCTGGAGGGTGAATCAGAAGAAGCAGAAAAAGGAGAAGGAGAAGGTGAAGTCTGGAGGGTGAATCAGAAGAAGCAGAAGAAGGAGAAGGAGATGGTGCAGTGTGGAGGGTGAATCAGAAGAAGTAGAAGAAGGAGAAGGAGAAGGTGAAGTCTGGAGGGTGAATCAGAAGAAGTAGAAGAAGGAGAAGGAGAAGGTGATGTCTGGAGGGTGAAGCAGAAGAAGCAGAAGAAGGAGAAGGAGAAGGTGAAGTCTGGAGGGTGAATCAGAAGAAGCAGAATAAGGAGAAGGAGAAGGTGAAGTCTGGAGGGTGAATCAGAAGAAGCAGAAGAAGGAGAAGGAGAAGGTGAAGTTTGGAGGGTGAATCAGAAGAAGCAGAAGAAGGAGAAGGAGAAGGTGAAGTCTGGAGGGTGAAGCAGAAGAAGTAGAAGAAGGAGAAGGAGAAGGTGAAGTCAGGAGGGTGAATCAGAAGAAGTAGAAGAAGGAGAAGGAGAAGGTGGAGTCAGGAGGGTGAATCAGAAGAAGCAGAAGAAGGAGAAGGAGAAGGTGAAGTCTGGAGGGTGAATCAGAAGAATCAGAAGAAGGAGAAGGAGAAGGTGAAGTCTGGAGGGTGAATCAGAAGAAGCAGAAGAAAGAGAAGGAGAAGGTGAAGTCTGGAGGGTGAAGCAGAAGAAGCAGAAGAAGGAGATGGAGAAGGTGAAGACTGGAGGGTGAATCAGAAGAAGTAGAAGAAGGGGAAGGAGAAACTGAAGTCTGGAGGGTGAATCAGAAGAAGTAGAAGAAGGAGAAGGAGAAGGTGAAGTCTGGAGGGTGAATCAGAAGAAGCAGAAGAAGGAGAAGGAGAAGGTGAAGTCTGGAGGGTGAATCAGAAGAAGCAGAAGAAGGAGAAGGAGAAGATGAAGTCTGGAGGGTGAATCAGAAGAAGTAGAAGAAGGAGAAGGAGAAGGTGAGGTCTGGGGGGTGAATCAGAAGAAGCAGAAGAAGGAGAAGGAGAAGGTGAAGTCTGGAGGGTGAATCAGAAGAAGCAGAAGAAGGAGAAGGAGAAGGTGAAGTCTGGAGGGTGAATCAGAAGAAGCAGAAGAAGGAGAAGGAGAAGGTGAAGTCAGGAGGGTGAATCAGAAGAAGCAGAAGAAGGAGAAGGAGAAGGTGAAGTTAGGAGGGTGAATCAGAAGAAGCAGAAGAAGGAGAAGGAGAAGGTGAAGTCAGGGGGGTGAAGCAGAAGAAGTAGAAGAAGGAAAAGGAGCAGGTGAAGTCTGGAGGGTGAAGCAGAAGAAGCAGAAGAAGGAGAAGGAGAAGGTGAAGTCTGGAGGGCGCAGCAGAAGAAGCAGAAGAAGGAGAAGGAGAAGGTGAAGTCTGGAGGGTGAAGCAGAAGAAGCAGAAGAAGGAGAAGGAGAAGGTGAAGTCTGGAGGGTGAAGCAGAAGAAGCAGAAGAAGGAGAAGGAGAAGGTGAAGTCTGGAGGGTGAAGCAGAGGAAGCAGAAGAAGGAGAAGGAGAAGGTGAAGTCTGGAGGGTGAATCAGAAGAAGTAGAAGAAGGAGAAGGAGAAGGTGAAGTCAGGAGGGTGAAGCAGAAGAAGCAGAAGAAGGAGAAGGAGAAGGTGAAGTCTGGAGGGTGAATCAGAAGAAGCAGAAGAAGGAGAAGGAGAAGGTGAAGTCTGGAGGGTGAATCGGAAGAAGTAGAAGAAGGAGAAGGAGAAGGTGAAGTCTGGAGGGTGAATCAGAAGAAGTAGAAGAAGGAGAAGGAGAAGGTGAAGTCTGGAGGGTGAATCAGAAGAAGCAGAAGAAGGAGAAGGAGAAGGTGAAGTCTGGAGGGTGAATCAGAAGAAGCAGAATAAGGAGAAGGAGAAGGTGAAGTCTGGAGGGTGAATCAGAAGAAGCAGAAGAAGGAGAAGGAGAAGGTGAAGTCTGGAGGGTGAATCAGAAGAAGTAGAAGAAGGAGAAGGAGAAGGTGAAGTCTGGAGGGTGAAGCAGAAGAAGTAGAAGAAGGAGAAGGAGAAGGTGAAGTCAGGAGGGTGAATCAGAAGAAGTAGAAGAAGGAGAAGGAGAAGGTGAAGTCAGGAGGGTGAATCAGAAGAAGCAGAAGAAGGAGAAGGAGAAGGTGAAGTCTGGAGGGTGAATCAGAAGAATCAGAAGAAGGAGAAGGAGAAGGTGAAGTCTGGAGGGTGAATCAGAAGAAGCAGAAGAAAGAGAAGGAAAAGGTGAAGTCTGGAGGGTGAAGCAGAAGAAGCAGAAGAAGGAGCAGGAGAAGGTGAAGACTGGAGGGTGAATCAGAAGAAGTAGAAGAAGGAGAAGGAGAAACTGAAGTCTGGAGGGTGAATCAGAAGAAGTAGAAGAAGGAGAAGGAGAAGGTGAAGTCTGGAGGGTGAATCAGAAGAAGCAGAAGAAGGAGAAGGAGAAGGTGAAGTCTGGAGGGTGAATCAGAAGAAGCAGAAGAAGGAGAAGGAGAAGATGAAGTCTGGAGGGTGAATCAGAAGAAGTAGAAGAAGGAGAAGGAGAAGGTGAGGTCTGGGGGGTGAATCAGAAGAAGCAGAAGAAGGAGAAGGAGAAGGTGAAGTCTGGAGGGTGAATCAGAAGAAGCAGAAGAAGGAGAAGGAGAAGGTGAAGTCAGGAGGGTGAATCAGAAGAAGCAGAAGAAGGAGAAGGAGAAGGTGAAGTTAGGAGGGTGAATCAGAAGAAGCAGAAGAAGGAGAAGGAGAAGGTGAAGTCAGGGGGGTGAAGCAGAAGAAGTAGAAGAAGGAGAAGGAGAAGGTGAAGTCTGGAGGGTGAAGCAGAAGAAGCAGAAGAAGGAGAGGGAGAAGGTGAAGTCTGGAGGGTGAATCAGAAGAAGTAGAAGAAGATGAAGAAGAAGGTGAAGTCAGGAGGGTGAAGCAAAAGAAGCAGAAGAAGGAGAAGGAGAAGGTGAAGTCTGGAGGGTGAAGCAGAAGAAGCAGAAGAAGGAGAAGGAGAAGGTGAAGTCTGGAGGGCGAAGCAGAAGAAGCAGAAGAAGGAGAAGGAGAAGGTGAAGTCTGGAGGGTGAAGCAGAAGAAGTAGAAGAAGATGAAGAAGAAGGTGAAGTCAGGAGGGTGAAGCAGAAGAAGCAGAAGAAGGAGAAGGAGAAGGTGAAGTCTGGAGGGTGAAGCAGAAGAAGCAGAAGAAGGAGAAGGAGAAGGTGAAGTCTGGAGGGCGAAGCAGAAGAAGCAGAAGAAGGAGAAGGAGAAGGTGAAGTCTGGAGGGTGAAGCAGAAGAAGCAGAAGAAGGAGAAGGAGAAGGTGAAGTCTGGAGGGTGAATCAGAAGAAGCAGAAGAAGGAGAAGGAGAAGATGAAGTCTGGAGGGTGAATCAGAAGAAGTAGAAGAAGGAGAAGGAGAAGGTGAGGTCTGGGGGGTGAATCAGAAGAAGCAGAAGAAGGAGAAGGAGAAGGTGAAGTCTGGAGGGTGAATCAGAAGAAGCAGAAGAAGGAGAAGGAGATGGTGCAGTCTGGAGGGTGAATCAGAAGATGTAGAAGAAGGAGAAGGAGAAGGTGAAGTCTGGAGGGTGAATCAGAAGAAGTAGAAGAAGGAGAAGGAGAAGGTGATGTCTGGAGGGTGAAGCAGAAGAAGCAGAAGAAGGAGAAGGAGAAGGTGAAGTCTGGAGGGTGAATCAGAAGAAGCAGAATAAGGAGAAGGAGAAGATGAAGTCTGGAGGGTGAATCAGAAGAAGCAGAAGAAGGAGAAGGAGAAGGTGAAGTTTGGAGGGTGAATCAGAAGAAGTAGAAGAAGGAGAAGGAGAAGGTGAAGTCTGGAGGGTGAAGCAGAAGAAGTAGAAGAAGGAGAAGGAGAAGGTGAAGTCAGGAGGGTGAATCAGAAGAAGTAGAAGAAGGAGAAGGAGAAGGTGGAGTCAGGAGGGTGAATCAGAAGAAGCAGAAGAAGGAGAAGGAGAAGGTGAGATCTGGAGGGTGAATCAGAAGAATCAGAAGAAGGAGAAGGAGAAGGTGAAGTCTGGAGGGTGAATCAGAAGAAGCAGAAGAAAGAGAAGGAGAAGGTGAAGTCTGGAGGGTGAAGCAGAAGAAGCAGAAGAAGGAGAAGGAGAAGGTGAAGACTGGAGGGTGAATCAGAAGAAGTAGAAGAAGGGGAAGGAGAAACTGAAGTCTGGAGGGTGAATCAGAAGAAGTAGAAGAAGGAGAAGGAGAAGGTGAAGTCTGGAGGGTGAATCAGAAGAAGCAGAAGAAGGAGAAGGAGAAGGTGAAGTCTGGAGGGTGAATCAGAAGAAGCAGAAGAAGGAGAAGGAGAAGATGAAGTCTGGAGGGTGAATCAGAAGAAGTAGAAGAAGGAGAAGGAGAAGGTGAGGTCTGGGGGGTGAATCAGAAGAAGCAGAAGAAGGAGAAGGAGAAGGTGAAGTCTGGAGGGTGAATCAGAAGAAGCAGAAGAAGGAGAAGGAGAAGGTGAAGTCTGGAGGGTGAATCAGAAGAAGCAGAAGAAGGAGAAGGAGAAGGTGAAGTCAGGAGGGTGAATCAGAAGAAGCAGAAGAAGGAGAAGGAGAAGGTGAAGTTAGGAGGGTGAATCAGAAGAAGCAGAAGAAGGAGAAGGAGAAGGTGAAGTCAGGGGGGTGAAGCAGAAGAAGTAGAAGAAGGAGAAGGAGCAGGTGAAGTCTGGAGGGTGAAGCAGAAGAAGCAGAAGAAGGAGAAGGAGAAGGTGAAGTCTGGAGGGCGCAGCAGAAGAAGCAGAAGAAGGAGAAGGAGAAGGTGAAGTCTGGAGGGTGAAGCTGAAGAAGCAGAAGAAGGAGAAGGAGAAGGTGAAGTCTGGAGGGTGAAGCAGAAGAAGCAGAAGAAGGAGAAGGAGAAGGTGAAGTCTGGAGGGTGAAGCAGAGGAAGCAGAAGAAGGAGAAGGAGAAGTTGAAGTCTGGAGGGTGAATCAGAAGAAGTAGAAGAAGGAGAAGGAGAAGGTGAAGTCAGGAGGGTGAAGCAGAAGAAGCAGAAGAAGGTGAAGGAGAAGGTGAAGTCTGGAGGGTGAATCAGAAGAAGCAGAAGAAGGAGAAGGAGAAGGTGAAGTCTGGAGGGTGAATCGGAAGAAGTAGAAGAAGGAGAAGGAGAAGGTGAAGTCTGGAGGGTGAATCAGAAGAAGTAGAAGAAGGAGAAGGAGAAGGTGAAGTCTGGAGGGTGAATCAGAAGAAGCAGAAGAAGGAGAAGGAGAAGGTGAAGTCTGGAGGGTGAATCAGAAGAAGCAGAATAAGGAGAAGGAGAAGGTGAAGTCTGGAGGGTGAATCAGAAGAAGCAGAAGAAGGAGAAGGAGAAGGTGAAGTCTGGAGGGTGAATCAGAAGAAGTAGAAGAAGGAGAAGGAGAAGGTGAAGTCTGGAGGGTGAAGCAGAAGAAGTAGAAGAAGGAGAAGGAGAAGGTGAAGTCAGGAGGGTGAATCAGAAGAAGTAGAAGAAGGAGAAGGAGAAGGTGAAGTCAGGAGGGTGAATCAGAAGAAGCAGAAGAAGAGAAGGAGAAGGTGAAGTCTGGAGGGTGAATCAGAAGAATCAGAAGAAGGAGAAGGAGAAGGTGAAGTCTGGAGGGTGAATCAGAAGAAGCAGAAGAAAGAGAAGGAAAAGGTGAAGTCTGGAGGGTGAAGCAGAAGAAGCAGAAGAAGGAGAAGGAGAAGATGAAGACTGGAGGGTGAATCAGAAGAAGTAGAAGAAGGAGAAGGAGAAACTGAAGTCTGGAGGGTGAATCAGAAGAAGTAGAAGAAGGAGAAGGAGAAGGTGAAGTCTGGAGGGTGAATCAGAAGAAGCAGAAGAAGGAGAAGGAGAAGGTGAAGTCTGGAGGGTGAATCAGAAGAAGCAGAAGAAGGAGAAGGAGAAGATGAAGTCTGGAGGGTGAATCAGAAGAAGTAGAAGAAGGAGAAGGAGAAGGTGAGGTCTGGGGGTGAATCAGAAGAAGCAGAAGAAGGAGAAGGAGAAGGTGAAGTCTGGAGGGTGAATCAGAAGAAGCAGAAGAAGGAGAAGGAGAAGGTGAAGTCAGGAGGGTGAATCAGAAGAAGCAGAAGAAGGAGAAGGAGAAGGTGAAGTTAGGAGGGTGAATCAGAAGAAGCAGATGAAGGAGAAGGAGAAGGTGAAGTCAGGGGGGTGAAGCAGAAGAAGTAGAAGAAGGAGAAGGAGAAGGTGAAGTCTGGAGGGTGAAGCAGAAGAAGCAGAAGAAGGAGAGGGAGAAGGTGAAGTCTGGAGGGTGAATCAGAAGAAGTAGAAGAAGATGAAGAAGAAGGTGAAGTCAGGAGGGTGAAGCAAAAGAAGCAGAAAGAAGGAGAAGGAGAAGGTGAAGTCTGGAGGGTGAAGCAGAAGAAGCAGAAGAAGGAGAAGGAGAAGGTGAAGTCTGGAGGGCGAAGCAGAAGAAGCAGAAGAAGGAGAAGGAGAAGGTGAAGTCTGGAGGGTGAAGCAGAAGAAGGAGAAGAAGATGAAGAAGAAGGTGAAGTCAGGAGGGTGAAGCAGAAGAAGCAGAAGAAGGAGAAGGAGAAGGTGAAGTCTGGAGGGTGAAGCAGAAGAAGCAGAAGAAGGAGAAGGAGAAGGTGAAGTCTGGAGGGCGAAGCAGAAGAAGCAGAAGAAGGAGAAGGAGAAGGTGAAGTCTGGAGGGTGAAGCAGAAGAAGCAGAAGAAGGAGAAGGAGAAGGTGAAGTCTGGAGGGTGAATCAGAAGAAGCAGAAGAAGGAGAAGGAGAAGATGAAGTCTGGAGGGTGAATCAGAAGAAGTAGAAGAAGGAGAAGGAGAAGGTGAGGTCTGGGGGTGAATCAGAAGAAGCAGAAGAAGGAGAAGGAGAAGGTGAAGTCTGGAGGGTGAATCAGAAGAAGCAGAAGAAGGAGAAGGAGAAGGTGAAGTCTGGAGGGTGAATCAGAAGAAGCAGAAGAAGGAGAAGGAGAAGGTGAAGTCTGGAGGGTGAAGCAGAAGAAGTAGAAGAAGGAGAAGGAGAAGGTGAAGTCTGGAGGGTGAATCAGAAGAAGTAGAAGAAGGAGAAGGAGAAAGTGAAGTCTGGAGGGTGAGTCAGAAGAAGTAGAAGAAGGAGAAGGAGAAGGTGAAGTCTGGAGGGTGAATCAGAAGAAGCAGAAGAAGGAGAAGGAGAAGATGAAGCCTGGAGGGTGAATCAGAAGAAGTAGAAGAAGGAGAAGGAGAAGGTGAGGTCTGGGGGGTGAATCAGAAGAAGCATAAGAAGGAGAAGGAGAAGGTGAAGTCTGGAGGGTGAATCAGAAGAAGCAGAAGAAGGAGAAGGAGAAGGTGAAGTCTGGAGGGTGAATCAGAAGAAGCAGAAGAAGGAGAAGGAGAAGGTGAAGTCAGGAGGGTGAATCAGAAGAAGCAGATAAAAGGAGAAGGAGAAGGTGAAGTTAGGAGGGTGAATCAGAAGAAGCAGAAGAAGGAGAAGGAGAAGGTGAAGTCAGGGGGGTGAAGCAGAAGAAGTAGAAGAAGGAAAAGGAGAAGGTGAAGTCTGGAGGGTGAAGCAGAAGAAGCAGAAGAAGGAGAAGGAGAAGGTGAAGTCTGGAGGGTGAATCAGAAGAAGTAGAAGAAGATGAAGAAGAAGGTGAAGTCAGGAGGGTGAAGCAGAAGAAGCAGAAGAAGGAGAAGGAGAAGGTGAAGTCTGGAGGGTGAAGCAGAAGAAGCAGAAGAATGAGAAGGAGAAGGTGAAGTCAGGAGGGTGAATCAGAAGAAGTAGAAGAAGGAGAAGGAGAAGGTGAAGTCTGGAGGGTGAATCAGAAGAAGTAGAAGAAGGAGAAGGAGAAGGTGAAGTCTGGAGGGTGAATCAGAAGAAGGAGAAGAAGGAGAAGGAGAAGGTGAAGTCTGGAGTGTGAATCAGAAGAAGCAGAAGAAGGAGAAGGAGAAGGTGAAGTCTGGAGGGAGAAGCAGAAGAAGTAGAAGAAGGAGAAGGAGAAGGTGAAGTCTGGAGGGTGAATCAGAAGAAGTAGAAGAAGGAGAAGGAGAAGGTGAAGTTTGGAGGGTGAATCAGAAGAAGTAGAAGAAGGAGAAGAGAAGGTGAAGTCTGGAGGGTGAATCAGAAGAAGCAGAAGAAGGAGAAGGAGAAGGTGAAGTCTGGAGGGTGAATCAGAAGAAGTAGAAGAAGGAGAAGGAGAAGGTTTAGTCTGGAGGGTGAATCAGAAGAAGTAGACGAAGGAGAAGGAGAATGTTAAGTCTGGAGGGTGAATCAGAAGAAGCAGAAGCAGGAGAAGGAGAAGGTGAAGTCTGGAGGGTGAATCAGAAGAAGTACAAGAAGGAGAAGGAGAAGGTGAAGTCTGGAGGGTGAATCAGAAGAAGCAGAAGAAGGAGAAGGAGAAGGTGAAGTCTGGAGGGTGAATCAGAAGAAGCAGAAGAAGGAGAAGGAGAAGGTGAAGTCTGGAGGGTGAATCAGAAGAAGCAGAAGAGGGAGAAGGAGAAGGTGAAGTCTGCAGGGTGAATCAGAAGAAGCAGAAGAAGTAGAAGGAGAAGGTGAAGTCTGGAGGGTGAATCAGAAGAAGTAGAACAAGGAGAAGGAGAAGGTGAAGTCAGGAGGGTGAATCAGAAGAAGTAGAAGAAGGAGAAGGAGAAGGTGAAGTCTGGAGGGTGAAGCAGAAGAAGTAGAAGAAGGAGAAGGAGAAGGTGAAGTCTGGAGGGTGAATCAGATGAAGTAGAAGAAGGAGAAGGAGAAGGTGAAGTCTGGGGGGTGAATCAGAAGAAGCAGAAGAAGGAGAAGGAGAAGGTAAAGTCTGGAGGGTCAATCAGAAGAATCAGAAGAAGGAGAAGGAGAAGGTGAAGTCTGGAGGGCGAATCAGAAGAAGCAGAAGAAAGAGAAGGAGAAGGTGAAGTCTGGAGGGTGAAGCAGAAGAAGCAGAAGAAGGAGAAGGAGAAGGTGAAGACTGGAGGGTGAATCAGAAGAAGTAGAAGAAGGAGAAGGAGAAGGTGAAGTCTGCAGGGTGAATCAGAAGAAGTAGAAGAAGGAGAAGGAGAAGGTGAAGTCTGGAGGGTGAATCAGAAGAATCAGAAGAAGGAGAAGGAGAAGGTGAAGTCTGGAGGGTGAATCAGAAGAAGCAGAAGAAGGAGAAGGAGAAGATGAAGTCTGGAGGGTGAATCAGAAGAAGTAGAAGAAGGAGAAGGAGAAGGTGAGGTCTGGAGGGTGAATCAGAAGAAGCAGAAGAAGGATAAGGAGAAGGTGAAGTCTGGAGGGTGAATCAGAAGAAGCAGAAGAAGGAGAAGGAGAAGGTGAAGTCTGGAGGGTGAATCAGAAGAAGCAGAAGAAGGAGAAGGAGAAGGTGAAGTCAGGAGGGTGTATCAGAAGAAGCAGAAGAAGGAGAAGGAGAAGGTGAAGTTCGGAGGGTGAATCAGAAGAAGCAGAAGAAGGAGAAGGAGAAGGTGAAGTCAGGGGGGTGAAGCAGAAGAAGTAGAAGGAGGAGAAGGAGAAGGTGAAGTCAGGAGGGTGAAGCAGAAGAAGCAGAAGAAGGAGAAGGAAAAGGTGAAGTCTGGAGGGCGCAGCAGAAGAAGCAGAAGAAGGAGAAGGAGAAGGTGAAGTCTGGAGGGTGAAGCAGAAGAAGCAGAAGAAGGAGAAGGAGAAGGTGAAGTCTGGAGGGTGAATCAGAAGAAGTAGAAGAAGGAGAAGGGGATGGTGAAGTCAGGAGGGTGAAGCAGAAGAAGCAGAAGAAGGAGAAGGAGAAGGTGAAGTCTGGAGGGCGAAGCAGAAGAAGCAGAAGAAGGAGAAGGAGAAGGTGAAGTCTGGAGGGTGAAGCAGAAGAAGCAGAAGAAGGAGAAGGAGAAGGTGAAGTCTGGAGGGTGAATCAGAAGAAGTATAAGAAGGAGAAGGAGAAGGTGAAGTCAGCAGGGTGAAGCAGAAGAAGGAGAAGGAGAAGGTGAAGTATGGAGGGTGAAGCAGAAGAAGCAGAAGAAGGAGAAGGATAAGTTGAAGTCTGGAGGGTGAAGCAGAAGAAGCAGAAGAAGGAGAAGGAGAAGGTGAAGTCAGGAGGGTGAATCAGAAGAAGTAGAAGAAGGAGAAGGAGAAGGTGAAGTCTGGAGGGTGAATCAGATGAAGTAGAAGAAGGAGAAGGAGAGGGTGAAGTCTGGAGGGTGAATCAGAAGAAGCAGAAGAAGGAGAAGGAGAAGGTAAAGTCTGGAGGGAGAAGCAGAAGAAGTAGAAGAAGGAGAAGGAGAAGGTGAAGTCTGGAGTGTGAATCAGAAGAAGTAGAAGAAGGAGAAGGAGAAGGTGAAGTTTGGAGGATGAATCAGAAGAAGTAGAAGAAGGAGAAGGAGAAGGTGAAGTCTGGAGGGTGAATCAGAAGAAGCAGAAGAAGGAGAAGGAGAAGGTGAAGTCTGGAGGGTGAATCAGAAGAAGTAGAAGAAGGAGAAGGGGATGGTGAAGTCAGGAGGGTGAAGCAGAAGAAGCAGAAGAAGGAGAAGGAGAAGGTGAAGTCTGGAGGGCGAAGCAGAAGAAGCAGAAGAAGGAGAAGGAGAAGGTGAAGTCTGGAGGGTGAAGCAGAAGAAGCAGAAGAAGGAGAAGGAGAAGGTGAAGTCTGGAGGGTGAATCAGAAGAAGTATAAGAAGGAGAAGGAGAAGGTGAAGTCAGCAGGGTGAAGCAGAAGAAGGAGAAGGAGAAGGTGAAGTATGGAGGGTGAAGCAGAAGAAGCAGAAGAAGGAGAAGGAGAAGTTGAAGTCTGGAGGGTGAAGCAGAAGAAGCAGAAGAAGGAGAAGGAGAAGGTGAAGTCAGGAGGGTGAATCAGAAGAAGTAGAAGAAGGAGAAGGAGAAGGTGAAGTCTGGAGGGTGAATCAGATGAAGTAGAAGAAGGAGAAGGAGAGGGTGAAGTCTGGAGCGTGAATCAGAAGAAGCAGAAGAAGGAGAAGGAGATGGTAAAGTCTGGAGGGAGAAGCAGAAGAAGTAGAAGAAGGAGAAGGAGAAGGTGAAGTCTGGAGTGTGAATCAGAAGAAGTAGAAGAAGGAGAAGGAGAAGGTGAAGTTTGGAGGATGAATCAGAAGAAGTAGAAGAAGGAGAAGGAGAAGGTGAAGTCTGGAGGGTGAATCAGAAGAAGCAGAAGAAGGAGAAGGAGAAGGTGAAGTCTGGAGGGTGAATCAGAAGAAGCAGAAGAAGGAGAAGGAGATGGTGCAGTCTGGAGGGTGAATCAGAAGATGTAGAAGAAGGAGAAGGAGAAGGTGAAGTCTGGAGGGTGAATCAGAAGAAGTAGAAGAAGGAGAAGGAGAAGGTGATGTCTGGAGGGTGAAGCAGAAGAAGCAGAAGAAGGAGAAGGAGAAGGTGAAGTCTGGAGGGTGAATCAGAAGAAGCAGAATAAGGAGAAGGAGAAGATGAAGTCTGGAGGGTGAATCAGAAGAAGCAGAAGAAGGAGAAGGAGAAGGTGAAGTTTGGAGGGTGAATCAGAAGAAGTAGAAGAAGGAGAAGGAGAAGGTGAAGTCTGGAGGGTGAAGCAGAAGAAGTAGAAGAAGGAGAAGGAGAAGGTGAAGTCAGGAGGGTGAATCAGAAGAAGTAGAAGAAGGAGAAGGAGAAGGTGGAGTCAGGAGGGTGAATCAGAAGAAGCAGAAGAAGGAGAAGGAGAAGGTGAGATCTGGAGGGTGAATCAGAAGAATCAGAAGAAGGAGAAGGAGAAGGTGAAGTCTGGAGGGTGAATCAGAAGAAGCAGAAGAAAGAGGAGAAGGTGAAGTCTGGAGGGTGAAGCAGAAGAAGCAGAAGAAGGAGAAGGAGAAGGTGAAGACTGGAGGGTGAATCAGAAGAAGTAGAAGAAGGGGAAGGAGAAACTGAAGTCTGGAGGGTGAATCAGAAGAAGTAGAAGAAGGAGAAGGAGAAGGTGAAGTCTGGAGGGTGAATCAGAAGAAGCAGAAGAAGGAGAAGGAGAAGGTGAAGTCTGGAGGGTGAATCAGAAGAAGCAGAAGAAGGAGAAGGAGAAGATGAAGTCTGGAGGGTGAAGCTGAAGAAGCAGAAGAAGGAGAAGGAGAAGGTGAAGTCTGGAGGGTGAAGCAGAAGAAGCAGAAGAAGGAGAAGGAGAAGGTGAAGTCTGGAGGGTGAAGCAGAGGAAGCAGAAGAAGGAGAAGGAGAAGTTGAAGTCTGGAGGGTGAATCAGAAGAAGTAGAAGAAGGAGAAGGAGAAGGTGAAGTCAGGAGGGTGAAGCAGAAGAAGCAGAAGAAGGAGAAGGAGAAGGTGAAGTCTGGAGGGTGAATCAGAAGAAGCAGAAGAAGGAGAAGGAGAAGGTGAAGTCTGGAGGGTGAATCGGAAGAAGTAGAAGAAGGAGAAGGAGAAGGTGAAGTCTGGAGGGTGAATCAGAAGAAGTAGAAGAAGGAGAAGGAGAAGGTGAAGTCTGGAGGGTGAATCAGAAGAAGCAGAAGAAGGAGAAGGAGAAGGTGAAGTCTGGAGGGTGAATCAGAAGAAGCAGAATAAGGAGAAGGAGAAGGTGAAGTCTGGAGGGTGAATCAGAAGAAGCAGAAGAAGGAGAAGGAGAAGGTGAAGTCTGGAGGGTGAATCAGAAGAAGTAGAAGAAGGAGAAGGAGAAGGTGAAGTCTGGAGGGTGAAGCAGAAGAAGTAGAAGAAGGAGAAGGAGAAGGTGAAGTCAGGAGGGTGAATCAGAAGAAGTAGAAGAAGGAGAAGGAGAAGGTGAAGTCAGGAGGGTGAATCAGAAGAAGCAGAAGAAGAGAAGGAGAAGGTGAAGTCTGGAGGGTGAATCAGAAGAATCAGAAGAAGGAGAAGGAGAAGGTGAAGTCTGGAGGGTGAATCAGAAGAAGCAGAAGAAAGAGAAGGAAAAGGTGAAGTCTGGAGGGTGAAGCAGAAGAAGCAGAAGAAGGAGAAGGAGAAGATGAAGACTGGAGGGTGAATCAGAAGAAGTAGAAGAAGGAGAAGGAGAAACTGAAGTCTGGAGGGTGAATCAGAAGAAGTAGAAGAAGGAGAAGGAGAAGGTGAAGTCTGGAGGGTGAATCAGAAGAAGCAGAAGAAGGAGAAGGAGAAGGTGAAGTCTGGAGGGTGAATCAGAAGAAGCAGAAGAAGGAGAAGGAGAAGATGAAGTCTGGAGGGTGAATCAGAAGAAGTAGAAGAAGGAGAAGGAGAAGGTGAGGTCTGGGGGTGAATCAGAAGAAGCAGAAGAAGGAGAAGGAGAAGGTGAAGTCTGGAGGGTGAATCAGAAGAAGCAGAAGAAGGAGAAGGAGAAGGTGAAGTCAGGAGGGTGAATCAGAAGAAGCAGAAGAAGGAGAAGGAGAAGGTGAAGTTAGGAGGGTGAATCAGAAGAAGCAGATGAAGGAGAAGGAGAAGGTGAAGTCAGGGGGGTGAAGCAGAAGAAGTAGAAGAAGGAGAAGGAGAAGGTGAAGTCTGGAGGGTGAAGCAGAAGAAGCAGAAGAAGGAGAGGGAGAAGGTGAAGTCTGGAGGGTGAATCAGAAGAAGTAGAAGAAGATGAAGAAGAAGGTGAAGTCAGGAGGGTGAAGCAAAAGAAGCAGAAAGAAGGAGAAGGAGAAGGTGAAGTCTGGAGGGTGAAGCAGAAGAAGCAGAAGAAGGAGAAGGAGAAGGTGAAGTCTGGAGGGCGAAGCAGAAGAAGCAGAAGAAGGAGAAGGAGAAGGTGAAGTCTGGAGGGTGAAGCAGAAGAAGGAGAAGAAGATGAAGAAGAAGGTGAAGTCAGGAGGGTGAAGCAGAAGAAGCAGAAGAAGGAGAAGGAGAAGGTGAAGTCTGGAGGGTGAAGCAGAAGAAGCAGAAGAAGGAGAAGGAGAAGGTGAAGTCTGGAGGGCGAAGCAGAAGAAGCAGAAGAAGGAGAAGGAGAAGGTGAAGTCTGGAGGGTGAAGCAGAAGAAGCAGAAGAAGGAGAAGGAGAAGGTGAAGTCTGGAGGGTGAATCAGAAGAAGCAGAAGAAGGAGAAGGAGAAGATGAAGTCTGGAGGGTGAATCAGAAGAAGTAGAAGAAGGAGAAGGAGAAGGTGAGGTCTGGGGGTGAATCAGAAGAAGCAGAAGAAGGAGAAGGAGAAGGTGAAGTCTGGAGGGTGAATCAGAAGAAGCAGAAGAAGGAGAAGGAGAAGGTGAAGTCTGGAGGGTGAAGCAGAAGAAGTAGAAGAAGGAGAAGGAGAAGGTGAAGTCTGGAGGGTGAATCAGAAGAAGTAGAAGAAGGAGAAGGAGAAAGTGAAGTCTGGAGGGTGAGTCAGAAGAAGTAGAAGAAGGAGAAGGAGAAGGTGAAGTCTGGAGGGTGAATCAGAAGAAGCAGAAGAAGGAGAAGGAGAAGATGAAGCCTGGAGGGTGAATCAGAAGAAGTAGAAGAAGGAGAAGGAGAAGGTGAGGTCTGGGGGGTGAATCAGAAGAAGCATAAGAAGGAGAAGGAGAAGGTGAAGTCTGGAGGGTGAATCAGAAGAAGCAGAAGAAGGAGAAGGAGAAGGTGAAGTCTGGAGGGTGAATCAGAAGAAGCAGAAGAAGGAGAAGGAGAAGGTGAAGTCAGGAGGGTGAATCAGAAGAAGCAGATAAAAGGAGAAGGAGAAGGTGAAGTTAGGAGGGTGAATCAGAAGAAGCAGAAGAAGGAGAAGGAGAAGGTGAAGTCAGGGGGGTGAAGCAGAAGAAGTAGAAGAAGGAAAAGGAGAAGGTGAAGTCTGGAGGGTGAAGCAGAAGAAGCAGAAGAAGGAGAAGGAGAAGGTGAAGGTGAAGTCTGGAGGGCGAAGCAGAAGAAGCAGAAGAAGGAGAAGGAGAAGGTGAAGTCTGGAGGGTGAAGCAGAAGAAGGAGAAGAAGATGAAGAAGAAGGTGAAGTCAGGAGGGTGAAGCAGAAGAAGCAGAAGAAGGAGAAGGAGAAGGTGAAGTCTGGAGGGTGAAGCAGAAGAAGCAGAAGAAGGAGAAGGAGAAGGTGAAGTCTGGAGGGCGAAGCAGAAGAAGCAGAAGAAGGAGAAGGAGAAGGTGAAGTCTGGAGGGTGAAGCAGAAGAAGCAGAAGAAGGAGAAGGAGAAGGTGAAGTCTGGAGGGTGAATCAGAAGAAGCAGAAGAAGGAGAAGGAGAAGATGAAGTCTGGAGGGTGAATCAGAAGAAGTAGAAGAAGGAGAAGGAGAAGGTGAGGTCTGGGGGTGAATCAGAAGAAGCAGAAGAAGGAGAAGGAGAAGGTGAAGTCTGGAGGGTGAATCAGAAGAAGCAGAAGAAGGAGAAGGAGAAGGTGAAGTCTGGAGGGTGAAGCAGAAGAAGTAGAAGAAGGAGAAGGAGAAGGTGAAGTCTGGAGGGTGAATCAGAAGAAGTAGAAGAAGGAGAAGGAGAAAGTGAAGTCTGGAGGGTGAGTCAGAAGAAGTAGAAGAAGGAGAAGGAGAAGGTGAAGTCTGGAGGGTGAATCAGAAGAAGCAGAAGAAGGAGAAGGAGAAGATGAAGCCTGGAGGGTGAATCAGAAGAAGTAGAAGAAGGAGAAGGAGAAGGTGAGGTCTGGGGGGTGAATCAGAAGAAGCATAAGAAGGAGAAGGAGAAGGTGAAGTCTGGAGGGTGAATCAGAAGAAGCAGAAGAAGGAGAAGGAGAAGGTGAAGTCTGGAGGGTGAATCAGAAGAAGCAGAAGAAGGAGAAGGAGAAGGTGAAGTCAGGAGGGTGAATCAGAAGAAGCAGATAAAAGGAGAAGGAGAAGGTGAAGTTAGGAGGGTGAATCAGAAGAAGCAGAAGAAGGAGAAGGAGAAGGTGAAGTCAGGGGGGTGAAGCAGAAGAAGTAGAAGAAGGAAAAGGAGAAGGTGAAGTCTGGAGGGTGAAGCAGAAGAAGCAGAAGAAGGAGAAGGAGAAGGTGAAGTCTGGAGGGTGAATCAGAAGAAGTAGAAGAAGATGAAGAAGAAGGTGAAGTCAGGAGGGTGAAGCAGAAGAAGCAGAAGAAGGAGAAGGAGAAGGTGAAGTCTGGAGGGTGAAGCAGAAGAAGCAGAAGAATGAGAAGGAGAAGGTGAAGTCAGGAGGGTGAATCAGAAGAAGTAGAAGAAGGAGAAGGAGAAGGTGAAGTCTGGAGGGTGAATCAGAAGAAGTAGAAGAAGGAGAAGGAGAAGGTGAAGTCTGGAGGGTGAATCAGAAGAAGGAGAAGAAGGAGAAGGAGAAGGTGAAGTCTGGAGTGTGAATCAGAAGAAGCAGAAGAAGGAGAAGGAGAAGGTGAAGTCTGGAGGGAGAAGCAGAAGAAGTAGAAGAAGGAGAAGGAGAAGGTGAAGTCTGGAGGGTGAATCAGAAGAAGTAGAAGAAGGAGAAGGAGAAGGTGAAGTTTGGAGGGTGAATCAGAAGAAGTAGAAGAAGGAGAAGAGAAGGTGAAGTCTGGAGGGTGAATCAGAAGAAGCAGAAGAAGGAGAAGGAGAAGGTGAAGTCTGGAGGGTGAATCAGAAGAAGTAGAAGAAGGAGAAGGAGAAGGTTTAGTCTGGAGGGTGAATCAGAAGAAGTAGACGAAGGAGAAGGAGAATGTTAAGTCTGGAGGGTGAATCAGAAGAAGCAGAAGCAGGAGAAGGAGAAGGTGAAGTCTGGAGGGTGAATCAGAAGAAGTACAAGAAGGAGAAGGAGAAGGTGAAGTCTGGAGGGTGAATCAGAAGAAGCAGAAGAAGGAGAAGGAGAAGGTGAAGTCTGGAGGGTGAATCAGAAGAAGCAGAAGAAGGAGAAGGAGAAGGTGAAGTCTGGAGGGTGAATCAGAAGAAGCAGAAGAGGGAGAAGGAGAAGGTGAAGTCTGCAGGGTGAATCAGAAGAAGCAGAAGAAGTAGAAGGAGAAGGTGAAGTCTGGAGGGTGAATCAGAAGAAGTAGAACAAGGAGAAGGAGAAGGTGAAGTCAGGAGGGTGAATCAGAAGAAGTAGAAGAAGGAGAAGGAGAAGGTGAAGTCTGGAGGGTGAAGCAGAAGAAGTAGAAGAAGGAGAAGGAGAAGGTGAAGTCTGGAGGGTGAATCAGATGAAGTAGAAGAAGGAGAAGGAGAAGGTGAAGTCTGGGGGGTGAATCAGAAGAAGCAGAAGAAGGAGAAGGAGAAGGTAAAGTCTGGAGGGTCAATCAGAAGAATCAGAAGAAGGAGAAGGAGAAGGTGAAGTCTGGAGGGCGAATCAGAAGAAGCAGAAGAAAGAGAAGGAGAAGGTGAAGTCTGGAGGGTGAAGCAGAAGAAGCAGAAGAAGGAGAAGGAGAAGGTAAAGACTGGAGGGTGAATCAGAAGAAGTAGAAGAAGGAGAAGGAGAAGGTGAAGTCTGCAGGGTGAATCAGAAGAAGTAGAAGAAGGAGAAGGAGAAGGTGAAGTCTGGAGGGTGAATCAGAAGAATCAGAAGAAGGAGAAGGAGAAGGTGAAGTCTGGAGGGTGAATCAGAAGAAGCAGAAGAAGGAGAAGGAGAAGATGAAGTCTGGAGGGTGAATCAGAAGAAGTAGAAGAAGGAGAAGGAGAAGGTGAGGTCTGGAGGGTGAATCAGAAGAAGCAGAAGAAGGATAAGGAGAAGGTGAAGTCTGGAGGGTGAATCAGAAGAAGCAGAAGAAGGAGAAGGAGAAGGTGAAGTCTGGAGGGTGAATCAGAAGAAGCAGAAGAAGGAGAAGGAGAAGGTGAAGTCAGGAGGGTGTATCAGAAGAAGCAGAAGAAGGAGAAGGAGAAGGTGAAGTTCGGAGGGTGAATCAGAAGAAGCAGAAGAAGGAGAAGGAGAAGGTGAAGTCAGGGGGGTGAAGCAGAAGAAGTAGAAGGAGGAGAAGGAGAAGGTGAAGTCAGGAGGGTGAAGCAGAAGAAGCAGAAGAAGGAGAAGGAAAAGGTGAAGTCTGGAGGGCGCAGCAGAAGAAGCAGAAGAAGGAGAAGGAGAAGGTGAAGTCTGGAGGGTGAAGCAGAAGAAGCAGAAGAAGGAGAAGGAGAAGGTGAAGTCTGGAGGGTGAATCAGAAGAAGTAGAAGAAGGAGAAGGGGATGGTGAAGTCAGGAGGGTGAAGCAGAAGAAGCAGAAGAAGGAGAAGGAGAAGGTGAAGTCTGGAGGGCGAAGCAGAAGAAGCAGAAGAAGGAGAAGGAGAAGGTGAAGTCTGGAGGGTGAAGCAGAAGAAGCAGAAGAAGGAGAAGGAGAAGGTGAAGTCTGGAGGGTGAATCAGAAGAAGTATAAGAAGGAGAAGGAGAAGGTGAAGTCAGCAGGGTGAAGCAGAAGAAGGAGAAGGAGAAGGTGAAGTATGGAGGGTGAAGCAGAAGAAGCAGAAGAAGGAGAAGGAGAAGTTGAAGTCTGGAGGGTGAAGCAGAAGAAGCAGAAGAAGGAGAAGGAGAAGGTGAAGTCAGGAGGGTGAATCAGAAGAAGTAGAAGAAGGAGAAGGAGAAGGTGAAGTCTGGAGGGTGAATCAGATGAAGTAGAAGAAGGAGAAGGAGAGGGTGAAGTCTGGAGGGTGAATCAGAAGAAGCAGAAGAAGGAGAAGGAGAAGGTAAAGTCTGGAGGGAGAAGCAGAAGAAGTAGAAGAAGGAGAAGGAGAAGGTGAAGTCTGGAGTGTGAATCAGAAGAAGTAGAAGAAGGAGAAGGAGAAGGTGAAGTTTGGAGGATGAATCAGAAGAAGTAGAAGAAGGAGAAGGAGAAGGTGAAGTCTGGAGGGTGAATCAGAAGAAGCAGAAGAAGGAGAAGGAGAAGGTGAAGTCTGGAGGGTGAATCAGAAGAAGTAGAAGAAGGAGAAGGGGATGGTGAAGTCAGGAGGGTGAAGCAGAAGAAGCAGAAGAAGGAGAAGGAGAAGGTGAAGTCTGGAGGGCGAAGCAGAAGAAGCAGAAGAAGGAGAAGGAGAAGGTGAAGTCTGGAGGGTGAAGCAGAAGAAGCAGAAGAAGGAGAAGGAGAAGGTGAAGTCTGGAGGGTGAATCAGAAGAAGTATAAGAAGGAGAAGGAGAAGGTGAAGTCAGCAGGGTGAAGCAGAAGAAGGAGAAGGAGAAGGTGAAGTATGGAGGGTGAAGCAGAAGAAGCAGAAGAAGGAGAAGGAGAAGTTGAAGTCTGGAGGGTGAAGCAGAAGAAGCAGAAGAAGGAGAAGGAGAAGGTGAAGTCAGGAGGGTGAATCAGAAGAAGTAGAAGAACGAGAAGGAGAAGGTGAAGTCTGGAGGGTGAATCAGATGAAGTAGAAGAAGGAGAAGGAGAGGGTGAAGTCTGGAGCGTGAATCAGAAGAAGCAGAAGAAGGAGAAGGAGATGGTAAAGTCTGGAGGGAGAAGCAGAAGAAGTAGAAGAAGGAGAAGGAGAAGGTGAAGTCTGGAGTGTGAATCAGAAGAAGTAGAAGAAGGAGAAGGAGAAGGTGAAGTTTGGAGGATGAATCAGAAGAAGTAGAAGAAGGAGAAGGAGAAGGTGAAGTCTGGAGGGTGAATCAGAAGAAGCAGAAGAAGGAGAAGGAGAAGGTGAAGTCTGGAGGGTGAATCAGAAGAAGTAGAAGAAGGAGAAGGAGAAGGTGTAGTCTGGAGGGTGAATCAGAAGAAGTAGACGAAGGAGAAGGAGAATGTGAAGTCTGGAGGGTGAAACAGAAGAAGCAGAAGCAGGAGAAGGAGAAGGTGAAGTCTGGAGGGTGAATCAGAAGAAGTAGAAGAAGGAGAAGGAGAAGGTGAAGTCTGGAGGGTGAATCAGAAGAAGCAGAAGAAGGAGAAGGAGAAGGTGAATTCTGGAGGGTGAATCAGAAGAAGCAGAAGAAGGAGAAGGAGAAGGTGAAGTCTGGAGGGTGAATCAGAAGAAGCAGAAGAAGGAGAAGGAGAAGGTGAAGTCTGGAGGGTGAATCAGAAGAAGCAGAAGAAGTAGAAGGAGAAGGTGAAGTCTGGAGGGTGAATCAGAAGAAGTAGAAGAAGGAGAAGGAGAAGGTGAAGTCTGGAGGGTGAATTAGAAGAAGCAGAAGGAGGAGAAGGAGAAGGTGAAGTCAGGAGGGTGAATCAGAAGAAGCAGAAGAAGGAGAAGGAGAAGGTGAAGTCTGGAGGGTGAATCAGAAGAAGTAGAAGAAGGAGAAGGAGAAGGTGAAGTCAGCAGGGTGAAGCAGAAGAAGGAGAAGGAGAAGGTGAAGTATGGAGGGTGAAGCAGAAGAAGCAGAAGAAGGAGAAGAAGAAGTTGAAGTCTGGAGGGTGAAGCAGAAGAAGCAGAAGAAGGAGAAGGAGAAGGTGAAGTCAGGAGGGTGAATCAGAAGAAGTAGAAGAAGGAGAAGCAGAAGGTGAAGTCTGGAGGGTGAATCAGATGAAGTAGAAGAAGGAGAAGGAGAGGGTGAAGTCTGGAGGGTGAATCAGAAGAAGCAGAAGGAGGAGAAGGAGAAGGTAAAGTCTGGAGGGAGAAGCAGAAGAAGTAGAAGAAGGAGAAGGAGAAGGTGAAGTCTGGAGTGTGAATCAGAAGAAGTAGAAGAAGGAGAAGGAGAAGGTGAAGTTTGGAGGATGAATCAGAAGAGGTAGAAGAAGGAGAAGGAGAAGGTGAAGTCTGGAGGGTGAATCAGAAGAAGCAGAAGAAGGAGAAGGAGAAGGTGAAGTCTGGAGGGTGAATCAGAAGAAGTAGAAGAAGGAGAAGGAGAAGGTGTAGTCTGGAGGGTGAATCAGAAGAAGTAGACGAAGGAGAAGGAGAATGTGAAGTCTGGAGGGTGAATCTGAAGAAGCAGAAGCAGGAGAAGGAGAAGGTGAAGTCTGGAGGGTGAATCAGAAGAAGTAGAAGAAGGAGAAGGAGAAGGTGAAGTCTGGAGGGTGAATCAGAAGAAGCAGAAGAAGGAGAAGGAGAAGGTGAATTCTGGAGGGTGAATCAGAAGAAGCAGAAGAAGGAGAAGGAGAAGGTGAATTCTGGAGGGTGAATCAGAAGAAGCAGAAGAAGGAGAAGGAGAACGTGAAGTCTGGAGGGTGAATCAGAAGAAGCAGAAGAAGGAGAAGGAGAAGGTGAAGTCTGGATGGTGAATCAGAAGAAGCAGAAGAAGTAGAAGGAGAAGGTGAAGTCTGGAGGGTGAATCAGAAGAAGTAGAAGAAGGAGAAGGAGAAGGTGAAGTCTGGAGGGTGAATTAGAAGAAGCAGAAGGAGGAGAAGGAGAAGGTGAAGTCAGGAGGGTGAATCAGAAGAAGCAGAAGAAGGAGAAGGAGAAGGTGAAGTCTGGAGGGTGAATCAGAAGATGTAGAAGAAGGAGAAGGAGAAGGTGAAGTCTGGAGGGTGAAGCAGAAGAAGCAGAAGAAGGAGAAGGAGAAGGTGAAGTCTGGAGGGTGAATCAGAAGAAGCAGAAGAAGGAGAAGGAGAAGATGAAGTCTGGAGGGTGAATCAGAAGAAGTAGAAGAAGGAGAAGGAGAAGGTGAGGTCTGGGGGGTGAATCAGAAGAAGCAGAAGAAGGAGAAGGAGAAGGTGAAGTCTGGAGGGTGAATCAGAAGAAGCAGAAGAAGGAGAAGGAGATGGTGCAGTCTGGAGGGTGAATCAGAAGATGTAGAAGAAGGAGAAGGAGAAGGTGAAGTCTGGAGGGTGAATCAGAAGAAGTAGAAGAAGGAGAAGGAGAAGGTGATGTCTGGAGGGTGAAGCAGAAGAAGCAGAAGAAGGAGAAGGAGAAGGTGAAGTCTGGAGGGTGAATCAGAAGAAGCAGAATAAGGAGAAGGAGAAGATGAAGTCTGGAGGGTGAATCAGAAGAAGCAGAAGAAGGAGAAGGAGAAGGTGAAGTTTGGAGGGTGAATCAGAAGAAGTAGAAGAAGGAGAAGGAGAAGGTGAAGTCTGGAGGGTGAAGCAGAAGAAGTAGAAGAAGGAGAAGGAGAAGGTGAAGTCAGGAGGGTGAATCAGAAGAAGTAGAAGAAGGAGAAGGAGAAGGTGGAGTCAGGAGGGTGAATCAGAAGAAGCAGAAGAAGGAGAAGGAGAAGGTGAGATCTGGAGGGTGAATCAGAAGAATCAGAAGAAGGAGAAGGAGAAGGTGAAGTCTGGAGGGTGAATCAGAAGAAGCAGAAGAAAGAGAAGGAGAAGGTGAAGTCTGGAGGGTGAAGCAGAAGAAGCAGAAGAAGGAGAAGGAGAAGGTGAAGACTGGAGGGTGAATCAGAAGAAGTAGAAGAAGGGGAAGGAGAAACTGAAGTCTGGAGGGTGAATCAGAAGAAGTAGAAGAAGGAGAAGGAGAAGGTGAAGTCTGGAGGGTGAATCAGAAGAAGCAGAAGAAGGAGAAGGAGAAGGTGAAGTCTGGAGGGTGAATCAGAAGAAGCAGAAGAAGGAGAAGGAGAAGATGAAGTCTGGAGGGTGAATCAGAAGAAGTAGAAGAAGGAGAAGGAGAAGGTGAGGTCTGGGGGGTGAATCAGAAGAAGCAGAAGAAGGAGAAGGAGAAGGTGAAGTCTGGAGGGTGAATCAGAAGAAGCAGAAGAAGGAGAAGGAGAAGGTGAAGTCTGGAGGGTGAATCAGAAGAAGCAGAAGAAGGAGAAGGAGAAGGTGAAGTCAGGAGGGTGAATCAGAAGAAGCAGAAGAAGGAGAAGGAGAAGGTGAAGTTAGGAGGGTGAATCAGAAGAAGCAGAAGAAGGAGAAGGAGAAGGTGAAGTCAGGGGGGTGAAGCAGAAGAAGTAGAAGAAGGAGAAGGAGCAGGTGAAGTCTGGAGGGTGAAGCAGAAGAAGCAGAAGAAGGAGAAGGAGAAGGTGAAGTCTGGAGGGCGCAGCAGAAGAAGCAGAAGAAGGAGAAGGAGAAGGTGAAGTCTGGAGGGTGAAGCTGAAGAAGCAGAAGAAGGAGAAGGAGAAGGTGAAGTCTGGAGGGTGAAGCAGAAGAAGCAGAAGAAGGAGAAGGAGAAGGTGAAGTCTGGAGGGTGAAGCAGAGGAAGCAGAAGAAGGAGAAGGAGAAGTTGAAGTCTGGAGGGTGAATCAGAAGAAGTAGAAGAAGGAGAAGGAGAAGGTGAAGTCAGGAGGGTGAAGCAGAAGAAGCAGAAGAAGGAGAAGGAGAAGGTGAAGTCTGGAGGGTGAATCAGAAGAAGCAGAAGAAGGAGAAGGAGAAGGTGAAGTCTGGAGGGTGAATCGGAAGAAGTAGAAGAAGGAGAAGGAGAAGGTGAAGTCTGGAGGGTGAATCAGAAGAAGTAGAAGAAGGAGAAGGAGAAGGTGAAGTCTGGAGGGTGAATCAGAAGAAGCAGAAGAAGGAGAAGGAGAAGGTGAAGTCTGGAGGGTGAATCAGAAGAAGCAGAATAAGGAGAAGGAGAAGGTGAAGTCTGGAGGGTGAATCAGAAGAAGCAGAAGAAGGAGAAGGAGAAGGTGAAGTCTGGAGGGTGAATCAGAAGAAGTAGAAGAAGGAGAAGGAGAAGGTGAAGTCTGGAGGGTGAAGCAGAAGAAGTAGAAGAAGGAGAAGGAGAAGGTGAAGTCAGGAGGGTGAATCAGAAGAAGTAGAAGAAGGAGAAGGAGAAGGTGAAGTCAGGAGGGTGAATCAGAAGAAGCAGAAGAAGAGAAGGAGAAGGTGAAGTCTGGAGGGTGAATCAGAAGAATCAGAAGAAGGAGAAGGAGAAGGTGAAGTCTGGAGGGTGAATCAGAAGAAGCAGAAGAAAGAGAAGGAAAAGGTGAAGTCTGGAGGGTGAAGCAGAAGAAGCAGAAGAAGGAGAAGGAGAAGATGAAGACTGGAGGGTGAATCAGAAGAAGTAGAAGAAGGAGAAGGAGAAACTGAAGTCTGGAGGGTGAATCAGAAGAAGTAGAAGAAGGAGAAGGAGAAGGTGAAGTCTGGAGGGTGAATCAGAAGAAGCAGAAGAAGGAGAAGGAGAAGGTGAAGTCTGGAGGGTGAATCAGAAGAAGCAGAAGAAGGAGAAGGAGAAGATGAAGTCTGGAGGGTGAATCAGAAGAAGTAGAAGAAGGAGAAGGAGAAGGTGAGGTCTGGGGGTGAATCAGAAGAAGCAGAAGAAGGAGAAGGAGAAGGTGAAGTCTGGAGGGTGAATCAGAAGAAGCAGAAGAAGGAGAAGGAGAAGGTGAAGTCAGGAGGGTGAATCAGAAGAAGCAGAAGAAGGAGAAGGAGAAGGTGAAGTTAGGAGGGTGAATCAGAAGAAGCAGATGAAGGAGAAGGAGAAGGTGAAGTCAGGGGGGTGAAGCAGAAGAAGTAGAAGAAGGAGAAGGAGAAGGTGAAGTCTGGAGGGTGAAGCAGAAGAAGCAGAAGAAGGAGAGGGAGAAGGTGAAGTCTGGAGGGTGAATCAGAAGAAGTAGAAGAAGATGAAGAAGAAGGTGAAGTCAGGAGGGTGAAGCAAAAGAAGCAGAAAGAAGGAGAAGGAGAAGGTGAAGTCTGGAGGGTGAAGCAGAAGAAGCAGAAGAAGGAGAAGGAGAAGGTGAAGTCTGGAGGGCGAAGCAGAAGAAGCAGAAGAAGGAGAAGGAGAAGGTGAAGTCTGGAGGGTGAAGCAGAAGAAGGAGAAGAAGATGAAGAAGAAGGTGAAGTCAGGAGGGTGAAGCAGAAGAAGCAGAAGAAGGAGAAGGAGAAGGTGAAGTCTGGAGGGTGAAGCAGAAGAAGCAGAAGAAGGAGAAGGAGAAGGTGAAGTCTGGAGGGCGAAGCAGAAGAAGCAGAAGAAGGAGAAGGAGAAGGTGAAGTCTGGAGGGTGAAGCAGAAGAAGCAGAAGAAGGAGAAGGAGAAGGTGAAGTCTGGAGGGTGAATCAGAAGAAGCAGAAGAAGGAGAAGGAGAAGATGAAGTCTGGAGGGTGAATCAGAAGAAGTAGAAGAAGGAGAAGGAGAAGGTGAGGTCTGGGGGTGAATCAGAAGAAGCAGAAGAAGGAGAAGGAGAAGGTGAAGTCTGGAGGGTGAATCAGAAGAAGCAGAAGAAGGAGAAGGAGAAGGTGAAGTCTGGAGGGTGAATCAGAAGAAGCAGAAGAAGGAGAAGGAGAAGGTGAAGTCTGGAGGGTGAAGCAGAAGAAGTAGAAGAAGGAGAAGGAGAAGGTGAAGTCTGGAGGATGAATCAGAAGAAGTAGAAGAAGGAGAAGGAGAAAGTGAAGTCTGGAGGGTGAGTCAGAAGAAGTAGAAGAAGGAGAAGGAGAAGGTGAAGTCTGGAGGGTGAATCAGAAGAAGCAGAAGAAGGAGAAGGAGAAGATGAAGCCTGGAGGGTGAATCAGAAGAAGTAGAAGAAGGAGAAGGAGAAGGTGAGGTCTGGGGGGTGAATCAGAAGAAGCATAAGAAGGAGAAGGAGAAGGTGAAGTCTGGAGGGTGAATCAGAAGAAGCAGAAGAAGGAGAAGGAGAAGGTGAAGTCTGGAGGGTGAATCAGAAGAAGCAGAAGAAGGAGAAGGAGAAGGTGAAGTCAGGAGGGTGAATCAGAAGAAGCAGATAAAAGGAGAAGGAGAAGGTGAAGTTAGGAGGGTGAATCAGAAGAAGCAGAAGAAGGAGAAGGAGAAGGTGAAGTCAGGGGGGTGAAGCAGAAGAAGTAGAAGAAGGAAAAGGAGAAGGTGAAGTCTGGAGGGTGAAGCAGAAGAAGCAGAAGAAGGAGAAGGAGAAGGTGAAGTCTGGAGGGTGAATCAGAAGAAGTAGAAGAAGATGAAGAAGAAGGTGAAGTCAGGAGGGTGAAGCAGAAGAAGCAGAAGAAGGAGAAGGAGAAGGTGAAGTCTGGAGGGTGAAGCAGAAGAAGCAGAAGAATGAGAAGGAGAAGGTGAAGTCAGGAGGGTGAATCAGAAGAAGTAGAAGAAGGAGAAGGAGAAGGTGAAGTCTGGAGGGTGAATCAGAAGAAGTAGAAGAAGGAGAAGGAGAAGGTGAAGTCTGGAGGGTGAATCAGAAGAAGGAGAAGAAGGAGAAGGAGAAGGTGAAGTCTGGAGTGTGAATCAGAAGAAGCAGAAGAAGGAGAAGGAGAAGGTGAAGTCTGGAGGGAGAAGCAGAAGAAGTAGAAGAAGGAGAAGGAGAAGGTGAAGTCTGGAGGGTGAATCAGAAGAAGTAGAAGAAGGAGAAGGAGAAGGTGAAGTTTGGAGGGTGAATCAGAAGAAGTAGAAGAAGGAGAAGAGAAGGTGAAGTCTGGAGGGTGAATCAGAAGAAGCAGAAGAAGGAGAAGGAGAAGGTGAAGTCTGGAGGGTGAATCAGAAGAAGTAGAAGAAGGAGAAGGAGAAGGTTTAGTCTGGAGGGTGAATCAGAAGAAGTAGACGAAGGAGAAGGAGAATGTTAAGTCTGGAGGGTGAATCAGAAGAAGCAGAAGCAGGAGAAGGAGAAGGTGAAGTCTGGAGGGTGAATCAGAAGAAGTACAAGAAGGAGAAGGAGAAGGTGAAGTCTGGAGGGTGAATCAGAAGAAGCAGAAGAAGGAGAAGGAGAAGGTGAAGTCTGGAGGGTGAATCAGAAGAAGCAGAAGAAGGAGAAGGAGAAGGTGAAGTCTGGAGGGTGAATCAGAAGAAGCAGAAGAGGGAGAAGGAGAAGGTGAAGTCTGCAGGGTGAATCAGAAGAAGCAGAAGAAGTAGAAGGAGAAGGTGAAGTCTGGAGGGTGAATCAGAAGAAGTAGAACAAGGAGAAGGAGAAGGTGAAGTCAGGAGGGTGAATCAGAAGAAGTAGAAGAAGGAGAAGGAGAAGGTGAAGTCTGGAGGGTGAAGCAGAAGAAGTAGAAGAAGGAGAAGGAGAAGGTGAAGTCTGGAGGGTGAATCAGATGAAGTAGAAGAAGGAGAAGGAGAAGGTGAAGTCTGGGGGGTGAATCAGAAGAAGCAGAAGAAGGAGAAGGAGAAGGTAAAGTCTGGAGGGTCAATCAGAAGAATCAGAAGAAGGAGAAGGAGAAGGTGAAGTCTGGAGGGCGAATCAGAAGAAGCAGAAGAAAGAGAAGGAGAAGGTGAAGTCTGGAGGGTGAAGCAGAAGAAGCAGAAGAAGGAGAAGGAGAAGGTAAAGACTGGAGGGTGAATCAGAAGAAGTAGAAGAAGGAGAAGGAGAAGGTGAAGTCTGCAGGGTGAATCAGAAGAAGTAGAAGAAGGAGAAGGAGAAGGTGAAGTCTGGAGGGTGAATCAGAAGAATCAGAAGAAGGAGAAGGAGAAGGTGAAGTCTGGAGGGTGAATCAGAAGAAGCAGAAGAAGGAGAAGGAGAAGATGAAGTCTGGAGGGTGAATCAGAAGAAGTAGAAGAAGGAGAAGGAGAAGGTGAGGTCTGGAGGGTGAATCAGAAGAAGCAGAAGAAGGATAAGGAGAAGGTGAAGTCTGGAGGGTGAATCAGAAGAAGCAGAAGAAGGAGAAGGAGAAGGTGAAGTCTGGAGGGTGAATCAGAAGAAGCAGAAGAAGGAGAAGGAGAAGGTGAAGTCAGGAGGGTGTATCAGAAGAAGCAGAAGAAGGAGAAGGAGAAGGTGAAGTTCGGAGGGTGAATCAGAAGAAGCAGAAGAAGGAGAAGGAGAAGGTGAAGTCAGGGGGGTGAAGCAGAAGAAGTAGAAGGAGGAGAAGGAGAAGGTGAAGTCAGGAGGGTGAAGCAGAAGAAGCAGAAGAAGGAGAAGGAAAAGGTGAAGTCTGGAGGGCGCAGCAGAAGAAGCAGAAGAAGGAGAAGGAGAAGGTGAAGTCTGGAGGGTGAAGCAGAAGAAGCAGAAGAAGGAGAAGGAGAAGGTGAAGTCTGGAGGGTGAATCAGAAGAAGTAGAAGAAGGAGAAGGGGATGGTGAAGTCAGGAGGGTGAAGCAGAAGAAGCAGAAGAAGGAGAAGGAGAAGGTGAAGTCTGGAGGGCGAAGCAGAAGAAGCAGAAGAAGGAGAAGGAGAAGGTGAAGTCTGGAGGGTGAAGCAGAAGAAGCAGAAGAAGGAGAAGGAGAAGGTGAAGTCTGGAGGGTGAATCAGAAGAAGTATAAGAAGGAGAAGGAGAAGGTGAAGTCAGCAGGGTGAAGCAGAAGAAGGAGAAGGAGAAGGTGAAGTATGGAGGGTGAAGCAGAAGAAGCAGAAGAAGGAGAAGGAGAAGTTGAAGTCTGGAGGGTGAAGCAGAAGAAGCAGAAGAAGGAGAAGGAGAAGGTGAAGTCAGGAGGGTGAATCAGAAGAAGTAGAAGAAGGAGAAGGAGAAGGTGAAGTCTGGAGGGTGAATCAGATGAAGTAGAAGAAGGAGAAGGAGAGGGTGAAGTCTGGAGGGTGAATCAGAAGAAGCAGAAGAAGGAGAAGGAGAAGGTAAAGTCTGGAGGGAGAAGCAGAAGAAGTAGAAGAAGGAGAAGGAGAAGGTGAAGTCTGGAGTGTGAATCAGAAGAAGTAGAAGAAGGAGAAGGAGAAGGTGAAGTTTGGAGGATGAATCAGAAGAAGTAGAAGAAGGAGAAGGAGAAGGTGAAGTCTGGAGGGTGAATCAGAAGAAGCAGAAGAAGGAGAAGGAGAAGGTGAAGTCTGGAGGGTGAATCAGAAGAAGTAGAAGAAGGAGAAGGGGATGGTGAAGTCAGGAGGGTGAAGCAGAAGAAGCAGAAGAAGGAGAAGGAGAAGGTGAAGTCTGGAGGGCGAAGCAGAAGAAGCAGAAGAAGGAGAAGGAGAAGGTGAAGTCTGGAGGTTGAAGCAGAAGAAGCAGAAGAAGGAGAAGGAGAAGGTGAAGTCTGGAGGGTGAATCAGAAGAAGTATAAGAAGGAGAAGGAGAAGGTGAAGTCAGCAGGGTGAAGCAGAAGAAGGAGAAGGAGAAGGTGAAGTATGGAGGGTGAAGCAGAAGAAGCAGAAGAAGGAGAAGGAGAAGTTGAAGTCTGGAGGGTGAAGCAGAAGAAGCAGAAGAAGGAGAAGGAGAAGGTGAAGTCAGGAGGGTGAATCAGAAGAAGTAGAAGAAGGAGAAGGAGAAGGTGAAGTCTGGAGGGTGAATCAGATGAAGTAGAAGAAGGAGAAGGAGAGGGTGAAGTCTGGAGCGTGAATCAGAAGAAGCAGAAGAAGGAGAAGGAGATGGTAAAGTCTGGAGGGAGAAGCAGAAGAAGTAGAAGAAGGAGAAGGAGAAGGTGAAGTCTGGAGTGTGAATCAGAAGAAGTAGAAGAAGGAGAAGGAGAAGGTGAAGTTTGGAGGATGAATCAGAAGAAGTAGAAGAAGGAGAAGGAGAAGGTGAAGTCTGGAGGGTGAATCAGAAGAAGCAGAAGAAGGAGAAGGAGAAGGTGAAGTCTGGAGGGTGAATCAGAAGAAGTAGAAGAAGGAGAAGGAGAAGGTGTAGTCTGGAGGGTGAATCAGAAGAAGTAGACGAAGGAGAAGGAGAATGTGAAGTCTGGAGGGTGAAACAGAAGAAGCAGAAGCAGGAGAAGGAGAAGGTGAAGTCTGGAGGGTGAATCAGAAGAAGTAGAAGAAGGAGAAGGAGAAGGTGAAGTCTGGAGGGTGAATCAGAAGAAGCAGAAGAAGGAGAAGGAGAAGGTGAATTCTGGAGGGTGAATCAGAAGAAGCAGAAGAAGGAGAAGGAGAAGGTGAAGTCTGGAGGGTGAATCAGAAGAAGCAGAAGAAGGAGAAGGAGAAGGTGAAGTCTGGAGGGTGAATCAGAAGAAGCAGAAGAAGTAGAAGGAGAAGGTGAAGTCTGGAGGGTGAATCAGAAGAAGTAGAAGAAGGAGAAGGAGAAGGTGAAGTCTGGAGGGTGAATTAGAAGAAGCAGAAGGAGGAGAAGGAGAAGGTGAAGTCAGGAGGGTGAATCAGAAGAAGCAGAAGAAGGAGAAGGAGAAGGTGAAGTCTGGAGGGTGAATCAGAAGAAGTAGAAGAAGGAGAAGGAGAAGGTGATTTCAGCAGGGTGAAGCAGAAGAAGGAGAAGGAGAAGGTGAAGTATGGAGGGTGAAGCAGAAGAAGCAGAAGAAGGAGAAGAAGAAGTTGAAGTCTGGAGGGTGAAGCAGAAGAAGCAGAAGAAGGAGAAGGAGAAGGTGAAGTCAGGTGGGTGAATCAGAAGAAGTAGAAGAAGGAGAAGCAGAAGGTGAAGTCTGGAGGGTGAATCAGATGAAGTAGAAGAAGGAGAAGGAGAGGGTGAAGTCTGGAGTGTGAATCAGAAGAAGTAGAAGAAGGAGAAGGAGAAGGTGAAGTTTGGAGGATGAATCAGAAGAAGTAGAAGAAGGAGAAGGAGAAGGTGAAGTCTGGAGGGTGAATCAGAAGAAGCAGAAGAAGGAGAAGGAGAAGGTGAAGTCTGGAGGGTGAATCAGAAGAAGTAGAAGAAGGAGAAGGAGAAGGTGTAGTCTGGAGGGTGAATCAGAAGAAGTAGAAGAAGGAGAAGGAGAAGGTGATTTCAGCAGGGTGAAGCAGAAGAAGGAGAAGGAGAAGGTGAAGTATGGAGGGTGAAGCAGAAGAAGCAGAAGAAGGAGAAGAAGAAGTTGAAGTCTGGAGGGTGAAGCAGAAGAAGCAGAAGAAGGAGAAGGAGAAGGTGAAGTCAGGTGGGTGAATCAGAAGAAGTAGAAGAAGGAGAAGCAGAAGGTGAAGTCTGGAGGGTGAATCAGATGAAGTAGAAGAAGGAGAAGGAGAGGGTGAAGTCTGGAGGGTGAATCAGAAGAAGCAGAAGAAGGAGAAGGAGAAGGTAAAGTCTGGAGGGAGAAGCAGAAGAAGTAGAAGAAGGAGAAGGAGAAGGTGAAGTATGGAATGTGAATCAGAAGAAGTAGAAGAAGGAGAAGGAGAAGGTGAAGTTTGGAGGATGAATCAGAAGAAGCAGAAGAAGGAGAAGGAGAAGGTGAAGTCTGGAGGGTGAATCAGAAGAAGTAGAAGAAGGAGAAGTAGAAGGTGTAGTGTGGAGGGTGAATCAGAAGAAGTAGACGAAGGAGAAGGAGAATGTGAAGTCTGGAGGGTGAATCAGAAGAAGCAGAAGCAGGAGAAGGAGAAGGTGAAGTCTGGAGGGTGAATCAGAAGAAGTAGAAGAAGGAGAAGGAGAAGGTGAAGTCTGGAGGGTGAATCAGAAGAAGCAGAAGAAGGAGAAGGAGAAGGTGAATTCTGGAGGGTGAATCATAAGAAGCAGAAGAAGGAGAAGGAGAAGTTGAAGTCTGGAGGGTGAATCAGAACAAGCAGAAGAAGGAGAAGGAGAAGGTGAAGTCTGGATGGTGAATCAGAACAAGCAGAAGAAGTAAAAGGAGAAGGTGAAGTCTGGAGGGTGAATCAGAAGAAGTAGAAGAAGGAGAAGGAGAAGGTGAAGTCTGGAGGGTGAATTAGAAGAAGCAGAAGGAGGAGAAGGAGAAGGTGAAGTCAGGAGGGTGAATCAGAAGAAGCAGAAGAAGGAGAAGGAGAAGGTGAAGTCTGGAGGGTGAATCAGAAGAAGTAGAAGAAGGAGAAGGAGAAGGTGAAGTCAGGAGGGTGAATCAGAAGAAGTAGAAGAAGGAGAAGGAGAAGGTGAAGTCTGGAGGGTGAAGCAGAAGAAGTAGAAGAAGGAGAAGGAGAAGGTGAAGTCAGGAGGGTGAATCAGAAGAAGTAGAAGAAGGAGAAGGAGAAGGTGAAGTCAGCAGGGTGAACCAGAAGAAGGAGAAGGAGAAGGTGAAGTCTGGAGGGTGAATCAGAACAAGCAGAAGAAGGAGAAGGAGAAGGTGAAGTCTGGAGGGTGAATCAGAAGAAGCAGAAGAAATAGAAGGAGAAGGTGAAGTCTGGAGGGTGAATCAGAAGAAGTAGAAGAAGGAGAAGGAGAAGGTGAAGTCTGGAGGGTGAATTAGAAGAAGCAGAAGGAGGAGAAGGAGAAGGTGAAGTCAGGAGGGTGAATCAGAAGAAGCAGAAGAAGGAGAAGGAGAAGGTGAAGTCTGGAGGGTGAATCAGAAGAAGTAGAAGAAGGAGAAGGAGAAGGTGAAGTCAGGAGGGTGAATCAGAAGAAGTAGAAGAAGGAGAAGGAGAAGGTGAAGTCTGGAGGGTGAAGCAGAAGAAGTAGAAGAAGGAGAAGGAGAAGGTGAAGTCAGGAGGGTGAATCAGAAGAAGTAGAAGAAGGAGAAGGAGAAGGAGAAGGTGAAGTCTGGAGGGTGAATCAGAAGAAGCAGAAGAAGGAGAAGGAGAAGGTAAAGTCTGGAGGGTCAATCAGAAGAATCAGAAGAAGGAGAAGGAGAAGGTGAAGTCTGGAGGGTGAATCAGAAGAAGCAGAAAAAAGAGAAGGAGAAGGTGAAGTCTGGAGGGTGAAGCAGAAGAAGCAGAAGAAGGAGAAGGAGAAGGTGAAGGCTGGAGGGTGAATCAGAAGAAGTAGAAGATGGAGAAGGTGAAGTCTGGAGGGTGAATCAGAAGAAGTAGAAGAAGGAGAAGGAGAAGGTGAAGTCTGGAGGGTGAATCAGAAGAATCAGAAGAAGGAGAAGGAGAAGGTGAAGTCTGGAGGGTGTATCAGAAGAAGCAGAAGAAGGAGAAGGAGAAGATGAAGTCTGGAGGGTGAAACAGAAGAAGTAGAAGAAGGAGAAGGAGAAGGTGAGGTCTGGAGGGTGAATCAGAAGAAGCAGAAGAAGGAGAAGGAGAAGGTGAAGTCTGGAGGGTGAATCAGAAGAAGCAGAAGAAGGAGAAGGAGAAGGTGAAGTCTGGAGGGTGAATCAGAAGAAGCAGAAGAAGGAGAAGGAGAAGGTGAAGTCAGGAGGGTGAATCAGAAGAAGCAGAAGAAGGAGAAGGAGAAGGTGAAGTTAGGAGGGTGAATCAGAAGAAGCAGAAGAAGGAGAAGGAGAAGGTGAAGTCAGGGGGTGAAGCAGAAGAAGTAGAAGAAGGAGAAGGAGAAGGTGAAGTCAGGAGGGTGAAGCAGAAGAAGCAGAAGAAGGAGAAGGAGAAGGTGAAGTCTGGAGGGCGCAGCAGAAGAAGCAGAAGAAGGAGAAGGAGAAGGTGAAGTCTGGAGGGTGAAGCAGAAGAAGCAGAAGAAGGAGAAGGAGAAGGTGAAGTCTGGAGGGTGAATCAGATGAAGTAGAAGAAGGAGAAGGAGAAGGTGAAGTCTGGAGGGTGAATCAGAAGAAGCAGAAGAAGGAGAAGGAGAAGGTGAAGTCTGGAGGGCGAAGCAGAAGAAGCAGAAGAAGGAGAAGGAGATGGAGAAGTCTGGAGGGCGAAGCAGAAGAAGCAGAAGAAGGAGAAGGAGAAGGTGAAGTCTGGAGGGTGAAGCAGAAGAAGCAGAAGAAGGAGAAGGAGAAGGTGAAGTCTGGAGGGTGAATCAGAAGAAGTAGAAGAAGGAGAAGGAGAAGGTGAAGTCAGGAGGGTGAAGCAGAAGAAGGAGAAGGAGAAGGTGAAGTCTGGAGGGTGAAGCAGAAGAAGCAGAAGAAGGAGAAGGAGAAGGTGAAGTATGGAGGGTGAAGCAGAAGAAGCAGAAGAAGGAGAAGGAGAAGGTGAAGTCAGGAGGGTGAATCAGAAGAAGCAGAAGAAGGAGAAGGAGAAGGTGAAGTCTGGAGGGTGAATTAGAAGAAGCAGAAGGAGGAGAAGGAGAAGGTGAAGTCAGGAGGGTGAATCAGAAGAAGCAGAAGAAAGAGAAGGAGAAGGTGAAGTCTGGAGGGTGAAGCAGAAGAAGCAGAAGAAGGAGAAGGAGAAGGTGAAGGCTGGAGGGTGAATCAGAAGAAGTAGAAGAAGGAGAAGGAGACGGTGAAGTCTGGAGGGTGAATCAGAAGAAGTAGAAGAAGGAGAAGGAGAAGGTGAAGTCTGGAGGGTGAATCAGAAGAATCAGAAGAAGGAGAAGGAGAAGGTGAAGTCTGGAGCGTGAATCAGAAGAAGCAGAAGAAGGAGAAGGAGAAGATGAAGTCTGGAGGGTGAATCAGAAGAAGTAGAAGAAGGAGAAGGAGAAGGTGAGGTCTGGAGGGTGAATCAGAAGAAGCAGAAGAAGGAGAAGGAGAAGGTGAAGTCTGGAGGGTGAATCAGAAGAAGCAGAAGAAGGAGAAGGAGAAGGTGAAGTCAGGAGGGTGAATCAGAAGAAGCAGAAGAAGGAGAAGGAGAAGGTGAAGTTAGGAGGGTGAATCAGAAGAAGCAGAAGAAGGAGAAGGAGAAGGTGAAGTCAGGGGGGTGAAGCAGAAGAAGTAGAAGAAGGAGAAGGAGAAGGTGAAGTCAGGAGGGTGAAGCAGAAGAAGCAGAAGAAGGAGAAGGAGAAGGTGAAGTCTGGAGGGTGAAGCAGAAGAAGCAGAAGAAGGAGAAGGAGAAGGTGAAGTCAGGACGGTGAATCAGAAGAAGTAGAAGAAGGAGAAGGAGAAGGTGAAGTCTGGAGGGTGAATCAGAAGAAGTAGAAGAAGGAGAAGGAGAAGGTGAAGTCTGGAGGGTGAATCAGAAGAATCAGAAGAAGCAGAAGGAGAAGGTGAAGTCTGGAGCGTGAATCAGAAGAAGCAGAAGAAGGAGAAGGAGAAGATGAAGTCTGGAGGGTGAATCAGAAGAAGTAGAAGAAGGAGAAGGAGAAGGTGAGGTCTGGAGGGTGAATCAGAAGAAGCAGAAAAAGGAGAAGGAGAAGGTGAAGTCTGGAGGGTGAATCAGAAGAAGCAGAAGAAGGAGAAGGAGAAGGTGAAGTCAGGAGGGTGAATCAGAAGAAGCAGAAGAAGGAGAAGGAGAAGGTGAAGTTAGGAGGGTGAATCAGAAGAAGCAGAAGAAGGAGAAGGAGAAGGTGAAGTCAGGGGGGTGAAGCAGAAGAAGTAGAAGAAGGAGAAGGAGAAGGTGAAGTCAGGAGGGTGAAGCAGAAGAAGCAGAAGAAGGAGAAGGAGAAGGTGAAGTCTGGTGGGTGAAGCAGAAGAATCTGAAGAAGGAGAAGGAGAAGGTGAAGTCTGGAGGGTGAATCAGAAGAAGGAGAAGAAGGAGAAGGAGAAGGTGAAGTCTGGAGGGTGAAGCAGAAGAAGCAGAAGAAGGAGAAGGAGAAGGTGAAGTCTGGAGGGTGAATCAGAAGAAGTAGAAGAAGGAGAAGGAGAAGGTGAAGTCAGGAGGGTGAAGCAGAAGAAGGAGAAGGAGAAGGTGAAGTCTGGAGGGTGAAGCAGAAGAAGCAGAAGAAGGAGAAGGAGAAGGTGAAGTCTGGAGGGTGAAGCAGAAGAAGCAGAAGAAGGAGAAGGAGAAGGTGAAGTCAGGACGTTGAATCAGAAGAAGTAGAAGAAGGAGAAGGAGAAGGTGAAGTCTGGAGGGTGAATCAGAAGAAGTAGAAGAAGGAGAAGGAGAAGGTGAAGTCTGGAGGGTGAATCAGATGAAGTAGAAGAAGCAGAAGGAGAAGGTGAAGTCTGGAGGGTGAATCAGAAGAAGCAGAAGAAGGAGAAGGAGAAGGTGAAGTCTGGAGGGAGAAGCAGAAGAAGTAGAAGAAGGAGAAGGAGAAGGTGAAGTCTGGAGTGTGAATCAGAAGAAGTAGAAGAAGGAGAAGTAGAAGGTGAAGTTTGGAGGGTGAATCAGAAGAAGTAGAAGAAGGAGAAGGAGAAGGTGAAGTCTGGAGGGTGAATCAGAAGAAGCAGGAGAAGGAGAAGGTGAAGTCTGGAGGGTGAATCAGAAGAAGTAGAAGAAGGAGAAGGAGAAGGTGTAGTCTGGAGGGTGAATCAGAAGAAGTAAACGAAGGAGAAGGGGAATATGAAGTCTGGAGGGTGAATCAGAAGAATCAGAAGCAGGAGAAGGAGAAGGTGAAGTCTGGAGGGTGAATCAGAAGAAGTAGAAGAAGGAGAAGGAGAAGGTGAAGTCTGGAGGGTGAATCAGAAGAAGCAGAAGAAGAGAAGGAGAAGGTGAATTCTGGAGGGTGAATCAGAAAAAGCAGAAGAAGGAGAAGGAGAAGGTGAAGTCTGGAGGGTGAATCAGAAGAAGCAGAAGAAGGAGAAGGAGAAGGTGAAGTCTGGAGGGTGAATCAGAAGAGGTAGAAGAAGGAGAAGGAGAAGGTGAAGTCTGGAGGGTGAATTAGAAGAAGCAGAAGGAGGAGATGGAGAAGGTGAAGTCAGGAGGGTGAATCAGAAGAAGCAGATGAAGGAGAAGGAGAAGGTGAAGTCTGGAGGGTGAATCAGAAGAAGCAGAAGAAGGAGAAGGAGAAGGTGAAGACTGGAGGGTGAATCAGAAGAAGTAGAAGAAGGAGAAGGAGAAGGTGAAGTCTGGAGGTTGAATCAGAAGAAGTAGAAGAAGGAGAAGGAGAAGGCGAAGTCTGGAGGGTGAATCAGAAGAAGCAGAAGAAGGAGAAGGAGAAGGTGAAGTCTGGAGGGTGAATCAGAAGAAGCAGAAGATTGAGAAGAGAAGATGAAGTCTGGAGAGTGAATCAGAAGAAGCAGAAGAAGGAGAAGGAGAAGGTGAAGTCTGGAGGGTGAATCAGAAGAAGCAGAAGCAGTAGGAGGAGAAGGTGAAGTCTGGAGGGTGAATCAGAAGAAGTAGAAGAAGGAGAAGCAGAAGGTGAAGTCTGGAGGGTGAATCGGAAGACGCAGAAGAAGGAGAAGGAGAAGGTGAAGTCTGGAGGGTGAATCAGAAGAAGCAGAAGAAGGAGAAGGAGAAGGTGAAGTCTGGAGAGTGAATCAGAAGAAGCAGAAGAAGGAGAAGGAGAAGGAGAAGTCAGGAGGGTGAATCAGAAGAAGTAGAAGAAGGAGAAGGAGAAGGTGAAGTCTGGAGGGTGAAGCAGAAGAAGTAGAAGAAGGAGAAGGAGAAGGTGAAGTCAGGAGGGTGAATCAGAAGAAGTAGAAGAAGGAGAAGGAGAAGGTGAAGTCAGGAGGGTGAATCAGAAGAAGCAGAAGAAGGAGAAGGAAAAAGTGAAGTCTGGAGGGTGAATCAGAAGAATCAGAAGAAGGAGAAGGAGAAGGTGAAGTCTGGAGGGTGAATCAGAAGAAGCAGAAGAAAGAGAAGGAGAAGGTGAAATCTGGAGGGTGAAGCAGAAGAAGCAGAAGAAGGAGAAGGAGAAGGTGAAGTCAGGGGGGTGAAGCAGAAGAAGCAGAAGAAGGAGAAGGAGAAGGTGAAGTCTGGAGGGTGAATCAGAAGAAGCAGAAGAAGGAGGAGGAGAAGGTGAAGTTAGGAGGGTGAATCAGAAGAAGCAGAAGAAGGAGAAGGAGAAGGTGAAGTCAGGGGGGTGAAGCAGAAGAAGTAGAAGAAGGAGAAGGAGAAGGTGAAGTCTGGAGGGTGAAGCAGAAGAAGCAGAAGAAGGAGAAGGAGAAGGTGAAGTCTGGAGGGCGCAGCAGAAGAAGCAGAAGAAGGAGAAGGAGAAGGTGAAGTCTGGAGGGTGAATCAGAAGAAGTAGAAGAAGGAGAAGGAGAAGGTAAAGTTTGGCGGGTGAATCAGAAGAAGTAGAAGAAGGAGAAGGAGAAGGTGAAGTCTGGAGGGTGAATCAGAAGAAGCAGAAGAAGGAGAAGGAGAAGGAGAAGTCTGGAGGGTGAATCAGAAGAAGTAGAAGAAGGAGAAGGAGAAGGTGTAGTCTGGAGGGTGAATCAGAAGAAGTAGACGAAGGAGAAGGAGAATGTGAAGTCTGGAGGGTGAATCAGAAGAAGCAGAAGCAGGAGAAGGAGAAGGTGAAGTCTGGAGGGTGAATCAGAAGAAGTAGAAGAAGGAGAAGGAGAAGGTGAAGTCTGGAGGGTGAATCAGAAGAAGCAGAAGAAGGAGAAGGAGAAGGTGAATTCTGGAGGGTGAATCAGAAGAAGCAGAAGAAGGAGAAGGAGAAGGTGAAGTCTGGAGGGTGAATCAGAAGAAGCAGAAGAAGGAGAAGGAGAAGGTGAAGTCTGGAGGGTGAACCAGAAGAAGCAGAAGAAGTAGAAGGAGAAGCTGAAGTCTGGAGGGTGAATCGGAAGAAGTAGAAGAAGGAGAAGGAGAAGGTGAAGTCTGGAGGGTGAATCAGAAGAAGCAGAAGAAGGAGAAGGAGAAGGTGAAGTCAGGAGGGTGAATCAGAAGAAGCAGAAGAAGGAGAAGGAGAAGGTGAAGTCTGGAGGGTGAATCAGAAGAAGCAGAAGAAGGAGAAGGAGAAGGTGAAGACTGGAGGGTGAATCAGAAGAAGTAGAAGAAGGAGAAGGAGAAGGTGAAGTCTGGAGGGTGAACCAGAAGAAGTAGAAGAAGGAGAAGGAGAAGGCGAAGTCTGGAGGGTGAATCAGAAGAAGCAGAAGAAGGAGAAGGAGAAGGTAAAGTCTGGAGGGTGAATGAGAAGAAGCAGAAGAAAGAGAAGGAGAAGGTGAAGTCTGGAGGGTGAAGCAGAAGAAGCAGAAGAAGGAGAAGGAGAAGATGAAGTCTGGAGGGTGAATCAGAAGAAGTATAAGAAGGAGAAGGAGAAGGTGAGGTTTGGAGGGTGAATCAGAAGAAGCAGAAGAAGGAGAAGGAGAAGGTGAAGTCTGGAGGGTGAATCAGAAGAAGCAGAAGAAGAGAAGGAGAAGGTGAATTCTGGAGGGTGAATCAGAAAAAGCAGAAGAAGGAGAAGGAGAAGGTGAAGTCTGGAGGGTGAATCAGAAGAAGCAGAAGAAGGAGAAGGAGAAGGTGAAGTCTGGAGGGTGAATCAGAAGAGGTAGAAGAAGGAGAAGGAGAAGGTGAAGTCTGGAGGGTGAATTAGAAGAAGCAGAAGGAGGAGATGGAGAAGGTGAAGTCAGGAGGGTGAATCAGAAGAAGCAGAAGAAGGAGAAGGAGAAGGTGAAGTCTGGAGGGTGAATCAGAAGAAGCAGAAGAAGGAGAAGGAGAAGGTGAAGACTGGAGGGTGAATCAGAAGAAGTAGAAGAAGGAGAAGGAGAAGGTGAAGTCTGGAGGTTGAATCAGAAGAAGTAGAAGAAGGAGAAGGAGAAGGCGAAGTCTGGAGGGTGAATCAGAAGAAGCAGAAGAAGGAGAAGGAGAAGGTGAAGTCTGGAGGGTGAATCAGAAGAAGCAGAAGATTGAGAAGAGAAGATGAAGTCTGGAGAGTGAATCAGAAGAAGCAGAAGAAGGAGAAGGAGAAGGTGAAGTCTGGAGGGTGAATCAGAAGAAGCAGAAGCAGTAGGAGGAGAAGGTGAAGTCTGGAGGGTGAATCAGAAGAAGTAGAAGAAGGAGAAGCAGAAGGTGAAGTCTGGAGGGTGAATCGGAAGACGCAGAAGAAGGAGAAGGAGAAGGTGAAGTCTGGAGGGTGAATCAGAAGAAGCAGAAGAAGGAGAAGGAGAAGGTGAAGTCTGGAGAGTGAATCAGAAGAAGCAGAAGAAGGAGAAGGAGAAGGAGAAGTCAGGAGGGTGAATCAGAAGAAGTAGAAGAAGGAGAAGGAGAAGGTGAAGTCTGGAGGGTGAAGCAGAAGAAGTAGAAGAAGGAGAAGGAGAAGGTGAAGTCAGGAGGGTGAATCAGAAGAAGTAGAAGAAGGAGAAGGAGAAGGTGAAGTCAGGAGGGTGAATCAGAAGAAGCAGAAGAAGGAGAAGGAAAAAGTGAAGTCTGGAGGGTGAATCAGAAGAATCAGAAGAAGGAGAAGGAGAAGGTGAAGTCTGGAGGGTGAATCAGAAGAAGCAGAAGAAAGAGAAGGAGAAGGTGAAATCTGGAGGGTGAAGCAGAAGAAGCAGAAGAAGGAGAAGGAGAAGGTGAAGTCAGGGGGGTGAAGCAGAAGAAGCAGAAGAAGGAGAAGGAGAAGGTGAAGTCTGGAGGGTGAATCAGAAGAAGCAGAAGAAGGAGAAGGAGAAGGTGAAGTCTGGAGGGTGAAGCAGAAGAAGCAGAAGAAGGAGAAGGAGAAGGTGAAGTCTGGAGGGCGCAGCAGAAGAAGCAGAAGAAGGAGAAGGAGAAGGTGAAGTCTGGAGGGTGAATCAGAAGAAGTAGAAGAAGGAGAAGGAGAAGGTAAAGTTTGGCGGGTGAATCAGAAGAAGTAGAAGAAGGAGAAGGAGAAGGTGAAGTCTGGAGGGTGAATCAGAAGAAGCAGAAGAAGGAGAAGGAGAAGGAGAAGTCTGGAGGGTGAATCAGAAGAAGTAGAAGAAGGAGAAGGAGAAGGTGTAGTCTGGAGGGTGAATCAGAAGAAGTAGACGAAGGAGAAGGAGAATGTGAAGTCTGGAGGGTGAATCAGAAGAAGCAGAAGCAGGAGAAGGAGAAGGTGAAGTCTGGAGGGTGAATCAGAAGAAGTAGAAGAAGGAGAAGGAGAAGGTGAAGTCTGGAGGGTGAATCAGAAGAAGCAGAAGAAGGAGAAGGAGAAGGTGAATTCTGGAGGGTGAATCAGAAGAAGCAGAAGAAGGAGAAGGAGAAGGTGAAGTCTGGAGGGTGAATCAGAAGAAGCAGAAGAAGGAGAAGGAGAAGGTGAAGTCTGGAGGGTGAACCAGAAGAAGCAGAAGAAGTAGAAGGAGAAGCTGAAGTCTGGAGGGTGAATCGGAAGAAGTAGAAGAAGGAGAAGGAGAAGGTGAAGTCTGGAGGGTGAATCAGAAGAAGCAGAAGAAGGAGAAGGAGAAGGTGAAGTCAGGAGGGTGAATCAGAAGAAGCAGAAGAAGGAGAAGGAGAAGGTGAAGTCTGGAGGGTGAATCAGAAGAAGCAGAAGAAGGAGAAGGAGAAGGTGAAGACTGGAGGGTGAATCAGAAGAAGTAGAAGAAGGAGAAGGAGAAGGTGAAGTCTGGAGGGTGAACCAGAAGAAGTAGAAGAAGGAGAAGGAGAAGGCGAAGTCTGGAGGGTGAATCAGAAGAAGCAGAAGAAGGAGAAGGAGAAGGTAAAGTCTGGAGGGTGAATGAGAAGAAGCAGAAGAAAGAGAAGGAGAAGGTGAAGTCTGGAGGGTGAAGCAGAAGAAGCAGAAGAAGGAGAAGGAGAAGGTGAAGACTGGAGGGTGAATCAGAAGAAGTGGAAGAAGGAGAAGGAGAAGGTGAAGTCTGGAGGGTGAATCAGAAGAAGTAGAAGAAGGAGAAGGAGAAGGTGAAGTCTGGAGGGTGAATCAGAAGAAGCAGAAGAAGGAGAAGGAGAAGGTGAAGTCTGGAGGGTGAATCAGAAGAAGCAGAAGAAGGAGAAGGAGGAGATGAAGTCTGGAGGGTGAATCAGAAGAAGTAGAAGAAGGAGAAGGAGAAGGTGAGGTCTGGAGGGTGAATCAAAAGAAGCAGAAGAAGGAGAAGGAGAAGGTGAAGTCTGGAGGGTGAATCAGAAGAAGCAGAAGAAGGAGAAGGAGAAGGTGAAGTCTGGAGGGTGAATCAGAAGAAGCAGAAGAAGGAGAAGGTGAAGGTGAAGTCAGGAGGGTGAATCAGAAGAAGCAGAAGAAGGAGAAGGTGAAGGTGGAGTCAGGGGGGTGACGCAGAAGAAGTAGAAGAAGGAGAAGGAGAAGGTGAAGTCAGGAGGGTGAAGCAGAAGAAGCAGAAGAAGGAGAAGGAGAAGGTGAAGTCTGGAGGGCGCAGCAGAAGAAGCAGAAGAAGGAGAAGGAGAAGGTGAAGTCTGGAGGGTGAAGCAGAAGAAGCAGAAGAAGGAGAAGGAGAAGGTGAAGTCTGGAGGGTGAATCCGAAGAAGTAGAAGAAGGAGAAGGAGAAGGTGAAGTCAGGAGGGTGAAGCAGAAGAAGCAGAAGAAGGAGAAGGAGAAGGTGAAGTCTGGAGGGTGAAGCAGAAGAAGCAGAAGATGGAGAAGGAGAAGGTGAAGTCTGGAGGGTGAATCAGGAGAAGTAGAAGAAGGAGAAGGAGAAGGTGAAGTCAGGAGGGTGAAGCAGAAGAAGCAGAAGAAGGAGAAGGAGAAGGTGAAGTCAGGAGGGTGAAGCAGAAGAAGCAGAATAAGGAGAAGGAGAAGGTGAAGTCTGGAGGGTGAAGCAGAAGAAGCAGAAGAAGGAGAAGGAGAAGGTGAAGTCAGGAGGGTGAATCAGAAGAAGTAGAAGAAGGAGAAGGAGAAGGTGAAGTCTGGAGGGTGAATCAGAAGAAGTAGAAGATGGAGAAGGAGAAGGTGAAGTCTGGAGGGTGAATCAGAAGAAGTAGAAGAAGGAGAAGGAGAAGGTGAAGTCTGGAGGGTGAATCAGAAGAAGCAGAAGAAGAAGGAGAAGGTGAAGTCTGGAGGGAGAAGCAGAAGAAGTAGAAGAAGGAGAAGGAGAAGGTGAAGTCTGGAGGGTGAATCAGAAGAATCAGAAGAAGGAGAAGGAGAAGGTGAAGTCTGGAGGGTGAATCAGAAGAAGCAGAAGAAAGAGAAGGAGAAGGTGAAGTCTGGAGGGTGAAGCAGAAGAAGCAGAAGAAGGAGAGGGAGAAGGTGAAGGCTGGAGGGTGAATCAGAAGAAGTAGAAGAAGGAGAAGGAGAAGGTGAAGTCTGGAGGGTGAATCAGAAGAAGTAGAAGAAGGAGAAGGAGAAGGTGAAGTCTGGAGGGTGAATCAGAAGAATCAGAAGAAGGAGAAGGAGAAGGTGAAGTCTGGAGGGTGAATCAGAAGAAGCAGAAGAAGGAGAAGGAGAAGATGAAGTCTGGAGGGTGAATCAGAAGAAGTAGAAGAAGGAGAAGGAGAAGGTGAAGTCTGGAGGGTGAATCAGAAGAAGCAGAAGCAGGAGAAGGAGAAGGTGAAGTCTGGAGGGTGAGTCAGAAGAAGTAGAAGAAGGAGAAGGAGAAGGTGAAGTCTGGAGGGTGAATCAGAAGAAGCAGAAGAAGGAGAAGGAGAAGGTGAATTCTGGAGGGTGAATCAGAAGAAGCAGAAGAAGGAGAAGGAGAAGGTGAAGTCTGGAGGGTGAATCAGAAGAAGCAGAAGAAGGAGAAGTAGAAGGTGAAGTCTGGAGGGTGAATCGGAAGAAGCAGAAGAAGTAGAAGGAGAAGGTGAAGTCTGGAGGGTGAATCAGAAGAGGTAGAAAAAGGAGAAGGAGAAGGTGAAGTCTGGAGGGTGAATTAGAAGAAGCAGAAGGAGGAGATGGAGAAGGTGAAGTCAGGAGGGTGAATCAGAATAAGCAGAAGAAGGAGAAGGAGAAGGTGAAGTTTGGAGGGTGAATCAGAAGAAGCAGAAGAAGGAGAAGGAGAAGGTGAAGACTGGAGGTTGAATCAGAAGAAGCAGAAGAAGGAGAAGGAGAAGGTGAAGTCTGGAGGTTGAATCAGAAGAAGCAGAAGAAGGAGAAGGAGAAGGTGAAGTCTGGAGGGTGAATCAGAAGAAGCAGAAGAAGGAGAAGGAGAAGGTGAAGTCTGGAGGGTGAATCAGAAGAAGCAGAAGAAGGAGAAGGAGAAGATGAAGTCTGGAGGGTGAATCAGAAGAAGTAGAAAAATGAGAAGGAGAAGGTGAGGTCTGGAGGGTGAATCAGAAGAAGCAGAAGAAGGAGAAGGAGAAGGTGAAGTCTGGAGGGTGAATCAGAAGAAGCAGAAGAAGGAGAAGGAGAAGCTGAAGTCTGGAGGGTGAATCAGAAGAAGCAGAAGAAGGAGAAGGAGAAGGTGTAGTCAGGAGGGTGAATCAGAAGAAGCAGAAGAAGGAGAAGGAGAAGGTGAAGTTAGGAGGGTGAATCAGAAGAAGCAGAAGAAGGAGAAGGAGAAGGTGAAGTCAGGGGGTGAAGCAGAAGAAGTAGAAGAAGGAGAAGGAGAAGGTGAAGTCTGGAGGGTGAATCAGAAGAAGTAGGAGAAGGAGAAGGAGAAGGTGTAGTCTGGAGGGTGAAGCAGAAGAAGCAGAAGAAGGAGAAGGTGAAGTTAGGAGGGTGAATCAGAAGAAGCAGAAGAAGGAGAAGGAGAAGGTGAAGTCAGGGGGTGAAGCAGAAGAAGTAGAAGAAGGAGAAGGAGAAGGTGAAGTCTGGAGGGTGAATCAGAAGAAGTAGGAGAAGGAGAAGGAGAAGGTGTAGTCTGGAGGGTGAATCAGAAGAAGTAGACGAAGGAGAAGGAGAATGTGAAGTCTGGAGGGTGAATCAGAAGAAGCAGAAGCAGGAGAAGGAGAAGGTGAAGTCTGGAGGGTGAATCAGGAGAAGTAGAAGAAGGAGAAGGAGAAGGTGAAGTCAGGAGGGTGAAGCAGAAGAAGCAGAAGAAGGAGAAGGAGAAGGTGAAGTCAGGAGGGTGAAGCAGAAGAAGCAGAATAAGGAGAAGGAGAAGGTGAAGACTGGAGGGTGAATCAGAAGAAGTAGAAGAAGGAGAAGGAGAAGGTGAAGTCTGGAGGGTGAATCAGAAGAAGCAGAAGAAGGAGAAGGAGAAGGAGAAGTCTGGAGGGTGAATCAGAAGAAGTAGAAGAAGGAGAAGGAGAAGGTGTAGTCTGGAGGGTGAATCAGAAGAAGTAGACGAAGGAGAAGGAGAATGTGAAGTCTGGAGGGTGAATCAGAAGAAGCAGAAGCAGGAGAAGGAGAAGGTGAAGTCTGGAGGGTGAATCAGAAGAAGTAGAAGAAGGAGAAGGAGAAGGTGAAGTCTGGAGGGTGAATCAGAAGAAGCAGAAGAAGGAGAAGGAGAAGGTGAATTCTGGAGGGTGAATCAGAAGAAGCAGAAGAAGGAGAAGGAGAAGGTGAAGTCTGGAGGGTGAATCAGAAGAAGCAGAAGAAGGAGAAGGAGAAGGTGAAGTCTGGAGGGTGAACCAGAAGAAGCAGAAGAAGTAGAAGGAGAAGCTGAAGTCTGGAGGGTGAATCGGAAGAAGTAGAAGAAGGAGAAGGAGAAGGTGAAGTCTGGAGGGTGAATCAGAAGAAGCAGAAGAAGGAGAAGGAGAAGGTGAAGTCAGGAGGGTGAATCAGAAGAAGCAGAAGAAGGAGAAGGAGAAGGTGAAGTCTGGAGGGTGAATCAGAAGAAGCAGAAGAAGGAGAAGGAGAAGGTGAAGACTGGAGGGTGAATCAGAAGAAGTAGAAGAAGGAGAAGGAGAAGGTGAAGTCTGGAGGGTGAACCAGAAGAAGTAGAAGAAGGAGAAGGAGAAGGCGAAGTCTGGAGGGTGAATCAGAAGAAGCAGAAGAAGGAGAAGGAGAAGGTAAAGTCTGGAGGGTGAATGAGAAGAAGCAGAAGAAAGAGAAGGAGAAGGTGAAGTCTGGAGGGTGAAGCAGAAGAAGCAGAAGAAGGAGAAGGAGAAGGTGAAGACTGGAGGGTGAATCAGAAGAAGTGGAAGAAGGAGAAGGAGAAGGTGAAGTCTGGAGGGTGAATCAGAAGAAGTAGAAGAAGGAGAAGGAGAAGGTGTAGTCTGGAGGGTGAATCAGAAGAAGTAGACGAAGGAGAAGGAGAATGTGAAGTCTGGAGGGTGAATCAGAAGAAGCAGAAGCAGGAGAAGGAGAAGGTGAAGTCTGGAGGGTGAATCAGAAGAAGTAGAAGAAGGAGAAGGAGAAGGTGAAGGCTGGAGGGTGAATCAGAAGAAGCAGAAGAAGGAGAAGGAGAAGGTGAATTCTGGAGGGTGAATCAGAAGAAGCAGAAGAAGGAGAAGGTGAAGTCTGGAGGGTGAATCAGAAGAAGCAGAAGAAGGAGAAGGAGAAGGTGAAGTCTGGAGGGTGAATCAGAAGAAGCAGAAGAAAGAGAAGGAGAAGGTGAAGTCTGGAGGGTGAAGCAGAAGAAGTAGAAGAAGGAGAAGGAGAAGGTGAAGACTGGAGGGTGAATCAGAAGAAGTAGAAGGAGAAGGAGAAGGTGAAGTCTGGAGGGTGAATCAGAAGAAGTAGAAGAAGGAGAAGGAGAAGGTGAAGTCTGGAGGGTGAATCAGAAGAAGCAGAAGAAGGAGAAGGAGAAGGTGAAGTCTGGAGGGTGAATCAGAAGAAGCAGAAGAAGGAGAAGGAGAAGATGAAGTCTGGAGGGTGAATCAGAAGAAGTAGAAGAATGAGAAGGAGAAGGTGAGGTCTGGAGGGTGAATCAGAAGAAGCAGAAGAAGGAGAAGGAGAAGGTGAAGTCTGGAGGGTGAATCAGAAGAAGCAGAAGAAGGAGAAGGAGAAGGTGAAGTCTGGAGGGTGAACCAGAAGAAGCAGAAGAAGGAGAAGGAGAAGGTGAAGTCAGGAGGGTGAATCAGAAGAAGCAGAAGAAGGAGAAGGAGAAGGTGAAGTTAGGAGGGTGAATCAGAAGAAGCAGAAGAAGGAGAAGGAGAAGGTGAAGTCAGGGGGTGAAGCAGAAGAAGTAGAAGAAGGAGAAGGAGAAGGTGAAGTCAGGCGGGTGAAGCAGAAGAAGCAGAAGAAGGAGAAGGAGAAGGTGAAGTCTGGAGGGCGCAGCAGAAGAAGCAGAAGAAGGAGAAGGAGAAGGTGTAGTCTGGAGGGTGAAGCAGAAGAAGCAGAAGAAGGAGAAGGAGAAGGTGAAGTCTGGAGGGTGAAGCAGAAGAAGCAGAAGATGGAGAAGGAGAAGGTGAAGTCTGGAGGGTGAAGCAGAAGAAGCAGAAGAAGGAGAAGGAGAAGATGAAGTCTGGAGGGTGAATCAGAAGAAGTAGAAGAATGAGAAGGAGAAGGTGAGGTCTGGAGGGTGAATCAGAAGAAGCAGAAGAAGGAGAAGGAGAAGGTGAAGTCTGGAGGGTGAATCAGAAGAAGCAGAAGAAGGAGAAGGAGAAGGTGAAGTCTGGAGGGTGAACCAGAAGAAGCAGAAGAAGGAGAAGGAGAAGGTGAAGTCAGGAGGGTGAATCAGAAGAAGCAGAAGAAGGAGAAGGAGAAGGTGAAGTTAGGAGGGTGAATCAGAAGAAGCAGAAGAAGGAGAAGGAGAAGGTGAAGTCAGGAGGTGAAGCAGAAGAATTAGAAGAAGGAGAAGGAGAAGGTGAAGTCAGGCGGGTGAAGCAGAAGAAGCAGAAGAAGGAGAAGGAGAAGGTGAAGTCTGGAGGGCGCAGCAGAAGAAGCAGAAGAAGGAGAAGGAGAAGGTGAAGTCTGGAGGGTGAAGCAGAAGAAGCAGAAGAAGGAGAAGGAGAAGGTGAAGTCTGGAGGGTGAAGCAGAAGAAGCAGAAGATGGAGAAGGAGAAGGTGAAGTCTGGAGGGTGAAGCAGAAGAAGCAGAAGAAGGAGAAGGAGAAGGTGAAGTCTGGAGGGTGAAGCAGAAGAAGCAGAAGATGGAGAAGGAGAAGGTGAAGTCTGGAGGGTGAATCAGGAGAAGTAGAAGAAGGAGAAGGAGAAGGTGAAGTCAGGAGGGTGAAGCAGAAGAAGCAGAAGAAGGAGAAGGAGAAGGTGAAGTCAGGAGGGTGAAGCAGAAGAAGCAGAATAAGGAGAAGGAGAAGGTGAAGACTGGAGGGTGAATCAGAAGAAGTAGAAGAAGGAGAAGGAGAAGGTGAAGTCTGGAGGGTGAATCAGAAGAAGCAGAAGAAGGAGAAGGAGAAGGAGAAGTCTGGAGGGTGAATCAGAAGAAGTAGAAGAAGGAGAAGGAGAAGGTGTAGTCTGGAGGGTGAATCAGAAGAAGTAGACGAAGGAGAAGGAGAATGTGAAGTCTGGAGGGTGAATCAGAAGAAGCAGAAGCAGGAGAAGGAGAAGGTGAAGTCTGGAGGGTGAATCAGAAGAAGTAGAAGAAGGAGAAGGAGAAGGTGAAGTCTGGAGGGTGAATCAGAAGAAGCAGAAGAAGGAGAAGGAGAAGGTGAATTCTGGAGGGTGAATCAGAAGAAGCAGAAGAAGGAGAAGGAGAAGGTGAAGTCTGGAGGGTGAATCAGAAGAAGCAGAAGAAGGAGAAGGAGAAGGTGAAGTCTGGAGGGTGAACCAGAAGAAGCAGAAGAAGTAGAAGGAGAAGCTGAAGTCTGGAGGGTGAATCGGAAGAAGTAGAAGAAGGAGAAGGAGAAGGTGAAGTCTGGAGGGTGAATCAGAAGAAGCAGAAGAAGGAGAAGGAGAAGGTGAAGTCAGGAGGGTGAATCAGAAGAAGCAGAAGAAGGAGAAGGAGAAGGTGAAGTCTGGAGGGTGAATCAGAAGAAGCAGAAGAAGGAGAAGGAGAAGGTGAAGACTGGAGGGTGAATCAGAAGAAGTAGAAGAAGGAGAAGGAGAAGGTGAAGTCTGGAGGGTGAACCAGAAGAAGTAGAAGAAGGAGAAGGAGAAGGCGAAGTCTGGAGGGTGAATCAGAAGAAGCAGAAGAAGGAGAAGGAGAAGGTAAAGTCTGGAGGGTGAATGAGAAGAAGCAGAAGAAAGAGAAGGAGAAGGTGAAGTCTGGAGGGTGAAGCAGAAGAAGCAGAAGAAGGAGAAGGAGAAGGTGAAGACTGGAGGGTGAATCAGAAGAAGTGGAAGAAGGAGAAGGAGAAGGTGAAGTCTGGAGGGTGAATCAGAAGAAGTAGAAGAAGGAGAAGGAGAAGGTGAAGTCTGGAGGGTGAATCAGAAGAAGCAGAAGAAGGAGAAGGAGAAGTTGAAGTCTGGAGGGTGAATCAGAAGAAGCAGAAGAAGGAGAAGGAGGAGATGAAGTCTGGAGGGTGAATCAGAAGAAGTAGAAGAAGGAGAAGGAGAAGGTGAGGTCTGGAGGGTGAATCAAAAGAAGCAGAAGAAGGAGAAGGAGAAGGTGAAGTCTGGAGGGTGAATCAGAAGAAGCAGAAGAAGGAGAAGGAGAAGGTGAAGTCTGGAGGGTGAATCAGAAGAAGCAGAAGAAGGAGAAGGTGAAGGTGAAGTCAGGAGGGTGAATCAGAAGAAGCAGAAGAAGGAGAAGGAGAAGGTGGAGTCAGGGGGGTGACGCAGAAGAAGTAGAAGAAGGAGAAGGAGAAGGTGAAGTCAGGAGGGTGAAGCAGAAGAAGCAGAAGAAGGAGAAGGAGAAGGTGAAGTCTGGAGGGCGCAGCAGAAGAAGCAGAAGAAGGAGAAGGAGAAGGTGAAGTCTGGAGGGTGAAGCAGAAGAAGCAGAAGAAGGAGAAGGAGAAGGTGAAGTCTGGAGGGTGAATCCGAAGAAGTAGAAGAAGGAGAAGGAGAAGGTGAAGTCAGGAGGGTGAAGCAGAAGAAGCAGAAGAAGGAGAAGGAGAAGGTGAAGTCTGGAGGGTGAAGCAGAAGAAGCAGAAGATGGAGAAGGAGAAGGTGAAGTCTGGAGGGTGAATCAGGAGAAGTAGAAGAAGGAGAAGGAGAAGGTGAAGTCAGGAGGGTGAAGCAGAAGAAGCAGAAGAAGGAGAAGGAGAAGGTGAAGTCAGGAGGGTGAAGCAGAAGAAGCAGAATAAGGAGAAGGAGAAGGTGAAGTCTGGAGGGTGAAGCAGAAGAAGCAGAAGAAGGAGAAGGAGAAGGTGAAGTCAGGAGGGTGAATCAGAAGAAGTAGAAGAAGGAGAAGGAGAAGGTGAAGTCTGGAGGGTGAATCAGAAGAAGTAGAAGATGGAGAAGGAGAAGGTGAAGTCTGGAGGGTGAATCAGAAGAAGTAGAAGAAGGAGAAGGAGAAGGTGAAGTCTGGAGGGTGAATCAGAAGAAGCAGAAGAAGAAGGAGAAGGTGAAGTCTGGAGGGAGAAGCAGAAGAAGTAGAAGAAGGAGAAGGAGAAGGTGAAGTCTGGAGGGTGAATCAGAAGAATCAGAAGAAGGAGAAGGAGAAGGTGAAGTCTGGAGGGTGAATCAGAAGAAGCAGAAGAAAGAGAAGGAGAAGGTGAAGTCTGGAGGGTGAAGCAGAAGAAGCAGAAGAAGGAGAGGGAGAAGGTGAAGGCTGGAGGGTGAATCAGAAGAAGTAGAAGAAGGAGAAGGAGAAGGTGAAGTCTGGAGGGTGAATCAGAAGAAGTAGAAGAAGGAGAAGGAGAAGGTGAAGTCTGGAGGGTGAATCAGAAGAATCAGAAGAAGGAGAAGGAGAAGGTGAAGTCTGGAGGGTGAATCAGAAGAAGCAGAAGAAGGAGAAGGAGAAGATGAAGTCTGGAGGGTGAATCAGAAGAAGTAGAAGAAGGAGAAGGAGAAGGTGAAGTCTGGAGGGTGAATCAGAAGAAGCAGAAGCAGGAGAAGGAGAAGGTGAAGTCTGGAGGGTGAATCAGAAGAAGTAGAAGAAGGAGAAGGAGAAGGTGAAGTCTGGAGGGTGAATCAGAAGAAGCAGAAGAAGGAGAAGGAGAAGGTGAATTCTGGAGGGTGAATCAGAAGAAGCAGAAGAAGGAGAAGGAGAAGGTGAAGTCTGGAGGGTGAATCAGAAGAAGCAGAAGAAGGAGAAGTAGAAGGTGAAGTCTGGAGGGTGAATCGGAAGAAGCAGAAGAAGTAGAAGGAGAAGGTGAAGTCTGGAGGGTGAATCAGAAGAGGTAGAAAAAGGAGAAGGAGAAGGTGAAGTCTGGAGGGTGAATTAGAAGAAGCAGAAGGAGGAGATGGAGAAGGTGAAGTCAGGAGGGTGAATCAGAATAAGCAGAAGAAGGAGAAGGAGAAGGTGAAGTTTGGAGGGTGAATCAGAAGAAGCAGAAGAAGGAGAAGGAGAAGGTGAAGACTGGAGGTTGAATCAGAAGAAGCAGAAGAAGGAGAAGGAGAAGGTGAAGTCTGGAGGTTGAATCAGAAGAAGCAGAAGAAGGAGAAGGAGAAGGTGAAGTCTGGAGGGTGAATCAGAAGAAGCAGAAGAAGGAGAAGGAGAAGGTGAAGTCTGGAGGGTGAATCAGAAGAAGCAGAAGAAGGAGAAGGAGAAGATGAAGTCTGGAGGGTGAATCAGAAGAAGTAGAAAAATGAGAAGGAGAAGGTGAGGTCTGGAGGGTGAATCAGAAGAAGCAGAAGAAGGAGAAGGAGAAGGTGAAGTCTGGAGGGTGAATCAGAAGAAGCAGAAGAAGGAGAAGGAGAAGCTGAAGTCTGGAGGGTGAATCAGAAGAAGCAGAAGAAGGAGAAGGAGAAGGTGTAGTCAGGAGGGTGAATCAGAAGAAGCAGAAGAAGGAGAAGGAGAAGGTGAAGTTAGGAGGGTGAATCAGAAGAAGCAGAAGAAGGAGAAGGAGAAGGTGAAGTCAGGGGGTGAAGCAGAAGAAGTAGAAGAAGGAGAAGGAGAAGGTGAAGTCTGGAGGGTGAATCAGAAGAAGTAGGAGAAGGAGAAGGAGAAGGTGTAGTCTGGAGGGTGAATCAGAAGAAGTAGACGAAGGAGAAGGAGAATGTGAAGTCTGGAGGGTGAATCAGAAGAAGCAGAAGCAGGAGAAGGAGAAGGTGAAGTCTGGAGGGTGAATCAGAAGAAGTAGAAGAAGGAGAAGGAGAAGGTGAAGGCTGGAGGGTGAATCAGAAGAAGCAGAAGAAGGAGAAGGAGAAGGTGAATTCTGGAGGGTGAATCAGAAGAAGCAGAAGAAGGAGAAGGTGAAGTCTGGAGGGTGAATCAGAAGAAGCAGAAGAAGGAGAAGGAGAAGGTGAAGTCTGGAGGGTGAATCAGAAGAAGCAGAAGAAAGAGAAGGAGAAGGTGAAGTCTGGAGGGTGAAGCAGAAGAAGTAGAAGAAGGAGAAGGAGAAGGTGAAGACTGGAGGGTGAATCAGAAGAAGTAGAAGGAGAAGGAGAAGGTGAAGTCTGGAGGGTGAATCAGAAGAAGTAGAAGAAGGAGAAGGAGAAGGTGAAGTCTGGAGGGTGAATCAGAAGAAGCAGAAGAAGGAGAAGGAGAAGGTGAAGTCTGGAGGGTGAATCAGAAGAAGCAGAAGAAGGAGAAGGAGAAGATGAAGTCTGGAGGGTGAATCAGAAGAAGTAGAAGAATGAGAAGGAGAAGGTGAGGTCTGGAGGGTGAATCAGAAGAAGCAGAAGAAGGAGAAGGAGAAGGTGAAGTCTGGAGGGTGAATCAGAAGAAGCAGAAGAAGGAGAAGGAGAAGGTGAAGTCTGGAGGGTGAACCAGAAGAAGCAGAAGAAGGAGAAGGAGAAGGTGAAGTCAGGAGGGTGAATCAGAAGAAGCAGAAGAAGGAGAAGGAGAAGGTGAAGTTAGGAGGGTGAATCAGAAGAAGCAGAAGAAGGAGAAGGAGAAGGTGAAGTCAGGGGGTGAAGCAGAAGAAGTAGAAGAAGGAGAAGGAGAAGGTGAAGTCAGGCGGGTGAAGCAGAAGAAGCAGAAGAAGGAGAAGGAGAAGGTGAAGTCTGGAGGGCGCAGCAGAAGAAGCAGAAGAAGGAGAAGGAGAAGGTGAAGTCTGGAGGGTGAAGCAGAAGAAGCAGAAGAAGGAGAAGGAGAAGGTGAAGTCTGGAGGGTGAAGCAGAAGAAGCAGAAGATGGAGAAGGAGAAGGTGAAGTCTGGAGGGTGAAGCAGAAGAAGCAGAAGAAGGAGAAGGAGAAGGTGAAGTCTGGAGGGTGAAGCAGAAGAAGCAGAAGATGGAGAAGGAGAAGGTGAAGTCTGGAGGGTGAATCAGGAGAAGTAGAAGAAGGAGAAGGAGAAGGTGAAGTCAGGAGGGTGAAGCAGAAGAAGCAGAAGAAGGAGAAGGAGAAGGTGAAGTCAGGAGGGTGAAGCAGAAGAAGCAGAATAAGGAGAAGGAGAAGGTGAAGTCTGGAGGGTGAAGCAGAAGAAGCAGAAGAAGGAGAAGGAGAAGGTGAAGTCAGGAGGGTGAATCAGAAGAAGTAGAAGAAGGAGAAGGAGAAGGTGAAGTCTGGAGGGTGAATCAGAAGAAGTAGAAGATGGAGAAGGAGAAGGTGAAGTCTGGAGGGTGAATCAGAAGAAGTAGAAGAAGGAGAAGGAGAAGGTGAAGTCTGGAGGGTGAATCAGAAGAAGCAGAAGAAGAAGGAGAAGGTGAAGTCTGGAGGGAGAAGCAGAAGAAGTAGAAGAAGGAGAAGGAGAAGGTGAAGTCTGGAGGGTGAATCAGAAGAATCAGAAGAAGGAGAAGGAGAAGGTGAAGTCTGGAGGGTGAATCAGAAGAAGCAGAAGAAAGAGAAGGAGAAGGTGAAGTCTGGAGGGTGAAGCAGAAGAAGCAGAAGAAGGAGAGGGAGAAGGTGAAGGCTGGAGGGTGAATCAGAAGAAGTAGAAGAAGGAGAAGGAGAAGGTGAAGTCTGGAGGGTGAATCAGAAGATGTAGAAGAAGGAGAAGGAGAAGGTGAAGTCTGGAGGGTGAATCAGAAGAATCAGAAGAAGGAGAAGGAGAAGGTGAAGTCTGGAGGGTGAATCAGAAGAAGCAGAAGAAGGAGAAGGAGAAGATGAAGTCTGGAGGGTGAATCAGAAGAAGTAGAAGAAGGAGAAGGAGAAGGTGAAGTCTGGAGGGTGAATCAGAAGAAGCAGAAGCAGGAGAAGGAGAAGGTGAAGTCTGGAGGGTGAATCAGAAGAAGTAGAAGAAGGAGAAGGAGAAGGTGAAGTCTGGAGGGTGAATCAGAAGAAGCAGAAGAAGGAGAAGGAGAAGGTGAATTCTGGAGGGTGAATCAGAAGAAGCAGAAGAAGGAGAAGGAGAAGGTGAAGTCTGGAGGGTGAATCAGAAGAAGCAGAAGAAGGAGAAGTAGAAGGTGAAGTCTGGAGGGTGAATCGGAAGAAGCAGAAGAAGTAGAAGGAGAAGGTGAAGTCTGGAGGGTGAATCAGAAGAGGTAGAAAAAGGAGAAGGAGAAGGTGTAGTCTGGAGGGTGAATTAGAAGAAGCAGATGGAGGAGATGGAGAAGGTGAAGTCAGGAGGGTGAATCAGAAGAAGCAGAAGAAGGAGAAGGAGAAGGTGAAGTTTGGAGGGTGAATCAGAAGAAGCAGAAGAAGGAGAAGGAGAAGGTGAAGACTGGAGGTTGAATCAGAAGAAGCAGAAGAAGGAGAAGGAGAAGGTGAAGTCTGGAGGTTGAATCAGAAGAAGCAGAAGAAGGAGAAGGAGAAGGTGAAGTCTGGAGGGTGAATCAGAAGAAGCAGAAAAAGGAGAAGGAGAAGGTGAAGTCTGTAGGGTGAATCAGAAGAAGCAGAAGAAGGAGAAGGAGAAGATGAAGTCTGGAGGGTGAATCAGAAGAAGTAGAAGAATGAGAAGGAGAAGGTGAGGTCTGGAGGGTGAATCAGAAGAAGCAGAAGAAGGAGAAGGAGAAGGTGAAGTCTGGAGGGTGAATCAGAAGAAGCAGAAGAAGGAGAAGGAGAAGCTGAAGTCTGGAGGGTGAATCAGAAGAAGCAGAAGAAGGAGAAGGAGAAGGTGTAGTCAGGAGGGTGAATCAGAAGAAGCAGAAGAAGGAGAAGGAGAAGGTGAAGTTAGGAGGGTGAATCAGAAGAAGCAGAAGAAGGAGAAGGAGAAGGTGAAGTCAGGGGGTGAAGCAGAAGAAGTAGAAGAAGGAGAAGGAGAAGGTGAAGTCTGGAGGGTGAATCAGAAGAAGTAGGAGAAGGAGAAGGAGAAGGTGTAGTCTGGAGGGTGAATCAGAAGAAGTAGACGAAGGAGAAGGAGAATGTGAAGTCTGGAGGGTGAATCAGAAGAAGCAGAAGCAGGAGAAGGAGAAGGTGAAGTCTGGAGGGTGAATCAGAAGAAGTAGAAGAAGGAGAAGGAGAAGGTGAAGGCTGGAGGGTGAATCAGAAGAAGCAGAAGAAGGAGAAGGAGAAGGTGAATTCTGGAGGGTGAATCAGAAGAAGCAGAAGAAGGAGAAGGTGAAGTCTGGAGGGTGAATCAGAAGAAGCAGAAGAAGGAGAAGGAGAAGGCGAAGTCTGGAGGGTGAATCAGAAGAAGCAGAAGAAAGAGAAGGAGAAGGTGAAGTCTGGAGGGTGAAGCAGAAGAAGCAGAAGAAGGAGAAGGAGAAGGTGAAGACTGGAGGGTGAATCTGAAGAAGTAGAAGGAGAAGGAGAAGGTGAAGTCTGGAGGGTGAATCAGAAGAAGTAGAAGAAGGAGAAGGAGAAGGTGAAGTCTGGAGGGTGAATCAGAAGAAGCAGAAGAAGGAGAAGGAGAAGGTGAAGTCTGGAGGGTGAATCAGAAGAAGCAGAAGAAGGAGAAGGAGAAGATGAAGTCTGGAGGGTGAATCAGAAGAAGTAGAAGAATGAGAAGGAGAAGGTGAGGTCTGGAGGGTGAATCAGAAGAAGCAGAAGAAGGAGAAGGAGAAGGTGAAGTCTGGAGGGTGAATCAGAAGAAGCAGAAGAAGGAGAAGGAGAAGGTGAAGTCTGGAGGGTGAATCAGAAGAAGCAGAAGAAGGAGAAGGAGAAGGTGAAGTCAGGAGGGTGAATCAGAAGAAGCAGAAGAAGGAGAAGGAGAAGGTGAAGTTAGGAGGGTGAATCAGAAGAAGCAGAAGAAGGAGAAGGAGAAGGTGAAGTCAGGGGGTGAAGCAGAAGAAGTAGAAGAAGGAGAAGGAGAAGGTGAAGTCAGGAGGGTGAAGCAGAAGAAGCAGAAGAAGGAGAAGGAGAAGGTGAAGTCTGGAGGGCGCAGCAGAAGAAGCAGAAGAAGGAGAAGGAGAAGGTGAAGTCTGGAGGGTGAAGCAGAAGAAGCAGAAGAAGGAGAAGGAGAAGGTGAAGTCTGGAGGGTGAAGCAGAAGAAGCAGAAGAAGGAGAAGGAGAAGGTGAAGTCTGGAGGGCGAAGCAGAAGAAGCAGAAGAAGGAGAAGGAGAAGGTGAAGTCTGGAGGTTGAAGCAGAAGAAGCAGAAGAAGGAGAAGGAGAAGGTGAAGTCTGGAGGGTGAATTAGAAGAAGTAGAAGAAGGAGAAGGAGAAGGTGAAGTCTGGAGGGTGAAGCAGAAGAAGCAGAAGAAGGAGAAGGAGAAGGTGAAGTCTGGAGGGTGAAGCAGAAGAAGCAGAAGAAGGAGAAGGAGAAGGCGAAGTCAGGAGGGTGAAGCAGAAGAAGCAGAAGCAGGAGAAGGAGAAGGTGAAGTATGGAGGGTGAATCAGAAGAAGTAGAAGAAGGAGAAGGAGAAGGTGAAGTCTGGAGGGTGAATCAGAAGAAGTAGAAGAAGGAGAAGGAGAAGGTGAAGTCTGGAGGGTGATTCAGAAGAAGCAGAAGAAGGAGAAGGAGAATGTGAAGTCTGGAGGGAGAAGCAGAAGAAGTAGAAGAAGGAGAAGGAGAAGGTGAAGTCTGTAGTGTGAATCAGAAGAAGTAGAAGAAGGAGAAGGAGAAGGTGAAGTTTGGAGGGTGAATCAGGAGAAGTAGAAGAAGGAGAAGGAGAAGGTGAAGTCTGGAGGGTGAATCAGAAGAAGCAGAAGAAGGAGAAGTAGAAGGAGAAGTCTGGAGGGTGAATCAGAAGAAGTAGAAGAAGGAGAAGGAGAAGGTGTAGTCTGGAGGGTGAATCAGAAGAAGTAGACGAAGGAGAAGGAGAATGTGAAGTCTGGAGGGTGAATCAGAAGAAGCAGAAGCAGGAGAAGGAGAAGGTGAAGTCTGGAGGGTGAATCAGAAGAAGTAGAAGAAGGAGAAGGAGAAGGTGAAGTCTGGAGGGTGAATCAGAAGAAGCAGAAGAAGGAGAAGGAGAAGGTGAATTCTGGAGGGTGAATCAGAAGAAGCAGAAGAAGGAGAAGGTGATGTCTGGAGGGTGAATCAGAAGAAGCAGAAGAAGGAGAAGGAGAAGGTGAAGTCTGGAGGGTGAATCAGAAGAAGCAGAAGAAGTAGAAGGAGAAGGTGAAGTCTGGAGGGTGAATCAGAAGAAGTAGAAGAAGGAGAAGGAGAAGGTGAAGTCTGGAGGGTGAATCAGAAGAAGCAGGAGAAGGAGAAGGAGAAGGTGAAGTCAGGAGGGTGTATCAGAAGAAGCAGAAGAAGGAGAAGGAGAAGGTGAAGTCTGGAGGGTGAATCAGAAGAAGCAGAAGAAGGAGAAGGAGAAGGTGAAGACTGGAGGGTGAATCAGAAGAAGTAGAAGAAGGAGAAGGAGAAGGTGAAGTCTGGAGGGTGAACCAGAAGAAGTAGAAGAAGGAGAAGGAGAAGGCGAAGTCTGGAGGGTGAATCAGAAAAAGCAGAAGAAGGAGAAGGAGAAGGTGAAGTCTGGAGGGTGAATCAGAAGAAGCAGAAGAAGGAGAAGGAGAAGATGAAGTCCGGAGGGTGAATCAGAAGAAGTATAAAAAGGAGAAGAAGAAGGTGAGGTCTGGAGGGTGAATCAGAAGAAGCAGAAGAAGGAGAAGGAGAAGGTGAAGTCTGAAGGCTGAATCAGAAGAAGCAGAAGAAGAAGGAGATGGTGAAGGCTGGAGGGTGAATCAGGAGAAGCAGAAGAAGGAGAAGGAGAAGGTGAAGTCTGGAGGGTGAATCAGAAGAAGCAGAAGAAAGAGAAGGAGATGGTGAAGTCTGGAGGGTGAAGCAGAAGAAGCAGAAGAAGGAGAAGGAGAAGGTGAAGACTGGAGGGTGAATCAGAAGAAGTAGAAGAAGGAGAAGGAGAAGGTGAAGTCTGGAGGGTGAATCAGAAGAAGTAGAAGAAGGAGAAGGAGAAGCTGAAGTCTGGAGGGTGAATCAGAAGAAGCAGAAGAAGGAGAAGGTGAAGGTGAAGTCCGGAGGGTGAATCAGAAGAAGCAGAAGAAGGAGAAGGAGGAGATGAAGTCTGGAGGGTGAATCAGAAGAAGTAGAAGAAGGAGAAGGAGAAGGTGAGGTCTGGAGGGTGAATCAGAAGAAGCAGAAGAAGGAGAAGGAGAAGGTGAAGTCTGGAGGGTGAATCAGAAGAAGCAGAAGAAGGAGAAGGAGAAGGTGAAGTCTGGAGGGTGAATCAGAAGAAGCAGAAGAAGGAGAAGGAGAAGGTGAAGTCAGGATGGTGAATCAGAAGAAGCAGAAGAAGGAGAAGGAGAAGCTGTAGTCAGGGGGGTGAAGCAGAAGAAGTAGAAGAAGGAGAAGGAGAAGGTGAAGTCAGGAGGGTGAAGCAGAAGAAGCAGAAGAAGGAGAAGGAGAAGGTGAAGTCTGGAGGGCGCAGCAGAAAAAGCAGAAGAAGGAGAAGGAGAAGGTGAAGTCTGGACGGTGAAGCAGAAGAAGCAGAAGAAGGAGAAGGAGAAGGTGAAGTCTGGAGGGTGAATCCGAAGAAGTAGAAGAAGGAGAAGGAGAAGGTGAAGTCAGGAGGGTGAAGCAGAAGAAGCAGAAGAAGGAGAAGGAGAAGGTGAAGTCTGGAGGGTGAAGCAGAAGAAGCAGAAGATGGAGAAGGAGAAGGTGAAGTCTGGAGGGCGAAGCAGAAGAAGCAGAAGAAGGAGAAGGAGAAGGTGAAGTCTGGAGGGTGAAGCAGAAGAAGCAGAAGAAGGAGAAGGAGAAGGTGAAGTCTGGAGGGTGAATCAGGAGAAGTAGAAGAAGGAGAAGGAGAAGGTGAAGTCAGGAGGGTGAAGCAGAAGAAGCAGAAGAAGGAGAAGGAGAAGGTGAAGTCAGGAGGGTGAAGCAGAAGAAGCAGAAGAAGGAGAAGGAGAAGGTGAAGTCTGGAGGGTGAAGCAGAAGAAGCAGAAGAAGGAGAAGGAGAAGGTGAAGTCAGGAGGGTGAATCAGAAGAAGTAGAAGAAGGAGAAGGAGAAGGTGAAGTCTGGAGGGTGAATCAGAAGAAGTAGAAGATGGAGAAGGAGAAGGTGAAGTCTGGAGGGTGAATCAGAAGAAGTAGAAGAAGGAGAAGGAGAAGGTGAAGTCTGGAGGGTGAATCAGAAGAAGCAGAAGAAGGAGAAGGAGAAGGTGAAGTCTGGAGGGAGAAGCAGAAGAAGTAGAAGAAGGAGAAGGACAAGGTGAAGTCTGGAGGGTGAATCAGAAGAAGAAGAAGAAGGAGAAGGAGAAGGTGAAGTCTGGAGGGTGAATCAGTAGAAGTAGAAGGAGGAGAAGGAGAAGGTGAAGTCTGGAGGGTGAATCAGAAGAAGCAGAAGAAGGAGAAGGAGAAGGTGAAGTCTGGAGGGTGAATCAGAAGAAGTAGAAGAAGGAGAAGGAGATGGTGTAGTCTGGAGGGTTAATCAGAAGAAGTAGACGAAGGAGAAGGTGAAGGTGAAGTCTGGAGGGTGAATCAGAAGAAGCAGAAGAAGGAGAAGGAGAAGGTGAATTCAGGGGGGTGAAGCAGAAGAAGTAGAAGAAGGAGAAGGAGAAGGTGAAGTCAGGAGGGTGAAGCAGAAGAAGCAGAAGAAGGAGAAGGAGAAGGTGAAGTCTGGAGGGCGCAGCAGAAAAAGCAGAAGAAGGAGAAGGAGAAGGTGAAGTCTGGAGGGTGAAGCAGAAGAAGCAGAAGAAGGAGAAGGAGAAGGTGAAGTCTGGAGGGTGAATCCGAAGAAGTAGAAGAAGGAGAAGAAGAAGGTGAAGTCAGGAGGGTGAAGCAGAAGAAGCAGAAGAAGGAGAAGGAGAAGGTGAAGTCTGGAGGGTGAAGCAGAAGAAGCAGAAGATGGAGAAGGAGAAGGTGAAGTCTGGAGGGCGAAGCAGAAGAAGCAGAAGAAGGAGAAGGAGAAGGTGAGGTCTGGAGGGTGAAGAAGAAGAAGCAGAAGAAGGAGAAGGAGAAGGTAAAGTCTGGAGGGTGAATCAGGAGAAGTAGAAGAAGGAGAAAGAGAAGGTGAAGTCAGGAGGGTGAAGCAGAAGAATCAGAACAAGGAGAAGGAGAAGGTGAAGTCAGGAGGGTGAAGCAGAAGAAGCAGAAGAAGGAGAAGGAGAAGGTGAAGTCTGGAGGGTGAAGCAGAAGAAGCAGAAGAAGGAGAAGGAGAAGGTGAAGTCAGGAGGGTGAATCAGAAGAAGTAGAAGAAGGAGAAGGAGAAGGTGAAGTCTGGAGGGTGAATCAGAAGAAGTAGAAGATGGAGTAGGAGAAGGTGAAGTCTGGAGGGTGAATCAGAAGAAGTAGAAGAAGGAGAAGGAGAAGGTGAAGTCTGGAGGGTGAATCAGAAGAAGCAGAAGAAGGAGAAGGAGAAGGTGAAGTCTGGAGGGAGAAGCAGAAGAAGTAGAAGAAGGAGAAGGAGAAGGTGAAGTCTGGAGGGTGAATCAGAAGAAGAAGAAGAAGGAGAAGGAGAAGGTGAAGTCTGGAGGGCGAATCAGTAGAAGTAGAAGAAGGAGAAGGAGAAGGTGAAGTCTGGAGTGTGAATCAGAAGAAGCAGAAGAAGGAGAAGGAGATGGTGAAGTCTGGAGGGTGAATCAGAAGAAGTAGTAGAAGGAGAAGGAGATGGTATAGTCTGGAGGGTGAATCATAAGAAGTAGACGAAGGAGAAGGAGAAGGTGAAGTCTGGAGGGTGAATCAGAAGAAGCAGAAGAAGGAGAAGGAGAAGGTGAAGTCTAGGGGGTGAATCAGAAGAAGTAGAAGAAGGAGAAGGAGAAGGTGAGGTCTGGAGAGTGAATCAGAAGAAGCAGAAGAAGGAGAAGGAGAAGCTGAAGTCAGGAGGGTGAATCAGAAGAAGCAGAAGAAGGAGAAGGAGAAGGTGAAGTCTGGAGGGTGAATCAGAAGAAGCAGAAGAAGGAGAAGGAGAAGTTGAAGACTGGAGGGTGAATCAGAAGAAGTAGAAGAAGGAGAAGTAGAAGGTGAAGTCTGGAGGGTGAATCAGAAGAAGTAGAAGAAGGAGAAGGAGAAGGTGTAGTCTGGAGGGTGAATCAGAAGAAGTAGACGAAGGAGAAGGAGAAGGTGAAGTCTGGAGGGTGAATCAGAAGAAGCAGAAGAAGGAGAACGACAAGGTGAAGTCTGGAGGGTGAATCAGAAGAAGTAGAAGAAGGAGAAGGAGAAGGTGAAGTCTGGAGGGTGAATCAGAAGAAGCAGAAGAAGGAGAATGAGAAGGTGAAGTCAGGAGGGTGAATCAGAAGAAGCAGAAGAAGTTGAAGGAGAAGGTGAAGTTTGGAGGGTGAATCAGAAGAAGCAGAAGAAGGAGAAGGAGGAGGTGAAGACTGGAGGGTGAATCAGAAAAAGTAGAAGAAGGAGAAGGAGAAGGTGAAGTCTGGAGGGTGAATCAGAAGAAGTGGAAGAAGGAGAAGGAGAAGGCGAAGTCTGGAGGGTGAATCAGAAGAAGCAGAAAAAGGCGAAGGAGAAGGTGAAGTCTGGAGGGTGAATCAGAAGAAGCAGAAGAAGGAGGAGGAGAAGATGAAGTCTGGAGGGTGAATCAGAAGAAGTAGAAGAAGGAGAAGGAGAAGGTGAGGTCTGGAGGGTGAATCAGAAGAAGCAGAAGAAGGAGAAGGATATGGTGAAGTCTGAAGGGTGAATCAGAAGAAGCAGAAGAAGGAGAAGTAAAAGGTGAAGTCTGGAGGGTGAATCAGAAGAAGCAGAAGAAGGAGAAGGAGAAGGTGAAGTCTGGAGGGTGAATCAGAGGAAGCAGAAGAAGGAGAAGGAGAAGGTGAAGTCTGGAGGGTGAATCAGAAGAAGTAGAAGAAGGAGAAGGAGAAGGTGAAGTCTGGAGGGTGAATCAGAAGAAGTAGAAGAAGGAGAAGGAGAAGGTGAAGTCTGGAGGGTGAATCAGAAGAAGCAGAAGAAGGAGAAGGAGAAGGTGAAGTCTGGAGGGTGAATCAGAAGAAGCAGAAGAAGGAGAAGGAGAAGATGAAGTCTGGAGGGTGAATCAGAAGAAGTAGAAGAAGGAGTAGGAGAAGGAGAAGTCTGGAGGGTGAATCAGAAGAAGCAGAAGAAGGAGAAGGAGATGGTGAAGTCTGGAGGGTGAATCAGAAGAAGCAGAAGAAGGAGAAGGAGAAGGTGAAGTCTGGAGGGTGAATCAGAAGAAGTAGAAGACGGAGAAGGAGAAGGTGAAGTCTGGAGGCTGGAGGGTGAAGCAGAAGAAGTAGAAGAAGGAGAAGGAGAAGGTGAAGTCAGGAGGGTGAATCAGAAGAGGTAGAAGAAGGAGAAGGAGAAGGTGAAGTCAGGAGGGTGAATCAGAAGAAGCAGAAGAAGGAGAAGGAGAAGGTGAAGTCTGGAGAGTGAATCAGAAGAATCAGAAGAAGGAGAAGGAGAAGGTGAAGTCTGGAGGGTGAATCAGAAGAAGCTGAAGAAAGAGAAGGAGAAGGTGAAGTCTGGAGGGTGAAGCAAAAGAAGCAGAAGATGGAAAAGTAGAAGGTGAAGTCTGGAGGGCCAAGCAGAAGAAGCAGAAGAAGGAGAAGGAGAAGGTGAAGTCTGGAGGGTGAAGCAGAAGAAGCAGAAGAAGGAGAAGGAGAAGGTGAAGTCTGGAGGGTGAATCAGGAGAAGTAGAAGAAGGAGAAGGAGAAGGTGAAGTCAGGAGGGTGAAGCAGAAGAAGCAGAAGAAGGAGAAGGAGAAGGTGAAGTCTGGAGGGTGAAGCAGAAGAAGCAGAAGATGGAGAAGGAGAAGGTGAAGTCTGGAGGGCGAAGCAGAAGAAGCAGAAGAAGGAGAAGGAGAAGGTGAAGTCTGGAGGGTGAAGCAGAAGAAGCAGAGGAAGGAGAAGGAGAAGGTGAAGTCTGGAGGGTGAATCAGGAGAAGTAGAAGAAGGAGAAGGAGAAGGTGAAGTCAGGAGGGTGAATCAGAAGAAGCAGAACAAGGAGAAGGAGAAGGTGAAGTCAGGAGGGTGAAGCAGAAGAAGCAGAAGAAGGAGAAGGAGAAGGTGAAGTCTGGAGGGTGAAGCAGAAGAAGCAGAAGAAGGAGAAGGAGAAGGTGAAGTCAGGAGGGTGAATCAGAAGAAGTAGAAGAAGGAGAAGGAGAAGGTGAAGTCTGGAGGGTGAATCAGAAGAAGTAGAAGATGGAGAAGGAGAAGGTGAAGTATGGAGGGTGAATCAGAAGAAGTAGAAGAAGGAGAAGGAGAAGGTGAAGTCTGGAGGGTGAATCAGAAGAAGCAGAAGAAGGAGAAGGAGAAGGTGAAGTCTGGAGGGAGAAGCAGAAGAAGTAGAAGAAGGAGAAGGAGAAGGTGATGTCTGGAGGGTGAATCAGAAGAAGAAGAAGAAGGAGAAGGAGAAGGTGAAGTCTGGAGGGTGAATCAGTAGAAGTAGAAGAATGAGAAGGAGAAGGTGAAGTCTGGAGGGTGAATCAGAAGAAGCAGAAGAAGGAGAAGGAGAAGGTGAAGTCTGGAGGGTGAATCAGAAGAAGTAGCAGAAGGAGAAGGAGATGGTGTAGTCTGGAGGGTGAATCAGAAGAAGTAGACGAAGGAGAAGGAGAAGGTGAAGTCTGGAGGGTGAATCAGAAGAAGCAGAAGAAGGAGAAGGAGATGGTGAAGTCTAGAGGGTGAATCAGAAGATGTAGAAGAAGGAGAAGGTGAAGTCTGGAGGGTGAATCAGAAGAAGCAGAAGAAGGAGAAGGAGAAGGTGAAGTCAGGAGGGTGAATCAGAAGAAGCAGAAGAAGGAGAAGGAGAAGGTGAAGTCTGGAGGGTGAATCAGAAGAAGCAGAAGAAGGAGAAGGAGAAGTTGAAGACTGGAGGGTGAATCAGAAGAAGTTGAAGAAGGAGAAGGAGAAGGTGAAGTCTGGAGGGTGAATCAGAAGAAGTAGAAGAAGGAGAAGGAGAAGGTGTAGTCTGGAGGGTGAATCAGAAGAAGTAGACGAAGGAGAAGGAGAAGGTGAAGTCTGGCGGGTGAATCAGAAGAAGCAGAAGAAGGAGAACGAGAAGGTGAAGTCAGGAGGGTGAATCAGAAGAAGCAGAAGAAGGACAAGGAGAAGGTGAAGTCAGGAGGGTGAATCAGAAGAAGCAGAAGAAGGAGAAGGAGAAGGTGAAGTCTGGAGGGTGAATCAGAAGAAGCAGAAGAAGGAGAAGGAGAAGTTGAAGACTGGAGGGTGAATCAGAAGAAGTTGAAGAAGGAGAAGGAGAAGGTGAAGTCTGGAGGGTGAATCAGAAGAAGTAGAAGAAGGAGAAGGAGAAGGTGAAGTCTGGAGGGTGAATCAGAAGAAGCAGAAGAAGGAGAATGAGAAGGTGAAGTCAGGAGGGTGAATCAGAAGAAGCAGAAGAAGGAGAAGGAGAAGGTGAAGTCTGGAGGGTGAATCAGAAGAAGCAGAAGAAGGAGAAGGAGGAGGTGAAGACTGGAGGGTGAATCAGAAAAAGTAGAAGAAGGAGAAGGAGAAGGTGAAGTCTGGAGGGTGAATCAGAATAAGTAGAAGAAGGAGAAGGAGAAGGCGAAGTCTGGAGGGTGAATCAGAAGAAGCAGAAAAAGGAGAAGGAGAAGGTGAAGTCTGGAGGGTGAATCAGAAGAAGCAGAAGAAGGAGGAGTAGAAGATGAAGTCTGGAGGGTGAACCAGAAGATGTAGAAGAAGGAGAAGGAGAAGGTGATGTCTGGAGGGTGAATCAGAAGAAGCAGAAGAAGGAGAATGATATGGTGAAGTCTGAAGGGTGAATCAGAAGAAGCAGAAGAAGGAGAAGTAAAAGGTGAAGTCTGGAGGGTGAATCAGAAGAAGCAGAAGAAGGAGAAGGAGAAGGTGAAGTCTGGAGGGTGAATCAGAAGAAGCAGAAGAAGGAGAAGGAGAAGTTGAAGACTGGAGGGTGAATCAGAAGAAGTAGAAGAAGGAGAAGTAGAAGGTGAAGTCTGGAGGGTGAATCAGAAGAAGTAGAAGAAGGAGAAGGAGAAGGTGTAGTCTGGAGGGTGAATCAGAAGAAGTAGACGAAGGAGAAGGAGAAGGTGAAGTCTGGAGGGTGAATCAGAAGAAGCAGAAGAAGGAGAACGAGAAGGTGAAGTCTGGAGGGTGAATCAGAAGAAGTAGAAGAAGGAGAAGGAGAAGGTGAAGTCTGGAGGGTGAATCAGAAGAAGCAGAAGAAGGAGAATGAGAAGGTGAAGTCAGGAGGGTGAATCAGAAGAAGCAGAAGAAGTTGAAGGAGAAGGTGAAGTCTGGAGGGTGAATCAGAAGAAGCAGAAGAAGGAGAAGGAGGAGGTGAAGACTGGAGGGTGAATCAGAAAAAGTAGAAGAAGGAGAAGGAGAAGGTGAAGTCTGGAGGGTGAATCAGAAGAAGTGGAAGAAGGAGAAGGAGAAGGCGAAGTCTGGAGGGTGAATCAGAAGAAGCAGAAAAAGGCGAAGGAGAAGGTGAAGTCTGGAGGGTGAATCAGAAGAAGCAGAAGAAGGAGGAGGAGAAGTTGAAGTCTGGAGGGTGAATCAGAAGAAGTAGAGGAAGGAGAAGGAGAAGGTGAGGTCTGGAGGGTGAATCAGAAGAAGCAGAAGAAGGAGAAGGATATGGTGAAGTCTGAAGGGTGAATCAGAAGAAGCAGAAGAAGGAGAAGTAAAAGGTGAAGTCTGGAGGGTGAATCAGAAGAAGCAGAAGAAGGAGAAGGAGAAGGTGAAGTCTGGAGGGTGAATCAGAGGAAGCAGAAGAAGGAGAAGGAGAAGGTGAAGTCTGGAGGGTGAATCAGAAGAAGTAGAAGGAGAAGGAGAAGGTGAAGTCTGGAGGGTGAATCAGAAGAAGTAGAAGAAGGAGAAGGAGAAGGTGAAGTCTGGAGGGTGAATCAGAAGAAGCAGAAGAAGGAGAAGGAGAAGGTGAAGTCTGGAGGGTGAATCAGAAGAAGCAGAAGAAGGAGAAGGAGAAGATGAAGTCTGGAGGGTGAATCAGAAGAAGTAGAAGAAGGAGTAGGAGAAGGAGAAGTCTGGAGGGTGAATCAGAAGAAGCAGAAGAAGGAGAAGGAGATGGTGAAGTCTGGAGGGTGAATCAGAAGAAGCAGAAGAAGGAGAAGGAGAAGGTGAAGTCTGGAGGGTGAATCAGAAGAAGTAGAAGACGGAGAAGGAGAAGGTGAAGTCTGGAGGCTGGAGGGTGAAGCAGAAGAAGTAGAAGAAGGAGAAGGAGAAGGTGAAGTCAGGAGGGTGAATCAGAAGAGGTAGAAGAAGGAGAAGGAGAAGGTGAAGTCAGGAGGGTGAATCAGAAGAAGCAGAAGAAGGAGAAGGAGAAGGTGAAGTCTGGAGAATGAATCAGAAGAATCAGAAGAAGGAGAAGGAGAAGGTGAAGTCTGGAGGGTGAATCAGAAGAAGCTGAAGAAAGAGAAGGAGAAGGTGAAGTCAGGAGGGTGAATCAGAAGAAGCAGAAGAAGGAGAAGGAGAAGGTGAAGTCTGGAGAATGAATCAGAAGAATCAGAAGAAGGAGAAGGAGAAGGTGAAGTCTGGAGGGTGAATCAGAAGAAGCTGAAGAAAGAGAAGGAGAAGGTGAAGTCTGGAGGGTGAAGCAGAAGAAGCAGAAGATGGAAAAGTAGAAGGTGAAGTCTGGAGGGCCAAGCAGAAGAAGCAGAAGAAGGAGAAGGAGAAGGTGAAGTCTGGAGGGTGAAGCAGAAGAAGCAGAAGAAGGAGAAGGAGAAGGTGAAGTCTGGAGGGTGAATAAGGAGAAGTAGAAGAAGGAGAAGGAGAAGGTGAATTCAGGAGGGTGAAGCAGAAGAAGCAGAAGAAGGAGAAGGAGAAGGTGAAGTCTGGAGGGTGAAGCAGAAGAAGCAGAAGATGGAGAAGGAGAAGGTGAAGTCTGGAGGGCGAAGCAGAAGAAGCATAAGAAGGAGAAGGAGAAGGTGAAGTCTGGAGGGTGAAGCAGAAGAAGCAGAAGAAGGAGAAGGAGAAGCTGAAGTCTGGAGGGTGAATCAGGAGAAGTAGAAGAAGGAGAAGGAGAAGGTGAAGTCAGGAGGGTGAATCAGAAGAAGCAGAACAAGGAGAAGGAGAAGGTGAAGTCAGGAGGGTGAAGCAGAAGAAGCAGAAGAAGGAGAAGGAGAAGGTGAAGTCTGGAGGGTGAAGCAGAAGAAGCAGAAGAAGGAGAAGGAGAAGGTGAAGTCAGGAGGGTGAATCAGAAGAAGTAGAAGAAGGAGAAGGAGAAGGTGAAGTCTGGAGGGTGAATCAGAAGAAGTAGAAGATGGAGAAGGAGAAGGTGAAGTCTGGAGGGTGAATCAGAAGAAGTAGAAGAAGGAGAAGGAGAAGGTGAAGTCTGGAGGGTGAATCAGAAGAAGCAGAAGAAGGAGAAGGAGAAGGTGACGTCTGGAGGGAGAAGCAGAAGAATTAGAAGAAGGAGAAGGAGAAGGTGATGTCTGGAGGGTGAATCAGAAGAAGAAGAAGAAGGAGAAGGAGAAGGTGAAGTCTGGAGGGTGAATCAGTAGAAGTAGAAGAATGAGAAGGAGAAGGTGAAGTCTGGAGGGTGAATCAGAAGAAGCAGAAGAAGGAGAAGGAGAAGGTGAAGTCTGGAGGGTGAATCAGAAGAAGTAGACGAAGGAGAAGGAGAAGGTGAAGTCTGGAGGGTGAATCAGAAGAAGCAGAAGAAGGAGAAGGAGATGGTGAAGTCTAGAGGGTGAATCAGAAGAAGTAGAAGAAGGAGAAGGAGATGGTGAAGTCTGGAGGGTGAATCAGAAGAAGCAGAAGAAGGAGAAGGAGAAGGTGAAGTCAGGAGGGTGAATCAGAAGAAGCAGAAGAAGGAGAAGGAGAAGGTGAAGTCTGGAGGGTGAATCAGAAGAAGCAGAAGAAGGAGAAGGAGAAGTTGAAGACTGGAGGGTGAATCAGAAGAAGTTGAAGAAGGAGAAGGAGAAGGTGAAATCTGGAGGGTGAATCAGAAGAAGTAGAAGAAGGAGAAGGAGAAGGTGTAGTCTGGAGGGTGAATCAGAAGAAGTAGACGAAGGAGAAGGAGAAGGTGAAGTCTGGCGGGTGAATCAGAAGAAGCAGAAGAAGGAGAACGAGAAGGTGAAGTCAGGAGGGTGAATCAGAAGAAGCAGAAGAAGGACAAGGAGAAGGTGAAGTCAGGAGGGTGAATCAGAAGAAGCAAAAGAAGGAGAAGGAGAAGGTGAAATCTGGAGGGTGAATCAGAAGAAGCAGAAGAAGGAGAAGGAGAAGTTGAAGACTGGAGGGTGAATCAGAAGAAGTTGAAGAAGGAGAAGGAGAAGTTGAAGTCTGGAGGGTGAATCAGAAGAAGTTGAAGAAGGAGAAGGAGAAGGTGAAGTCTGGAGGGTGAATCAGAAGAAGCAGAAGAAGGAGAATGAGAAGGTGAAGTCAGGAGGGTGAATCAGAAGAAGCAGAAGAAGGAGAAGGAGAAGGTGAAGTCTGGAGGGTGTATCAGAAGAAGCAGAAGAAGGAGAAGGAGGAGGTGAAGACTGGAGGGTGAATCAGAAAAAGTAGAAGAAGGAGAAGGAGAAGGTGAAGTCTGGAGGGTGAATCAGAATAAGTAGAAGAAGGAGAAGGAGAAGGCGAAGTCTGGAGGGTGAATCAGAAGAAGCAGAAAAAGGAGAAGGAGAAGGTGAAGTCTGGAGGGTGAATAAGAAGAAGCAGAAGAAGGAGGAGTAGAAGATGAAGTCTGGAGGGTGAATCAGAAGAAGCAGAAGAAGGAGAATGATATGGTGAAGTCTGAAGGGTGAATCAGAAGAAGCAGAAGAAGGAGAAGTAAAAGGTGAAGTCTGGAGGGTGAATCAGAAGAAGCAGAAGAAGGAGAAGGAGAAGGTGAAGTCTGGAGGGTGAATCAGAAGAAGCAGAAGAAGGAGAAGGAGAAGGTGAAGTCTGGAGGGTGAATCAGAAGAAGTAGAAGAAGGAGAAGGAGAAGGTGAAGTCTGGAGGGTGAATCAGAAGAAGTAGAAGAAGGAGAAGGAGAAGGTGAAGTCTGGAGGGTGAATCAGAAGAAAGAGAAGAAGGAAAAGGAGACGGTGAAGTCTGGAGGGTGAATCAGAAGAAGCAGAAGAAGGAGAAGGAGAAGATGAAGTCTGGTGGGTGAATCAGAAGAAGTAGAAGAAGGAGTAGGAGAAGGAGAAGTCTGCAGGGTGAATCAGAAAAAGCAGACGAAGGAGAAGGAGATGGTGAAGTCTGGAGGGTGAATCAGAAGAAGCAGAAGAAGGAGAAGGAGAAGGTGAAGTCTGGAGGGTGAATCAGAAGAAGCAGAAGAAGGAGAAGGAGAAGGTGAAGTCTGGAGGGTGAATCAGAAGAAGCAGAAGACGGAGAAGGAGAAGGTGAAGTCTGGAGGCTGGAGGGTGAAGCTGAAGAAGTAGAAGAAGCAGAAGGAGAAGGTGAAGTCAGGAGGGTGAATCAGAAGAGGTAGAAGAAGGAGAAGGTGAAGGTGAAGTCAGGAGGGTGAATCAGAAGAAGCAGAAGAAGGAGAAGGAGAAGGTGAAGTCTGGAGAGTGAATCAGAAGAATCAGAAGAAGGAGAAGGAGAAGGTGAAGTCTGGAGGGTGAATCAGAAGAAGCTGAAGAAAGAGAAGGAGAAGGTGAAGTCTGGAGGGTGAAGCAGAAGAAGCAGAAGAAGGAGAAGGAGAAGGTGAAGACTGGAGGGTGAATCAGAAGAAGTTGAAGAAGGAGAAGGAGAAGGTGAAGTCTGGAGGGTGAATCAGAAGAAGTAGAAGAAGGAGTAGGAGAAGGTGAAGTCTGGAGGTGAATCAGAAGAATGAGAAGAAGGAGAAGGAGAAGGTGAAGTCTGGAGGGTGAATCAGAAGAAGCAGAAGAAGGAGAAGGAGAAGGTGAAGTCAGGAGGGTGAATCAGAAGAAGCAGAAGAAGGAGAAGGAGAAGGTGAAGTTAGGAGGGTGAACCAGAAGAAGCAGAAGAAGGAGAAGGAGAAGGTGAAGTCAGGGGGGTGAAGCAGAAGAAGTAGAAGAAGGAGAAGGAGAAGGTGAAGTCTGGAGGGTGAATCAGAAGAAGCAGAAGAAGGAGAAGGAGAAGGTGAAGTCAGGAGGGTGAATCAGAAGAAGCAGAAGAAGGAGAAGGAGAAGGTGAAGTCTGGAGGGTGAATCAGAAGAAGCAGAAGAAGGAGAAGGAGAAGTTGAAGACTGGAGGGTGAATCAGAAGAAGTAGAAGAAGGAGAAGGAGAAGGTGAAGTCTGGAGGGTGAATCAGAAGAAGTAGAAGAAGGAGAAGGAGAAGGTGAAGTCTGGAGGGTGAATCAGAAGAAGTAGAAGAAGGAGAGGAGAAGGTGAAGTCTGGAGGGTGAATCAGAAGAAGCAGAAGAAGGAGAATGAGAAGGTGAAGTCAGGAGGGTGAATCAGAAGAAGCAGAAGAAGGAGAAGGAGAAGGTGAAGTCTGGAGGGTGAATCAGAAGAAGCAGAAGAAGGAGAAGGAGGAGGTGAAGACTGGAGGGTGAATCAGAAAAAGTAGAAGAAGGAGAAGGAGAAGGTGAAGTCTGGAGGGTGAATCAGAAGAAGTAGAAGAAGGAGAAGGAGAAGGCGAAGTCTGGAGGGTGAATCAGAAGAAGCAGAAAAAGGAGAAGGAGAAGGTGAAGTCTGGAGGGTGAATCAGAAGAAGCAGAAGAAGGAGAAGGAGAAGGTGAAGTCTGGAGGGTGAAGCAGAAGAAGCAGAAGAAGGAGAAGGAGAAGCTGAAGTCTGGAGGGTGAATCAGGAGAAGTAGAAGAAGGAGAAGGAGAAGGTGAAGTCAGGAGGGTGAATCAGAAGAAGCAGAACAAGGAGAAGGAGAAGGTGAAGTCAGGAGGGTGAAGCAGAAGAAGCACAAGAAGGAGAAGGAGAAGGTGAAGTCTGGAGGGTGAAGCAGAAGAAGCAGAAGAAGGAGAAGGAGAAGGTGAAGTCAGGAGGGTGAATCAGAAGAAGTAGAAGAAGGAGAAGGAGAAGGTGAAGTCTGGAGGGTGAATCAGAAGAAGTAGAAGATGGAGAAGGAGAAGGTGAAGTCTGGAGGGTGAATCAGAAGAAGTAGAAGAAGGAGAAGGAGAAGGTGAAGTCTGGAGGGTGAATCAGAAGAAGCAGAAGAAGGAGAAGGAGAAGGTGAAGTCTGGAGGGAGAAGCAGAAGAAGTAGAAGAAGGAGAAGGAGAAGGTGATGTCTGGAGGGTGAATCAGAAGAAGAAGAAGAAGGAGAAGGAGAAGGTGAAGTCTGGAGGGTGAATCAGTAGAAGTAGAAGAATGAGAAGGAGAAGGTGAAGTCTGGAGGGTGAATCAGAAGAAGCAGAAGAAGGAGAAGGAGAAGGTGAAGTCTGGAGGGTGAATCAGAAGAAGTAGACGAAGGAGAAGGAGAAGGTGAAGTCTGGAGGGTGAATCAGAAGAAGCAGAAGAAGGAGAAGGAGATGGTGAAGTCTAGAGGGTGAATCAGAAGAAGTAGAAGAAGGAGAAGGAGAAGGTGAAGTCTGGAGGGTGAATCAGAAGAAGCAGAAGAAGGAGAAGGAGAAGGTGAAGTCAGGAGGGTGAATCAGAAGAAGCAGAAGAAGGAGAAGGAGAAGGTGAAGTCTGGAGGGTGAATCAGAAGAAGCAGAAGAAGGAGAATGAGAAGTTGAAGACTGGAGGGTGAATCAGAAGAAGTTGAAGAAGGAGAAGGAGAAGGTGAAGTCTGGAGGATGAATCAGAAGAAGTAGAAGAAGGAGAAGGAGAAGGTGTAGTCTGGAGGGTGAATCAGAAGAAGTAGACGAAGGAGAAGGAGAAGGTGAAGTCTGGCGGGTGAATCAGAAGAAGCAGAAGAAGGAGAACGAGAAGGTGAAGTCAGGAGGTTGAATCAGAAGAAGCAGAAGAAGGACAAGGAGAAGGTTAGGTCAGGAGGGTGAATCAGAAGAAGCAGAAGAAGGAGAAGGAGAAGGTGGAGTCTGGAGGGTGAATCAGAAGAAGCAGAAGAAGGAGAAGGAGAAGTTGAAGAATGGAGGGTGAATCAGAAGAAGTTGAAGAAGGAGAAGGAGAAGGTGAAGTCTGGAGGGTGAATCAGAAGAAGTAGAAGAAGGAGAAGGAGAAGGTGAAGTCTGGAGGGTGGATCAGAAGAAGCAGAAGAAGGAGAATGAGAAGGTGAAGTCAGGAGGGTGAATCAGAAGAAGCAGAAGAAGGAGAAGGAGAAGGTGAAGTCTGGAGGGTGAATCAGAAGAAGCAGAAGAAGGAGAAGGAGGAGGTGAAGACTGGAGGGTGAATCAGAAAAAGTAGAAGAAGGAGAAGGAGAAGGTGAAGTCTGGAGGGTGAATCAGAATAAGTAGAAGAAGGAGAAGGAGAAGGCGAAGTCTGGAGGGTGAATCAGAAGAAGCAGAAAAAGGAGAAGGAGAAGGTGAAGTCTGGAGGGTGAATCAGAAGAAGCAGAAGAAGGAGGAGTAGAAATGAAGTCTGGAGGGTGTGATAAAAATGCTAACTTCCGGGAAGTTATGTCATCACTTCCTGTGAACTATGAACTATGAACTGTGTAATTACCTCACTTCCTGTAAATGTCACTTCCTGTTGGACTGGTATAAATACTGGTCTGTCAGTATTGTAAGAGGCTTCTACCAGAGGCATGGTAAAGACCTCTCTTGTATATAGTGTGTTTATAAGTTACTTAAAGCTTACTTTAAAGTTACTTGATGGTAAGTCTCCTTTTTCTTACATCAATTTAAGTAACTTAGTATTTACACTGACAAATACTAGACCTTCAGACAAACTCGGAAGTTAAGGATCCAGGGAACCACCCATCATGGAGAAAATCCTTAGACCTATTCGTCTGGACTTGGACCCGAATACACCAGCAGCTGGCAGGGTATGGAAGCATTGGTATCGTACTTTTGAGAATTTTCTGGATGAATGTAAAGTGGATGCTCCTGCTAAATTGAAGATACTTGTCAATTATGTGACCCCAAAAGTGTTCGAATATGTTGATGACTGGGATAATTACGAAGAGGTGATTCGGGCACTTAAGAAACTGTATGCGAAGACCCCAAATGAGGTCTATGCTAGACATCTACTGGCCACAGCCCGACAAGGGCCAGGGGAATCAATTGACGAATTCCTGCAAGAACTTCGCAGGCTCAGCGTAGATTGTAACTTTCAGGCAGCCTCAGCTGAGCTGTACCGCCAAGAAATGATTCGTGATGCTTTCATCTGCGGGATTGCCTCTCCATTTTTACGCCAGCGTCTACTAGAAAGTAAAACACTTGAGCTACAAAAAGCTTTTGAACTAGCTTGTTCACTGGATTTGGCAAAGAGAAATGCAGACCTCTATCAGCTGCCCAGATCTCGATCTGCTGCTGTAGCTGCAACCAGACAATTTAAGCGGTCTCAGGTGAACCCTATCATGGGGGAATCTAATTCTGATAATTCTGATGAAGAAGAGGAGGACGACCCCACTTTAGCAGCCTCTTGGCAATCTAGGAAGGAATGCTTCTTTTGTGGAGATGCTTTTCACCCTAGGAAAACCTGCCCTGCTCGCAATGCAATCTGCAGTTATTGCGGGAAAAAAGGACACTTTGCTAAAGTTTGCCTATCAAGGGCCTCTACAAGGGCCAATCCAGCTAAGGCCTACCGAACTGCCCCAATTAGGGCCTATCAAGATGCTCCAGCTAGGACCTATCAAGCTTCCTCTCGAGCTCTCTCCCGAAGAAGCACACCGAGAGTTTTAGCCACTCTCTGTGCAACGACACCAATTACAGCTGCTTGCCCACAGAACCTGTCTCAGGCAGCCACAAAAATTTCAATTAAAGGGCATACCTTAGATGCCTTAATTGACTCAGGAAGTACTGATAGTTTCATTAAGGAACAGATTGTTGCGAAATTGAAACTACATGTCTTCCCATCGGACCAGGCAATTGCGATGGCCCAGTCATCACTTAATACCAGAATCTCCGGCTTTTGTGTTGTTGATATGACACTTCATGGTCGTATGTATCCCTCCACCCGACTTTCAGTGCTCAAAGACTTATGTAGTGATCTCCTCTTAGGGCTGGACTTCCAAAAACAGCATAAGAAACTCACCATTGAGTTTGGTGGATCCAAACCCGGACTTACTATTTCTAATATACCATCTAAATTACCATTTTGTGCATTATCAGCAGCTTCACTTGATGAACCCTCATTATTTGCCAGTATTCCGCCTCAATGCCAACCGATAATAACGAAATCGCGGCGCTTTAATCAGGGAGACCAATCTTTTATTGCGGCTGAAATCTCTCGACTTCTAGCAGAGGATATCATTGAACCATGTTCGTCGCCCTGGCGGGCTCAAGTCGTCATTGTCAAGAACCCTCTAAAACCTCACAAACAGCGACTATGCATCGATTATTCGCAAACCATCAATCAATATACCGACTTGGACGCCTACCCATTGCCACGCATTGATGATATGGTTAATAAACTGGCCGAATACAAAGTGTTCTCAACTTACGATTTAAAAAGTGCCTATCATCAGTTACCCTTGAAGGTCTCAGATAAGCAGTACACAGCCTTTGAGGCTAATGGACGGCTGTACCAATTTCGTCGCCTCCCATTCGGGGTTACTAATGGAGTGGCTGTCTTTCAACGGGCAATGGATGGCCTGGTTAAGCAGGAAAACCTAAGGGACACTTTTCCCTATCTTGATAACATTACCATTGCAGGTCACGATCAACAGGAACACGACTCCAACCTCCAAAAATTTCGGGATGCCCTCCATCGCCGTAATTTGACCCTGAATGAATCCAAATCTGTTGAGTCGCAACCGACCATCAACATCCTTGGCTACTGCGTAGGCAATGGTATCATTAAGCCAGACCCAGAAAGACTTCGCCCGCTCCAAGAGCTCCCGTCACCTAAGAATCCGGCTTCTTTACGTCGGGCTCTCGGTCTGTTTGCATACTACGCTAAATGGATTCCTCATTTTTCGGACAAAATCCAACCCTTGCTGCATGCTAGATCATTTCCACTGGGAACAGCGGCTGTTGCAGCCTTTAACCTTCTCAAAAAACAGTTGGAGAAAGCGGCTCTTCACTCCATCGATGAGAATCTCCCTTTCGTGGTTGAATGTGATGCCTCGGAGGTGGCGATCTCGGCTACTCTGAATCAGGAAGGTCGTCCTGTAGCATTTATGTCCAGGACCTTACAAGGTGCCGAGCTACATTATCCTCCGGTTGAGAAAGAAGCCACAGCCATCATAGAGGCAGTACGGAAGTGGAACCATTTTCTAGCTCGCCAGCATTTTACATTGATCACGGACCAACGATCAGTCGCCTTCATGCTCGATAATCGAAAACGAACCAAAATTAAGAATAATAAAATACAACTTTGGAGGATGGAACTGGCCTCTTTTGGTTATACCATTCTCTATCGGCCTGGCAAGGAGAATGTGGCCCCGGACACCCTCACACGGGCATTCTGCTCCACTATGTCATCCTCCACTCTCATGGATGTCCACAATGGTTTGTGTCATCCTGGCGTTACGCGCATGCTACATTTCGTACGATCACGGAATCTCCCTTTTTCCACTGGAGATGTAAAAAAAATATGCTCAGAATGCCGGCTTTGTGCGGAATTAAAACCTCAGTTCTTCCGCCCCTCAGATGGTATACTCATACATGCAACCCAACCGATGCAACGACTTAGCATCGATTTTAAGGGCCCAGTGCCCTCTTCAACTCGGAACACATATTTGCTCACCATGATCGACGAATATTCACGTTTTCCGTTTGCCTTCCCCTGCTCCAATATGCTGGCGTCCACAGTAATCTGCTGCCTTGAGCAGGTATTTTCTCTCTGTGGCATGCCGGCTTATATTCACTCAGATCGGGGTCCATCCTTTATGTCAAGGGAACTCAAGGACTACCTCTCAGAACGGGGAATTGCTACAAGCAAAACAACACCATACCATCCCATCGGAAATGGGCAGGTAGAGAGGTATAACGGTATCATCTGGAATTCCGTACGTCTCGCTTTAAGATCTCGGGGCCTACCAGACCAGCAATGGGAAACAGTGCTTCCGGATGCATTGCACTCTATACGGTCCCTGCTTTCTACAGCCACAAATACTACACCTCATGAGCGGTTCTTTGGATTCCAGCGTCGCTCATCTCATGGAACATCACTCCCGTCATGGCTAACTACTCCTGGACCTGTATTACTCCGAAGATACGTTCGGACGTCTAAAAATGACCCTCTTGTAGACGAGGTCGAACTAACCGATGCCAACCCCACCTATGCAAACATACGATATTCCGACGGCCGAGAATCTACCGTATCATTACGGGATCTGGCTCCCTGCCCACCAGGACCTAGTGGGACATCGGGTGATGGCATTTCACCAGGAAGCTCTTGGGACCTATCGGGTACCCCTCTCCAGGATCCTGATCGGACACCAACTAGCTTGGTGCCGGTAGAACCCCGTGCTCAAGGTTACGACCCTCCCAGTACCGCGCATGAAAGTACTGATCCGCCACAGACCAGCTCTGCACCTCCCTCTGAACAGAGGCAGTCCGACTTTGAACCTATTGGGGCTCGTACTCGAAGCCATGATCTCCCCGACCCTTCACAGGGCAATCCAGGCCACACAGACTCTGACCAATGGCCAACCGCATGTAAGCGGACCAGCGACCCTCTACGACGGGAATCCAAACGGGTGCGACTCTTCCTTGTTCGGCGGCTACGGACCAAAAGGTAGACCACAGCCTCCTAATCCTGCAGGAGGGAAGAATGTGATAAAAATGCTAACTTCCGGGAAGTTATGTCATCACTTCCTGTGAACTATGAACTATGAACTGTGTAATTACCTCACTTCCTGTAAATGTCACTTCCTGTTGGACTGGTATAAATACTGGTCTGTCAGTATTGTAAGAGGCTTCTACCAGAGGCATGGTAAAGACCTCTCTTGTATATAGTGTGTTTATAAGTTACTTAAAGCTTACTTTAAAGTTACTTGATGGTAAGTCTCCTTTTTCTTACATCAGAGGGTGAATCAGAAGAAGCAGAAGAAGGAGAATGAGAAGGTGAAGTCTGGAGGGTGAATCAGAAGAAGCAGAAGAAGGAGAAGGAGAAGGTGAAGTCTGGATGGTGAATCAGAAGAAGTAGAAGAAGGAGAAGGAGAAGGTGAAGTCTGGAGGGTGAATCAGAAGAAGTAGAAGAAGGAGAAGGAGAAGGTGAAGTCTGGAGGGTGAATCAGAAGAAAGAGAAGAAGGAAAAGGAGACGGTGAAGTCTGGAGGGTGAATCAGAAGAAGCAGAAGAAGGAGAAGGAGAAGATGAAGTCTGGTGGGTGAATCAGAAGAAGTAGAAGAAGGAGTAGGAGAAGGAGAAGTCTGCAGGGTGAATCAGAAAAAGCAGACGAAGGAGAAGGAGATGGTGAAGTCTGGAGGGTGAATCAGAAGAAGCAGAAGAAGGAGAAGGAGAAGGTGAAGTCTGGAGGGTGAATCAGAAGAAGCAGAAGAAGGAGAAGGAGAAGGTGAAGTCTGGAGGGTGAATCAGAAGAAGCAGAAGACGGAGAAGGAGAAGGTGAAGTCTGGAGGCTGGAGGGTGAAGCTGAAGAAGTAGAAGAAGCAGAAGGAGAAGGTGAAGTCAGGAGGGTGAATCAGAAGAGGTAGAAGAAGGAGAAGGTGAAGGTGAAGTCAGGAGGGTGAATCAGAAGAAGCAGAAGAAGGAGAAGGAGAAGGTGAAGTCTGGAGAGTGAATCAGAAGAATCAGAAGAAGGAGAAGGAGAAGGTGAAGTCTGGAGGGTGAATCAGAAGAAGCTGAAGAAAGAGAAGGAGAAGGTGAAGTCTGGAGGGTGAAGCAGAAGAAGCAGAAGAAGGAGAAGGAGAAGGTGAAGACTGGAGGGTGAATCAGAAGAAGTTGAAGAAGGAGAAGGAGAAGGTGAAGTCTGGAGGGTGAATCAGAAGAAGTAGAAGAAGGAGTAGGAGAAGGTGAAGTCTGGAGGTGAATCAGAAGAATGAGAAGAAGGAGAAGGAGAAGGTGAAGTCTGGAGGGTGAATCAGAAGAAGCAGAAGAAGGAGAAGGAGAAGGTGAAGTCAGGAGGGTGAATCAGAAGAAGCAGAAGAAGGAGAAGGAGAAGGTGAAGTTAGGAGGGTGAATCAGAAGAAGCAGAAGAAGGAGAAGGAGAAGGTGAAGTCAGGGGGGTGAAGCAGAAGAAGTAGAAGAAGGAGAAGGAGAAGGTGAAGTCTGGAGGGTGAATCAGAAGAAGCAGAAGAAGGAGAAGGAGAAGGTGAAGTCAGGAGGGTGAATCAGAAGAAGCAGAAGAAGGAGAAGGAGAAGGTGAAGTCTGGAGGGTGAATCAGAAGAAGCAGAAGAAGGAGAAGGAGAAGTTGAAGACTGGAGGGTGAATCAGAAGAAGTAGAAGAAGGAGAAGGAGAAGGTGAAGTCTGGAGGGTGAATCAGAAGAAGTAGAAGAAGGAGAAGGAGAAGGTGAAGTCTGGAGGGTGAATCAGAAGAAGTAGAAGAAGGAGAAGGAGAAGGTGAAGTCTGGAGGGTGAATCAGAAGAAGCAGAAGAAGGAGAATGAGAAGGTGAAGTCAGGAGGGTGAATCAGAAGAAGCAGAAGAAGGAGAAGGAGAAGGTGAAGTCTGGAGGGTGAATCAGAAGAAGCAGAAGAAGGAGAAGGAGGAGGTGAAGACTGGAGGGTGAATCAGAAAAAGTAGAAGAAGGAGAAGGAGAAGGTGAAGTCTGGAGGGTGAATCAGAAGAAGTAGAAGAAGGAGAAGGAGAAGGCGAAGTCTGGAGGGTGAATCAGAAGAAGCAGAAAAAGGAGAAGGAGAAGGTGAAGTCTGGAGGGTGAATCAGAAGAAGCAGAAGAAGGAGGAGGAGAAGATGAAGTCTGGAGGGTGAATCAGAAGAAGTAGAAGAAGGAGAAGGAGAAGGTGATGTCTGGAGGGTGAATCAGAAGAAGCAGAAGAAGGAGAATGATATGGTGATGTCTGAAGGGTGAATCAGAAGAAGCAGAAGAAGGAGAAATAAAAGGTGAAGTCTGGAGGGTGAATCAGAAGAAGCAGAAGAAGGAGAAGGAGAAGGTGAAGTCTGGAGGGTGAATCAGAAGAAGCAGAAGAAGGAGAAGGAGAAGGTGAAGTCTGGAGGGTGAATCAGAAGAAGTAGAAGAAGGAGAAGGAGAAGGTGAAGTCTGGAGGGTGAATCAGAAGAAGTAGAAGAAGGAGAAGGAGAAGGTGAAGTCTGGAGGGTGAATCAGAAGAAGCAGAAGAAGGAGAAGGAGACGGTGAAGTCTGGAGGGTGAATCAGAAGAAGCAGAAGAAGGAGAATGAGAAGATAAAGTCTGGAGGGTGAATCAGAAGAAGTAGAAGAAGGAGTTGGAGAAGGAGAAGTCTGCAGGGTGAATCCGAAAAAGCAGAAGAAGGAGAAGGAGATGGTGAAGTCTGGAGGGTGAATCAGAAGAAGCAGAAGACGGAGAAGGAGAAGGTGAAGTCTGGAGGCTGGAGGGTGAAGCAGAAGAAGTAGAAGAAGGAGAAGGAGAAGGTGAAGTCAGGAGGGTGAATCAGAAGAGGTAGAAGGAGAAGGTGAAGGTGAAGTCAGGAGGGTGAATCAGAAGAAGCAGAAGAAGGAGAAGGAGAAGGTGAAGTCTGGAGAGTGAATCAGAAGAATCAGAAGAAGGAGAAGGAGAAGGTGAAGTCTGGAGGGTGAATCAGAAGAAGCTGAAGAAAGAGAAGGAGAAGGTGAAGTCTGGAGGGTGAATCAGAAGAAGCAGAAGAAGGAGAAGGAGGCGGTGAAGTCTGGAGGGTGAATCAGAAGAAGCAGAAGAAGGAGAAGGAGAAGATGAAGTCTGGAGGGTGAATCAGAAGAAGTAGAAGAAGGAGTAGGAGAAGGAGAAGTCTGCAGGGTGAATCAGAAAAAGCAGAAGAAGGAGAAGGAGATGGTGAAGTCTGGAGGGTGAATCAGAAGAAGCAGAAGAAGGAGAAGGAGAAGGTGAAGTCTGGAGGGTGAATCAGAAGAAGCAGAAGAAGGAGAAGGAGAAGGTGAAGTCTGGAGGGTGAATCAGAAGAAGCAGAAGACGGAGAAGGAGAAGGTGAAGTCTGGAGGTTGGAGGGTGAAGCTGAAGAAGTAGAAGAAGGAGAAGGAGAAGGTGAAGTCAGGAGGGTGAATCAGAAGAGGTAGAAGAAGGAGAAGGTGAAGGTGAAGTCAGGAGGGTGAATCAGAAGAAGCAGAAGAAGGAGAAGGAGAAGGTGAAGTCTGGAGAGTGAATCAGAAGAATCAGAAGAAGGAGAAGGAGAAGGTGAAGTCTGGAGGGTGAATCAGAAGAAGCTGAAGAAAGAGAAGGAGAAGGTGAAGTCTGGAGGGTGAAGCAGAAGAAGCAGAAGAAGGAGAAGGAGAAGGTGAAGACTGGAGGGTGAATCAGAAGAAGTAGAAGAAGGAGAAGGAGAAGGTGAAGTCTGGAGGGTGAATCAGAAGAAGTAGAAGAAGGAGTAGGAGAAGGTGAAGTCTGGAGGTGAATCAGAAGAAGCAGAAGAAGGAGAAGGAGGAGGTGAAGACTGGAGGGTGAATCAGAAAAAGTAGAAGAAGGAGAAGGAGAAGGTGAAGTCTGGAGGGTGAATCAGAAGAAGTAGAAGAAGGAGAAGGAGAAGGCGAAGTCTGGAGGGTGAATCAGAAGAAGCAGAAAAAGGAGAAGGAGAAGGTGAAGTCTGGAGGGTGAATCAGAAGAAGCAGAAGAAGGAGGAGGAGAAGATGAAGTCTGGAGGGTGAATCAGAAGAAGTAGAAGAAGGAGAAGGAGAAGGTGATGTCTGGAGGGTGAATCAGAAGAAGCAGAAGAAGGAGAATGATATGGTGAAGTCTGAAGGATGAATCAGAAGAAGCAGAAGAAGGAGAAGTAAAAGGTGAAGTCTGGAGGGTGAATCAGAAGAAGCAGAAGAAGGAGAAGGAGAAGGTGAAGTCTGGAGGGTGAATCAGAAGAAGCAGAAGAAGGAGAAGGAGAAGGTGAAGTCTGGAGGGTGAATCAGAAGAAGTAGAAGAAGGAGAAGGAGAAGGTGAAGTCTGGAGGGTGAATCAGAAGAAGTAGAAGAAGGAGAAGGAGAAGGTGAAGTCTGGAGGGTGAATCAGAAGAAGCAGAAGAAGGAGAAGGAGACGGTGAAGTCTGGAGGGTGAATCAGAAGAAGCAGAAGAAGGAGAAGGAGAAGATGAAGTCTGGAGGGTGAATCAGAAGAAGTAGAAGAAGGAGTTGGAGAAGGAGAAGTCTGCAGGGTGAATCAGAAAAAGCAGAAGAAGGAGAAGGAGATGGTGAAGTCTGGAGGGTGAATCAGAAGAAGCAGAAGAAGGAGAAGGAGAAGGTGAAGTCTGGAGGGTGAATCAGAAGAAGCAGAAGAAGGAGAAGGAGAAGGTGAAGTCTGGAGGGTGAATCAGAAGAAGTAGAAGACGGAGAAGGAGAAGGTGAAGTCTGGAGGCTGGAGGGTGAAGCAGAAGAAGTAGAAGAAGGAGAAGGTGAAGGTGAAGTCAGGAGGGTGAATCAGAAGAGGTAGAAGAAGGAGAAGGTGAAGGTGAAGTCAGGAGGGTGAATCAGAAGAAGCAGAAGAAGGAGAAGGAGAAGGTGAAGTCTGGAGAGTGAATCAGAAGAATCAGAAGAAGGAGAAGGAGAAGGTGAAGTCTGGAGGGTGAATCAGAAGAAGCTGAAGAAAGAGAAGGAGAAGGTGAAGTCTGGAGGGTGAAGCAGAAGAAGCAGAAGAAGGAGAAGGAGAAGGTGAAGACTGGAGGGTGAATCAGAAGAAGTAGAAGAAGGAGAAGGAGAAGGTGAAGTCTGGAGGGTGAATCAGAAGAAGTAGAAGAAGGAGTAGGAGAAGGTGAAGTCTGGAGGGTGAATCAGAAGAATGAGAAGAAGGAGAAGAAGGTGAAGTCTGGAGGGTGAATCAGAAGAAGCAGAAGAAGGAGAAGGAGAAGGTGAAGTCAGGAGGGTGAATCAAAAGAAGCAGAAGAAGGAGAAGGAGAAGGTGAAGTTAGGAGGGTGAATCAGAAGAAGCAGAAGAAGGAGAAGGAGAAGGTGAAGTCAGGGGGGTGAAGCAGAAGAAGTAGAAGAAGGAGAAGGAGAAGGTGAAGTCTGGAGGGTGAATCAGAAGAAGCAGAAGAAGGAGAAGGAGAAGGTGAAGTCAGGAGGGTGAATCAGAAGAAGCAGAAGAAGGAGAAGGAGAAGGTGAAGTCTGGAGGGTGAATCAGAAGAAGCAGAAGAAGGAGAAGGAGAAGTTGAAGACTGGAGGGTGAATCAGAAGAAGTAGAAGAAGGAGAAGGAGAAGGTGAAGTCTGGAGGGTGAATCAGAAGAAGGAGAAGAAGGAGAAGGAGAAGGTGTAGTCTGGAGGGTGAATCAGAAGAAGTAGACGAAGGAGAAGGAGAAGGTGAAGTCTGGAGGGTGAATCAGAAGAAGCAGAATAAGGAGATCGAGAAGGTGAAGTCTGGAGGGTGAATCAGAAGAAGTAGAAGAAGGAGAAGGAGAAGGTGAAGTCTGGAGGGTGAATCAGAAGAAGCAGAAGAAGGAGAATGAGAAGGTGAAGTCAGGAGGGTGAATCAGAAGAAGCAGAAGAAGGAGAAGGAGAAGCTGAAGTCTGGAGGGTGAATCAGAAGAAGCAGAAGAAGGAGAAGGAGGAGGTGAAGACTGGAGGGTGAATCAGAAAAAGTAGAAGAAGGAGAAGTAGAAGGTGAAGTCTGGAGGGTGAATCAGAAGAAGTAGAAGAAGGAGAAGGAGAAGGCGAAGTCTGGAGGGTGAATCAGAAGAAGCAGAAAAAGGAGAAGGAGAAGGTGAAGTCTGGAGGGTGAATCAGAAGAAGCAGAAGAAGGAGGAGGAGAAGATGAAGTCTGGAGGGTGAATCAGAAGACGTAGAAGAAGGAGAAGGAGAAGGTGAGGTCTGGAGGGTGAATCAGAAGAAGCAGAAGAAGGAGAAGGATATGGTGAAGTCTGAAGGGTGAATCAGAAGAAGCAGAAGAAGGAGAAGTAAAAGGTGAAGTCTGGAGGGTGAATCATAAGAAGCAGAAGAAGGAGAAGGAGAAGGTGAAGTCTGGAGGGTGAATCAGAAGAAGCAGAAGAAGGAGAAGGAGAAGGTGAAGTCTGGAGGGTGAATCAGAAGAAGGAGAAGAAGGAGAAGGAGAAGGTGAAGTCTGGAGGGTGAATCAGAAGAAGTAGAAGAAGGAGAAGGAGAAGGTGAAGTCTGGAGGGTGAATCAGAAGAAGCAGAAGAAGGAGAAGGAGAAGGTGAAGTCTGGAGGGTGAATCAGAAGAAGCAGAAGAAGGAGAAGGAGAAGATGAAGTCTGGAGGGTGAATCAGAAGAAGTAGAAGAAGGATTAGGAGAAGGAGAAGTCTGGAGGGTGAATCAGAAGAAGCAGAAGAAGGAGAAGGAGATGGTGAAGTCTGGAGGGTGAATCAGAAGAAGCAGAAGAAGGAGAAGGAGAAGGTGAAGTCTGGAGGGTGAATCAGAAGAAGCAGAAGAAGGAGAAGGAGAAGGTGAAGTCTGGAGGGTGAATCAGAAGAAGTAGAAGACGGAGAAGGAGAAGGTGAAGTCTGGAGGCTGGAGGGTGAATCAGAAGAAGCAGAAGAAGGAGAAGGAGAAGGTGAAGTCAGGAGGGTGAATCAGAAGAGGTAGAAGATGGAGAAGGTGAAGGTGAAGTCAGGAGGGTGAATCAGAAGAAGCAGAAGAAGGAGAAGGAGAAGGTGAAGTCTGGAGAGTGAATCAGAAGAATCAGAAGAAGGAGAAGGAGAAGGTGAAATCTGGAGGGTGAATCAGAAGAAGCTGAAAAAAGAGAAGGAGAAGGTGAAGTCTGGAGGGTGAAGCAGAAGAAGCAGAAGATGGAGAAGGAGAAGGTGAAGTCTGGAGGGCGAAGCAGAAGAAGCAGAAGAAGGAGAGTGAGAAGGTGAAGTCTGGAGGGTGAATCAGAAGAAGTAGAAGAAGGAGTAGGAGAAGGTGAAGTCTGGAGGGTGAATCAGAAGAATGAGAAGAAGGAGAAGGAGAAGGTGAAGTCTGGAGGGTGAATCAGAAGAAGCAGAAGAAGGAGAAGGAGAAGGTGAAGTCAGGAGGGTGAATCAGAAGAAGCAGAAGAAGGAGAAGGAGAAGGTGAAGTTAGGAGGGTGAATCAGAAGAAGCAGAAGAAGGAGAAGGAGAAGGTGAAGTCAGGGGGGTGAAGCAGAAGAAGTAGAAGAAGGAGAAGGAGAAGGTGAAGTCTGGAGGGTGAATCAGAAGAAGCAGTAGAAGGAGAAGGAGAAGGTGAAGTCAGGAGGGTGAATCAGAAGAAGCAGAAGAAGGAGAAGGAGAAGGTGAAGTCTGGAGGGTGAATCAGAAGAAGCAGAAGAAGGAGAAGGAGAAGTTGAAGACTGGAGGGTGAATCAGAAGAAGTAGAAGAAGGAGAAGGAGAAGGTGAAGTCTGGAGGGTGAATCAGAAGAAGTAGAAGAAGGAGAAGGAGAAGGTGTAGTCTGGAGGGTGAATCAGAAGAAGTAGACGAAGGAGAAGGAGAAGGTGAAGTCTGGAGGGTGAATCAGAAGAAGCAGAATAAGGAGAACGAGAAGGTGAAGTCTGGAGGGTGAATCAGAAGAAGTAGAAGAAGGAGAAGGAGAAGGTGAAGTCTGGAGGGTGAATCAGAAGAAGCAGAAGAAGGAGAATGAGAAGGTGAAGTCAGGAGGGTGAATCAGAAGAAGCAGAAGAAGGAGAAGGAGAAGCTGAAGTCTGGAGGGTGAATCAGAAGAAGCAGAAGAAGGAGAAGGAGGAGGTGAAGACTGGAGGGTGAATCAGAAAAAGTAGAAGAAGGAGAAGTAGAAGGTGAAGTCTGGAGGGTGAATCAGAAGAAGTAGAAGAAGGAGAAGGAGAAGGCGAAGTCTGGAGGGTGAATCAGAAGAAGCAGAAAAAGGAGAAGGAGAAGGTGAAGTCTGGAGGGTGAATCAGAAGAAGCAGAAGAAGGAGGAGGAGAAGATGAAGTCTGGAGGGTGAATCAGAAGAAGTAGAAGAAGGAGAAGGAGAAGGTGAGGTCTGGAGGGTGAATCAGAAGAAGCAGAAGAAGGAGAAGGATATGGTGAAGTCTGAAGGGTGAATCAGAAGAAGCAGAAGAAGGAGAAGTAAAAGGTGAAGTCTGGAGGGTGAATCAGAAGAAGCAGAAGAAGGAGAAGGAGAAGGTGAAGTCTGGAGGGTGAATCAGAAGAAGCAGAAGAAGGAGAAGGAGAAGGTGAAGTCTGGAGGGTGAATCAGAAGAAGTAGAAGAAGGAGAAGGAGAAGGTGAAGTCTGGAGGGTGAATCAGAAGAAGTAGAAGAAGGAGAAGGAGAAGGTGAAGTCTGGAGGGTGAATCAGAAGAAGCAGAAGAAGGAGAAGGAGAAGGTGAAGTCTGGAGGGTGAATCAGAAGAAGCAGAAGAAGGAGAAGGAGAAGATGAAGTCTGGAGGGTGAATCAGAAGAAGTAGAAGAAGGATTAGGAGAAGGAGAAGTCTGGAGGGTGAATCAGAAGAAGCAGAAGAAGGAGAAGGAGATGGTGAAGTCTGGAGGGTGAATCAGAAGAAGCAGAAGAAGGAGAAGGAGAAGGTGAAGTCTGGAGGGTGAATCAGAAGAAGCAGAAGAAGGAGAAGGAGAAGGTGAAGTCTGGAGGGTGAATCAGAAGAAGTAGAAGACGGAGAAGGAGAAGGTGAAGTCTGGAGGCTGGAGGGTGAATCAGAAGAAGCAGAAGAAGGAGAAGGAGAAGGTGAAGTCAGGAGGGTGAATCCGAAGAGGTAGAAGATGGAGAAGGTGAAGGTGAAGTCAGGAGGGTGAATCAGAAGAAGCAGATGAAGGAGAAGGAGAAGGTGAAGTCTGGAGGGTGAAGCAGAAGAAGCAGAAGATGGAGAAGGTGAAGGTGAAGTCTGGAGGGCGAAGCAGAAGAAGCAGAAGAAGGAGAGTGAGAAGGTGAAGTCTGGAGGGTGAAGCAGAAGAAGCAGAAGAAGGAAAAGGAGAAGGTGAAGTCTGGAGGGTGAATCAGGAGAAGTAGAAGAAGGAGAAGGAGAAGGTGAAGTCAGGAGGGTGAAGCAGAAGAAGCAGAAGAAGGAGAAGGAGAAGGTGAAGTCTGGAGGGTGAAGCAGAAGAAGCAGAAGATGGAGAAGGAGAAGGTGAAGTCTGGAGGGCGAAGCAGAAGAAGCAGAAGAAGGAGAAGGAGGAGGTGAAGTCTGGAGGGTGAAGCAGAAGAAGCAGAAGAAGGAGAACGAGAAGGTGAAGTCTGGAGGGTGAATCAGAAGAAGTAGAAGAAGGAGAAGGAGAAGGGGAAGTCTGGAGGGTGAATCAGAAGAAGCAGAAGAAGGAGAATGAGAAGGTGAAGTCAGGAGGGTGAATCAGAAGAAGCAGAAGAAGGAGAAGGAGAAGGTGAAGTCTGGAGGGTGAATCAGAAGAAGCAGAAGAAGGAGAAGGAGGAGGTGAAGACTGGAGGGTGAATCAGAAAAAGTAGAAGAAGGAGAAGGAGAAGGTGTAGTCTGGAGGGTGAATCAGAAGAAGTAGAAGAAGGAGAAGGAGAAGGCGAAGTCTGGAGGGTGAATCAGAAGAAGCAGAAAAAGGAGAAGGAGAAGGTGAAGTCTGGAGGGTGAATCAGAAGAAGCAGAACAAGGAGAAGGAGAAGGTGAAGTCTGGAGGGTGAAGCAGAAGAAGCAGAAGAAGGAGAAGGAGAAGGTGAAATCTGGAGGGTGAAGCAGAAGAAGCAGAAGAAGGAGAAGGAGAAGGTGAAGTCAGGAGGGTGAATCAGAAGAAGTAGAAGAAGGAGAAGGAGAAGGTGAAGTCTGGAGGGTGAATCAGAAGAAGTAGAAGATGGAGAAGGAGAAGGTGAAGTCTGGAGGGTGAATCAGAAGAAGTAGAAGAAGGAGAAGGAGAAGGTGAAGTCTGGAGGGTGAATAAGAAGAAGCAGAAGAAGGAGAAGGAGAAGGTGAAGTCTGGAGGGAGAAGCAGAAGAAGTAGAAGAAGGAGAAGGAGAAGGTGATGTCTGGAGGGTGAATCAGAAGAAGAAGAAGAAGGAGAAGGAGAAGGTGAAGTCTGGAGGGTGAATCAGTAGAAGTAGAAGAAGGAGAAGGAGAAGGTGAAGTCTGGAGGGTGAATCAGAAGAAGTAGAAGAAGGAGAAGGAGAAGGTGAAGTCTGGAGGGTGAATCAGAAGAAGTAGAAGAAGGTGAAGGAGATGGTGTAGTCTGGAGGGTGAATCAGAAGAAGTAGACGAAGGAGAAGGAGAAGGTGAAGTCTGGAGGGTGAATCAGAAGAAGCAGAAGAAGGAGAAGGAGAAGGTGAAGTCTAGAGGGTGAATCAGAAGAAGTCGAAGAAGGAGAAGGAGAAGGTGAAGTCTGGAGGGTGAATCAGAAGAAGCAGAAGAAGGAGAAGGAGAAGGTGAAGTCAGGAGGGTGAATCAGAAGAAGCAGAAGAAGGAGAAGGAGAAGGTGAAGTCTGGAGGGTGAATCAGAAGAAGCAGAAGAAGGAGAAGGAGAAGTTGAAGACTGGAGGGTGAATCAGAAGAAGTAGAAGAAGGAGAAGGAGAAGGTGAAGTCTGGAGGGTGAATCAGAAGAAGTAGAAGAAGGAGAAGGAGAAGGTGTAGTCTGGAGGGTGAATCAGAAGAAGTAGACGAAGGAGAAGGAGAAGGTGAAGTCTGGAGGGTGAATCAGAAGAAGCAGAAGAAGGAGAACGAGAAGGTGAAGTCTGGAGGGTGAATCAGAAGAAGTAGAAGAAGGAGAAGGAGAAGGTGAAGTCTGGAGGGTGAATCAGAAGAAGCAGAAGAAGGAGAATGAGAAGGTGAAGTCAGGAGGGTGAATCAGAAGAAGCAGAAGAAGGAGAAGGAGAAGGTGAAGTCTGGAGGGTGAATCAGAAGAAGCAGAAGAAGGAGAAGGAGGAGGTGAAGACTGGAGGGTGAATCAGAAAAAGTAGAAGAAGGAGAAGGAGAAGGTGAAGTCTGGAGGGTGTATCAGAATAAGTACAAGAAGGAGAAGGAGAAGGCGAAGTCTGGAGGGTGAATCAGAAGAAGCAGAAAAAGGAGAAGGAGAAGGTGAAGTCTGGAGGGTGAATCAGAAGAAGCAGAAGAAGGAGGAGGAGAAGATGAAGTCTGGAGGGTGAATCAGAAGAAGTAGAAGAAGGAGAAGGAGAAGGTGATGTCTGGAGGGTGAATCAGAAGAAGCAGAAGAAGGAGAAGGATATGGTGAAGTCTGAAGGGTGAATCAGAAGAAGCAGAAGAAGGAGAAGTAAAAGGTGAAGTCTGGAGGGTGAATCAGAAGAAGCAGAAGAAGGAGAAGGAGAAGGTGAAGTCTGGAGGGTGAATCAGAAGAAGCAGAAGAAGGAGAAGGAGAAGGTGAAGTCTGGAGGGTGAATCAGAAGAAGTAGAAGAAGGAGAAGGAGAAGGTGAAGTCTGGAGGGTGAATCAGAAGAAGTAGAAGAAGGAGAAGGAGAAGGTGAAGTCTGGAGGGTGAATCAGAAGAAGCAGAAGAAGGAGAAGGAGAAGTTGTAGTCTGGAGGGTGAATCAGAAGAAGCAGAAGAAGGAGAAGGAGAAGATGAAGTCTGGAGGGTGAATCAGAAGAAGTAGAAGAAGGAGTAGGAGAAGGAGAAGTCTGCAGGGTGAATCAGAAGAAGCAGAAGAAGGAGAAGGAGATGGTGAAGTCTGGAGGGTGAATCAGAAGAAGCAGAAGAAGGAGAAGGAGAAGGTGAAGTCTGGAGGGTGAATCAGAAGAAGCAGAAGAAGGAGAAGGAGAAGGTGAAGTCTGGCGGGTGAATCAGAAGAAGTAGAAGACGGAGAAGGAGAAGGTGAAGTCTGGAGGCTGGAGGGTGAAGCAGAAGAAGTAGAAGATGGAGAAGGAGAAGGTGAAGTCAGGAGGGTGAATCAGAAGAGGTAGAAGAAGGAGAAGGTGAAGGTGAAGTCAGGAGGGTGAATCAGAAGAAGCAGAAGAAGGAGAAGGAGAAGGTGAAGTCTGGAGAGTGAATCAGAAGAATCAGAAGAAGGAGAAGGAGAAGGTGAAGTCTGGAGGGTGAATCAGAAGAAGCTGAAGAAGGAGAAGGAGAAGGTGAAGTCTGGAGGGTGAAGCAGAAGAAGCAGAAGAAGGAGAAGGAGAAGGAGAAGGTGAAGACTGGAGGGTGAATCAGAAGAAGCAGAAGAAGGAGAAGGAGAAGGTGAAGTCTGGAAGGTGAATCAGAAGAAGCAGAAGAAGAAGAAGGAGAAGGTGAAGTCTGGAGGGTGAATCAGAAGAAGCAGAAGAAGGAGAAGGAGAAGGTGAAGTCAGGAGTGTGAATCAGAAGAAGCAGAAGAAGGAGAACGAGAAGGTGAAGTTAGGAGGGTGAATCAGAAGAAGCAGAAGAAGGAGAAGGAGAAGGTGAAGTCAGGGGGGTGAAGCAGAAGAAGTAGAAGAAGGAGAAGGAGAAGGTGAAGTCAGGAGGGTGAAGCAGAAGAAGCAGAAGAAGGAGTAGGAGTAGGTGAAGTCTGGAGGGCGCAGCAGAAGAAGCAGAAGAAGGAGAAGGAGAAGGTGAAGTCTGGAGGGTGAAGCAGAAGAAGCAGAAGAAGGAGAAGGAGAAGGTGAAGTCTGGAGGGTGAATGAGAAGAAGTAGAAGAAGGAGAAGGAGAAGGTGAAGTCAGGAGGGTGAAGCAGAAGAAGCAGAAGAAGGAGAAGGAGAAGTTGAAGTCTGGAGGGTGAAGCAGAAGAAGGAGAAGGAGAAGGTGAAGTCTGGAGGGTGAAGCAGAAGAAGCAGAAGAAGGAGAAGGAGAAGGTGAAGTCTGGAGGGTGAAGCAGAAGAAGCAGAAGAAGCAGAAGAAGGAGAAGGAGAATGTGAAGTCTGGAGGGCGAAGCAGAAGAAGGAGAAGGAGTAGGTGAAGTCTGGAGGGCGCAGCAGAAGAAGGAGAAGGAGAAGGTGAAGTCTGGAGGGTGAAGCAGAAGAAGCAGAAGAAGAAGAAGGAGAATGTGAAGTCTGGAGGGCGAAGCAGAAGAAGGAGAAGGAGAAGGTGAAGTCTGGAGGGTGAAGCAGAAGAAGCAGAAGAAGGAGAAGGAGAAGGTGAAGTCTGGAGGGTGAATCAGAAGAAGTAGAAGAAGGAGTAGGAGAAGGTGAAGTCAGGAGGGTGAAGCAGAAGAAGCAGAAGAAGGAGAAGGAGAAGGTGAAGTCTGGAGGGTGAAGCAGAAGAAGCAGAAGAAGGAGAAGGAGAAGGTGAAGTCTGGAGGATGAAGCAGAAGAAGCAGAAGAAGGAGAAGGAGAAGGTGAAGTCAGGAGGGTGAATCAAAAGAAGTAGAAGAAGGAGAACGAAATGGTGAAGTCTGGAGGGTGAATCAGAAGAAGTCGAAGAAGGAGAAGGAGAAGGTGAAGTCTGGAGGGTGAATCAGAAGAAGTAGAAGACGGAGAAGGAGAAGGTGAAGTCTGGAGGGTGAATCAGAAGAAGCAGAAGAAGGAGAAGAGAAGGTGAAGTCTGGAGGGAGAAGCAGAAGAAGTAGAAGAAGGAGAAGGAGAAGGTGAAGTCTGGAGGGTGAATCAGAAGAAGTAGAAGAAGGAGAAGGAGAAGGTGAAGTCTGGAGGGTGAATCAGAAGAAGTAGAAGAAGGAGAAGGAGAAGGTGAAGTCTGGAGGGTGAATCAGAAGAAGCAGAAGAAGGAGAAGGAGAAGGTGAAGTCTGGAGGGTGAATCAGAAGAAGTAGAAGAAGGAGAAGGAGAAGGTGTAGTCTGGAAGGCGAATCAGAAGAAGTAGACGAAGGAGAAGGTGAAGGTGAAGTCTGGAGGGTGAATCAGAAGAAGCAGAAGAAGGAGAAGGTGAAGTCTGGAGAGTGAATCAGTAGAAGTAGAAGAAGGAGAAGGAGAAGGTGAAGTCTGGAGGGTGAATCAGAAGAAGCAGAAGAAGGAGAAGGAGAAGGTGAAGTCTGGAGGGTGAATCAGAAGAAGTAGAAGAAGGAGAAGGAGATGGTGTAGTCTGGAGGGTGAATCAGAAGAAGTAGACGAAGGAGAAGGAGAAGGTGAAGTCTGGAGGGTGAATCAGAAGAAGCAGAAGAAGGAGAAGGAGAAGGTGAAGTCTAGAGGGTGAATCAGAAGAAGTAGAAGAAGGAGAAGGAGAAGATGAAGTCTGGAGGGTGAATCAGAAGAAGCAGAAGAAGGAGAAGGAGAAGGTGAAGTCAGGAGGGTGAATCAGAAGAAGCAGAAGAAGGAGAAGGAGAAGGTGAAGTCTGGAGGGTGAATCAGAAGAAGCAGAAGAAGGAGAAGGAGAAGTTGAAGACTGGAGGGTGAATCAGAAGAAGTAGAAGAAGGAGAAGGAGAAGGTGAAGTCTGGAGGGTGAATCAGAAGAAGTAGAAGAAGGAGAATGAGAAGGTGTAGTCTGGAGGGTGAATCAGAAGAAGTAGACGAAGGAGAAGGAGAAGGTGAAGTCTGGAGGGTGAATCACAAGAAGCAGAAGAAGGAGAACGAGAAGGTGAAGTCTGGAGGGTGAATCAGAAGAAGTAGAAGAAGGAGAAGGAGAAGGTGAAGTCTGGAGGGTGAATCAGAAGAAGCAGAAGAAGGAGAATGAGAAGGTGAAGTCAGGAGGGTGAATCAGAAGAAGCAGAAGAAGGAGAAGGAGAAGGTGAAGTCTGGAGGGTGAATCAGAAGAAGCAGAAGAAGGAGAAGGAGGAGGTGAAGACTGGAGGGTGAATCAGAAAAAGTAGAAGAAGGAGAAGGAGAAGGTGAAGTCTGGAGGGTGAATCAGAAGAAGTAAAAGAAGGAGAAGGAGAAGGCGAAGTCTGGAGGGTGAATCAGAAGAAGCAGAACAAGGAGAAGGAGAAGGTGAAGTCTGGAGGGTGAATCAGAAGAAGCAGAAGAAGGAGGAGGAGAAGATGAAGTCTGGAGGGTGAATCAGAAGAAGTAGAAGAAGGAGAAGGAGAAGGTGATGTCTGGAGGGTGAATCAGAAGAAGCAGAAGAAGGAGAAGGATATGGTGAAGTCTGAAGGGTGAATCAGAAGAAGCAGAAGAAGGAGAAGTAAAAGGTGAAGTCTGGAGGGTGAATCAGAAGAAGCAGAAGAAGGAGAAGGAGAAGGTGAAGTCTGGAGGGTGAATCAGAAGAAGCAGAAGAAGGAGAAGGAGAAGGTGAAGTCTGGAGGGTGAATCAGAAGAAGCAGAAGAAGGAGAAGGAGAAGGTGAATTCTGGAGGGTGAATCCGAAGAATTAGAAGACGGAGAAGGAGAAGGTGAAGTCTGGAGGCTGGAGGGTGAAGCAGAAGAAGTAGAAGAAGGAGAAGGAGAAGGTGAAGTCAGGAGGGTGAATCAGAAGAGGTAGAAGAAGGAGAAGGAGAAGGTGAAGTCAGGAGGGTGAATCAGAAGAAGCAGAAGAAGGAGAAGGAGAAGGTGAAGTCTGGAGAGTGAATCAGAAGAATCAGAAGAAGGAGAAGGAGAAGGTGAAGTCTGGAGGGTGAATCAGAAGAAGCTGAAGAAAGAGAAGGAGAAGGTGAAGTCTGGAGGGTGAAGCAGAAGAAGCAGAAGAAGGAGAAGGAGAAGGTGAAGACTGGAGGGTGAATCAGAAGAAGTAGAAGAAGGAGAAGGAGAAGGTGAAGTCTGGAGGGTGAATCAGAAGAAGTAGAAGAAGGAGTAGGAGAAGGTGAAGTCTGGAGGGTGAATCAGAAGAATGAGAAGAAGGAGAAGGAGAAGGTGAAGTCTGGAGGGTGAATCAGAAGAAGCAGAAGAAGAAGAAGGAGAAGGTGAAGACTGGAGGGTGAATCAGAAGAAGTAGAAGAAGGAGAAGGAGAAGGTGAAGTCTGGAGGGTGAATCAGAAGAAGTAGAAGAAGGAGTAGGAGAAGGTGAAGTCTGGAGGGTGAATCAGAAGAAGCAGAAGAAGGAGAAGGAGAAGGTGAAGTTAGGAGGGTGAATCAGAAGAAGCAGAAGAAGGAGAAGGAGAAGGTGAAGTCAGGGGGGTGAAGCAGAAGAAGTAGAAGAAGGAGAAGGAGAAGGTGAAGTCTGGAGGTTGAATCAGAGGAAGCAGAAGAAGGAGAAGGAGAAGGTGAAGTCTGGAGGGTGAATCAGAAGAAGCAGAAGAAGGAGAAGGAGAAGATGAAGTCTGGAGGGTGAATCAGAAGAAGTAGATGAAGGAGAAGGAGAAGGTGAGGTCTGGAGGGTGAATCAGAAGAAGCAGAAGAAGGAGAAGGAGAAGGTGAAGTCTGAAGGGTGAATCAGAAGAAGCAGAAGAAGGAGAAGGAGAAGGTGAAGTCTGGAGGGTGAATCAGAAGAAGCAGAAGAAGGAGAAGGAGAAGGTGAAGTCTGGAGGGTGAATCAGAAGAAGCAGAAGTAGGAGAAGGAGAAGGTGAAGTCTGGAGGGTGAATCAGAAGAAGTAGAAGAAGGAGAAGGAGAAGGTGAAGTCTGGAGGGTGAATCAGAAGAAGCAGAAGAAGGAGAAGGAGAAGGTGAAGTCTGGAGGGTGAATCAGAAGAAGCAGAAGAAGGAGAAGGAGAAGGTGAAGTCTGGAGGGTGAATCAGAAGAAGTAGAAGACGGAGAAGGAGAAGGTGAAGTCTGGAGGCTGGAGGGTGAAGCAGAAGAAGTAGAAGAAGGAGAAGGAGAACGTGAAGTCAGGAGGGTGAATCAGAAGAGGTAGAAGAAGGAGAAGGAGAAGGTGAAGTCAGGAGGGTGAATCAGAAGAAGCAGAAGAAGGAGAAGGAGAAGGTGAAGTCTGGAGAGTGAATCAGAAGAATCAGAAGAAGGAGAAGGAGAAGGTGAAGTCTGGAGGGTGAATCAGAAGAAGCTGAAGAAAGAGAAGGAGAAGGTGAAGTCTGGAGGGTGAAGCAGAAGAAGCAGAAGAAGGAGAACGTGAAGACTGGAGGGTGAATCAGAAGAAGTAGAAGAAGGAGAAGGAGAAGGTGAAGTCTGGAGGGTGAATCAGAAGAAGTAGAAGAAGGAGTAGGAGAAGGTGAAGTCTGGAGGGTGAATCAGAAGAATGAGAAGAAGGAGAAGGAGAAGGTGAAGTCTGGAGGGTGAATCAGAAGAAGCAGAAGAAGGAGAAGGAGAAGGTGAAGTCAGGAGGGTGAATCAGAAGAAGCAGAAGAAGGAGAAGGAGAAGGTGAAGTTAGGAGGGTGAATCAGAAGAAGCAGAAGAAGGAGAAGGTGAAGTCAGGGGGGTGAAGCAGAAGAAGTAGAAGAAGGAGAAGGAGAAGGTGAAGTCTGGAGGGTGAAGCAGAAGAAGCAGAAGAAGGAGAAGGAGAAGGTGAAGTCTGGAGGGTGAATCAGAAGAAGCAGAAGAAGGAGAAGGAGAAGATGAAGTCTGGAGGGTGAATCAGAAGAAGTAGATGAAGGAGAAGGAGAAGGTGAGGCCTGGAGGGTGAATCAGAAGAAGCAGAAGAAGGAGAAGGAGAAGGTGAAGTCTGAAGGGTGAATCAGAAGAAGCAGAAGAAGGAGAAGGAGAAGGTGAAGTCTGGAGGGTGAATCAGAAGAAGCAGAAGAAGGAGAAGGAGAAGGTGAAGTCTGGAGGGTGAATCAGAAGAAGCAGAAGAAGGAGAAGGAGAAGGTGAAGTCTGGAGGGTGAATCAGAAGAAGCAGAAGAAGGAGAAGGAGAAGGAGAAGTCTGGAGGGTGAATCAGAAGAAGCAGAAGAAGGAGAAGGAGAAGGTGAAGTCTGGAGGGTGAATCAGAAGAAGTAGAAGACGGAGAAGGAGAAGGTGAAGTCTGGAGGCTGGAGGGTGAAGCAGAAGAAGTAGAAGAAGGAGAAGGAGAAGGTGAAGTCAGGAGGGTGAATCAGAAGAGGTAGAAGAAGGAGAAGGAGAAGGTGAAGTCAGGAGGGTGAATCAGAAGAAGCAGAAGAAGGAGAAGGAGAAGGTGAAGTCTGGAGAGTGAATCAGAAGAATCAGAAGAAGGAGAAGGAGAAGGTGAAGTCTGGAGGGTGAATCAGAAGAAGCTGAAGAAAGAGAAGGAGAAGGTGAAGTCTGGAGGGTGAAGCAGAAGAAGCAGAAGAAGGAGAAGGAGAAGGTGAAGACTGGAGGGTGAATCAGAAGAAGTAGAAGAAGGAGAAGGAGAAGGTGAAGTCTGGAGGGTGAATCAGAAGAAGTAGAAGAAGAAGTAGGAGAAGGTGAAGTCTGGAGGGTGAATCAGAAGAATGAGAAGAAGGAGAAGGAGAAGGTGAAGTCTGGAGGGTGAATCAGAAGAAGCAGAAGAAGGAGAAGGAGAAGGAGAAGTCAGGAGGGTGAATCAGAAGAAGCAGAAGAAGGAGAAGGAGAAGGTGAAGTTAGGAGGGTGAATCAGAAGAAGCAGAAGAAGGAGAAGGAGAAGGTGAAGTCAGCGGGGTGAAGCAGAAGAAGTAGAAGAAGGAGAAGGAGAAGGTGAAGTCTGGAGGTTGAATCAGAAGAAGCAGAAGAAGGAGAAGGAGAAGGTGAAGTCTGGAGGGTGAATCAGAAGAAGCAGAAGAAGGAGAAGGAGAAGATGAAGTCTGGAGGGTGAATCAGAAGAAGTAGATGAAGGAGAAGGAGAAGGTGAGGTCTGGAGGGTGAATCAGAAGAAGCAGAAGAAGGAGAAGGAGAAGGTGAAGTCTGAAGGGTGAATCAGAAGAAGCAGAAGAAGGAGAAGGAGAAGGTGAAGTCTGGAGGGTGAATCAGAAGAAGCAGAAGAAGGAGAAGGAGAAGGTGAAGTCTGGAGGGTGAATCAGAAGAAGCAGAAGAAGGAGAAGGAGAAGGTGAAGTCTGGAGGGTGAATCAGAAGAAGTAGAAGAAGGAGAAGGAGAAGGTGAAGTCTGGAGGGTGAATCAGAAGAAGCAGAAGAAGGAGAAGGAGAAGGTGAAGTCTGGAGGGTGAATCAGAAGAAGCAGAAGAAGGAGAAGGAGAAGGTGAAGTCTGGAGGGTGAATCAGAAGAAGTAGAAGACGGAGAAGGAGAAGGTGAAGTCTGGAGGCTGGAGGGTGAAGCAGAAGAAGTAGAAGAAGGAGAAGGAGAAGGTGAAGTCAGGAGGGTGAATCAGAAGAGGTAGAAGAAGGAGAAGGAGAAGGTGAAGTCAGGAGGGTGAATCAGAAGAAGCAGAAGAAGGAGAAGGAGAAGGTGAAGTCTGGAGAGTGAATCAGAAGAATCAGAAGAAGGAGAAGGAGAAGGTGAAGTCTGGAGGGTGAATCAGAAGAAGCTGAAGAAAGAGAAGGAGAAGGTGAAGTCTGGAGGGTGAAGCAGAAGAAGCAGAAGAAGGAGAAGGAGAAGGTGAAGACTGGAGGGTGAATCAGAAGAAGTAGAAGAAGGAGAAGGAGAAGGTGAAGTCTGGAGGGTGAATCAGAAGAAGTAGAAGAAGGAGTAGGAGAAGGTGAAGTCTGGAGGGTGAATCAGAAGAATGAGAAGAAGGAGAAGGAGAAGGTGAAGTCTGGAGGGTGAATCAGAAGAAGCAGAAGAAGGAGAAGGAGAAGGTGAAGTCAGGAGGGTGAATCAGAAGAAGAAGAAGAAGGAGAAGGAGAAGGTGAAGTTAGGAGGGTGAATCAGAAGAAGCAGAAGAAGGAGAAGGAGAAGGTGAAGTCAGGGGGTGAAGCAGAAGAAGTAGAAGAAGGAGAAGGAGAAGGTGAAGTCTGGAGGGTGAATCAGAAGAAGCAGAAGAAGGAGAATGAGAAGGTGAAGTCTGGAGGGTGAATCAGAAGAAGTAGATGAAGGAGAAGGAGAAGGTGAGGTCTGGAGGGTGAATCAGAAGAAGCAGAAGAAGGAGAAGGAGAAGGTGAAGTCTGAAGGGTGAATCAGAAGAAGCAGAAGAAGGAGAAGGAGAAGGTGAAGTCTGGAGGGTGAATCAGAAGAAGCAGAAGAAGGAGAAGGAGAAGGTGAAGTCTGGAGGGTGAATCAGAAGAAGCAGAAGAAGGAGAAGGAGAAGGTGAAGTCTGGAGGGTGAATCAGAAGAAGCAGAAGAAGGAGAAGGAGAAGGTGAAGTCTGGAGGGTGAATCAGAAGAAGCAGAAGAAGGAGAAGGAGAAGGTGAAGTCTGGAGGGTGAATCAGAAGAAGTAGAAGACGGAGAAGGAGAAGGTGAAGTCTGGAGGCTGGAGGGTGAAGCAGAAGAAGTAGAAGAAGGAGAAGGAGAAGGTGAAGTCAGGAGGGTGAATCAGAAGAGGTAGAAGAAGGAGAAGGAGAAGGTGAAGTCAGGAGGGTGAATCAGAAGAAGCAGAAGAAGGAGAAGGAGAAGGTGAAGTCTGGAGAGTGAATCAGAAGAATCAGAAGAAGGAGAAGGAGAAGGTGAAGTCTGGAGGGTGAATCAGAAGAAGCTGAAGAAAGAGAAGGAGAAGGTGAAGTCTGGAGGGTGAATCAGAAGAAGCAGAAGAAGGAGAAGGAGAAGGTGAAGTTAGGAGGGTGAATCAGAAGAAGCAGAAGAAGGAGAAGGAGAAGGTGAAGTCTGGAGGGTGAATCAGAAGAAGTAGAAGAAGGAGAAGGAGAAGGTGAAGTCTGGAGGGTGAATCAGAAGAAGCAGAAGAAGGAGAAGGAGAAGGTGAAGTCTGGAGGGTGAATCAGAAGAAGTAGAAGAAGGAGTAGGAGAAGGTGAAGTCAGGAGGGTGAAGCAGAAGAAGCAGAAGAAGGAGAAGGAGAAGGTGAAGTCTGGAGGGTGAAGCAGAAGAAGCAGAAGAAGGAGAAGGAGAAGGTGAAGTCTGGAGGGTGAAGCAGAAGAAGCAGAAGAAGGAGAAGGAGAAGGTGAAGTCAGGAGGGTGAATCAAAAGAAGTAGAAGAAGGAGAAGGAGATGGTGAAGTCTGGAGGGTGAATCAGAAGAAGTCGAAGAAGGAGAAGGAGAAGGTGAAGTCTGGAGGGTGAATCAGAAGAAGTAGAAGAAGGAGAAGGAGAAGGTGAAGTCTGGAGGGTGAATCAGAAGAAGCAGAAGAAGGAGAAGAGAAGGTGAAGTCTGGAGGGAGAAGCAGAAGAAGTAGAAGAAGGAGAAGGAGAAGGTGAAGTCTGGAGGGTGAATCAGAAGAAGTAGAAGAAGGAGAAGGAGAAGGTGAAGTCTGGAGGGTGAATCAGAAGAAGTAGAAGAAGGAGAAGGAGAAGGTGAAGTCTGGAGGGTGAATCAGAAGAAGCAGAAGAAGGAGAAGGAGAAGGTGAAGTCTGGAGGGTGAATCAGAAGAAGTAGAAGAAGGAGAAGGAGAAGGTGTAGTCTGGAAGGCGAATCAGAAGAAGTAGACTAAGGAGAAGGAGAAGGTGAAGTCTGGAGGGTGAATCAGAAGAAGCAGAAGAAGGAGAAGGTGAAGTCTGGAGAGTGAATCAGTAGAAGTAGAAGAAGGAGAAGGAGAAGGTGAAGTCTGGAGGGTGAATCAGAAGAAGCAGAAGAAGGAGAAGGAGAAGGTGAAGTCTGGAGGGTGAATCAGAAGAAGTAGAAGAAGGAGAAGGAGATGGTGTAGTCTGGAGGGTGAATCAGAAGAAGTAGACGAAGGAGAAGGAGAAGGTGAAGTCTGGAGGGTGAATCAGAAGAAGCAGAAGAAGGAGAAGGAGAAGGTGAAGTCTAGAGGGTGAATCAGAAGAAGTAGAAGAAGGAGAAGGAGAAGATGAAGTCTGGAGGGTGAATCAGAAGAAGCAGAAGAAGGAGAAGGAGAAGGTGAAGTCAGGAGGGTGAATCAGAAGAAGCAGAAGAAGGAGAAGGAGAAGGTGAAGTCTGGAGGGTGAATCAGAAGAAGCAGAAGAAGGAGAAGGAGAAGTTGAAGACTGGAGGGTGAATCAGAAGAAGTAGAAGAAGGAGAAGGAGAAGGTGAAGTCTGGAGGGTGAATCAGAAGAAGTAGAAGAAGGAGAATGAGAAGGTGTAGTCTGGAGGGTGAATCAGAAGAAGTAGACGAAGGAGAAGGAGAAGGTGAAGTCTGGAGGGTGAATCAGAAGAAGCAGAAGAAGGAGAACGAGAAGGTGAAGTCTGGAGGGTGAATCAGAAGAAGTAGAAGAAGGAGAAGGAGAAGGTGAAGTCTGGAGGGTGAATCAGAAGAAGCAGAAGAAGGAGAATGAGAAGGTGAAGTCAGGAGGGTGAATCAGAAGAAGCAGAAGAAGGAGAAGGAGAAGGTGAAGTCTGGAGGGTGAATCAGAAGAAGCAGAAGAAGGAGAAGGAGGAGGTGAAGACTGGAGGGTGAATCAGAAAAAGTAGAAGAAGGAGAAGGAGAAGGTGAAGGCTGGAGGGTGAATCAGAAGAAGTAAAAGAAGGAGAAGGAGAAGGCGAAGTCTGGAGGGTGAATCAGAAGAAGCAGAAAAAGGAGAAGGAGAAGGTGAAGTCTGGAGGGTGAATCAGAAGAAGTAGAAGAAGGAGGAGGAGAAGATGAAGTCTGGAGGGTGAATCAGAAGAAGTAGAAGAAGGAGAAGGAGAAGGTGATGTCTGGAGGGTGAATCAGAAGAAGCAGAAGAAGGAGAAGGATATGGTGAAGTCTGAAGGGTGAATCAGAAGAAGCAGAAGAAGGAGAAGTAAAAGGTGAAGTCTGGAGGGTGAATCAGAAGAAGCAGAAGAAGGAGAAGGAGAAGGTGAAGTCTGGAGGGTGAATCAGAAGAAGCAGAAGAAGGAGAAGGAGAAGGTGAACTCTGGAGGGTGAATCAGAAGAAGTAGAAGAAGGAGAAGGAGAAGGTGAAGTCTGGAGGGTGAATCAGAAGAAGTAGAAGAAGGAGAAGGAGAAGGTGAAGTCTGGAGGGTGAATCAGAAGAAGCAGAAGAAGGAGAAGGAGAAGGTGAAGTCTGGAGGGTGAATCAGAAGAAGCAGAAGAAGGAGAAGGAGAAGGTGAATTCTGGAGGGTGAATCAGAAGAATTAGAAGACGGAGAAGGAGAAGGTGAAGTCTGGAGGCTGGAGGGTGAAGCAGAAGAAGTAGAAGAAGGAGAAGGAGAAGGTGAAGTCAGGAGGGTGAATCAGAAGAGGTAGAAGAAGGAGAAGGAGAAGGTGAAGTCAGGAGGGTGAATCAGAAGAAGCAGAAGAAGGAGAAGGAGAAGGTGAAGTCTGGAGAGTGAATCAGAAGAATCAGAAGAAGGAGAAGGAGAAGGTGAAGTCTGGAGGGTGAATCAGAAGAAGCTGAAGAAAGAGAAGGAGAAGGTGAAGTCTGGAGGGTGAAGCAGAAGAAGCAGAAGAAGGAGAAGGAGAAGGTGAAGACTGGAGGGTGAATCAGAAGAAGTAGAAGAAGGAGAAGGAGAAGGTGAAGTCTGGAGGGTGAATCAGAAGAAGTAGAAGAAGGAGTAGGAGAAGGTGAAGTCTGGAGGGTGAATCAGAAGAATGAGAAGAAGGAGAAGGAGAAGGTGAAGTCTGGAGGGTGAATCAGAAGAAGCAGAAGAAGGAGAAGGAGAAGGTGAAGTCAGGAGGGTGAATCAGAAGAAGCAGAAGAAGGAGAAGGAGAAGGTGAAGTTAGGAGGGTGAATCAGAAGAAGCAGAAGAAGGAGAAGGAGAAGGTGAAGTCAGGGGGGTGAAGCAGAAGAAGTAGAAGAAGGAGAAGGAGAAGGTGAAGTCTGGAGGTTGAATCAGAAGAAGCAGAAGAAGGAGAAGGAGAAGGTGAAGTCTGGAGGGTGAATCAGAAGAAGCAGAAGAAGGAGAAGGAGAAGATGAAGTCTGGAGGGTGAATCAGAAGAAGTAGATGAAGGAGAAGGAGAAGGTGAGGTCTGGAGGGTGAATCAGAAGAAGCAGAAGAAGGAGAAGGAGAAGGTGAAGTCTGAAGGGTGAATCAGAAGAAGCAGAAGAAGGAGAAGGAGAAGGTGAAGTCTGGAGGGTGAATCAGAAGAAGCAGAAGAAGGAGAAGGAGAAGGTGAAGTCTGGAGGGTGAATCAGAAGAAGCAGAAGAAGGAGAAGGAGAAGGTGAAGTCTGGAGGGTGAATCAGAAGAAGTAGAAGAAGGAGAAGGAGAAGGTGAAGTCTGGAGGGTGAATCAGAAGAAGCAGAAGAAGGAGAAGGAGAAGGTGAAGTCTGGAGGGTGAATCAGAAGAAGCAGAAGAAGGAGAAGGAGAAGGTGAAGTCTGGAGGGTGAATCAGAAGAAGTAGAAGACGGAGAAGGAGAAGGTGAAGTCTGGAGGCTGGAGGGTGAAGCAGAAGAAGTAGAAGAAGGAGAAGGAGAAGGTGAAGTCAGGAGGGTGAATCAGAAGAGGTAGAAGAAGGAGAAGGAGAAGGTGAAGTCAGGAGGGTGAATCAGAAGAAGCAGAAGAAAGAGAAGGAGAAGGTGAAGTCTGGAGAGTGAATCAGAAGAATCAGAAGAAGGAGAAGGAGAAGGTGAAGTCTGGAGGGTGAATCAGAAGAAGCTGAAGAAAGAGAAGGAGAAGGTGAAGTCTGGAGGGTGAAGCAGAAGAAGCAGAAGAAGGAGAAGGTGAAGACTGGAGGGTGAATCAGAAGAAGTAGAAGAAGGAGAAGGAGAAGGTGAAGTCTGGAGGGTGAATCAGAAGAAGTAGAAGAAGGAGTAGGAGAAGGTGAAGTCTGGAGGGTGAATCAGAAGAATGAGAAGAAGGAGAAGGAGAAGGTGAAGTCTGGAGGGTGAATCAGAAGAAGCAGAAGAAGGAGAAGGAGAAGGTGAAGTCAGGAGGGTGAATCAGAAGAAGCAGAAGAAGGAGAAGGAGAAGGTGAAGTTAGGAGGGTGAATCAGAAGAAGCAGAAGAAGGAGAAGGAGAAGGTGAAGTCAGGGGGGTGAAGCAGAAGAAGTAGAAGAAGGAGAAGGAGAAGGTGAAGTCTGGAGGGTGAATCAGAAGAAGCAGAAGAAGGAGAAGGAGAAGGTGAAGTCTGGAGGGTGAATCAGAAGAAGCAGAAGAAGGAGAAGGAGAAGATGAAGTCTGGAGGGTGAATCAGAAGAAGTAGATGAAGGAGAAGGAGAAGGTGAGGCCTGGAGGGTGAATCAGAAGAAGCAGAAGAAGGAGAAGGAGAAGGTGAAGTCTGGAGGGTGAATCAGAAGAAGCAGAAGAAGGAGAAGGAGAAGGAGAAGTCTGGAGGGTGAATCAGAAGAAGCAGAAGAAGGAGAAGGAGAAGGTGAAGTCTGGAGGGTGAATCAGAAGAAGTAGAAGACGGAGAAGGAGAAGGTGAAGTCTGGAGGCTGGAGGGTGAAGCAGAAGAAGTAGAAGAAGGAGAAGGAGAAGGTGAAGTCTGGAGGGTGAAGCAGAAGAAGCAGAAGAAGGAGAAGGAGAAGGTGAAGACTGGAGGGTGAATCAGAAGAAGTAGAAGAAGGAGAAGGAGAAGGTGAAGTCTGGAGGGTGAATCAGAAGAAGTAGAAGAAGAAGTAGGAGAAGGTGAAGTCTGGAGGGTGAATCAGAAGAATGAGAAGAAGGAGAAGGAGAAGGTGAAGTCTGGAGGGTGAATCAGAAGAAGCAGAAGAAGGAGAAGGAGAAGGAGAAGTCAGGAGGGTGAATCAGAAGAAGCAGAAGAAGGAGAAGGAGAAGGTGAAGTTAGGAGGGTGAATCAGAAGAAGCAGAAGAAGGAGAAGGAGAAGGTGAAGTCAGGGGGGTGAAGCAGAAGAAGTAGAAGAAGGAGAAGGAGAAGGTGAAGTCTGGAGGTTGAATCAGAAGAAGCAGAAGAAGGAGAAGGAGAAGGTGAAGTCTGGAGGGTGAATCAGAAGAAGTAGAAGAAGAAGTAGGAGAAGGTGAAGTCTGGAGGGTGAATCAGAAGAATGAGAAGAAGGAGAAGGAGAAGGTGAAGTCTGGAGGGTGAATCAGAAGAAGCAGAAGAAGGAGAAGGAGAAGGAGAAGTCAGGAGGGTGAATCAGAAGAAGCAGAAGAAGGAGAAGGAGAAGGAGAAGTTAGGAGGGTGAATCAGAAGAAGCAGAAGAAGGAGAAGGAGAAGGTGAAGTCAGGGGGGTGAAGCAGAAGAAGTAGAAGAAGGAGAAGGAGAAGGTGAAGTCTGGAGGTTGAATCAGAAGAAGCAGAAGAAGGAGAAGGAGAAGGTGAAGTCTGGAGGGTGAATCAGAAGAAGTAGAAGAAGGAGAAGGAGAAGATGAAGTCTGGAGGGTGAATCAGAAGAAGTAGATGAAGGAGAAGGAGAAGGTGAGGTCTGGACGGTGAATCAGAAGAAGCAGAAGAAGGAGAAGGAGAAGGTGAAGTCTGAAGGGTGAATCAGAAGAAGCAGAAGAAGGAGAAGGAGAAGGTGAAGTCTGGAGGGTGAATCAGAAGAAGCAGAAGAAGGAGAAGGAGAAGGTGAAGTCTGGAGGGTGAATCAGAAGAAGCAGAAGAAGGAGAAGGAGAAGGTGAAGTCTGGAGGGTGAATCAGAAGAAGTAGAAGAAGGAGAAGGAGAAGGTGAAGTCTGGAGGGTGAATCAGAAGAAGCAGAAGAAGGAGAAGGAGAAGGTGAAGTCTGGAGGGTGAATCAGAAGAAGCAGAAGAAGGAGAAGGAGAAGGTGAAGTCTGGAGGGTGAATCAGAAGAAGTAGAAGACGGAGAAGGAGAAGGTGAAGTCTGGAGGCTGGAGGGTGAAGCAGAAGAAGTAGAAGAAGGAGAAGGAGAAGGTGAAGTCAGGAGGGTGAATCAGAAGAAGCAGAAGAAGGAGAAGGAGAAGGTGAAGTCTGGAGAGTGAATCAGAAGAATCAGAAGAAGGAGAAGGAGAAGGTGAAGTCTGGAGGGTGAATCAGAAGAAGCTGAAGAAAGAGAAGGAGAAGGTGAAGTCTGGAGGGTGAAGCAGAAGAAGCAGAAGAAGGAGAAGGAGAAGGTGAAGACTGGAGGGTGAATCAGAAGAAGTAGAAGAAGGAGAAGGAGAAGGTGAAGTCTGGAGGGTGAATCAGAAGAAGTAGAAGAAGGAGTAGGAGAAGGTGAAGTCTGGAGGGTGAATCAGAAGAATGAGAAGAAGGAGAAGGAGAAGGTGAAGTCTGGAGGGTGAATCAGAAGAAGCAGAAGAAGGAGAAGGAGAAGGTGAAGTCAGGAGGGTGAATCAGAAGAAGCAGAAGAAGGAGAAGGAGAAGGTGAAGTTAGGAGGGTGAATCAGAAGAAGCAGAAGAAGGAGAAGGAGAAGGTGAAGTCAGGGGGTGAAGCAGAAGAAGTAGAAGAAGGAGAAGGAGAAGGTGAAGTCTGGAGGGTGAATCAGAAGAAGCAGAAGAAGGAGAATGAGAAGGTGAAGTCTGGAGGGTGAATCAGAAGAAGCAGAAGAAGGAGAAGGAGAAGATGAAGTCTGGAGGGTGAATCAGAAGAAGTAGATGAAGGAGAAGGAGAAGGTGAGGTCTGGAGGGTGAATCAGAAGAAGCAGAAGAAGGAGAAGGAGAAGGTGAAGTCTGAAGGGTGAATCAGAAGAAGCAGAAGAAGGAGAAGGAGAAGGTGAAGTCTGGAGGGTGAATCAGAAGAAGCAGAAGAAGGAGAAGGTGAAGTCTGGAGGGTGAATCAGAAGAAGCAGAAGAAGGAGAAGGAGAAGGTGAAGTCTGGAGGGTGAATCAGAAGAAGTAGAAGAAGGAGTAGGAGAAGGTGAAGTCTGGAGGGTGAATCAGAAGAATGAGAAGAAGGAGAAGGAGAAGGTGAAGTCTGGAGGGTGAATCAGAAGAAGCAGAAGAAGGAGAAGGAGAAGGTGAAGTCAGGAGGGTGAATCAGAAGAAGCAGAAGAAGGAGAAGGAGAAGGTGAAGTTAGGAGGGTGAATCAGAAGAAGCAGAAGAAGGAGAAGGAGAAGGTGAAGTCAGGGGGGTGAAGCAGAAGAAGTAGAAGAAGGAAAAGGAGAAGGTGAAGTCTGGAGGTTGAATCAGAAGAAGCAGAAGAAGGAGAAGGAGAAGGTGAAGTCTGGAGGGTGAATCAGAAGAAGCAGAAGAAGGAGAAGGAGAAGATGAAGTCTGGAGGGTGAATCAGAAGAAGTAGATGAAGGAGAAGGAGAAGGTGAGGTCTGGAGGGTGAATCAGAAGAAGCAGAAGAAGGAGAAGGAGAAGGTGAAGTCTGAAGGGTGAATCAGAAGAAGCAGAAGAAGGAGAAGGAGAAGGTGAAGTCTGGAGGGTGAATCAGAAGAAGCAGAAGAAGGAGAAGGAGAAGGTGAAGTCTGGAGGGTGAATCAGAAGAAGCAGAAGAAGGAGAAGGAGAAGGTGAAGTCTGGAGGGTGAATCAGAAGAAGCAGAAGAAGGAGAAGGAGAAGGTGAATTCTGGAGGGTGAATCAGAAGAATTAGAAGACGGAGAAGGAGAAGGTGAAGTCTGGAGGCTGGAGGGTGAAGCAGAAGAAGTAGAAGAAGGAGAAGGAGAAGGTGAAGTCAGAAGGGTGAATCAGAAGAGGTAGAAGAAGGAGAAGGAGAAGGTGAAGTCAGGAGGGTGAATCAGAAGAAGCAGAAGAAGGAGAAGGAGAAGGTGAAGTCAGGGGGGTGAAGCAGAAGAAGTAGAAGAAGGAGAAGGAGAAGGTGAAGTCTGGAGGTTGAATCAGAAGAAGCAGAAGAAGGAGAAGGAGAAGGTGAAGTCTGGAGGGTGAATCAGAAGAAGCAGAAGAAGGAGAAGGAGAAGATGAAGTCTGGAGGGTGAATCAGAAGAAGCAGATGAAGGAGAAGGAGAAGGTGAAGTCTGGAGGGTGAATCAGAAGAAGCAGAAGAAGGAGAAGGAGAAGGTGAACTCTGGAGGGTGAATCAGAAGAAGTAGAAGAAGGAGAAGGAGAAGGTGAAGTCTGGAGGGTGAATCAGAAGAAGTAGAAGAAGGAGAAGGAGAAGGTGATGTCTGGAGGGTGAATCAGAAGAAGCAGAAGAAGGAGAAGGAGAAGGTGAAGTCTGGAGGGTGAATCAGAAGAAGCAGAAGAAGGAGAAGGAGAAGGTGAATTCTGGAGGGTGAATCAGAAGAATTAGAAGACGGAGAAGGAGAAGGTGAAGTCTGGAGGCTGGAGGGTGAAGCTGAAGAAGTAGAAGAAGGAGAAGGAGAAGGTGAAGTCAGGAGGGTGAATCAGAAGAGGTAGAAGAAGGAGAAGGAGAAGGTGAAGTCAGGAGGGTGAATCAGAAGAAGCAGAAGAAGGAGAAGGAGAAGGTGAAGTCTGGAGAGTGAATCAGAAGAATCAGAAGAAGGAGAAGGAGAAGGTGAAGTCTGGAGGGTGAATCAGAAGAAGCTGAAGAAAGAGAAGGAGAAGGTGAAGTCTGGAGGGTGAAGCAGAAGAAGCAGAAGAAGGAGAAGGAGAAGGTGAAGACTGGAGGGTGAATCAGAAGAAGTAGAAGAAGGAGAAGGAGAAGGTGAAGTCTGGAGGGTGAATCAGAAGAAGTAGAAGAAGGAGTAGGAGAAGGTGAAGTCTGGAGGGTGAATCAGAAGAATGAGAAGAAGGAGAAGGAGAAGGTGAAGTCTGGAGGGTGAATCAGAAGAAGCAGAAGAAGGAGAAGGAGAAGGTGAAGTCAGGAGGGTGAATCAGAAGAAGCAGAAGAAGGAGAAGGAGAAGGTGAAGTTAGGAGGGTGAATCAGAAGAAGCAGAAGAAGGAGAAGGAGAAGGTGAAGTCAGGGGGGTGAAGCAGAAGAAGTAGAAGAAGGAGAAGGAGAAGGTGAAGTCTGGAGGTTGAATCAGAAGAAGCAGAAGAAGGAGAAGGAGAAGGTGAGGTCTGGAGGGTGAATCAGAAGAAGCAGAAGAAGGAGAAGGAGAAGATGAAGTCTGGAGGGTGAATCAGAAGAAGTAGATGAAGGAGAAGGAGAAGGTGAGGTCTGGAGGGTGAATCAGAAGAAGCAGAAGAAGGAGAAGGAGAAGGTGAAGTCTGAAGGGTGAATCAGAAGAAGCAGAAGAAGGAGAAGGAGAAGGTGAAGTCTGGAGGGTGAATCAGAAGAAGCAGAAGAAGGAGAAGGAGAAGGTGAAGTCTGGAGGGTGAATCAGAAGAAGCAGAAGAAGGAGAAGGAGAAGGTGAAGTCTGGAGGGTGAATCAGAAGAAGTAGAAGAAGGAGAAGGAGAAGGTGAAGTCTGGAGGGTGAATCAGAAGAAGCAGAAGAAGGAGAAGGAGAAGGTGAAGTCTGGAGGGTGAATCAGAAGAAGCAGAAGAAGGAGAAGGAGAAGGTGAAGTCTGGAGGGTGAATCAGAAGAAGTAGAAGACGGAGAAGGAGAAGGTGAAGTCTGGAGGCTGGAGGGTGAAGCAGAAGAAGTAGAAGAAGGAGAAGGAGAAGGTGAAGTCAGGAGGGTGAATCAGAAGAGGGAGAAGAAGGAGAAGGAGAAGGTGAAGTCAGGAGGGTGAATCAGAAGAAGCAGAAGAAAGAGAAGGAGAAGGTGAAGTCTGGAGAGTGAATCAGAAGAATCAGAAGAAGGAGAAGGAGAAGGTGAAGTCTGGAGGGTGAATCAGAAGAAGCTGAAGAAAGAGAAGGAGAAGGTGAAGTCTGGAGGGTGAAGCAGAAGAAGCAGAAGAAGGAGAAGGTGAAGACTGGAGGGTGAATCAGAAGAAGTAGAAGAAGGAGAAGGAGAAGGTGAAGTCTGGAGGGTGAATCAGAAGAAGTAGAAGAAGGAGTAGGAGAAGGTGAAGTCTGGAGGGTGAATCAGAAGAATGAGAAGAAGGAGAAGGAGAAGGTGAAGTCTGGAGGGTGAATCAGAAGAAGCAGAAGAAGGAGAAGGAGAAGGTGAAGTCAGGAGGGTGAATCAGAAGAAGCAGAAGAAGGAGAAGGAGAAGGTGAAGTTAGGAGGGTGAATCAGAAGAAGCAGAAGAAGGAGAAGGAGAAGGTGAAGTCAGGGGGGTGAAGCAGAAGAAGTAGAAGAAGGAGAAGGAGAAGGTGAAGTCTGGAGGGTGAATCAGAAGAAGCAGAAGAAGGAGAAGGAGAAGGTGAAGTCTGGAGGGTGAATCAGAAGAAGCAGAAGAAGGAGAAGGAGAAGATGAAGTCTGGAGGGTGAATCAGAAGAAGTAGATGAAGGAGAAGGAGAAGGTGAGGCCTGGAGGGTGAATCAGAAGAAGCAGAAGAAGGAGAAGGAGAAGGTGAAGTCTGAAGGGTGAATCAGAAGAAGCAGAAGAAGGAGAAGGAGAAGGTGAAGTCTGGAGGGTGAATCAGAAGAAGCAGAAGAAGGAGAAGGAGAAGGTGAAGTCTGGAGGGTGAATCAGAAGAAGCAGAAGAAGGAGAAGGAGAAGGTGAAGTCTGGAGGGTGAATCAGAAGAAGCAGAAGAAGGAGAAGGAGAAGGAGAAGTCTGGAGGGTGAATCAGAAGAAGCAGAAGAAGGAGAAGGAGAAGGTGAAGTCTGGAGGGTGAATCAGAAGAAGTAGAAGACGGAGAAGGAGAAGGTGAAGTCTGGAGGCTGGAGGGTGAAGCAGAAGAAGTAGAAGAAGGAGAAGGAGAAGGTGAAGTCAGGAGGGTGAATCAGAAGAGGTAGAAGAAGGAGAAGGAGAAGGTGAAGTCAGGAGGGTGAATCAGAAGAAGCAGAAGAAGGAGAAGGAGAAGGTGAAGTCTGGAGAGTGAATCAGAAGAATCAGAAGAAGGAGAAGGAGAAGGTGAAGTCTGGAGGGTGAATCAGAAGAAGCTGAAGAAAGAGAAGGAGAAGGTGAAGTCTGGAGGGTGAAGCAGAAGAAGCAGAAGAAGGAGAAGGAGAAGGTGAAGACTGGAGGGTGAATCAGAAGAAGTAGAAGAAGGAGAAGGAGAAGGTGAAGTCTGGAGGGTGAATCAGAAGAAGTAGAAGAAGAAGTAGGAGAAGGTGAAGTCTGGAGGGTGAATCAGAAGAATGAGAAGAAGGAGAAGGAGAAGGTGAAGTCTGGAGGGTGAATCAGAAGAAGCAGAAGAAGGAGAAGGAGAAGGAGAAGTCAGGAGGGTGAATCAGAAGAAGCAGAAGAAGGAGAAGGAGAAGGTGAAGTTAGGAGGGTGAATCAGAAGAAGCAGAAGAAGGAGAAGGAGAAGGTGAAGTCAGGGGGGTGAAGCAGAAGAAGTAGAAGAAGGAGAAGGAGAAGGTGAAGTCTGGAGGTTGAATCAGAAGAAGCAGAAGAAGGAGAAGGAGAAGGTGAAGTCTGGAGGGTGAATCAGAAGAAGTAGAAGAAGGAGAAGGAGAAGATGAAGTCTGGAGGGTGAATCAGAAGAAGTAGATGAAGGAGAAGGAGAAGGTGAGGTCTGGAGGGTGAATCAGAAGAAGCAGAAGAAGGAGAAGGTGAAGTCTGAAGGGTGAATCAGAAGAAGCAGAAGAAGGAGAAGGAGAAGGTGAAGTCTGGAGGGTGAATCAGAAGAAGCAGAAGAAGGAGAAGGAGAAGGTGAAGTCTGGAGGGTGAATCAGAAGAAGCAGAAGAAGGAGAAGGAGAAGGTGAAGTCTGGAGGGTGAATCAGAAGAAGTAGAAGAAGGAGAAGGAGAAGGTGAAGTCTGGAGGGTGAATCAGAAGAAGCAGAAGAAGGAGAAGGAAAAGGTGAAGTCTGGAGGGTGAATCAGAAGAAGCAGAAGAAGGAGAAGGAGAAGGTGAAGTCTGGAGGGTGAATCAGAAGAAGTAGAAGACGGAGAAGGAGAAGGTGAAGTCTGGAGGCTGGAGGGTGAAGCAGAAGAAGTAGAAGAAGGAGAAGGAGAAGGTGAAGTCAGGAGGGTGAATCAGAAGAGGTAGAAGAAGGAGAAGGAGAAGGTGAAGTCAGGAGGGTGAATCAGAAGAAGCAGAAGAAGGAGAAGGAGAAGGTGAAGTCTGGAGAGTGAATCAGAAGAATCAGAAGAAGGAGAAGGAGAAGGTGAAGTCTGGAGGGTGAATCAGAAGAAGCTGAAGAAAGAGAAGGAGAAGGTGAAGTCTGGAGGGTGAAGCAGAAGAAGCAGAAGAAGGAGAAGGAGAAGGTGAAGACTGGAGGGTGAATCAGAAGAAGTAGAAGAAGGAGAAGGAGAAGGTGAAGTCTGGAGGGTGAATCAGAAGAAGTAGAAGAAGGAGTAGGAGAAGGTGAAGTCTGGAGGGTGAATCAGAAGAATGAGAAGAAGGAGAAGGAGAAGGTGAAGTCTGGAGGGTGAATCAGAAGAAGCAGAAGAAGGAGAAGGAGAAGGTGAAGTCAGGAGGGTGAATCAGAAGAAGCAGAATAAGGAGAAGGAGAAGGTGAAGTTAGGAGGGTGAATCAGAAGAAGCAGAAGAAGGAGAAGGAGAAGGTGAAGTCAGGGGGTGAAGCAGAAGAAGTAGAAGAAGGAGAAGGAGAAGGTGAAGTCTGGAGGGTGAATCAGAAGAAGCAGAAGAAGGAGAATGAGAAGGTGAAGTCTGGAGGGTGAATCAGAAGAAGCAGAAGAAGGAGAAGGAGAAGATGAAGTCTGGAGGGTGAATCAGAAGAAGTAGATGAAGGAGAAGGAGAAGGTGAGGTCTGGAGGGTGAATCAGAAGAAGCAGAAGAAGGAGAAGGAGAAGGTGAAGTCTGAAGGGTGAATCAGAAGAAGCAGAAGAAGGAGAAGGAGAAGGTGAAGTCTGGAGGGTGAATCAGAAGAAGCAGAAGAAGGAGAAGGAGAAGGTGAAGTCTGGAGGGTGAATCAGAAGAAGCAGAAGAAGGAGAAGGAGAAGGTGAAGTCTGGAGGGTGAATCAGAAGAAGCAGAAGAAGGAGAAGGAGAAGGTGAAGTCTGGAGGGTGAATCAGAAGAAGCAGAAGAAGGAGAAGGAGAAGGTGAAGTCTGGAGGGTGAATCAGAAGAAGTAGAAGACGGAGAAGGAGAAGGTGAAGTCTGGAGGTTGGAGGGTGAAGCAGAAGAAGTAGAAGAAGGAGAAGGAGAAGGTGAAGTCAGGAGGGTGAATCAGAAGAGGTAGAAGAAGGAGAAGGAGAAGGTGAAGTCAGGAGGGTGAATCAGAAGAAGCAGAAGAAGGAGAAGGAGAAGGTGAAGTCTGGAGAGTGAATCAGAAGAATCAGAAGAAGGAGAAGGAGAAGGTGAAGTCTGGAGGGTGAATCAGAAGAAGCTGAAGAAAGAGAAGGAGAAGGTGAAGTCTGGAGGGTGAAGCAGAAGAAGCAGAAGAAGGAGAAGGAGAAGGTGAAGACTGGAGGGTGAATCAGAAGAAGTAGAAGACGGAGAAGGAGAAGGTGAAGTCTGGAGGCTGGAGGGTGAAGCAGAAGAAGTAGAAGAAGGAGAAGGAGAAGGTGAAGTCAGGAGGGTGAATCAGAAGAGGTAGAAGAAGGAGAAGGAGAAGGTGAAGTCAGGAGAGTGAATCAGAAGAATGAGAAGAAGGAGAAGGAGAAGGTGAAGTCTGGAGGGTGAATCAGAAGAAGCAGAAGAAGGAGAAGGAGAAGGTGAAGTCAGGAGGGTGAATCAGAAGAAGCAGAAGAAGGAGAAGGAGAAGGTGAAGTTAGGAGGGTGAATCAGAAGAAGCAGAAGAAGGAGAAGGAGAAGGTGAAGTCTGGAGGGTGAATCAGAAGAAGTAGAAGAAGGAGAAGGAGAAGGTGAAGTCTGGAGGGTGAATCAGAAGAAGCAGAAGAAGGAGAAGGAGAAGGTGAAGTCTGGAGGGTGAATCAGAAGAAGCAGAAGAAGGAGAAGGAGAAGGTGAAGTCTGGAGGGTGAATCAGAAGAAGCAGAAGAAGGAGAAGGAGAAGATGAAGTCTGGAGGGTGAATCAGAAGAAGTAGATGAAGGAGAAGGAGAAGGTGAGGTCTGGAGGGTGAATCAGAAGAAGCAGAAGAAGGAGAAGGAGAAGGTGAAGTCTGAAGGGTGAATCAGAAGAAGCAGAAGAAGGAGAAGGAGAAGGTGAAGTCTGGAGGGTGAATCAGAAGAAGCAGAAGAAGGAGAAGGAGAAGGTGAAGTCTGGAGGGTGAATCAGAAGAAGCAGAAGAAGGAGAAGGAGAAGGTGAAGTCTGGAGGGTGAATCAGAAGAAGTAGAAGAAGGAGAAGGAGAAGGTGAAGTCTGGAGGGTGAATCAGAAGAAGCAGAAGAAGGAGAAGGAGAAGGTGAAGTCTGGAGGGTGAATCAGAAGAAGCAGAAGAAGGAGAAGGAGAAGGTGAAGTCTGGAGGGTGAATCAGAAGAAGTAGAAGACGGAGAAGGAGAAGGTGAAGTCTGGAGGCTGGAGGGTGAAGCAGAAGAAGTAGAAGAAGGAGAAGGAGAAGGTGAAGTCAGGAGGGTGAATCAGAAGAGGTAGAAGAAGGAGAAGGAGAAGGTGAAGTCAGGAGGGTGAATCAGAAGAAGCAGAAGAAGGAGAAGGAGAAGGTGAAGTCTGGAGAGTGAATCAGAAGAATCAGAAGAAGGAGAAGGAGAAGGTGAAGTCTGGAGGGTGAATCAGAAGAAGCTGAAGAAAGAGAAGGAGAAGGTGAAGTCTGGAGGGTGAAGCAGAAGAAGCAGAATAAGGAGAAGGAGAAGGTGAAGACTGGAGGGTGAATCAGAAGAAGTAGAAGAAGGAGAAGGAGAAGGGGAAGTCTGGAGGGTGAATCAGAACAAGTAGAAGAAGGAGTAGAAAAAGGTGAAGTCTGGAGGGTGAATCAGAAGAATGAGAAGAAGGAGAAGGAGAAGGTGACGTCTGGAGGGTGAATCAGAAGAAGCAGAAGAAGGAGAAGGAGAAGGTGAAGTCAGGAGGGTGAATCAGAAGAAGCAGAAGAAGGAGAAGGAGAAGGTGAAGTTAGGAGGGTGAATCAGAAGAAGCAGAAGAAGGAGAAGGAGAAGGTGAAGTCTGGAGGGTGAATCAGAAGAAGCAGAAGAAGGAGAAGGAGAAGGTGAAGTCTGAAGGGTGAATCAGAAGAAGCAGAAGAAGGAGAAGGAGAAGGTGAAGTCTGGAGGGTGAATCAGAAGAAGCAGAAGAAGGAGAAGGAGAAGGTGAAGTCTGGAGGGTGAATCAGAAGAAGCAGAAGAAGGAGAAGGAGAAGGTGAAGTCTGGAGGGTGAATCAGAAGAAGTAGAAGAAGGAGAAGGAGAAGGTGAAGTCTGGAGGGTGAATCAGAAGAAGCAGAAGAAGGAGAAGGAGAAGGTGAAGTCTGGAGGGTGAATCGGAAGAAGCAGAAGAAGGAGAAGGAGAAGATGAAGTCTGGAGGGTGAATCAGAAGAAGTAGAAGAAGGAGAAGGAGAAGGTGAAGTCTGGAGGGTGAATCAGAAGATGCAGAAGAAGGAGAAGGAGAAGGTGAAGTCTGGAGGGTGAATCAGAAGAAGCAGAAGAAGGAGGAGGAGAAGGTGAAGTCTGGAGGGTGAATCAGAAGAAGCATTATAAGGAGAAGGAGAAGGTGAAGTCTGGAGGGTGAATCAGAAGAAGCAGAAGAAAGAGAAGGAGAAAGTGAAGTCTGGAGGGTGAAGCAGAAGAAACAGAAGAAGGAGAAGGAGAAGGTGAAGACTGGAGGGTGAATCAGAAGAAGTAGAAGAAGGAGAAGGAGAAGGTGAAGTCTGGAGGATGAATCAGAAGAAGAAGAAGAAGGAGAAGGAGAAGATGAAGTCTGGAGGGTGAATCAGAAGAAGTAGAAGAAGGAGAAGGAGAAGGTGAGGTCTGGAGGGTGAATCAGAAGAAGCAGAAGAAGGAGAAGGAGAAGGTGAAGTCTGGAGGGTGAATCAGAAGAAGCAGAAGAAGGAGAAGGAGAAGGTGAAGTCTGGAGGGTGAATCAGAAGAAGCAGAAGAAGGAGGAGGAGAAGGTGAAGTCTGGAGGGTGAATCAGAAGAAGCATTATAAGGAGAAGGAGAAGGTGAAGTCTGGAGGGTGAATCAGAAGAAGCAGAAGAAGGAGAAGGAGAAGGTGAGGTCTGGAGGGTGAATCAGAAAAAGCAGAAGAAGGAGAAGGAGAAGGTGAAGTCTGGAGGGTGAATCAGAAGAAGCAGAAGAAGGAGAAGGAGAAGGTGAAGTCTGGAGGGTGAATCAGAAGAAGCAGAAGAAGGAGAAGAAGAAGGTGAAGTCAGGAGGGTGAATCAGAAGAAGCAGTAGAAGGAGAAGGAGAAGGTGAAGTTAGGAGGGTGAATCAGAAGAAGCAGAAGAAGGAGAAGGAGAAGGTGAAGTCTGGAGGGTGAATCAGAAGAAGCAGAAGAAGGAGAAGGAGAAGGTGAAGTCTGGAGGGTGAATTAGAAGAAGCAGAAGAAGGAGAAGGAGAAGGTGAAGTCAGGAGGGTGAACCAGAAGAAGCAGAAGAAGGAGCAGGAGAAGGTAAAGTTAGGAGGGTGAATCAGAAGAAGCAGAAGAAGGAGAAGGAGCAGGTGAAGTCAGGGGGGTGAAGCAGAAGAAGGAGAAGAAGGAGAAGGAGAAGGTGAAGTCAGGAGGGTGAAGCAGAAGAAGCAGAAGAAGGAGAAGGAGAAGGTGAAGTCTGGAGGGTGAAGCAGAAGAAGCAGAAGAAGGGGAAGGAGAAGGTGAAGTCTGGAGGGTGAAGCAGAAGAAGCAGAAGAAGGAGAAGGAGAAGGTGAAGTCAGGAGGGTGAATCAGAAGAAGCAGAAGAAGGAGCAGGAGAAGGTAAAGTTAGGAGGGTGAATCAGAAGAAGCAGAAGAAGGAGAAGGAGCAGGTGAAGTCAGGGGGGTGAAGCAGAAGAAGTAGAAGAAGGAGAAGGAGAAGGTGAAGTCAGGAGGGTGAAGCAGAAGAAGCAGAAGAAGGAGAAGGAGAAGATGAAGTCTGGAGGGTGAAGCAGAAGAAGCAGAAGAAGGAGAAGGAGAAGGTGAAGTCTGGAGGGTGAATCAGAAGAAGTAGAAGAAGGAAAAGGAGAAGGTGAAGTCAGGAGAGTGAAGCAGAAGAAGCAGAAGAAGGAGAAGGAGAAGGTGAAGTCTGGAGGGTGAAGCAGAAGAAGCAGAAGAAGGAGAAGGAGAAGGTGAAGTCTGGAGGGTGAATCAGAAGAAGCAGAAGAAGGAGAAGGAGAAGGTGAAGTCTGGAGGGTGAATCAGAAGAAGCAGAAGAAGGAGAAGGAGAAGGTGAAGTCTGGAGGGTGAATCAGAAGAAGCAGAAGAAGGAGAAGGAGAAGGTGAAGTCTGGAGGGTGAATCAGAAGAAGTAGAAGACGGAGAAGGAGAAGGTGAAGTCTGGAGGCTGGAGGGTGAAGCAGAAGAAGTAGAAGAAGGAGAAGGAGAAGGTGAAGTCAGGAGGGTGAATCAGAAGAGGTAGAAGAAGGAGAAGGAGAAGGTGAAGTCAGGAGAGTGAATCAGAAGAATGAGAAGAAGGAGAAGGAGAAGGTGAAGTCTGGAGGGTGAATCAGAAGAAGTAGAAGAAGGAGAAGGAGAAGGTGAAGTCAGGAGGGTGAATCAGAAGAAGCAGAAGAAGGAGAAGGAGAAGGTGAAGTTAGGAGGGTGAATCAGAAGAAGCAGAAGAAGGAGAAGGAGAAGGTGAAGTCTGGAGGGTGAATCAGAAGAAGTAGAAGAAGGAGAAGGAGAAGGTGAAGTCTGGAGGGTGAATCAGAAGAAGCAGAAGAAGGAGAAGGAGAAGGTGAAGTCTGGAGGGTGAATCAGAAGAAGCAGAAGAAGGAGAAGGAGAAGGTGAAGTCTGGAGGGTGAATCAGAAGAAGCAGAAGAAGGAGAAGGAGAAGATGAAGTCTGGAGGGTGAATCAGAAGAAGTAGATGAAGGAGAAGGAGAAGGTGAGGTCTGGAGGGTGAATCAGAAGAAGCAGAAGAAGGAGAAGGAGAAGGTGAAGTCTGAAGGGTGAATCAGAAGAAGCAGAAGAAGGAGAAGGAGAAGGTGAAGTCTGGAGGGTGAATCAGAAGAAGCAGAAGAAGGAGAAGGAGAAGGTGAAGTCTGGAGGGTGAATCAGAAGAAGCAGAAGAAGGAGAAGGAGAAGGTGAAGTCTGGAGGGTGAATCAGAAGAAGTAGAAGAAGGAGAAGGAGAAGGTGAAGTCTGGAGGGTGAATCAGAAGAAGCAGAAGAAGGAGAAGGAGAAGGTGAAGTCTGGAGGGTGAATCAGAAGAAGCAGAAGAAGGAGAAGGAGAAGGTGAAGTCTGGAGGGTGAATCAGAAGAAGTAGAAGACGGAGAAGGAGAAGGTGAAGTCTGGAGGCTGGAGGGTGAAGCAGAAGAAGTAGAAGAAGGAGAAGGAGAAGGTGAAGTCAGGAGGGTGAATCAGAAGAGGTAGAAGAAGGAGAAGGAGAAGGTGAAGTCAGGAGGGTGAATCAGAAGAAGCAGAAGAAGGAGAAGGAGAAGGTGAAGTCTGGAGAGTGAATCAGAAGAATCAGAAGAAGGAGAAGGAGAAGGTGAAGTCTGGAGGGTGAATCAGAAGAAGCTGAAGAAAGAGAAGGAGAAGGTGAAGTCTGGAGGGTGAAGCAGAAGAAGCAGAAGAAGGAGAAGGAGAAGGTGAAGACTGGAGGGTGAATCAGAAGAAGTAGAAGAAGGAGAAGGAGAAGGGGAAGTCTGGAGGGTGAATCAGAAGAAGTAGAAGAAGGAGTAGGAGAAGGTGAAGTCTGGAGGGTGAATCAGAAGAATGAGAAGAAGGAGAAGGAGAAGGTGAAGTCTGGAGGGTGAATCAGAAGAAGCAGAAGAAGGAGAAGGAGAAGGTGAAGTCAGGAGGGTGAATCAGAAGAAGCAGAAGAAGGAGAAGGAGAAGGTGAAGTTAGGAGGGTGAATCAGAAGAAGCAGAAGAAGGAGAAGGAGAAGGTGAAGTCTGGAGGGTGAATCAGAAGAAGCAGAAGAAGGAGAAGGAGAAGGTGAAGTCTGAAGGGTGAATCAGAAGAAGCAGAAGAAGGAGAAGGAGAAGGTGAAGTCTGGAGGGTGAATCAGAAGAAGCAGAAGAAGGAGAAGGAGAAGGTGAAGTCTGGAGGGTGAATCAGAAGAAGCAGAAGAAGGAGAAGGAGAAGGCGAAGTCTGGAGGGTGAATCAGAAGAAGTAGAAGAAGGAGAAGGAGAAGGTGAAGTCTGGAGGGTGAATCAGAAGAAGCAGAAGAAGGAGAAGGAGAAGGTGAAGTCTGGAGGGTGAATCGGAAGAAGCAGAAGAAGGAGAAGGAGAAGATGAAGTCTGGAGGGTGAATCAGAAGAAGTAGAAGAAGGAGAAGGAGAAGGTGAAGTCTGGAGGGTGAATCAGAAGATGCAGAAGAAGGAGAAGGAGAAGGTGAAGTCTGGAGGGTGAATCAGAAGAAGCAGAAGAAGGAGGAGGAGAAGGTGAAGTCTGGAGGGTGAATCAGAAGAAGCATTATAAGGAGAAGGAGAAGGTGAAGTCTGGAGGGTGAATCAGAAGAAGCAGAAGAAAGAGAAGGAGAAAGTGAAGTCTGGAGGGTGAAGCAGAAGAAACAGAAGAAGGAGAAGGAGAAGGTGAAGACTGGAGGGTGAATCAGAAGAAGTAGAAGAAGGAGAAGGAGAAGGTGAAGTCTGGAGGATGAATCAGAAGAAGAAGAAGAAGGAGAAGGAGAAGATGAAGTCTGGAGGGTGAATCAGAAGAAGTAGAAGAAGGAGAAGGAGAAGGTGAGGTCTGGAGGGTGAATCAGAAGAAGCAGAAGAAGGAGAAGGAGAAGGTGAAGTCTGGAGGGTGAATCAGAAGAAGCAGAAGAAGGAGAAGGAGAAGGTGAAGTCTGGAGGGTGAATCAGAAGAAGCAGAAGAAGGAGGAGGAGAAGGTGAAGTCTGGAGGGTGAATCAGAAGAAGCATTATAAGGAGAAGGAGAAGGTGAAGTCTGGAGGGTGAATCAGAAGAAGCAGAAGAAAGAGAAGGAGAAAGTGAAGTCTGGAGGGTGAAGCAGAAGAAACAGAAGAAGGAGAAGGAGAAGGTGAAGACTGGAGGGTGAATCAGAAGAAGTAGAAGAAGGAGAAGGAGAAGGTGAAGTCTGGAGGATGAATCAGAAGAAGTAGAAGAAGGAGAAGGAGAAGATGAAGTCTGGAGGGTGAATCAGAAGAAGTAGAAGAAGGAGAAGGAGAAGGTGAGGTCTGGAGGGTGAATCAGAAAAAGCAGAAGAAGGAGAAGGAGAAGGTGAAGTCTGGAGGGTGAATCAGAAGAAGCAGAAGAAGGAGAAGGAGAAGGTGAAGTCTGGAGGGTGAATCAGAAGAAGCAGAAGAAGGAGAAGAAGAAGGTGAAGTCAGGAGGGTGAATCAGAAGAAGCAGTAGAAGGAGAAGGAGAAGGTGAAGTTAGGAGGGTGAATCAGAAGAAGCAGAAGAAGGAGAAGGAGAAGGTGAAGTCTGGAGGGTGAATCAGAAGAAGCAGAAGAAGGAGAAGGAGAAGGTGAAGTCTGGAGGGTGAATTAGAAGAAGCAGAAGAAGGAGAAGGAGAAGGTGAAGTCAGGAGGGTGAACCAGAAGAAGCAGAAGAAGGAGCAGGAGAAGGTAAAGTTAGGAGGGTGAATCCGAAGAAGCAGAAGAAGGAGAAGGAGCAGGTGAAGTCAGGGGGGTGAAGCAGAAGAAGGAGAAGAAGGAGAAGGAGAAGGTGAAGTCAGGAGGGTGAAGCAGAAGAAGCAGAAGAAGGAGAAGGAGAAGGTGAAGTCTGGAGGGTGAAGCAGAAGAAGCAGAAGAAGGGGAAGGAGAAGGTGAAGTCTGGAGGGTGAAGCAGAAGAAGCAGAAGAAGGAGAAGGAGAAGGTGAAGTCAGGAGGGTGAATCAGAAGAAGCAGAAGAAGGAGCAGGAGAAGGTAAAGTTAGGAGGGTGAATCAGAAGAAGCAGAAGAAGGAGAAGGAGCAGGTGAAGTCAGGGGGGTGAAGCAGAAGAAGTAGAAGAAGGAGAAGGAGAAGGTGAAGTCAGGAGGGTGAAGCAGAAGAAGCAGAAGAAGGAGAAGGAGAAGATGAAGTCTGGAGGGTGAAGCAGAAGAAGCAGAAGAAGGAGAAGGAGAAGGTGAAGTCTGGAGGGTGAATCAGAAGAAGTAGAAGAAGGAGAAGGAGAAGGCGAAGTCAGGAGAGTGAAGCAGAAGAAGCAGAAGAAGGAGAAGGAGAAGGTGAAGTCTGGAGGGTGAAGCAGAAGAAGCAGAAGAAGGAGAAGGAGAAGGTGAAGTCTGGAGGGTGAAGCAGAAGAAGCAGAAGAAGGAGAAGGAGAAGGTGAAGTCTGGAGGGTGAATCAGAAGAAGTAGAAGAAGGAGAAGGAGAAGCTGAAGTCTGGAGGGTGAATCAGAAGAAGTAGAAGAAGGAGAAGGAGAAGGTGAAGTCTGGAGGGTGAATCAGAAGAAGCAGAAGAAGGAGAAGGAGAAGGTGAAGTCTGGAGGGAGAAGCAGAAGAAGTAGAAGAAGGAGAAGGAGAAGGTGAAGTCTGGAGGGTGAATCAGAAGAAGTAGAAGAAGGAGAAGGAGAAGGTGTAGTCTGGAGGGTGAATCAGAAGAAGTAGAAGAAGGAGAAGGAGAAGGTGAAGTCTGGAGGGTGAATCAGAAGAAGCAGAAGAAGGAGAAGGAGAGGGTGAAGTCTGGAGGGTGAATCAGAAGAAGTAGAAGAAGGAGAAGGAGAAGGTGTAGTCTGGAGGGTGAATCAGAAGAAGTAGACGAAGGAGAAGGAGAAGGTGAAGTCTGGAGGGTGAATCAGAAGAAGCAGAAGAAGGAGAAGGAGAAGGTGAAGTCTGGAGGGTGAATCAGAAGAAGTAGAAGAAGGAGAAGGAGAAGGTGAAGTCTGGAGGGTGAATCAGAAGAAGCAGAAGAAGGAGAAGGAGAAGGTGAAGTATGCAGGGTGAATCAGAAGAAGCAGAAGAAGGAGAAGGAGAAGGTGAAGTCTCGAGGGTGAATCAGAAGAAGCAGAATAAGGAGAAGGAGAAGGTGAAGTCTGGAGGGTGAATCAGAAGCAGCAGAAGAAGGAGAAGGTGAAGTCTGGAGGGTGAATCAGAAGGAGTAGAAGAAGGAGAAGGAGAAGGTGAAGTCTGGAGGGTGAATCAGAAGAAGCAGAAGAAGGAGAAGGAGAAGGTGAAGACTGGAGGGTGAATCAGAAGAAGCAGAAGAAGGAGAAGGTGAAGTCTGGAGGGTGAATCAGAAGAAGCAGAAGGAGAAGGAGATGGTGAAGTCTGGAGGGTGAATCAGAAGAAGCAGAATAAGGAGAAGGAGAAGGTGAAGTCTGGAGGGTGAATCAGAAGAAGCAGAAGAAGGAGAAGGAGAAGGTGAAGTCTGGAGGGTGAATCAGAAGAAGTAGAAGAAGGAGAAGGAGAAGGTGAAGTCTGGAGGGTGAAGCAGAAGAAGTAGAAGAAGGAGAAGGAGAAGGTGAAGTCTGGAGGGTGAATCAGAAGAAGCAGAAGAAAGAGAAGGAGAAGGTGAAGTCTGGAGGGTGAATCAGAAGAAGTAGAAGAAGGAGAAGGAGAAGGTGAAGTCTGGAGGGTGAATCAGAAGAAGTAGAAGAAGGAGAAGGAGAAGGTGTAGTCTGGAGGGTGAATCAGAAGAAGCAGAAGAAGGAGAAGGAGAAGGTGAAGTCTGGAGGGTGAATCGGAAGAAGCAGAAGAAGGAGAAGGAGAAGATGAAGTCTGGAGGGTGAATCAGAAGAAGCAGAAGAAGGAGAAGGAGAAGGTGAAGTCTGGAGGGTGAATCAGAAGATGCAGAAGAAGGAGAAGGAGAAGGTGAAGTCTGGAGGGTGAATCAGAAGAAGCAGAAGAAGGAGAAGAAGAAGGTGAAGTCAGGAGGGTGAATCAGAAGAAGCAGAAGAAGGAGAAGGAGAAGGTGAAGTTAGGAGGGTGAATCAGAAGAAGCAGAAGAAGGAGAAGGAGAAGGTGAAGTCTGGAGGGTGAATCAGAAGAAGCAGAAGAAGGAGAAGGAGAAGGTGAAGTCTGGAGGGTGAATTAGAAGAAGCAGAAGAAGGAGAAGGAGAAGGTGAAGTCAGGAGGCTGAATCAGAAGAAGCAGAAGAAGGAGCAGGAGAAGGTAAAGTTAGGAGGGTGAATCAGAAGAAGCAGAAGAAGGAGAAGGAGCAGGTGAAGTCAGGGGGGTGAAGCAGAAGAAGTAGAAGAAGGAGAAGGAGAAGGTGAAGTCAGGAGGGTGAAGCAGAAGAAGCAGAAGAAGGAGAAGGAGAAGGTGAAGTCTGGAGGGTGAAGCAGAAGAAGCAGAAGAAGGGGAAGGAGAAGGTGAAGTCTGGAGGGTGAAGCAGAAGAAGCAGAAGAAGGAGAAGGAGAAGGTGAAGTCAGGAGGGTGAATCAGAAGAAGCAGAAGAAGGAGCAGGAGAAGGTAAAGTTAGGAGGGTGAATCAGAAGAAGCAGAAGAAGGAGAAGGAGCAGGTGAAGTCAGGGGGGTGAAGCAGAAGAAGTAGAGGAAGGAGAAGGAGAAGGTGAAGTCAGGAGGGTGAAGCAGAAGAAGCAGAAGAAGGAGAAGGAGAAGATGAAGTCTGGAGGGTGAAGCAGAAGAAGCAGAAGAAGGAGAAGGAGAAGGTGAAGTCTGGAGGGTGAATCAGAAGAAGTAGAAGAAGGAGAAGGAGAAGGTGAAGTCAGGAGAGTGAAGCAGAAGAAGCAGAAGAAGGAGAAGGTGAAGTCTGGAGGGTGAAGCAGAAGAAGCAGAAGAAGGAGAAGGAGAAGGTGAAGTCTGGAGGGTGAAGCAGAAGAAGCAGAAGAAGGAGAAGGAGAAGGTGAAGTCTGGAGGGTGAAGCAGAAGAAGTAGAAGAAGGAGAAGGAGAAGGTGAAGTCTGGAGGGTGAATCAGAAGAAGTAGAAGAAGGAGAAGGAGAAGCTGAAGTCTGGAGGGTGAATCAGAAGAAGTAGAAGAAGGAGAAGGAGAAGGTGAAGTCTGGAGGGTGAATCAGAAGAAGCAGAAGAAGGAGAAGGAGAAGGTGAAGTCTGGAGGGAGAAGCAGAAGAAGTAGAAGAAGGAGAAGGAGAAGGTGAAGTCTGGAGGGTGAATCAGAAGAAGTAGAAGAAGGAGAAGGAGAAGGTGTAGTCTGGAGGGTGAATCAGAAGAAGTAGAAGAAGGAGAAGGAGAAGGTGAAGTCTGGAGGGTGAATCACAAGAAGCAGAAGAAGGAGAAGGAGAAGGTGAAGTCTGGAGGGTGAATCAGAAGAAGTAGAAGAAGGAGAAGGAGAAGGTGTAGTCTGGAGGGTGAATCAGAAGAAGTAGACGAAGGAGAAGGAGAAGGTGAAGTCTGGAGGGTGAATCAGAAGAAGCAGAAGAAGGAGAAGGAGAAGGTGAAGTCTGGAGGGTGAATCAGAAGAAGTAGAAGAAGGAGAAGGAGAAGGTGAAGTCTGGAGGGTGAATCAGAAGAAGCAGAAGAAGGAGAAGGAGAAGGTGAAGTATGCAGGGTGAATCAGAAGAAGCAGAAGAAGGAGAAGGAGAAGGTGAAGTCTGGAGGGTGAATCAGAAGAAGCAGAATAAGGAGAAGGAGAAGGTGAAGTCTGGAGGGTGAATCAGAAGCAGCAGAAGAAGGAGAAGGAGAAGGTGAAGTCTGGAGGGTGAATCAGAAGGAGTAGAAGAAGGAGAAGGAGAAGGTGAAGTCTGGAGGGTGAATCAGAAGAAGCAGAAGAAGGAGAAGGAGAAGGTGAAGACTGGAGGGTGAATCAGAAGAAGCAGAAGAAGGAGAAGGTGAAGTCTGGAGGGTGAATCAGAAGAAGCAGAAGAAGGAGAAGGAGATGGTGAAGTCTGGAGGGTGAATCAGAAGAAGCAGAATAAGGAGAAGGAGAAGGTGAAGTCTGGAGGGTGAATCAGAAGAAGCAGAAGAAGGAGAAGGAGAAGGTGAAGTCTGGAGGGTGAATCAGAAGAAGTAGAAGAAGGAGAAGGAGGAGGTGTAGTCTGGAGGGTGAATCAGAAGAAGCAGAAGCAGGAGAAGGAGAAGGTGAAGTCTGGAGGGTGAATCGGAAGAAGCAGAAGGAGAAGATGAAGTCTGGAGGGTGAATCAGAAGAAGTAGAAGAAGGAGAAGGAGAAGGTGAAGTCTGGAGGGTGAATCAGAAGATGCAGAAGAAGGAGAAGGAGAAGCTGAAGTCTGGAGGGTGAATCAGAAGAAGCAGAAGAAGGAGAAGGAGAAGGTGAAGTCTGGAGGGTGAATCAGAAGAAGTAGAAGAAGGAGAAGGAGAAGGTGAAGTCTGGAGGGTGAATCAGAAGAAGCAGAAGAAGGAGAAGGAGAAGGTGAAGTATGCAGGGTGAATCAGAAGAAGCAGAAGAAGGAGAAGGAGAAGGTGAAGTCTGGAGGGTGAATCAGAAGAAGTAGAAGAAGGAGAAGGAGAAGGTGTAGTCTGGAGGGTGAATCAGAAGAAGTAGACGAAGGAGAAGGAGAAGGTGAAGTCTGGAGGGTGAATCAGAAGAAGCAGAAGAAGGAGAAGGAGAAGGTGAAGTCTGGAGGGTGAATCAGAAGAAGTAGAAGAAGGAGAAGGAGAAGGTGAAGTCTGGAGGGTGAATCAGAAGAAGCAGAAGAAGGAGAAGGAGAAGGTGAAGTATGCAGGGTGAATCAGAAGAAGCAGAAGAAGGAGAAGGAGAAGGTGAAGTCTGGAGGGTGAATCAGAAGAAGCAGAATAAGGAGAAGGAGAAGGTGAAGTCTGGAGGGTGAATCAGAAGCAGCAGAAGAAGGAGAAGGAGAAGGTGAAGTCTGGAGGGTGAATCAGAAGGAGTAGAAGAAGGAGAAGGAGAAGGTGAAGTCTGGAGGGTGAATCAGAAGAAGCAGAAGAAGGAGAAGGAGAAGGTGAAGACTGGAGGGTGAATCAGAAGAAGCAGAAGAAGGAGAAGGTGAAGTCTGGAGGGTGAATCAGAAGAAGCAGAAGAAGGAGAAGGAGATGGTGAAGTCTGGAGGGTGAATCAGAAGAAGCAGAATAAGGAGAAGGAGAAGGTGAAGTCTGGAGGGTGAATCAGAAGAAGCAGAAGAAGGAGAAGGAGAAGGTGAAGTCTGGAGGGTGAATCAGAAGAAGTAGAAGAAGGAGAAGGAGAAGGTGAAGTCTGGAGGGTGAAGCAGAAGAAGTAGAAGAAGGAGAAGGAGAAGGTGAAGTCTGGAGGGTGAATCAGAAGAAGCAGAAGAAAGAGAAGGAGAAGGTGAAGTCTGGAGGGTGAATCAGAAGAAGTAGAAGAAGGAGAAGGAGAAGGTGAAGTCTGGAGGGTGAATCAGAAGAAGTAGAAGAAGGAGAAGGAGAAGGTGTAGTCTGGAGGGTGAATCAGAAGAAGCAGAAGAAGGAGAAGGAGAAGGTGAAGTCTGGAGGGTGAATCGGAAGAAGCAGAAGAAGGAGAAGGAGAAGATGAAGTCTGGAGGGTGAATCAGAAGAAGTAGAAGAAGGAGAAGGAGAAGGTGAAGTCTGGAGGGTGAATCAGAAGATGCAGAAGAAGGAGAAGGAGAAGCTGAAGTCTGGAGGGTGAATCAGAAGAAGCAGAAGAAGGAGAAGGAGAAGGTGAAGTCTGGAGGGTGAATCAGAAGAAGTAGAAGAAGGAGAAGGAGAAGGTGAAGTCTGGAGGGTGAATCAGAAGAAGCAGAAGAAGGAGAAGGAGAAGGTGAAGTATGCAGGGTGAATCAGAAGAAGCAGAAGAAGGAGAAGGAGAAGGTGAAGTCTGGAGGGTGAATCAGAAGAAGCAGAATAAGGAGAAGGAGAAGGTGAAGTCTGGAGGGTGAATCAGAAGCAGCAGAAGAAGGAGAAGGAGAAGGTGAAGTCTGGAGGGTGAATCAGAAGGAGTAGAAGAAGGAGAAGGAGAAGGTGAAGTCTGGAGGGTGAATCAGAAGAAGCAGAAGAAGGAGAAGGAGAAGGTGAAGACTGGAGGGTGAATCAGAAGAAGCAGAAGAAGGAGAAGGTGAAGTCTGGAGGGTGAATCAGAAGAAGCATAAGAAGGAGAAGGAGAAGGTGAAGTCTGGAGGGTGAAGCAGAAGAAGCAGAAGAAGGAGAAGGAGAAGGTGAAGTCTGGAGGGTGAATCAGAAGAAGCAGAAGAAGGAGAAGGAGAAGATGAAGTCTGGAGGGTGAATCAGAAGAAGTAGATGAAGGAGAAGGAGAAGGTGAGGCCTGGAGGGTGAATCAGAAGCAGCAGAAGAAGGAGAAGGAGAAGGTGAAGTCTGGAGGGTGAATCAGAAGGAGTAGAAGAAGGAGAAGGAGAAGGTGAAGTCAGGAGGGTGAATCAGAAGAAGCAGAAGAAGGAGAAGGAGAAGGTGAAGTTAGGAGGGTGAATCAGAAGAAGCAGAAGAAGGAGAAGGTGAAGTCAGGGGGGTGAAGCAGAAGAAGTAGAAGAAGGAGAAGGAGAAGGTGAAGTCTGGAGGGTGAAGCAGAAGAAGCAGAAGAAGGAGAAGGAGAAGGTGAAGTCTGGAGGGTGAATCAGAAGAAGCAGAAGAAGGAGAAGGAGAAGATGAAGTCTGGAGGGTGAATCAGAAGAAGTAGATGAAGGAGAAGGAGAAGGTGAGGCCTGGAGGGTGAATCAGAAGAAGCAGAAGAAGGAGAAGGAGAAGGTGAAGTCTGAAGGGTGAATCAGAAGAAGCAGAAGAAGGAGAAGGAGAAGGTGAAGTCTGGAGGGTGAATCAGAAGAAGCAGAAGAAGGAGAAGGAGAAGGTGAAGTCTGGAGGGTGAATCAGAAGAAGCAGAAGAAGGAGAAGGAGAAGGTGAAGTCTGGAGGGTGAATCAGAAGAAGCAGAAGAAGGAGAAGGAGAAGGAGAAGTCTGGAGGGTGAATCAGAAGAAGCAGAAGAAGGAGAAGGAGAAGGTGAAGTCTGGAGGGTGAATCAGAAGAAGTAGAAGACGGAGAAGGAGAAGGTGAAGTCTGGAGGCTGGAGGGTGAAGCAGAAGAAGTAGAAGAAGGAGAAGGAGAAGGTGAAGTCAGGAGGGTGAATCAGAAGAGGTAGAAGAAGGAGAAGGAGAAGGTGAAGTCAGGAGGGTGAATCAGAAGAAGCAGAAGAAGGAGAAGGAGAAGGTGAAGTCTGGAGAGTGAATCAGAAGAATCAGAAGAAGGAGAAGGAGAAGGTGAAGTCTGGAGGGTGAATCAGAAGAAGCTGAAGAAAGAGAAGGAGAAGGTGAAGTCTGGAGGGTGAAGCAGAAGAAGCAGAAGAAGGAGAAGGAGAAGGTGAAGACTGGAGGGTGAATCAGAAGAAGTAGAAGAAGGAGAAGGAGAAGGTGAAGTCTGGAGGGTGAATCAGAAGAAGTAGAAGAAGAAGTAGGAGAAGGTGAAGTCTGGAGGGTGAATCAGAAGAATGAGAAGAAGGAGAAGGAGAAGGTGAAGTCTGGAGGGTGAATCAGAAGAAGCAGAAGAAGGAGAAGGAGAAGGAGAAGTCAGGAGGGTGAATCAGAAGAAGCAGAAGAAGGAGAAGGAGAAGGTGAAGTTAGGAGGGTGAATCAGAAGAAGCAGAAGAAGGAGAAGGAGAAGGTGAAGTCAGCGGGGTGAAGCAGAAGAAGTAGAAGAAGGAGAAGGAGAAGGTGAAGTCTGGAGGTTGAATCAGAAGAAGCAGAAGAAGGAGAAGGAGAAGGTGAAGTCTGGAGGGTGAATCAGAAGAAGCAGAAGAAGGAGAAGGAGAAGATGAAGTCTGGAGGGTGAATCAGAAGAAGTAGATGAAGGAGAAGGAGAAGGTGAGGTCTGGAGGGTGAATCAGAAGAAGCAGAAGAAGGAGAAGGAGAAGGTGAAGTCTGAAGGGTGAATCAGAAGAAGCAGAAGAAGGAGAAGGAGAAGGTGAAGTCTGGAGGGTGAATCAGAAGAAGCAGAAGAAGGAGAAGGAGAAGGTGAAGTCTGGAGGGTGAATCAGAAGAAGCAGAAGAAGGAGAAGGAGAAGGTGAAGTCTGGAGGGTGAATCAGAAGAAGTAGAAGAAGGAGAAGGAGAAGGTGAAGTCTGGAGGGTGAATCAGAAGAAGCAGAAGAAGGAGAAGGAGAAGGTGAAGTCTGGAGGGTGAATCAGAAGAAGCAGAAGAAGGAGAAGGAGAAGGTGAAGTCTGGAGGGTGAATCAGAAGAAGTAGAAGACGGAGAAGGAGAAGGTGAAGTCTGGAGGCTGGAGGGTGAAGCAGAAGAAGTAGAAGAAGGAGAAGGAGAAGGTGAAGTCAGGAGGGTGAATCAGAAGAGGTAGAAGAAGGAGAAGGAGAAGGTGAAGTCAGGAGGGTGAATCAGAAGAAGCAGAAGAAGGAGAAGGAGAAGGTGAAGTCTGGAGAGTGAATCAGAAGAATCAGAAGAAGGAGAAGGAGAAGGTGAAGTCTGGAGGGTGAATCAGAAGAAGCTGAAGAAAGAGAAGGAGAAGGTGAAGTCTGGAGGGTGAAGCAGAAGAAGCAGAAGAAGGAGAAGGAGAAGGTGAAGACTGGAGGGTGAATCAGAAGAAGTAGAAGAAGGAGAAGGAGAAGGTGAAGTCTGGAGGGTGAATCAGAAGAAGTAGAAGAAGGAGTAGGAGAAGGTGAAGTCTGGAGGGTGAATCAGAAGAATGAGAAGAAGGAGAAGGAGAAGGTGAAGTCTGGAGGGTGAATCAGAAGAAGCAGAAGAAGGAGAAGGAGAAGGTGAAGTCAGGAGGGTGAATCAGAAGAAGAAGAAGAAGGAGAAGGAGAAGGTGAAGTTAGGAGGGTGAATCAGAAGAAGCAGAAGAAGGAGAAGGAGAAGGTGAAGTCAGGGGGTGAAGCAGAAGAAGTAGAAGAAGGAGAAGGAGAAGGTGAAGTCTGGAGGGTGAATCAGAAGAAGCAGAAGAAGGAGAATGAGAAGGTGAAGTCTGGAGGGTGAATCAGAAGAAGTAGATGAAGGAGAAGGAGAAGGTGAGGTCTGGAGGGTGAATCAGAAGAAGCAGAAGAAGGAGAAGGAGAAGGTGAAGTCTGAAGGGTGAATCAGAAGAAGCAGAAGAAGGAGAAGGAGAAGGTGAAGTCTGGAGGGTGAATCAGAAGAAGCAGAAGAAGGAGAAGGAGAAGGTGAAGTCTGGAGGGTGAATCAGAAGAAGCAGAAGAAGGAGAAGGAGAAGGTGAAGTCTGGAGGGTGAATCAGAAGAAGCAGAAGAAGGAGAAGGAGAAGGTGAAGTCTGGAGGGTGAATCAGAAGAAGCAGAAGAAGGAGAAGGAGAAGGTGAAGTCTGGAGGGTGAATCAGAAGAAGTAGAAGACGGAGAAGGAGAAGGTGAAGTCTGGAGGCTGGAGGGTGAAGCAGAAGAAGTAGAAGAAGGAGAAGGAGAAGGTGAAGTCAGGAGGGTGAATCAGAAGAGGTAGAAGAAGGAGAAGGAGAAGGTGAAGTCAGGAGGGTGAATCAGAAGAAGCAGAAGAAGGAGAAGGAGAAGGTGAAGTCTGGAGAGTGAATCAGAAGAATCAGAAGAAGGAGAAGGAGAAGGTGAAGTCTGGAGGGTGAATCAGAAGAAGCTGAAGAAAGAGAAGGAGAAGGTGAAGTCTGGAGGGTGAATCAGAAGAAGCAGAAGAAGGAGAAGGAGAAGGTGAAGTTAGGAGGGTGAATCAGAAGAAGCAGAAGAAGGAGAAGGAGAAGGTGAAGTCTGGAGGGTGAATCAGAAGAAGTAGAAGAAGGAGAAGGAGAAGGTGAAGTCTGGAGGGTGAATCAGAAGAAGCAGAAGAAGGAGAAGGAGAAGGTGAAGTCTGGAGGGTGAATCAGAAGAAGTAGAAGAAGGAGTAGGAGAAGGTGAAGTCAGGAGGGTGAAGCAGAAGAAGCAGAAGAAGGAGAAGGAGAAGGTGAAGTCTGGAGGGTGAAGCAGAAGAAGCAGAAGAAGGAGAAGGAGAAGGTGAAGTCTGGAGGGTGAAGCAGAAGAAGCAGAAGAAGGAGAAGGAGAAGGTGAAGTCAGGAGGGTGAATCAAAAGAAGTAGAAGAAGGAGAAGGAGATGGTGAAGTCTGGAGGGTGAATCAGAAGAAGTCGAAGAAGGAGAAGGAGAAGGTGAAGTCTGGAGGGTGAATCAGAAGAAGTAGAAGAAGGAGAAGGAGAAGGTGAAGTCTGGAGGGTGAATCAGAAGAAGCAGAAGAAGGAGAAGAGAAGGTGAAGTCTGGAGGGAGAAGCAGAAGAAGTAGAAGAAGGAGAAGGAGAAGGTGAAGTCTGGAGGGTGAATCAGAAGAAGTAGAAGAAGGAGAAGGAGAAGGTGAAGTCTGGAGGGTGAATCAGAAGAAGTAGAAGAAGGAGAAGGAGAAGGTGAAGTCTGGAGGGTGAATCAGAAGAAGCAGAAGAAGGAGAAGGAGAAGGTGAAGTCTGGAGGGTGAATCAGAAGAAGTAGAAGAAGGAGAAGGAGAAGGTGTAGTCTGGAAGGCGAATCAGAAGAAGTAGACTAAGGAGAAGGAGAAGGTGAAGTCTGGAGGGTGAATCAGAAGAAGCAGAAGAAGGAGAAGGTGAAGTCTGGAGAGTGAATCAGTAGAAGTAGAAGAAGGAGAAGGAGAAGGTGAAGTCTGGAGGGTGAATCAGAAGAAGCAGAAGAAGGAGAAGGAGAAGGTGAAGTCTGGAGGGTGAATCAGAAGAAGTAGAAGAAGGAGAAGGAGATGGTGTAGTCTGGAGGGTGAATCAGAAGAAGTAGACGAAGGAGAAGGAGAAGGTGAAGTCTGGAGGGTGAATCAGAAGAAGCAGAAGAAGGAGAAGGAGAAGGTGAAGTCTAGAGGGTGAATCAGAAGAAGTAGAAGAAGGAGAAGGAGAAGATGAAGTCTGGAGGGTGAATCAGAAGAAGCAGAAGAAGGAGAAGGAGAAGGTGAAGTCAGGAGGGTGAATCAGAAGAAGCAGAAGAAGGAGAAGGAGAAGGTGAAGTCTGGAGGGTGAATCAGAAGAAGCAGAAGAAGGAGAAGGAGAAGTTGAAGACTGGAGGGTGAATCAGAAGAAGTAGAAGAAGGAGAAGGAGAAGGTGAAGTCTGGAGGGTGAATCAGAAGAAGTAGAAGAAGGAGAATGAGAAGGTGTAGTCTGGAGGGTGAATCAGAAGAAGTAGACGAAGGAGAAGGAGAAGGTGAAGTCTGGAGGGTGAATCAGAAGAAGCAGAAGAAGGAGAACGAGAAGGTGAAGTCTGGAGGGTGAATCAGAAGAAGTAGAAGAAGGAGAAGGAGAAGGTGAAGTCTGGAGGGTGAATCAGAAGAAGCAGAAGAAGGAGAATGAGAAGGTGAAGTCAGGAGGGTGAATCAGAAGAAGCAGAAGAAGGAGAAGGAGAAGGTGAAGTCTGGAGGGTGAATCAGAAGAAGCAGAAGAAGGAGAAGGAGGAGGTGAAGACTGGAGGGTGAATCAGAAAAAGTAGAAGAAGGAGAAGGAGAAGGTGAAGGCTGGAGGGTGAATCAGAAGAAGTAAAAGAAGGAGAAGGAGAAGGCGAAGTCTGGAGGGTGAATCAGAAGAAGCAGAAGAAGGAGAAGGAGAAGGTGAACTCTGGAGGGTGAATCAGAAGAAGTAGAAGAAGGAGAAGGAGAAGGTGAAGTCTGGAGGGTGAATCAGAAGAAGTAGAAGAAGGAGAATGAGAAGGTGTAGTCTGGAGGGTGAATCAGAAGAAGTAGACGAAGGAGAAGGAGAAGGTGAAGTCTGGAGGGTGAATCAGAAGAAGCAGAAGAAGGAGAACGAGAAGGTGAAGTCTGGAGGGTGAATCAGAAGAAGTAGAAGAAGGAGAAGGAGAAGGTGAAGTCTGGAGGGTGAATCAGAAGAAGCAGAAGAAGGAGAATGAGAAGGTGAAGTCAGGAGGGTGAATCAGAAGAAGCAGAAGAAGGAGAAGGAGAAGGTGAAGTCTGGAGGGTGAATCAGAAGAAGCAGAAGAAGGAGAAGGAGGAGGTGAAGACTGGAGGGTGAATCAGAAAAAGTAGAAGAAGGAGAAGGAGAAGGTGAAGGCTGGAGGGTGAATCAGAAGAAGTAAAAGAAGGAGAAGGAGAAGGCGAAGTCTGGAGGGTGAATCAGAAGAAGCAGAAAAAGGAGAAGGAGAAGGTGAAGTCTGGAGGGTGAATCAGAAGAAGTAGAAGAAGGAGGAGGAGAAGATGAAGTCTGGAGGGTGAATCAGAAGAAGTAGAAGAAGGAGAAGGAGAAGGTGATGTCTGGAGGGTGAATCAGAAGAAGCAGAAGAAGGAGAAGGATATGGTGAAGTCTGAAGGGTGAATCAGAAGAAGCAGAAGAAGGAGAAGTAAAAGGTGAAGTCTGGAGGGTGAATCAGAAGAAGCAGAAGAAGGAGAAGGAGAAGGTGAAGTCTGGAGGGTGAATCAGAAGAAGCAGAAGAAGGAGAAGGAGAAGGTGAACTCTGGAGGGTGAATCAGAAGAAGTAGAAGAAGGAGAAGGAGAAGGTGAAGTCTGGAGGGTGAATCAGAAGAAGTAGAAGAAGGAGAAGGAGAAGGTGAAGTCTGGAGGGTGAATCAGAAGAAGCAGAAGAAGGAGAAGGAGAAGGTGAAGTCTGGAGGGTGAATCAGAAGAAGCAGAAGAAGGAGAAGGAGAAGGTGAATTCTGGAGGGTGAATCAGAAGAATTAGAAGACGGAGAAGGAGAAGGTGAAGTCTGGAGGCTGGAGGGTGAAGCAGAAGAAGTAGAAGAAGGAGAAGGAGAAGGTGAAGTCAGGAGGGTGAATCAGAAGAGGTAGAAGAAGGAGAAGGAGAAGGTGAAGTCAGGAGGGTGAATCAGAAGAAGCAGAAGAAGGAGAAGGAGAAGGTGAAGTCTGGAGAGTGAATCAGAAGAATCAGAAGAAGGAGAAGGAGAAGGTGAAGTCTGGAGGGTGAATCAGAAGAAGCTGAAGAAAGAGAAGGAGAAGGTGAAGTCTGGAGGGTGAAGCAGAAGAAGCAGAAGAAGGAGAAGGAGAAGGTGAAGACTGGAGGGTGAATCAGAAGAAGTAGAAGAAGGAGAAGGAGAAGGTGAAGTCTGGAGGGTGAATCAGAAGAAGTAGAAGAAGGAGTAGGAGAAGGTGAAGTCTGGAGGGTGAATCAGAAGAATGAGAAGAAGGAGAAGGAGAAGGTGAAGTCTGGAGGGTGAATCAGAAGAAGCAGAAGAAGGAGAAGGAGAAGGTGAAGTCAGGAGGGTGAATCAGAAGAAGCAGAAGAAGGAGAAGGAGAAGGTGAAGTTAGGAGGGTGAATCAGAAGAAGCAGAAGAAGGAGAAGGAGAAGGTGAAGTCAGGGGGGTGAAGCAGAAGAAGTAGAAGAAGGAGAAGGAGAAGGTGAAGTCTGGAGGTTGAATCAGAAGAAGCAGAAGAAGGAGAAGGAGAAGGTGAAGTCTGGAGGGTGAATCAGAAGAAGCAGAAGAAGGAGAAGGAGAAGATGAAGTCTGGAGGGTGAATCAGAAGAAGTAGATGAAGGAGAAGGAGAAGGTGAGGTCTGGAGGGTGAATCAGAAGAAGCAGAAGAAGGAGAAGGAGAAGGTGAAGTCTGAAGGGTGAATCAGAAGAAGCAGAAGAAGGAGAAGGAGAAGGTGAAGTCTGGAGGGTGAATCAGAAGAAGCAGAAGAAGGAGAAGGAGAAGGTGAAGTCTGGAGGGTGAATCAGAAGAAGCAGAAGAAGGAGAAGGAGAAGGTGAAGTCTGGAGGGTGAATCAGAAGAAGTAGAAGAAGGAGAAGGAGAAGGTGAAGTCTGGAGGGTGAATCAGAAGAAGCAGAAGAAGGAGAAGGAGAAGGTGAAGTCTGGAGGGTGAATCAGAAGAAGCAGAAGAAGGAGAAGGAGAAGGTGAAGTCTGGAGGGTGAATCAGAAGAAGTAGAAGACGGAGAAGGAGAAGGTGAAGTCTGGAGGCTGGAGGGTGAAGCAGAAGAAGTAGAAGAAGGAGAAGGAGAAGGTGAAGTCAGGAGGGTGAATCAGAAGAGGTAGAAGAAGGAGAAGGAGAAGGTGAAGTCAGGAGGGTGAATCAGAAGAAGCAGAAGAAAGAGAAGGAGAAGGTGAAGTCTGGAGAGTGAATCAGAAGAATCAGAAGAAGGAGAAGGAGAAGGTGAAGTCTGGAGGGTGAATCAGAAGAAGCTGAAGAAAGAGAAGGAGAAGGTGAAGTCTGGAGGGTGAAGCAGAAGAAGCAGAAGAAGGAGAAGGTGAAGACTGGAGGGTGAATCAGAAGAAGTAGAAGAAGGAGAAGGAGAAGGTGAAGTCTGGAGGGTGAATCAGAAGAAGTAGAAGAAGGAGTCGGAGAAGGTGAAGTCTGGAGGGTGAATCAGAAGAATGAGAAGAAGGAGAAGGAGAAGGTGAAGTCTGGAGGGTGAATCAGAAGAAGCAGAAGAAGGAGAAGGAGAAGGTGAAGTCAGGAGGGTGAATCAGAAGAAGCAGAAGAAGGAGAAGGAGAAGGTGAAGTTAGGAGGGTGAATCAGAAGAAGCAGAAGAAGGAGAAGGAGAAGGTGAAGTCAGGGGGGTGAAGCAGAAGAAGTAGAAGAAGGAGAAGGAGAAGGTGAAGTCTGGAGGGTGAATCAGAAGAAGCAGAAGAAGGAGAAGGAGAAGGTGAAGTCTGGAGGGTGAATCAGAAGAAGCAGAAGAAGGAGAAGGAGAAGATGAAGTCTGGAGGGTGAATCAGAAGAAGTAGATGAAGGAGAAGGAGAAGGTGAGGCCTGGAGGGTGAATCAGAAGAAGCAGAAGAAGGAGAAGGAGAAGGTGAAGTCTGGAGGGTGAATCAGAAGAAGCAGAAGAAGGAGAAGGAGAAGGAGAAGTCTGGAGGGTGAATCAGAAGAAGCAGAAGAAGGAGAAGGAGAAGGTGAAGTCTGGAGGGTGAATCAGAAGAAGTAGAAGACGGAGAAGGAGAAGGTGAAGTCTGGAGGCTGGAGGGTGAAGCAGAAGAAGTAGAAGAAGGAGAAGGAGAAGGTGAAGTCTGGAGGGTGAAGCAGAAGAAGCAGAAGAAGGAGAAGGAGAAGGTGAAGACTGGAGGGTGAATAAGAAGAAGTAGAAGAAGGAGAAGGAGAAGGTGAAGTCTGGAGGGTGAATCAGAAGAAGTAGAAGAAGAAGTAGGAGAAGGTGAAGTCTGGAGGGTGAATCAGAAGAATGAGAAGAAGGAGAAGGAGAAGGTGAAGTCTGGAGGGTGAATCAGAAGAAGCAGAAGAAGGAGAAGGAGAAGGAGAAGTCAGGAGGGTGAATCAGAAGAAGCAGAAGAAGGAGAAGGAGAAGGTGAAGTTAGGAGGGTGAATCAGAAGAAGCAGAAGAAGGAGAAGGAGAAGGTGAAGTCAGGGGGGTGAAGCAGAAGAAGTAGAAGAAGGAGAAGGAGAAGGTGAAGTCTGGAGGTTGAATCAGAAGAAGCAGAAGAAGGAGAAGGAGAAGGTGAAGTCTGGAGGGTGAATCAGAAGAAGTAGAAGAAGAAGTAGGAGAAGGTGAAGTCTGGAGGGTGAATCAGAAGAATGAGAAGAAGGAGAAGGAGAAGGTGAAGTCTGGAGGGTGAATCAGAAGAAGCAGAAGAAGGAGAAGGAGAAGGAGAAGTCAGGAGGGTGAATCAGAAGAAGCAGAAGAAGGAGAAGGAGAAGGAGAAGTTAGGAGGGTGAATCAGAAGAAGCAGAAGAAGGAGAAGGAGAAGGTGAAGTCAGGGGGGTGAAGCAGAAGAAGTAGAAGAAGGAGAAGGAGAAGGTGAAGTCTGGAGGTTGAATCAGAAGAAGCAGAAGAAGGAGAAGGAGAAGGTGAAGTCTGGAGGGTGAATCAGAAGAAGTAGAAGAAGGAGAAGGAGAAGATGAAGTCTGGAGGGTGAATCAGAAGAAGTAGATGAAGGAGAAGGAGAAGGTGAGGTCTGGAGGGTGAATCAGAAGAAGCAGAAGAAGGAGAAGGAGAAGGTGAAGTCTGAAGGGTGAATCAGAAGAAGCAGAAGAAGGAGAAGGAGAAGGTGAAGTCTGGAGGGTGAATCAGAAGAAGCAGAAGAAGGAGAAGGAGAAGGTGAAGTCTGGAGGGTGAATCAGAAGAAGCAGAAGAAGGAGAAGGAGAAGGTGAAGTCTGGAGGGTGAATCAGAAGAAGTAGAAGAAGGAGAAGGAGAAGGTGAAGTCTGGAGGGTGAATCAGAAGAAGCAGAAGAAGGAGAAGGAGAAGGTGAAGTCTGGAGGGTGAATCAGAAGAAGCAGAAGAAGGAGAAGGAGAAGGTGAAGTCTGGAGGGTGAATCAGAAGAAGTAGAAGACGGAGAAGGAGAAGGTGAAGTCTGGAGGCTGGAGGGTGAAGCAGAAGAAGTAGAAGAAGGAGAAGGAGAAGGTGAAGTCAGGAGGGTGAATCAGAAGAAGCAGAAGAAGGAGAAGGAGAAGGTGAAGTCTGGAGAGTGAATCAGAAGAATCAGAAGAAGGAGAAGGAGAAGGTGAAGTCTGGAGGGTGAATCAGAAGAAGCTGAAGAAAGAGAAGGAGAAGGTGAAGTCTGGAGGGTGAAGCAGAAGAAGCAGAAGAAGGAGAAGGAGAAGGTGAAGACTGGAGGGTGAATCAGAAGAAGTAGAAGAAGGAGAAGGAGAAGGTGAAGTCTGGAGGGTGAATCAGAAGAAGTAGAAGAAGGAGTAGGAGAAGGTGAAGTCTGGAGGGTGAATCAGAAGAATGAGAAGAAGGAGAAGGAGAAGGTGAAGTCTGGAGGGTGAATCAGAAGAAGCAGAAGAAGGAGAAGGAGAAGGTGAAGTCAGGAGGGTGAATCAGAAGAAGCAGAAGAAGGAGAAGGAGAAGGTGAAGTTAGGAGGGTGAATCAGAAGAAGCAGAAGAAGGAGAAGGAGAAGGTGAAGTCAGGGGGTGAAGCAGAAGAAGTAGAAGAAGGAGAAGGAGAAGGTGAAGTCTGGAGGGTGAATCAGAAGAAGCAGAAGAAGGAGAATGAGAAGGTGAAGTCTGGAGGGTGAATCAGAAGAAGCAGAAGAAGGAGAAGGAGAAGATGAAGTCTGGAGGGTGAATCAGAAGAAGTAGATGAAGGAGAAGGAGAAGGTGAGGTCTGGAGGGTGAATCAGAAGAAGCAGAAGAAGGAGAAGGAGAAGGTGAAGTCTGAAGGGTGAATCAGAAGAAGCAGAAGAAGGAGAAGGAGAAGGTGAAGTCTGGAGGGTGAATCAGAAGAAGCAGAAGAAGGAGAAGGTGAAGTCTGGAGGGTGAATCAGAAGAAGCAGAAGAAGGAGAAGGAGAAGGTGAAGTCTGGAGGGTGAATCAGAAGAAGTAGAAGAAGGAGTAGGAGAAGGTGAAGTCTGGAGGGTGAATCAGAAGAATGAGAAGAAGGAGAAGGAGAAGGTGAAGTCTGGAGGGTGAATCAGAAGAAGCAGAAGAAGGAGAAGGAGAAGGTGAAGTCAGGAGGGTGAATCAGAAGAAGCAGAAGAAGGAGAAGGAGAAGGTGAAGTTAGGAGGGTGAATCAGAAGAAGCAGAAGAAGGAGAAGGAGAAGGTGAAGTCAGGGGGGTGAAGCAGAAGAAGTAGAAGAAGGAAAAGGAGAAGGTGAAGTCTGGAGGTTGAATCAGAAGAAGCAGAAGAAGGAGAAGGAGAAGGTGAAGTCTGGAGGGTGAATCAGAAGAAGCAGAAGAAGGAGAAGGAGAAGATGAAGTCTGGAGGGTGAATCAGAAGAAGTAGATGAAGGAGAAGGAGAAGGTGAGGTCTGGAGGGTGAATCAGAAGAAGCAGAAGAAGGAGAAGGAGAAGGTGAAGTCTGAAGGGTGAATCAGAAGAAGCAGAAGAAGGAGAAGGAGAAGGTGAAGTCTGGAGGGTGAATCAGAAGAAGCAGAAGAAGGAGAAGGAGAAGGTGAAGTCTGGAGGGTGAATCAGAAGAAGCAGAAGAAGGAGAAGGAGAAGGTGAAGTCTGGAGGGTGAATCAGAAGAAGCAGAAGAAGGAGAAGGAGAAGGTGAATTCTGGAGGGTGAATCAGAAGAATTAGAAGACGGAGAAGGAGAAGGTGAAGTCTGGAGGCTGGAGGGTGAAGCAGAAGAAGTAGAAGAAGGAGAAGGAGAAGGTGAAGTCAGAAGGGTGAATCAGAAGAGGTAGAAGAAGGAGAAGGAGAAGGTGAAGTCAGGAGGGTGAATCAGAAGAAGCAGAAGAAGGAGAAGGAGAAGGTGAAGTCAGGGGGGTGAAGCAGAAGAAGTAGAAGAAGGAGAAGGAGAAGGTGAAGTCTGGAGGTTGAATCAGAAGAAGCAGAAGAAGGAGAAGGAGAAGGTGAAGTCTGGAGGGTGAATCAGAAGAAGCAGAAGAAGGAGAAGGAGAAGATGAAGTCTGGAGGGTGAATCAGAAGAAGCAGATGAAGGAGAAGGAGAAGGTGAAGTCTGGAGGGTGAATCAGAAGAAGCAGAAGAAGGAGAAGGAGAAGGTGAACTCTGGAGGGTGAATCAGAAGAAGTAGAAGAAGGAGAAGGAGAAGGTGAAGTCTGGAGGGTGAATCAGAAGAAGTAGAAGAAGGAGAAGGAGAAGGTGATGTCTGGAGGGTGAATCAGAAGAAGCAGAAGAAGGAGAAGGAGAAGGTGAAGTCTGGAGGGTGAATCAGAAGAAGCAGAAGAAGGAGAAGGAGAAGGTGAATTCTGGAGGGTGAATCAGAAGAATTAGAAGACGGAGAAGGAGAAGGTGAAGTCTGGAGGCTGGAGGGTGAAGCTGAAGAAGTAGAAGAAGGAGAAGGAGAAGGTGAAGTCAGGAGGGTGAATCAGAAGAGGTAGAAGAAGGAGAAGGAGAAGGTGAAGTCAGGAGGGTGAATCAGAAGAAGCAGAAGAAGGAGAAGGAGAAGGTGAAGTCTGGAGAGTGAATCAGAAGAATCAGAAGAAGGAGAAGGAGAAGGTGAAGTCTGGAGGGTGAATCAGAAGAAGCTGAAGAAAGAGAAGGAGAAGGTGAAGTCTGGAGGGTGAAGCAGAAGAAGCAGAAGAAGGAGAAGGAGAAGGTGAAGACTGGAGGGTGAATCAGAAGAAGTAGAAGAAGGAGAAGGAGAAGGTGAAGTCTGGAGGGTGAATCAGAAGAAGTAGAAGAAGGAGTAGGAGAAGGTGAAGTCTGGAGGGTGAATCAGAAGAATGAGAAGAAGGAGAAGGAGAAGGTGAAGTCTGGAGGGTGAATCAGAAGAAGCAGAAGAAGGAGAAGGAGAAGGTGAAGTCAGGAGGGTGAATCAGAAGAAGCAGAAGAAGGAGAAGGAGAAGGTGAAGTTAGGAGGGTGAATCAGAAGAAGCAGAAGAAGGAGAAGGAGAAGGTGAAGTCAGGGGGGTGAAGCAGAAGAAGTAGAAGAAGGAGAAGGAGAAGGTGAAGTCTGGAGGTTGAATCAGAAGAAGCAGAAGAAGGAGAAGGAGAAGGTGAGGTCTGGAGGGTGAATCAGAAGAAGCAGAAGAAGGAGAAGGAGAAGATGAAGTCTGGAGGGTGAATCAGAAGAAGTAGATGAAGGAGAAGGAGAAGGTGAGGTCTGGAGGGTGAATCAGAAGAAGCAGAAGAAGGAGAAGGAGAAGGTGAAGTCTGAAGGGTGAATCAGAAGAAGCAGAAGAAGGAGAAGGAGAAGGTGAAGTCTGGAGGGTGAATCAGAAGAAGCAGAAGAAGGAGAAGGAGAAGGTGAAGTCTGGAGGGTGAATCAGAAGAAGCAGAAGAAGGAGAAGGAGAAGGTGAAGTCTGGAGGGTGAATCAGAAGAAGTAGAAGAAGGAGAAGGAGAAGGTGAAGTCTGGAGGGTGAATCAGAAGAAGCAGAAGAAGGAGAAGGAGAAGGTGAAGTCTGGAGGGTGAATCAGAAGAAGCAGAAGAAGGAGAAGGAGAAGGTGAAGTCTGGAGGGTGAATCAGAAGAAGTAGAAGACGGAGAAGGAGAAGGTGAAGTCTGGAGGCTGGAGGGTGAAGCAGAAGAAGTAGAAGAAGGAGAAGGAGAAGGTGAAGTCAGGAGGGTGAATCAGAAGAGGGAGAAGAAGGAGAAGGAGAAGGTGAAGTCAGGAGGGTGAATCAGAAGAAGCAGAAGAAAGAGAAGGAGAAGGTGAAGTCTGGAGAGTGAATCAGAAGAATCAGAAGAAGGAGAAGGAGAAGGTGAAGTCTGGAGGGTGAATCAGAAGAAGCTGAAGAAAGAGAAGGAGAAGGTGAAGTCTGGAGGGTGAAGCAGAAGAAGCAGAAGAAGGAGAAGGTGAAGACTGGAGGGTGAATCAGAAGAAGTAGAAGAAGGAGAAGGAGAAGGTGAAGTCTGGAGGGTGAATCAGAAGAAGTAGAAGAAGGAGTAGGAGAAGGTGAAGTCTGGAGGGTGAATCAGAAGAATGAGAAGAAGGAGAAGGAGAAGGTGAAGTCTGGAGGGTGAATCAGAAGAAGCAGAAGAAGGAGAAGGAGAAGGTGAAGTCAGGAGGGTGAATCAGAAGAAGCAGAAGAAGGAGAAGGAGAAGGTGAAGTTAGGAGGGTGAATCAGAAGAAGCAGAAGAAGGAGAAGGAGAAGGTGAAGTCAGGGGGGTGAAGCAGAAGAAGTAGAAGAAGGAGAAGGAGAAGGTGAAGTCTGGAGGGTGAATCAGAAGAAGCAGAAGAAGGAGAAGGAGAAGGTGAAGTCTGGAGGGTGAATCAGAAGAAGCAGAAGAAGGAGAAGGAGAAGATGAAGTCTGGAGGGTGAATCAGAAGAAGTAGATGAAGGAGAAGGAGAAGGTGAGGCCTGGAGGGTGAATCAGAAGAAGCAGAAGAAGGAGAAGGAGAAGGTGAAGTCTGAAGGGTGAATCAGAAGAAGCAGAAGAAGGAGAAGGAGAAGGTGAAGTCTGGAGGGTGAATCAGAAGAAGCAGAAGAAGGAGAAGGAGAAGGTGAAGTCTGGAGGGTGAATCAGAAGAAGCAGAAGAAGGAGAAGGAGAAGGTGAAGTCTGGAGGGTGAATCAGAAGAAGCAGAAGAAGGAGAAGGAGAAGGAGAAGTCTGGAGGGTGAATCAGAAGAAGCAGAAGAAGGAGAAGGAGAAGGTGAAGTCTGGAGGGTGAATCAGAAGAAGTAGAAGACGGAGAAGGAGAAGGTGAAGTCTGGAGGCTGGAGGGTGAAGCAGAAGAAGTAGAAGAAGGAGAAGGAGAAGGTGAAGTCAGGAGGGTGAATCAGAAGAGGTAGAAGAAGGAGAAGGAGAAGGTGAAGTCAGGAGGGTGAATCAGAAGAAGCAGAAGAAGGAGAAGGAGAAGGTGAAGTCTGGAGAGTGAATCAGAAGAATCAGAAGAAGGAGAAGGAGAAGGTGAAGTCTGGAGGGTGAATCAGAAGAAGCTGAAGAAAGAGAAGGAGAAGGTGAAGTCTGGAGGGTGAAGCAGAAGAAGCAGAAGAAGGAGAAGGAGAAGGTGAAGACTGGAGGGTGAATCAGAAGAAGTAGAAGAAGGAGAAGGAGAAGGTGAAGTCTGGAGGGTGAATCAGAAGAAGTAGAAGAAGAAGTAGGAGAAGGTGAAGTCTGGAGGGTGAATCAGAAGAATGAGAAGAAGGAGAAGGAGAAGGTGAAGTCTGGAGGGTGAATCAGAAGAAGCAGAAGAAGGAGAAGGAGAAGGAGAAGTCAGGAGGGTGAATCAGAAGAAGCAGAAGAAGGAGAAGGAGAAGGTGAAGTTAGGAGGGTGAATCAGAAGAAGCAGAAGAAGGAGAAGGAGAAGGTGAAGTCAGGGGGGTGAAGCAGAAGAAGTAGAAGAAGGAGAAGGAGAAGGTGAAGTCTGGAGGTTGAATCAGAAGAAGCAGAAGAAGGAGAAGGAGAAGGTGAAGTCTGGAGGGTGAATCAGAAGAAGTAGAAGAAGGAGAAGGAGAAGATGAAGTCTGGAGGGTGAATCAGAAGAAGTAGATGAAGGAGAAGGAGAAGGTGAGGTCTGGAGGGTGAATCAGAAGAAGCAGAAGAAGGAGAAGGTGAAGTCTGAAGGGTGAATCAGAAGAAGCAGAAGAAGGAGAAGGAGAAGGTGAAGTCTGGAGGGTGAATCAGAAGAAGCAGAAGAAGGAGAAGGAGAAGGTGAAGTCTGGAGGGTGAATCAGAAGAAGCAGAAGAAGGAGAAGGAGAAGGTGAAGTCTGGAGGGTGAATCAGAAGAAGTAGAAGAAGGAGAAGGAGAAGGTGAAGTCTGGAGGGTGAATCAGAAGAAGCAGAAGAAGGAGAAGGAAAAGGTGAAGTCTGGAGGGTGAATCAGAAGAAGCAGAAGAAGGAGAAGGAGAAGGTGAAGTCTGGAGGGTGAATCAGAAGAAGTAGAAGACGGAGAAGGAGAAGGTGAAGTCTGGAGGCTGGAGGGTGAAGCAGAAGAAGTAGAAGAAGGAGAAGGAGAAGGTGAAGTCAGGAGGGTGAATCAGAAGAGGTAGAAGAAGGAGAAGGAGAAGGTGAAGTCAGGAGGGTGAATCAGAAGAAGCAGAAGAAGGAGAAGGAGAAGGTGAAGTCTGGAGAGTGAATCAGAAGAATCAGAAGAAGGAGAAGGAGAAGGTGAAGTCTGGAGGGTGAATCAGAAGAAGCTGAAGAAAGAGAAGGAGAAGGTGAAGTCTGGAGGGTGAAGCAGAAGAAGCAGAAGAAGGAGAAGGAGAAGGTGAAGACTGGAGGGTGAATCAGAAGAAGTAGAAGAAGGAGAAGGAGAAGGTGAAGTCTGGAGGGTGAATCAGAAGAAGTAGAAGAAGGAGTAGGAGAAGGTGAAGTCTGGAGGGTGAATCAGAAGAATGAGAAGAAGGAGAAGGAGAAGGTGAAGTCTGGAGGGTGAATCAGAAGAAGCAGAAGAAGGAGAAGGAGAAGGTGAAGTCAGGAGGGTGAATCAGAAGAAGCAGAATAAGGAGAAGGAGAAGGTGAAGTTAGGAGGGTGAATCAGAAGAAGCAGAAGAAGGAGAAGGAGAAGGTGAAGTCAGGGGGTGAAGCAGAAGAAGTAGAAGAAGGAGAAGGAGAAGGTGAAGTCTGGAGGGTGAATCAGAAGAAGCAGAAGAAGGAGAATGAGAAGGTGAAGTCTGGAGGGTGAATCAGAAGAAGCAGAAGAAGGAGAAGGAGAAGATGAAGTCTGGAGGGTGAATCAGAAGAAGTAGATGAAGGAGAAGGAGAAGGTGAGGTCTGGAGGGTGAATCAGAAGAAGCAGAAGAAGGAGAAGGAGAAGGTGAAGTCTGAAGGGTGAATCAGAAGAAGCAGAAGAAGGAGAAGGAGAAGGTGAAGTCTGGAGGGTGAATCAGAAGAAGCAGAAGAAGGAGAAGGAGAAGGTGAAGTCTGGAGGGTGAATCAGAAGAAGCAGAAGAAGGAGAAGGAGAAGGTGAAGTCTGGAGGGTGAATCAGAAGAAGCAGAAGAAGGAGAAGGAGAAGGTGAAGTCTGGAGGGTGAATCAGAAGAAGCAGAAGAAGGAGAAGGAGAAGGTGAAGTCTGGAGGGTGAATCAGAAGAAGTAGAAGACGGAGAAGGAGAAGGTGAAGTCTGGAGGTTGGAGGGTGAAGCAGAAGAAGTAGAAGAAGGAGAAGGAGAAGGTGAAGTCAGGAGGGTGAATCAGAAGAGGTAGAAGAAGGAGAAGGAGAAGGTGAAGTCAGGAGGGTGAATCAGAAGAAGCAGAAGAAGGAGAAGGAGAAGGTGAAGTCTGGAGAGTGAATCAGAAGAATCAGAAGAAGGAGAAGGAGAAGGTGAAGTCTGGAGGGTGAATCAGAAGAAGCTGAAGAAAGAGAAGGAGAAGGTGAAGTCTGGAGGGTGAAGCAGAAGAAGCAGAAGAAGGAGAAGGAGAAGGTGAAGACTGGAGGGTGAATCAGAAGAAGTAGAAGACGGAGAAGGAGAAGGTGAAGTCTGGAGGCTGGAGGGTGAAGCAGAAGAAGTAGAAGAAGGAGAAGGAGAAGGTGAAGTCAGGAGGGTGAATCAGAAGAGGTAGAAGAAGGAGAAGGAGAAGGTGAAGTCAGGAGAGTGAATCAGAAGAATGAGAAGAAGGAGAAGGAGAAGGTGAAGTCTGGAGGGTGAATCAGAAGAAGCAGAAGAAGGAGAAGGAGAAGGTGAAGTCAGGAGGGTGAATCAGAAGAAGCAGAAGAAGGAGAAGGAGAAGGTGAAGTTAGGAGGGTGAATCAGAAGAAGCAGAAGAAGGAGAAGGAGAAGGTGAAGTCTGGAGGGTGAATCAGAAGAAGTAGAAGAAGGAGAAGGAGAAGGTGAAGTCTGGAGGGTGAATCAGAAGAAGCAGAAGAAGGAGAAGGAGAAGGTGAAGTCTGGAGGGTGAATCAGAAGAAGCAGAAGAAGGAGAAGGAGAAGGTGAAGTCTGGAGGGTGAATCAGAAGAAGCAGAAGAAGGAGAAGGAGAAGATGAAGTCTGGAGGGTGAATCAGAAGAAGTAGATGAAGGAGAAGGAGAAGGTGAGGTCTGGAGGGTGAATCAGAAGAAGCAGAAGAAGGAGAAGGAGAAGGTGAAGTCTGAAGGGTGAATCAGAAGAAGCAGAAGAAGGAGAAGGAGAAGGTGAAGTCTGGAGGGTGAATCAGAAGAAGCAGAAGAAGGAGAAGGAGAAGGTGAAGTCTGGAGGGTGAATCAGAAGAAGCAGAAGAAGGAGAAGGAGAAGGTGAAGTCTGGAGGGTGAATCAGAAGAAGTAGAAGAAGGAGAAGGAGAAGGTGAAGTCTGGAGGGTGAATCAGAAGAAGCAGAAGAAGGAGAAGGAGAAGGTGAAGTCTGGAGGGTGAATCAGAAGAAGCAGAAGAAGGAGAAGGAGAAGGTGAAGTCTGGAGGGTGAATCAGAAGAAGTAGAAGACGGAGAAGGAGAAGGTGAAGTCTGGAGGCTGGAGGGTGAAGCAGAAGAAGTAGAAGAAGGAGAAGGAGAAGGTGAAGTCAGGAGGGTGAATCAGAAGAGGTAGAAGAAGGAGAAGGAGAAGGTGAAGTCAGGAGGGTGAATCAGAAGAAGCAGAAGAAGGAGAAGGAGAAGGTGAAGTCTGGAGAGTGAATCAGAAGAATCAGAAGAAGGAGAAGGAGAAGGTGAAGTCTGGAGGGTGAATCAGAAGAAGCTGAAGAAAGAGAAGGAGAAGGTGAAGTCTGGAGGGTGAAGCAGAAGAAGCAGAATAAGGAGAAGGAGAAGGTGAAGACTGGAGGGTGAATCAGAAGAAGTAGAAGAAGGAGAAGGAGAAGGGGAAGTCTGGAGGGTGAATCAGAACAAGTAGAAGAAGGAGTAGAAAAAGGTGAAGTCTGGAGGGTGAATCAGAAGAATGAGAAGAAGGAGAAGGAGAAGGTGACGTCTGGAGGGTGAATCAGAAGAAGCAGAAGAAGGAGAAGGAGAAGGTGAAGTCAGGAGGGTGAATCAGAAGAAGCAGAAGAAGGAGAAGGAGAAGGTGAAGTTAGGAGGGTGAATCAGAAGAAGCAGAAGAAGGAGAAGGAGAAGGTGAAGTCTGGAGGGTGAATCAGAAGAAGCAGAAGAAGGAGAAGGAGAAGGTGAAGTCTGAAGGGTGAATCAGAAGAAGCAGAAGAAGGAGAAGGAGAAGGTGAAGTCTGGAGGGTGAATCAGAAGAAGCAGAAGAAGGAGAAGGAGAAGGTGAAGTCTGGAGGGTGAATCAGAAGAAGCAGAAGAAGGAGAAGGAGAAGGTGAAGTCTGGAGGGTGAATCAGAAGAAGTAGAAGAAGGAGAAGGAGAAGGTGAAGTCTGGAGGGTGAATCAGAAGAAGCAGAAGAAGGAGAAGGAGAAGGTGAAGTCTGGAGGGTGAATCGGAAGAAGCAGAAGAAGGAGAAGGAGAAGATGAAGTCTGGAGGGTGAATCAGAAGAAGTAGAAGAAGGAGAAGGAGAAGGTGAAGTCTGGAGGGTGAATCAGAAGATGCAGAAGAAGGAGAAGGAGAAGGTGAAGTCTGGAGGGTGAATCAGAAGAAGCAGAAGAAGGAGGAGGAGAAGGTGAAGTCTGGAGGGTGAATCAGAAGAAGCATTATAAGGAGAAGGAGAAGGTGAAGTCTGGAGGGTGAATCAGAAGAAGCAGAAGAAAGAGAAGGAGAAAGTGAAGTCTGGAGGGTGAAGCAGAAGAAACAGAAGAAGGAGAAGGAGAAGGTGAAGACTGGAGGGTGAATCAGAAGAAGTAGAAGAAGGAGAAGGAGAAGGTGAAGTCTGGAGGATGAATCAGAAGAAGAAGAAGAAGGAGAAGGAGAAGATGAAGTCTGGAGGGTGAATCAGAAGAAGTAGAAGAAGGAGAAGGAGAAGGTGAGGTCTGGAGGGTGAATCAGAAGAAGCAGAAGAAGGAGAAGGAGAAGGTGAAGTCTGGAGGGTGAATCAGAAGAAGCAGAAGAAGGAGAAGGAGAAGGTGAAGTCTGGAGGGTGAATCAGAAGAAGCAGAAGAAGGAGGAGGAGAAGGTGAAGTCTGGAGGGTGAATCAGAAGAAGCATTATAAGGAGAAGGAGAAGGTGAAGTCTGGAGGGTGAATCAGAAGAAGCAGAAGAAGGAGAAGGAGAAGGTGAGGTCTGGAGGGTGAATCAGAAAAAGCAGAAGAAGGAGAAGGAGAAGGTGAAGTCTGGAGGGTGAATCAGAAGAAGCAGAAGAAGGAGAAGGAGAAGGTGAAGTCTGGAGGGTGAATCAGAAGAAGCAGAAGAAGGAGAAGAAGAAGGTGAAGTCAGGAGGGTGAATCAGAAGAAGCAGTAGAAGGAGAAGGAGAAGGTGAAGTTAGGAGGGTGAATCAGAAGAAGCAGAAGAAGGAGAAGGAGAAGGTGAAGTCTGGAGGGTGAATCAGAAGAAGCAGAAGAAGGAGAAGGAGAAGGTGAAGTCTGGGGGGTGAATTAGAAGAAGCAGAAGAAGGAGAAGGAGAAGGTGAAGTCAGGAGGGTGAACCAGAAGAAGCAGAAGAAGGAGCAGGAGAAGGTAAAGTTAGGAGGGTGAATCAGAAGAAGCAGAAGAAGGAGAAGGAGCAGGTGAAGTCAGGGGGGTGAAGCAGAAGAAGGAGAAGAAGGAGAAGGAGAAGGTGAAGTCAGGAGGGTGAAGCAGAAGAAGCAGAAGAAGGAGAAGGAGAAGGTGAAGTCTGGAGGGTGAAGCAGAAGAAGCAGAAGAAGGGGAAGGAGAAGGTGAAGTCTGGAGGGTGAAGCAGAAGAAGCAGAAGAAGGAGAAGGAGAAGGTGAAGTCAGGAGGGTGAATCAGAAGAAGCAGAAGAAGGAGCAGGAGAAGGTAAAGTTAGGAGGGTGAATCAGAAGAAGCAGAAGAAGGAGAAGGAGCAGGTGAAGTCAGGGGGGTGAAGCAGAAGAAGTAGAAGAAGGAGAAGGAGAAGGTGAAGTCAGGAGGGTGAAGCAGAAGAAGCAGAAGAAGGAGAAGGAGAAGATGAAGTCTGGAGGGTGAAGCAGAAGAAGCAGAAGAAGGAGAAGGAGAAGGTGAAGTCTGGAGGGTGAATCAGAAGAAGTAGAAGAAGGAAAAGGAGAAGGTGAAGTCAGGAGAGTGAAGCAGAAGAAGCAGAAGAAGGAGAAGGAGAAGGTGAAGTCTGGAGGGTGAAGCAGAAGAAGCAGAAGAAGGAGAAGGAGAAGGTGAAGTCTGGAGGGTGAATCAGAAGAAGCAGAAGAAGGAGAAGGAGAAGGTGAAGTCTGGAGGGTGAATCAGAAGAAGCAGAAGAAGGAGAAGGAGAAGGTGAAGTCTGGAGGGTGAATCAGAAGAAGCAGAAGAAGGAGAAGGAGAAGGTGAAGTCTGGAGGGTGAATCAGAAGAAGTAGAAGACGGAGAAGGAGAAGGTGAAGTCTGGAGGCTGGAGGGTGAAGCAGAAGAAGTAGAAGAAGGAGAAGGAGAAGGTGAAGTCAGGAGGGTGAATCAGAAGAGGTAGAAGAAGGAGAAGGAGAAGGTGAAGTCAGGAGAGTGAATCAGAAGAATGAGAAGAAGGAGAAGGAGAAGGTGAAGTCTGGAGGGTGAATCAGAAGAAGTAGAAGAAGGAGAAGGAGAAGGTGAAGTCAGGAGGGTGAATCAGAAGAAGCAGAAGAAGGAGAAGGAGAAGGTGAAGTTAGGAGGGTGAATCAGAAGAAGCAGAAGAAGGAGAAGGAGAAGGTGAAGTCTGGAGGGTGAATCAGAAGAAGTAGAAGAAGGAGAAGGAGAAGGTGAAGTCTGGAGGGTGAATCAGAAGAAGCAGAAGAAGGAGAAGGAGAAGGTGAAGTCTGGAGGGTGAATCAGAAGAAGCAGAAGAAGGAGAAGGAGAAGGTGAAGTCTGGAGGGTGAATCAGAAGAAGCAGAAGAAGGAGAAGGAGAAGATGAAGTCTGGAGGGTGAATCAGAAGAAGTAGATGAAGGAGAAGGAGAAGGTGAGGTCTGGAGGGTGAATCAGAAGAAGCAGAAGAAGGAGAAGGAGAAGGTGAAGTCTGAAGGGTGAATCAGAAGAAGCAGAAGAAGGAGAAGGAGAAGGTGAAGTCTGGAGGGTGAATCAGAAGAAGCAGAAGAAGGAGAAGGAGAAGGTGAAGTCTGGAGGGTGAATCAGAAGAAGCAGAAGAAGGAGAAGGAGAAGGTGAAGTCTGGAGGGTGAATCAGAAGAAGTAGAAGAAGGAGAAGGAGAAGGTGAAGTCTGGAGGGTGAATCAGAAGAAGCAGAAGAAGGAGAAGGAGAAGGTGAAGTCTGGAGGGTGAATCAGAAGAAGCAGAAGAAGGAGAAGGAGAAGGTGAAGTCTGGAGGGTGAATCAGAAGAAGTAGAAGACGGAGAAGGAGAAGGTGAAGTCTGGAGGCTGGAGGGTGAAGCAGAAGAAGTAGAAGAAGGAGAAGGAGAAGGTGAAGTCAGGAGGGTGAATCAGAAGAGGTAGAAGAAGGAGAAGGAGAAGGTGAAGTCAGGAGGGTGAATCAGAAGAAGCAGAAGAAGGAGAAGGAGAAGGTGAAGTCTGGAGAGTGAATCAGAAGAATCAGAAGAAGGAGAAGGAGAAGGTGAAGTCTGGAGGGTGAATCAGAAGAAGCTGAAGAAAGAGAAGGAGAAGGTGAAGTCTGGAGGGTGAAGCAGAAGAAGCAGAAGAAGGAGAAGGAGAAGGTGAAGACTGGAGGGTGAATCAGAAGAAGTAGAAGAAGGAGAAGGAGAAGGGGAAGTCTGGAGGGTGAATCAGAAGAAGTAGAAGAAGGAGTAGGAGAAGGTGAAGTCTGGAGGGTGAATCAGAAGAATGAGAAGAAGGAGAAGGAGAAGGTGAAGTCTGGAGGGTGAATCAGAAGAAGCAGAAGAAGGAGAAGGAGAAGGTGAAGTCAGGAGGGTGAATCAGAAGAAGCAGAAGAAGGAGAAGGAGAAGGTGAAGTTAGGAGGGTGAATCAGAAGAAGCAGAAGAAGGAGAAGGAGAAGGTGAAGTCTGGAGGGTGAATCAGAAGAAGCAGAAGAAGGAGAAGGAGAAGGTGAAGTCTGAAGGGTGAATCAGAAGAAGCAGAAGAAGGAGAAGGAGAAGGTGAAGTCTGGAGGGTGAATCAGAAGAAGCAGAAGAAGGAGAAGGAGAAGGTGAAGTCTGGAGGGTGAATCAGAAGAAGCAGAAGAAGGAGAAGGAGAAGGCGAAGTCTGGAGGGTGAATCAGAAGAAGTAGAAGAAGGAGAAGGAGAAGGTGAAGTCTGGAGGGTGAATCAGAAGAAGCAGAAGAAGGAGAAGGAGAAGGTGAAGTCTGGAGGGTGAATCGGAAGAAGCAGAAGAAGGAGAAGGAGAAGATGAAGTCTGGAGGGTGAATCAGAAGAAGTAGAAGAAGGAGAAGGAGAAGGTGAAGTCTGGAGGGTGAATCAGAAGATGCAGAAGAAGGAGAAGGAGAAGGTGAAGTCTGGAGGGTGAATCAGAAGAAGCAGAAGAAGGAGGAGGAGAAGGTGAAGTCTGGAGGGTGAATCAGAAGAAGCATTATAAGGAGAAGGAGAAGGTGAAGTCTGGAGGGTGAATCAGAAGAAGCAGAAGAAAGAGAAGGAGAAAGTGAAGTCTGGAGGGTGAAGCAGAAGAAACAGAAGAAGGAGAAGGAGAAGGTGAAGACTGGAGGGTGAATCAGAAGAAGTAGAAGAAGGAGAAGGAGAAGGTGAAGTCTGGAGGATGAATCAGAAGAAGAAGAAGAAGGAGAAGGAGAAGATGAAGTCTGGAGGGTGAATCAGAAGAAGTAGAAGAAGGAGAAGGAGAAGGTGAGGTCTGGAGGGTGAATCAGAAGAAGCAGAAGAAGGAGAAGGAGAAGGTGAAGTCTGGAGGGTGAATCAGAAGAAGCAGAAGAAGGAGAAGGAGAAGGTGAAGTCTGGAGGGTGAATCAGAAGAAGCAGAAGAAGGAGGAGGAGAAGGTGAAGTCTGGAGGGTGAATCAGAAGAAGCATTATAAGGAGAAGGAGAAGGTGAAGTCTGGAGGGTGAATCAGAAGAAGCAGAAGAAAGAGAAGGAGAAAGTGAAGTCTGGAGGGTGAAGCAGAAGAAACAGAAGAAGGAGAAGGAGAAGGTGAAGACTGGAGGGTGAATCAGAAGAAGTAGAAGAAGGAGAAGGAGAAGGTGAAGTCTGGAGGATGAATCAGAAGAAGTAGAAGAAGGAGAAGGAGAAGATGAAGTCTGGAGGGTGAATCAGAAGAAGTAGAAGAAGGAGAAGGAGAAGGTGAGGTCTGGAGGGTGAATCAGAAAAAGCAGAAGAAGGAGAAGGAGAAGGTGAAGTCTGGAGGGTGAATCAGAAGAAGCAGAAGAAGGAGAAGGAGAAGGTGAAGTCTGGAGGGTGAATCAGAAGAAGCAGAAGAAGGAGAAGAAGAAGGTGAAGTCAGGAGGGTGAATCAGAAGAAGCAGTAGAAGGAGAAGGAGAAGGTGAAGTTAGGAGGGTGAATCAGAAGAAGCAGAAGAAGGAGAAGGAGAAGGTGAAGTCTGGAGGGTGAATCAGAAGAAGCAGAAGAAGGAGAAGGAGAAGGTGAAGTCTGGAGGGTGAATTAGAAGAAGCAGAAGAAGGAGAAGGAGAAGGTGAAGTCAGGAGGGTGAACCAGAAGAAGCAGAAGAAGGAGCAGGAGAAGGTAAAGTTAGGAGGGTGAATCCGAAGAAGCAGAAGAAGGAGAAGGAGCAGGTGAAGTCAGGGGGGTGAAGCAGAAGAAGGAGAAGAAGGAGAAGGAGAAGGTGAAGTCAGGAGGGTGAAGCAGAAGAAGCAGAAGAAGGAGAAGGAGAAGGTGAAGTCTGGAGGGTGAAGCAGAAGAAGCAGAAGAAGGGGAAGGAGAAGGTGAAGTCTGGAGGGTGAAGCAGAAGAAGCAGAAGAAGGAGAAGGAGAAGGTGAAGTCAGGAGGGTGAATCAGAAGAAGCAGAAGAAGGAGCAGGAGAAGGTAAAGTTAGGAGGGTGAATCAGAAGAAGCAGAAGAAGGAGAAGGAGCAGGTGAAGTCAGGGGGGTGAAGCAGAAGAAGTAGAAGAAGGAGAAGGAGAAGGTGAAGTCAGGAGGGTGAAGCAGAAGAAGCAGAAGAAGGAGAAGGAGAAGATGAAGTCTGGAGGGTGAAGCAGAAGAAGCAGAAGAAGGAGAAGGAGAAGGTGAAGTCTGGAGGGTGAATCAGAAGAAGTAGAAGAAGGAGAAGGAGAAGGCGAAGTCAGGAGAGTGAAGCAGAAGAAGCAGAAGAAGGAGAAGGAGAAGGTGAAGTCTGGAGGGTGAAGCAGAAGAAGCAGAAGAAGGAGAAGGAGAAGGTGAAGTCTGGAGGGTGAAGCAGAAGAAGCAGAAGAAGGAGAAGGAGAAGGTGAAGTCTGGAGGGTGAATCAGAAGAAGTAGAAGAAGGAGAAGGAGAAGCTGAAGTCTGGAGGGTGAATCAGAAGAAGTAGAAGAAGGAGAAGGAGAAGGTGAAGTCTGGAGGGTGAATCAGAAGAAGCAGAAGAAGGAGAAGGAGAAGGTGAAGTCTGGAGGGAGAAGCAGAAGAAGTAGAAGAAGGAGAAGGAGAAGGTGAAGTCTGGAGGGTGAATCAGAAGAAGTAGAAGAAGGAGAAGGAGAAGGTGTAGTCTGGAGGGTGAATCAGAAGAAGTAGAAGAAGGAGAAGGAGAAGGTGAAGTCTGGAGGGTGAATCAGAAGAAGCAGAAGAAGGAGAAGGAGAGGGTGAAGTCTGGAGGGTGAATCAGAAGAAGTAGAAGAAGGAGAAGGAGAAGGTGTAGTCTGGAGGGTGAATCAGAAGAAGTAGACGAAGGAGAAGGAGAAGGTGAAGTCTGGAGGGTGAATCAGAAGAAGCAGAAGAAGGAGAAGGAGAAGGTGAAGTCTGGAGGGTGAATCAGAAGAAGTAGAAGAAGGAGAAGGAGAAGGTGAAGTCTGGAGGGTGAATCAGAAGAAGCAGAAGAAGGAGAAGGAGAAGGTGAAGTATGCAGGGTGAATCAGAAGAAGCAGAAGAAGGAGAAGGAGAAGGTGAAGTCTCGAGGGTGAATCAGAAGAAGCAGAATAAGGAGAAGGAGAAGGTGAAGTCTGGAGGGTGAATCAGAAGCAGCAGAAGAAGGAGAAGGTGAAGTCTGGAGGGTGAATCAGAAGGAGTAGAAGAAGGAGAAGGAGAAGGTGAAGTCTGGAGGGTGAATCAGAAGAAGCAGAAGAAGGAGAAGGAGAAGGTGAAGACTGGAGGGTGAATCAGAAGAAGCAGAAGAAGGAGAAGGTGAAGTCTGGAGGGTGAATCAGAAGAAGCAGAAGGAGAAGGAGATGGTGAAGTCTGGAGGGTGAATCAGAAGAAGCAGAATAAGGAGAAGGAGAAGGTGAAGTCTGGAGGGTGAATCAGAAGAAGCAGAAGAAGGAGAAGGAGAAGGTGAAGTCTGGAGGGTGAATCAGAAGAAGTAGAAGAAGGAGAAGGAGAAGGTGAAGTCTGGAGGGTGAAGCAGAAGAAGTAGAAGAAGGAGAAGGAGAAGGTGAAGTCTGGAGGGTGAATCAGAAGAAGCAGAAGAAAGAGAAGGAGAAGGTGAAGTCTGGAGGGTGAATCAGAAGAAGTAGAAGAAGGAGAAGGAGAAGGTGAAGTCTGGAGGGTGAATCAGAAGAAGTAGAAGAAGGAGAAGGAGAAGGTGTAGTCTGGAGGGTGAATCAGAAGAAGCAGAAGAAGGAGAAGGAGAAGGTGAAGTCTGGAGGGTGAATCGGAAGAAGCAGAAGAAGGAGAAGGAGAAGATGAAGTCTGGAGGGTGAATCAGAAGAAGCAGAAGAAGGAGAAGGAGAAGGTGAAGTCTGGAGGGTGAATCAGAAGATGCAGAAGAAGGAGAAGGAGAAGGTGAAGTCTGGAGGGTGAATCAGAAGAAGCAGAAGAAGGAGAAGAAGAAGGTGAAGTCAGGAGGGTGAATCAGAAGAAGCAGAAGAAGGAGAAGGAGAAGGTGAAGTTAGGAGGGTGAATCAGAAGAAGCAGAAGAAGGAGAAGGAGAAGGTGAAGTCTGGAGGGTGAATCAGAAGAAGCAGAAGAAGGAGAAGGAGAAGGTGAAGTCTGGAGGGTGAATTAGAAGAAGCAGAAGAAGGAGAAGGAGAAGGTGAAGTCAGGAGGCTGAATCAGAAGAAGCAGAAGAAGGAGCAGGAGAAGGTAAAGTTAGGAGGGTGAATCAGAAGAAGCAGAAGAAGGAGAAGGAGCAGGTGAAGTCAGGGGGGTGAAGCAGAAGAAGTAGAAGAAGGAGAAGGAGAAGGTGAAGTCAGGAGGGTGAAGCAGAAGAAGCAGAAGAAGGAGAAGGAGAAGGTGAAGTCTGGAGGGTGAAGCAGAAGAAGCAGAAGAAGGGGAAGGAGAAGGTGAAGTCTGGAGGGTGAAGCAGAAGAAGCAGAAGAAGGAGAAGGAGAAGGTGAAGTCAGGAGGGTGAATCAGAAGAAGCAGAAGAAGGAGCAGGAGAAGGTAAAGTTAGGAGGGTGAATCAGAAGAAGCAGAAGAAGGAGAAGGAGCAGGTGAAGTCAGGGGGGTGAAGCAGAAGAAGTAGAGGAAGGAGAAGGAGAAGGTGAAGTCAGGAGGGTGAAGCAGAAGAAGCAGAAGAAGGAGAAGGAGAAGATGAAGTCTGGAGGGTGAAGCAGAAGAAGCAGAAGAAGGAGAAGGAGAAGGTGAAGTCTGGAGGGTGAATCAGAAGAAGTAGAAGAAGGAGAAGGAGAAGGTGAAGTCAGGAGAGTGAAGCAGAAGAAGCAGAAGAAGGAGAAGGTGAAGTCTGGAGGGTGAAGCAGAAGAAGCAGAAGAAGGAGAAGGAGAAGGTGAAGTCTGGAGGGTGAAGCAGAAGAAGCAGAAGAAGGAGAAGGAGAAGGTGAAGTCTGGAGGGTGAAGCAGAAGAAGTAGAAGAAGGAGAAGGAGAAGGTGAAGTCTGGAGGGTGAATCAGAAGAAGTAGAAGAAGGAGAAGGAGAAGCTGAAGTCTGGAGGGTGAATCAGAAGAAGTAGAAGAAGGAGAAGGAGAAGGTGAAGTCTGGAGGGTGAATCAGAAGAAGCAGAAGAAGGAGAAGGAGAAGGTGAAGTCTGGAGGGAGAAGCAGAAGAAGTAGAAGAAGGAGAAGGAGAAGGTGAAGTCTGGAGGGTGAATCAGAAGAAGTAGAAGAAGGAGAAGGAGAAGGTGTAGTCTGGAGGGTGAATCAGAAGAAGTAGAAGAAGGAGAAGGAGAAGGTGAAGTCTGGAGGGTGAATCACAAGAAGCAGAAGAAGGAGAAGGAGAAGGTGAAGTCTGGAGGGTGAATCAGAAGAAGTAGAAGAAGGAGAAGGAGAAGGTGTAGTCTGGAGGGTGAATCAGAAGAAGTAGACGAAGGAGAAGGAGAAGGTGAAGTCTGGAGGGTGAATCAGAAGAAGCAGAAGAAGGAGAAGGAGAAGGTGAAGTCTGGAGGGTGAATCAGAAGAAGTAGAAGAAGGAGAAGGAGAAGGTGAAGTCTGGAGGGTGAATCAGAAGAAGCAGAAGAAGGAGAAGGAGAAGGTGAAGTATGCAGGGTGAATCAGAAGAAGCAGAAGAAGGAGAAGGAGAAGGTGAAGTCTGGAGGGTGAATCAGAAGAAGCAGAATAAGGAGAAGGAGAAGGTGAAGTCTGGAGGGTGAATCAGAAGCAGCAGAAGAAGGAGAAGGAGAAGGTGAAGTCTGGAGGGTGAATCAGAAGGAGTAGAAGAAGGAGAAGGAGAAGGTGAAGTCTGGAGGGTGAATCAGAAGAAGCAGAAGAAGGAGAAGGAGAAGGTGAAGACTGGAGGGTGAATCAGAAGAAGCAGAAGAAGGAGAAGGTGAAGTCTGGAGGGTGAATCAGAAGAAGCAGAAGAAGGAGAAGGAGATGGTGAAGTCTGGAGGGTGAATCAGAAGAAGCAGAATAAGGAGAAGGAGAAGGTGAAGTCTGGAGGGTGAATCAGAAGAAGCAGAAGAAGGAGAAGGAGAAGGTGAAGTCTGGAGGGTGAATCAGAAGAAGTAGAACAAGGAGAAGGAGGAGGTGTAGTCTGGAGGGTGAATCAGAAGAAGCAGAAGCAGGAGAAGGAGAAGGTGAAGTCTGGAGGGTGAATCGGAAGAAGCAGAAGGAGAAGATGAAGTCTGGAGGGTGAATCAGAAGAAGTAGAAGAAGGAGAAGGAGAAGGTGAAGTCTGGAGGGTGAATCAGAAGATGCAGAAGAAGGAGAAGGAGAAGCTGAAGTCTGGAGGGTGAATCAGAAGAAGCAGAAGAAGGAGAAGGAGAAGGTGAAGTCTGGAGGGTGAATCAGAAGAAGTAGAAGAAGGAGAAGGAGAAGGTGAAGTCTGGAGGGTGAATCAGAAGAAGCAGAAGAAGGAGAAGGAGAAGGTGAAGTATGCAGGGTGAATCAGAAGAAGCAGAAGAAGGAGAAGGAGAAGGTGAAGTCTGGAGGGTGAATCAGAAGAAGTAGAAGAAGGAGAAGGAGAAGGTGTAGTCTGGAGGGTGAATCAGAAGAAGTAGACGAAGGAGAAGGAGAAGGTGAAGTCTGGAGGGTGAATCAGAAGAAGCAGAAGAAGGAGAAGGAGAAGGTGAAGTCTGGAGGGTGAATCAGAAGAAGTAGAAGAAGGAGAAGGAGAAGGTGAAGTCTGGAGGGTGAATCAGAAGAAGCAGAAGAAGGAGAAGGAGAAGGTGAAGTATGCAGGGTGAATCAGAAGAAGCAGAAGAAGGAGAAGGAGAAGGTGAAGTCTGGAGGGTGAATCAGAAGAAGCAGAATAAGGAGAAGGAGAAGGTGAAGTCTGGAGGGTGAATCAGAAGCAGCAGAAGAAGGAGAAGGAGAAGGTGAAGTCTGGAGGGTGAATCAGAAGGAGTAGAAGAAGGAGAAGGAGAAGGTGAAGTCTGGAGGGTGAATCAGAAGAAGCAGAAGAAGGAGAAGGAGAAGGTGAAGACTGGAGGGTGAATCAGAAGAAGCAGAAGAAGGAGAAGGTGAAGTCTGGAGGGTGAATCAGAAGAAGCAGAAGAAGGAGAAGGAGATGGTGAAGTCTGGAGGGTGAATCAGAAGAAGCAGAATAAGGAGAAGGAGAAGGTGAAGTCTGGAGGGTGAATCAGAAGAAGCAGAAGAAGGAGAAGGAGAAGGTGAAGTCTGGAGGGTGAATCAGAAGAAGTAGAAGAAGGAGAAGGAGAAGGTGAAGTCTGGAGGGTGAAGCAGAAGAAGTAGAAGAAGGAGAAGGAGAAGGTGAAGTCTGGAGGGTGAATCAGAGGAAGCAGAAGAAAGAGAAGGAGAAGGTGAAGTCTGGAGGGTGAATCAGAAGAAGTAGAAGAAGGAGAAGGAGAAGGTGAAGTCTGGAGGGTGAATCAGAAGAAGTAGAAGAAGGAGAAGGAGAAGGTGTAGTCTGGAGGGTGAATCAGAAGAAGCAGAAGAAGGAGAAGGAGAAGGTGAAGTCTGGAGGGTGAATCGGAAGAAGCAGAAGAAGGAGAAGGAGAAGATGAAGTCTGGAGGGTGAATCAGAAGAAGTAGAAGAAGGAGAAGGAGAAGGTGAAGTCTGGAGGGTGAATCAGAAGATGCAGAAGAAGGAGAAGGAGAAGCTGAAGTCTGGAGGGTGAATCAGAAGAAGCAGAAGAAGGAGAAGGAGAAGGTGAAGTCTGGAGGGTGAATCAGAAGAAGTAGAAGAAGGAGAAGGAGAAGGTGAAGTCTGGAGGGTGAATCAGAAGAAGCAGAAGAAGGAGAAGGAGAAGGTGAAGTATGCAGGGTGAATCAGAAGAAGCAGAAGAAGGAGAAGGAGAAGGTGAAGTCTGGAGGGTGAATCAGAAGAAGCAGAATAAGGAGAAGGAGAAGGTGAAGTCTGGAGGGTGAATCAGAAGCAGCAGAAGAAGGAGAAGGAGAAGGTGAAGTCTGGAGGGTGAATCAGAAGGAGTAGAAGAAGGAGAAGGAGAAGGTGAAGTCTGGAGGGTGAATCAGAAGAAGCAGAAGAAGGAGAAGGAGAAGGTGAAGACTGGAGGGTGAATCAGAAGAAGCAGAAGAAGGAGAAGGTGAAGTCTGGAGGGTGAATCAGAAGAAGCATAAGAAGGAGAAGGAGAAGGTGAAGTCTGGAGGGTGAATCAGAAGAAGCAGAATAAGGAGAAGGAGAAGGTGAAGTCTGGAGGGTGAATCAGAAGAAGCAGAAGAAGGAGAAGGAGAAGGTGAAGTCTGGAGGGTGAATCAGAAGAAGTAGAAGAAGGAGAAAGAGAAGGTGAAGTCTGGAGGATGAATCAGAAGAAGTAGAAGAAGGAGAAGGAGAAGATGAAGTCTGGAGGGTGAATCAGAAGAAGTAGAAGAAGGAGAAGGAGAAGGTGAGGTCTGGAGGGTGAATCAGAAGAAGCAGAAGAAGGAGAAGGAGAAGGTGAAGTCTGGAGGGTGAATCAGAAGAAGCAGAAGAAGGAGAAGGAGAAGGTGAAGTCTGGAGGGTGAATCAGAAGAAGCAGAAGAAGGAGAAGAAGAAGGTGAAGTCAGGAGGGTGAATCAGAAGAAGCAGAAGAAGGAGAAGGAGAAGGTGAAGTTAGGAGGGTGAATCAGAAGAAGCAGAAGAAGGAGAAGGAGAAGGTGAAGTCTGGAGGGTGAATCAGAAGAAGCAGAAGAAGGAGAAGGAGAAGGTGAATTCTGGAGGGTGAATTAGAAGAAGCAGAAGAAGGAGAAGGAGAAGGTGAAGTCAGGAGGGTGAATCAGAAGAAGCAGAAGAAGGAGCAGGAGAAGGTAAAGTTAGGAGGGTGAATCAGAAGAAGCAGAAGAAGGAGAAGGAGCAGGTGAAGTCAGGGGGTGAAGCAGAAGAAGTAGAAGAAGGAGAAGGAGAAGGTGAAGTCAGGAGGGTGAAGCAGAAGAAGCAGAAGAAGGAGAAGGAGAAGGTGAAGTCTGGAGGGTGAATCAGAAGAAGCAGAAGAAGGAGAAAGAGAAGGTGAAGTCTGGAGGGTGAATCAGAAGAAGTAGAAGAAGGAGAAGGAGAAGGTGAAGTCTGGAGGGTGAATCAGAAGAAGTAGAAGAAGGAGAAGGAGAAGGTGAAGTCTGGAGGGTGAATCAGAAGAAGCAGAAGAAGGAGAAGGAGAAGGTAAAGTCTGGAGGGTGAATCGGAAGAAGCAGAAGAAGGAGAAGGAGAAGATGAAGTCTGGAGGGTGAATCAGAAGAAGTAGAAAAGGAGAAGGAGAAGGTGAAGTCTGGAGGGTGAATCAGAAGATGCAGAAGAAGGAGAAGGAGAAGGTGAAGTCTGGAGGGTGAATCAGAAGAAGCAGAAGAAGGAGGAGGAGAAGGTGAAGTCTGGAGGGTGAATCAGAAGAAGCATTATAAGGAGAAGGAGAAGGTGAAGTCTGGAGGGTGAATCAGAAGAAGCAGAAGAAAGAGAAGGAGAAAGTGAAGTCTGGAGGGTGAAGCAGAAGAAACAGAAGAAGGAGAAGGAGAAGGTGAAGACTGGAGGGTGAATCAGAAGAAGTAGAAGAAGGAGAAGGAGAAGGTGAAGTCTGGAGGATGAATCAGAAGAAGTAGAAGAAGGAGAAGGAGAAGATGAAGTCTGGAGGGTGAATCAGAAGAAGTAGAAGAAGGAGAAGGGGAAGGTGAGGTCTGGAGGGTGAATCAGAAGAAGCAGAAGAAGGAGAAGGAGAAGGTGAAGTCTGGAGGGTGAATCAGAAGAAGCAGAAGAAGGAGAAGGAGAAGGTGAAGTCTGGAGGGTGAATCAGAAGAAGCAGAAGAAGGAGGAGGAGAAGGTGAAGTCTGGAGGGTGAATCAGAAGAAGCATTATAAGGAGAAGGAGAAGGTGAAGTCTGGAGGGTGAATCAGAAGAATCAGAAGAAAGAGAAGGAGAAAGTGAAGTCTGGAGGGTGAAGCAGAAGAAACAGAAGAAGGAGAAGGAGAAGGTGAAGACTGGAGGGTGAATCAGAAGAAGTAGAAGAAGGAGAAGGAGAAGGTGAAGTCTGGAGGATGAATCAGAAGAAGTAGAAGAAGGAGAAGGAGAAGATGAAGTCTGGAGGGTGAATCAGAAGAAGTAGAAGAAGGAGAAGGAGAAGGTGAGGTCTGGAGGGTGAATCAGAAGAAGCAGAAGAAGGAGAAGGAGAAGGTGAAGTCTGGAGGGTGAATCAGAAGAAGCAGAAGAAGGAGAAGGAGAAGGTGAAGTCTGGAGGGTGAATCAGAAGAAGCAGAAGAAGGAGAAGGAGAAGGTGAAGTCAGGAGGGTGAATCAGAAGAAGCAGAAGAAGGAGAAGGAGAAGGTGAAGTTAGGAGGGTGAATCAGAAGAAGCAGAAGAAGGAGAAGGAGAAGGTGAAGTCTGGAGGGTGAATCAGAAGAAGCAGAAGAAGGAGAAGGAGAAGGTGAAGTCTGGAGGGTGAATTAGAAGAAGCAGAAGAAGGAGAAGGAGAAGGTGAAGTCAGGAGGGTGAATCAGAAGAAGCAGAAGAAGGAGCAGGAGAAGGTAAAGTTAGGAGGGTGAATCAGAAGAAGCAGAAGAAGGAGAAGGAGCAGGTGAAGTCAGGGGGGTGAAGCAGAAGAAGTAGAAGAAGGAGAAGGAGAAGGTGAAGTCAGGAGGGTGAAGCAGAAGAAGCAGAAGAAGGAGAAGGAGAAGATGAAGTCTGGAGGGTGAAGCAGAAGAAGCAGAAGAAGGAGAAGAAGAAGGTGAAGTCTGGAGGGTGAATCAGAAGAAGTAGAAGAAGGAGAAGGAGAAGGTGAAGTCAGGAGAGTGAAGCAGAAGAAGCAGAAGAAGGAGAAGGAGAAGGTGAAGTCTGGAGGGTGAAGCAGAAGAAGCAGAAGAAGGAGAAGGAGAAGGTGAAGTCTGGAGGGCGAAGCAGTAGAAGCAGAAGAAGGGGAAGGAGAAGGTGAAGTCTGGAGGGTGAAGCAGAAGAAGCAGAAGAAGGAGAAGGAGAAGGTGAAGTCTGGAGGGTGAATCAGAAGAAGTAGAAGAAGGAGAAGGAGAAGGTGAAGTCAGGAGGGTGAAGCAGAAGAAGCAGAAGAAGGAGAAGGAGAAGGTAAAGTTAGGAGGGTGAAGCAGAAGAAGGAGAAGGAGAAGGTGAAGTCAGGAGGGTGAAGCAGAAGAAGCAGAAGAAGGAGAAGGAGAAGATGAAGTCTGGAGGGTGAAGCAGAAGAAGCAGAAGAAGGAGAAGGAGAAGGTGAAGTCTGGAGGGTGAATCAGAAGAAGTAGAAGAAGGAGAAGGAGAAGGTGAAGTCAGGAGAGTGAAGCAGAAGAAGCAGAAGAAGGAGAAGGAGAAGGTGAAGTCTGGAGGGTGAAGCAGAAGAAGCAGAAGAAGGAGAAGGAGAAGGTGAAGTCTGGAGGGCGAAGCAGTAGAAGCAGAAGAAGGGGAAGGAGAAGGTGAAGTCTGGAGGGTGAAGCAGAAGAAGCAGAAGAAGGAGAAGGAGAAGGTGAAGTCTGGAGGGTGAATCAGAAGAAGTAGAAGAAGGAGAAGGAGAAGGTGAAGTCAGGAGGGTGAAGCAGAAGAAGCAGAAGAAGGAGAAGGAGAAGGTAAAGTTTGGAGGGTGAAGCAGAAGAAGCAGAAGAAGGAGAAGGAGAAGGTGAAGTCTGGAGGGTGAAGCAGAAGAAGTAGAAGAAGGAGAAGGAGAAGGTGAAGTCTGGAGGGTGAATCAGAAGAAGTAGAAGAAGGAGAAGGAGAAGCTGAAGTCTGGAGGGTGAATCAGAAGAAGTAGAAGAAGGAGAAGGAGAAGGTGAAGTCTGGAGGGTGAATCAGAAGAAGCAGAAGAAGGAGAAGGAGAAGGTGAAGTCTGGAGGGAGAAGCAGAAGAAGTAGAAGAAGGAGAAGGAGAAGGTGAAGTCTGGAGGGTGAATCAGAAGAAGTAGAAGAAGGAGAAGGAGAAGGTGTAGTCTGGAGGGTGAATCAGAAGAAGTAGAAGAAGGAGAAGGAGAAGGTGAAGTCTGGAGGGTGAATCAGAAGAAGCAGAAGAAGGAGAAGGAAAAGGTGAAGTCTGGAGGGTGAATCAGAAGAAGTAGAATAAGGAGAAGGAGAAGGTGTAGTCTGGAGGGTGAATCAGAAGAAGTAGACGAAGGAGAAGGAGAAGGTGAAGTCTGGAGGGTGAATCAGAAGAAGCAGAAGAAGGAGAAGGAGAAGGTGAAGTCTGGAGGGTGAATCAGAAGAAGTAGAAGAAGGAGAAGGAGAAGGTGAAGTCTGGAGGGTGAATCAGAAGAAGCAGAAGAAGGAGAAGGAGAAGGTGAAGTATGCAGGGTGAATCAGAAGAAGCAGAAGAAGGAGAAGGAGAAGGTGAAGTCTGGAGGGTGAATCAGAAGAAGCAGAATAAGGAGAAGGAGAAGGTGAAGTCTGGAGGGTGAATCAGAAGAAGCAGAAGAAGGAGAAGGAGAAGGTGAAGACTGGAGGGTGAATCAGAAGAAGCAGAAGAAGGAGAAGGTGAAGTCTGGAGGGTGAATCAGAAGAAGCAGAAGAAGGAGAAGGAGAAGGTGAAGTCTGGAGGGTGAATCAGAAGAAGCAGAATAAGGAGAAGGAGAAGGTGAAGTCTGGAGGGTGAAGCAGAAGAAGTAGAAGAAGGAGAAGGAGAAGGTGAAGTCTGGAGGGTGAATCAGAAGAAGCAGAAGAAAGAGAAGGAGAAGGTGAAGTCTGGAGGGTGAATCAGAAGAAGTAGAAGAAGGAGAAGGTGAAGTCTGGAGGGTGAATCAGAAGAAGCAGAAGAAGGAGAAGGAGAAGGTGAAGTCTGGAGGGTGAATCGGAAGAAGCAGAAGAAGGAGAAGGAGAAGATGAAGTCTGGAGGGTGAATCAGAAGAAGTAGAAGAAGGAGAAGGAGAAGGTGAAGTCTGGAGGGTGAATCAGAAGATGCAGAAGAAGGAGAAGGAGAAGCTGAAGTCTGGAGGGTGAATCAGAAGAAGCAGAAGAAGGAGGAGGAGAAGGTGAAGTCTGGAGGGTGAATCAGAAGAAGCATTATAAGGAGAAGGAGAAGGTGAAGTCTGGAGGGTGAATCAGAAGAAGCAGAAGAAGGAGAAGGAGAAGGTGAAGTCTGGAGGGTGAATCAGAAGAAGTAGAAGAAGGAGAAGGAGAAGGTGAAGTCTGGAGGGTGAAGCAGAAGAAGTAGAAGAAGGAGAAGGAGAAGGTGAAGTCAGGAGGGTGAATCAGAAGAAGTAGAAGAAGGAGAAGGAGAAGGTGAAGTCAGGAGGGTGAATCAGAAGAAGCAGAAGAAGGAGAAGGAGAAGGTGAAGTCTGGAGGGTGAATCAGAAGAAGCAGAAGAAAGAGAAGGAGAGGGTGAAGTCTGGAGGGTGAAGCAGAAGAAGCAGAAGAAGGAGAAGCAGACGGTGAAGACTGGAGGGTGAATCAGAAGAAGTAGAAGAAGGAGAAGGAGAAGGTGAAGTCTGGAGGATGAATCAGAAGAAGTAGAAGAAGGAGAAGGAGAAGGTGAAGTCTGGAGGGTGAATCAGAAGAAGCAGAAGAAGGAGAAGGAGAAGGTGAGGTCTGGAGGGTGAATCAGAAGAAGCAGAAGAAGGCGAAGGAGAAGATGAAGTCTGAAGAGTGAATCAGAAGAAGTAGAAGAAGGAGAAGCAGAAGGTGAGGTCTGGAGGGTAAATCAGAAGAAGCAGAAGAAGGAGAAGGAGAAGGTGAAGTCTGGAAGGTGAATCAGAAGAAGCAGAAGAAGGAGAAGGAGAAGGTGAAGTCTGGAGGGTGAATCAGAAGAAGCAGAAGAAGGAGAAGGAGAAGATGAAGTCAGGAGGGTGAATCAGAAGAAGCAGAAGAAGGAGAAGGAGAAGGTGAAGTTAGGAGGGTGAATCAGAAGAAGCACAAGAAGGAGAAGGAGAAGGTGAAGTCACGGGGGTGAAGCAGAAGAAGTAGAAGAAGGAGAAGGAGAAGGTGAAGTCAGGAGGGTGAAGCAGAAGAAGCAGAAGAAGGAGAAGGAGAAGGTGAAGTCTGGAGGGCGCAGCAGAAGAAGCAGAAGAAGGAGAAGGAGAAGGTGAAGTCTGGAGGGTGAAGCAGAAGAAGCAGAAGAAGGAGAAGGTGAAGTCTGGAGGGTGAATCAGACGAAGTAGAAGAAGGAGAAGGAGAAGGTGAAGTCAGGAGGGTGAAGCAGAAGAAGCAGAAGAAGGAGAAGGAGAAGGTGAAGTCTGGAGGGTGAAGCAGAAGAAGCAGAAGAAGGAGAAGGAGAAGGTGAAGTCTGGAGGGTGAATCAGAAGAAGTAGAAGAAGGAGAAGGAGAAGGTGAAGTCAGGAGAGTGAAGCAGAAGAAGCAGAAGAAGGAGAAGGAGAAGGTGAAGTCTGGAGGGTGAAGCAGAAGGAGCAGAAGAAGGAGAAGGAGAAGGTGAAGTCTGGAGGGCGAAGCAGAAGAAGCAGAAGAAGGGGAAGGAGAAGGTGAAGTCTGTAGGGTGAAGCAGAAGAAGCAGAAGAAGGAGAAGGAGAAGGTGAAGTCTGGAGGGTGAATCAGAAGAAGTAGAAGAAGGAGAAGGAGAAGGTGAAGTCAGGAGGGTGAAGCAGAAGAAGCAGAAGAAGGAGAAGGAGAAGGTAAAGTCTGGAGGGTGAAGCAGAAGAAGCAGAAGAAGGAGAAGGAGAAGGTGAAGTCTGGAGGGTGAAGCAGAAGAAGCAGAAGGAGGAGAAGGAGAACGTGAAGTCAGGAGGGTGAATCAGAAGAAGTAGAAGAAGGAGAAGGAGAAGGTGAAGTCTGGAGGGTGAATCAGAAGAAGTAGAAGAAGGAGAAGGAGAAGCTGAAGTCTGGAGGGTGAATCAGAAGAAGTAGAAGAAGGAGAAGGAGAAGGTGATGTCTGGAGGGTGAATCAGAAGAAGCAGAAGAAGGAGAAGGAGCAGGTGAAGTCTGGAGGGAGAAGCAGAAGAAGTAGAAGAAGGAGAAGGAGAAGGTGAAGTCTGGAGGGTGAATCAGAAGAAGTAGAAGAAGGAGAAGGAGAAGGTGAAGTCTGGAGGGTGAATCAAAAGAAGCAGAATAAGGAGAAGGAGAAGGTGAAGTCTGGAGGGTGAATCAGAAGCAGCAGAAGAAGGAGAAGGAGAAGGTGAAGTCTGGAGGGTGAATCAGAAGGAGTAGAAGAAGGAGAAGGAGAAGGTGAAGTCTGGAGGGTGAATCAGAAGAAGCAGAAGAAGGAGAAGGAGAAGGTGAAGACAGGAGGGTGAATCAGAAGAAGCAGAAGAAGGAGAAGGAGAAGGTGAAGTCTGGAGGGTGAATCAGAAGAAGCAGAAGAAGGAGAAGGAGAAGGTGAAGTCTGGAGGGTGAATCGGAAGAAGCAGAATAAGGAGAAGGAGAAGGTGAAGTCTGGAGGGTGAATCAGAAGAAGCAGAAGAAGGAGAAGGAGAAAGTGAAGTCTGGAGGGTGAATCAGAAGAAGTAGAAGAAGAAGAAGGAGAAGGTGAAGTCTGGAGGGTGAAGCAGAAGAAGTAGAAGAAGGAGAAGGAGAAGGTGAAGTCTGGAGGGTGAATCAGAAGAAGCAGAAGAAAGAGAAGGAGAAGGTGAAGTCTGGAGGGTGAATCAGAAGAAGTAGAAGAAGGAGAAGGAGAAGGTGAAGTCTGGAGGGTGAATCAGAAGAAGTAGAAGAAGGAGAAGGAGAAGGTGAAGTCTGGAGGGTGAATCAGAAGAAGCAGAAGAAGGAGAAGGAGAAGGTGAAGTCTGGAGGGTGAATCAGAAGAAGCAGAAGAAGGAGAAGGAGAAGATGAAGTCTGGAGGGTGAATCAGAAGAAGTAGAAGAAGGAGAAGGAGAAGGTGAAGTCTGGAGGGTGAATCAGAAGATGCAGAAGAAGGAGAAGGAGAAGGTGAAGTCTGGAGGGTGAATCAGAAGAAGCAGAAGAAGGAGGAGGAGAAGGTGAAGTCTGGAGGGTGAATCAGAAGAAGCATTATAAGGAGAAGGAGAAGGTGAAGTCTGGAGGGTGAATCAGAAGAAGCAGAAGAAGGAGAAGGAGAAGGTGAAGTCTGGAGGGTGAATCAGAAGAAGTAGAAGAAGGAGAAGGTGAAGTCTGGAGGGTGAAGCAGAAGAAGTAGAAGAAGGAGAAGGAGAAGGTGAAGTCAGGAGGGTGAATCAGAAGAAGTAGAAGAAGGAGAAGGAGAAGGTGAAGTCAGGAGGGTGAATCAGAAGAAGCAGAAGAAGGAGAAGGAGAAGGTGAAGTCTGGAGGGTGAATCAGAAGAATCAGAAGAAGGAGAAGGAGAAGGTGAAGTCTGGAGGGTGAATCAGAAGAAGCAGAAGAAAGAGAAGGAGAGGGTGAAGTCTGGAGGGTGAAGCAGAAGAAGCAGAAGAAGGAGAAGCAGAAGGTGAAGACTGGAGGGTGAATCAGAAGAAGTAGAAGAAGGAGAAGGAGAAGGTGAAGTCTGGAGGATGAATCAGAAGAAGTAGAAGAAGGAGAAGGAGAAGGTGAAGTCTGGAGGGTGAATCAGAAGAAGCAGAAGAAGGAGAAGGAGAAGGTGAGGTCTGGAGGGTGAATCAGAAGAAGCAGAAGAAGGCGAAGGAGAAGATGAAGTCTGAAGGGTGAATCAGAAGAAGTAGAAGAAGGAGAAGGAGAAGGTGAGGTCTGGAGGGTGAATCAGAAGAAGCAGAAGAAGGAGAAGGAGAAGGTGAAGTCTGGAAGGTGAATCAGAAGAAGCAGAAGAAGGAGAAGGAGAAGGTGAAGTCTGGAGGGTGAATCAGAAGAAGCAGAAGAAGGAGAAGGAGAAGGTGAAGTCAGGAGGGTGAATCAGAAGAAGCAGAAGAAGGAGAAGGAGAAGGTGAAGTTAGGAGGGTGAATCAGAAGAAGCAGAAGAGAAGGAGAAGGAGAAGGTGAAGTCACGGGGGTGAAGCAGAAGAAGTAGAAGAAGGAGAAGGAGAAGGTGAAGTCAGGAGGGTGAAGCAGAAGAAGAAGAAGAAGGAGAAGGAGAAGGTGAAGTCTGGAGGGCGCAGCAGAAGAAGCAGAAGAAGGAGAAGGAGAAGGTGAAGTCTGGAGGGTGAAGCAGAAGAAGCAGAAGAAGGAGAAGGTGAAGTCTGGAGGGTGAATCAGAAGAAGTAGAAGAAGGAGAAGGAGAAGGTGAAGTCAGGAGGGTGAAGCAGAAGAAGCAGAAGAAGGAGAAGGAGAATGTGAAGTCTGGAGGGTGAAGCAGAAGAAGCAGAAGAAGGAGAAGGAGAAGGTGAAGTCTGGAGGGTGAATCAGAAGAAGTAGAAGAAGGAGAAGGAGAAGGTGAAGTCAGGAGAGTGAAGCAGAAGAAGCAGAAGAAGGAGAAGGAGAAGGTGAAGTCTGGAGGGTGAAGCAGAAGAAGCAGAAGAAGGAGAAGGAGAAGGTGAAGTCTGGAGGGCGAAGCAGAAGAAGCAGAAGAAGGGGAAGGAGAAGGTGAAGTCTGTAGGGTGAAGCAGAAGAAGCAGAAGAAGGAGAAGGAGAAGGTGAAGTCTGGAGGGTGAATCAGAAGAAGCAGAAGAAGGAGAAGGAGAAGGTGAAGTCAGGAGGGTGAATCAGAAGAAGCAGAAGAAGGAGAAGGAGAAGGTGAAGTTAGGAGGGTGAATCAGAAGAAGCAGAAGAAGGAGAAGGAGAAGGTGATGTCAGGGGGGTGAAGCAGAAGAAGTAGAAGAAGGAGAAGGAGAAGGTGAAGTCTGGAGGGTGAAGCAGAAGAAGCAGAAGAAGGAGAAGGAGAAGGTGAAGTCTGGAGGGTGAATTAGAAGAAGTAGAAGAAGGAGAAGGAGATGGTGAGGTCTGGGGGGTGAATCAGAAGAAGCAGAAGAAGGAGAAGGAGAAGGTGAAGTCTGGAGGGTGAATCAGAAGAAGCAGAAGAAGGAGAAGGAGCAGGTGAAGTCTGGAGGGTGAATCAGAAGAAGCAGAAGAAGGAAAAAGAGAAGGTGAAGTCTGGAGGGTGAATCAGAAGAAGCAGAAGAAGGAGAAGGAGAAGATGAAGTCTGGAGGGTGAATCTGAAGAAGCAGAAGAAGGAGAAGGAGAAGGTGAAGTCTGGAGGGTGAATCAGAAGAAGCAGAAGAAGGAGAAGGAGAAGGTGAAGTCTGGAGGGTGAATCAGAAGAAGCAGAGGAAGGAGAAGGAGAAGATGAAGTCTGGAGGGTGAATCTGAAGAAGCAGAAGAAGGAGAAGGAGAAGGTGAAGTCTGGAGGGTGAATCAGAAGAAGCAGAAAAAGGAGAAGGAGAAGGTGAAGTCTGGAGGGTGAATCAGAAGAAGCAGAAGAAGGAGAAGGAGATGGTGCAGTCTGGAGGGTGAATCAGAAGAAGTAGAAGAAGGAGAAGGAGAAGGTGAAGTCTGGAGGGTGAATCAGAAGAAGTAGAAGAAGGAGAAGGAGAAGGTGAAGTCTGGAGGGTGAATCAGAAGAAGCAGAAGAAGGAGAAGGAGAAGGTGAAGTCTGGAGGGTGAATCAGAAGAAGCAGAATAAGGAGAAGGAGAAGGTGAAGTCTGGAGGGTGAATCAGAAGAAGCAGAAGAAGGAGAATGAGAAGGTGAAGTCTGGAGGGTGAATCAGAAGAAGTAGAAGAAGGAGAAGGAGAAGGTGAAGTCTGGAGGGTGAAGCAGAAGAAGTAGAAGAAGGAGAAGGAGAAGGTGAAGTCTGGAGGGTGAATCAGAAGAAGCAGAAGAAGGAGAAGGAGAAGGTGAAGTCTGGAGGGTGAATCAGAAAAAGTAGAAGAAGGAGAAGGAGAAACTGAAGTCTGGAGGGTGAATCAGAAGAAGTAGAAGAAGGAGAAGGAGAATGTGAAGTCTGGAGGGTGAATCAGAAGAAGCAGAAGAAGGAGAAGGAGAAGGTGAAGTCTGGAGGGTGAATCAGAAGAAGCAGAAGAAGGAGAATGAGAAGATGAAGTCTGGAGGGTGAATCAGAAGAAGTAGAAGAAGGAGAAGGAGAAGGTGAGGTCTGGGGGGTGAATCAGAAGAAGCAGAAGAAGGAGAAGGAGAAGGTGAAGTCTGGAGGGTGAATCAGAAGAAGCAGAAAAAGGAGAAGGAGAAGGTGAAGTCAGGAGGGTGAATCAGAAGAAGCAGAAGAAGGAGAAGGAGAAGGTGAAGTTAGGAGGGTGAATCAGAAGAAGCAGAAGAAGGAGAAGGAGAAGGTGAAGTCAGGGGGGTGAAGCAGAAGAAGCAGAAGAAGGAGAAGGAGAAGGTGAAGTCTGGAGGGTGAATCAGAAGAAGTAGAAGAAGGAGAAGGAGATGGTGAAGTCAGGAGGGTGAAGCAGAAGAAGCAGAAGAAGGAGAAGGAGAAGGTGAAGTCTGGAGGGTGAAGCAGAAGAAGCAGAAGAAGGAGAAGGAGAAGGTGAAGTCTGGAGGGCGAAGCAGAAGAAGCAGAAGAAGGAGAAGGAGAAGGTGAAGTCTGGACGGTGAAGCAGAAGAAGCAGAAGAAGGAGAAGGAGAAGGTGAAGTCTGGAGGGTGAATCAGAAGAAGTAGAAGAAGGAGAAGGAGAAGGTGAAGTCAGGAGGGTGAAGCAGAAGAAGCAGAAGAAGAAGAAGGAGAAGGTGAAGTCTGGAGGGTGAAGCAGAAGAAGCAGAAGAAGGAGAAGGAGAAGGTGAAGTCTGGAGGGTGAAGCAGAAGAAGCAGCAGAAGGAGAAGGAGAAGGTGTAGTCTGAAGGGTGAATCCGAAGAAGTAGACGAAGGAGAAGGAGAAGGTGAAGTCTGGAGGGTGAATCAGAAGAAGCAGAAGAAGGAGAAGGAGAAGGTGAAGTCTGGAGGGTGAATCAGAAGAAGTAGAAGAAGGAGAAGGAGAAGGTGAAGTCTGGAGGGTGAATCAGAAGAAGCAGAAGAAGGAGAAGGAGAAGTTGAAGTCTGGAGAGTGAATCAGAAGAAGCAGAATAAGGAGAAGGAGAAGGTGAAGTCTGGAGGGTGAATCAGAAGAAGCAGAAGAAGGAGAAGGAGAAGGTGAAATCTGGAGGGTGAATCAGAAGAAGCAGAAGAAGTAGAAGGAGAAGGTGAAGTCTGGATGGTGAATCAGAAGAAGTAGAAGAAGGAGAAGGAGAAGGTGAAGTCTGGAGGGTGAATCAGAAGAAGCAGAAGAAGGAGAAGGAGAAGGTGAAGTCAGGAGGGTGAATCAGAAGAAGCAGAAGAAGGAGAAGGAGAAGGTGAAGTCTGGAGGGTGAATCAGAAGAAGCAGAAGAAGGAGAAGGAGAAGGTGAAGACTGGAGGGTGAATCAGAAGAAGTAGAAGAAGGAGAAGGAGAAGGTGAAGTCTGGATGGTGAATCAGAAGAATTAGAAGAAGGAGAAGGAAAAGGCGAAATCTGGAGGGTGAATCAGAAGAAGCAGAAGAAGGAGAAGGAGAAGGTGAAGTCTGGAGGGTGAATCAGAAGAGGCAGAAGAAGGAGAAGGAGAAGATGAAGTCTGGAGGGTGAATCAGAAGAAGCAGAAGAAGGAGAAGGAGAAGGTGAAGTCTGGAGGGTGAATCAGAAGAAGCAGAAGAAGGAGAAGGAGAAGGTGAAGTCTCGAGGGTGAAGCAGAAGAAGCAGAAGAAGGAAAAGGAGAAGGTGAAGTCTGGAGGGTGAATCAGAAGAAGTAGAAGAAGGAGAAGGAGAAGGTGATGTCTGGGGGGTGAATCAGAAGAAGCAGAAGAATTAGAAGGAGAAGGTGAAGTCTGGAGGGTGAATCAGAAGAAGTAGAAGAAGGAGAAGGAGAAGGTGATGTCTGGAGGGTGAATCAGGAGAAGCAGAAGAAGGAGAAGGAGAAGGTGAAGTCAGGAGGGTGAATCAGAAGAAGCAGATGAAGTAGAAGGAGAAGGTGAAGTCTGGAGGGTGAATCAGAAGAAGCAGAAGAAGGAGAAGGAGAAGGTGAAGACTGGAGGGTGAATCAGAAGAAGTAGAAGAAGAAGGAGAAGGTGAAGTCTGGAGGGTGAATCAGAAGAAGTAGAAGAAGGAGAAGGAGAAGACGATGTCTGGAGGGTGATTCAGAAGAAGCAGAAGAAGGAAAAGGAGAAGGTGAAGTCTGGAGGGTGAATCAGAAGAAGCAGAAGAAGGAGAAGGAGAAGATGAAGTCTGGAGGGTGAATCTGAAGAAGCAGAAGAAGGAGAAGGAGAAGGTGAAGTCTGGAGGGTGAATCAGAAGAAGTAGAAGAAGGAGAAGGAGAAGGTGAAGTCTGGAGGGTGAATCAGAAGAAGTAGAAGAAGGAGAAGGAGAAGGCGAAGTCTGGAGGGTGAATCAGAAGAAGCAGAAGAAGGAGAAGGAGAAGGTGAAGTCTGGAGGGTGAATCAGAAGAAGCAGAATAAGGAGAAGGAGAAGGTGAAGTCTGGAGGTTGAAGCAGAAGAAGCAGAAGAAGGAGAAGGAGAAGGTGAAGACTGGAGGGTGAATCAGAAGAAGTAGAAGAAGGAGAAGGAGAAACTGAAGTCTGGAGGGTGAATCAGAAGATGTAGAAGAAGGAGAAGGAGAAGGTGAAGTCTGGAGGGTGAATCAGAAGAAGCAGAAGAAGGAGAAGGAGAAGGTGAAGTCTGGAGGGTGAATCAGAAGAAGCAGAAGAAGGAGAAGGAGAAGATGAAGTCTGGAGGGTGAATCAGAAGAAGTAGAAGAAGGAGAAGGAGAAGGTGAGGTCTGGGGGGTGAATCAGAAGAAGCAGAAGAAGGAGAAGGAGAAGGTGAAGTCTGGAGGGTGAATCAGAAGAAGCAGAAGAAGGAGAAGGAGAAGGTGAAGTCTGGAGGGTGAATCAGAAGAAGCAGAAGAAGGAGAAGGAGAAGGTGAAGTCAGGAGGGTGAATCAGAAGAAGCAGAAGAAGGAGAAGGAGAAGGTGAAGTTAGGAGGGTGAATCAGAAGAAGCAGAAGAAGGAGAAGGAGAAGGTGATGTCAGGGGGGTGAAGCAGAAGAAGTAGAAGAAGGAGAAGGAGAAGGTGAAGTCTGGAGGGTGAAGCAGAAGAAGCAGAAGAAGGAGAAGGAGAAGGTGAAGTCTGGAGGGTGAATTAGAAGAAGTAGAAGAAGGAGAAGGAGATGGTGAGGTCTGGGGGGTGAATCAGAAGAAGCAGAAGAAGGAGAAGGAGAAGGTGAAGTCTGGAGGGTGAATCAGAAGAAGCAGAAGAAGGAGAAGGAGCAGGTGAAGTCTGGAGGGTGAATCAGAAGAAGCAGAAGAAGGAAAAAGAGAAGGTGAAGTCTGGAGGGTGAATCAGAAGAAGCAGAAGAAGGAGAAGGAGAAGATGAAGTCTGGAGGGTGAATCTGAAGAAGCAGAAGAAGGAGAAGGAGAAGGTGAAGTCTGGAGGGTGAATCAGAAGAAGCAGAAGAAGGAGAAGGAGAAGGTGAAGTCTGGAGGGTGAATCAGAAGAAGCAGAGGAAGGAGAAGGAGAAGATGAAGTCTGGAGGGTGAATCTGAAGAAGCAGAAGAAGGAGAAGGAGAAGGTGAAGTCTGGAGGGTGAATCAGAAGAAGCAGAAGAAGGAGAAGGAGATGGTGCAGTCTGGAGGGTGAATCAGAAGAAGTAGAAGAAGGAGAAGGAGAAGGTGAAGTCTGGAGGGTGAATCAGAAGAAGTAGAAGAAGGAGAAGGAGAAGGTGAAGTCTGGAGGGTGAATCAGAAGAAGCAGAAGAAGGAGAAGGAGAAGGTGAAGTCTGGAGGGTGAATCAGAAGAAGCAGAATAAGGAGAAGGAGAAGGTGAAGTCTGGAGGTTGAAGCAGAAGAAGCAGAAGAAGGAGAAGGAGAAGGTGAAGACTGGAGGGTGAATCAGAAGAAGTAGAAGAAGGAGAAGGAGAAACTGAAGTCTGGAGGGTGAATCAGAAGAAGTAGAAGAAGGAGAAGGAGAAGGTGAAGTCTGGAGGGTGAATCAGAAGAAGCAGAATAAGGAGAAGGAGAAGGTGAAGTCTGGAGGGTGAATCAGAAGAAGCAGAAGAAGGAGAAGGAGAAGATGAAGTCTGGAGGGTGAATCAGAAGAAGTAGAAGAAGGAGAAGGAGAAGGTGAGGTCTGGGGGGTGAATCAGAAGAAGCAGAAGAAGGAGAAGGTGAAGTCTGGAGGGTGAATCAGAAGAAGCAGAAGAAGGAGAAGAAGAAGGTGAAGTCTGGAGGGTGAATCAGAAGAAGCAGAAGAAGGAGAAGGAGATGGTGAAGTCAGGAGGGTGAATCAGAAGAAGCAGAAGAAGGAGAAGGAGAAGGTGAAGTTAGGAGGGTGAATCAGAAGAAGCAGAAGAAGGAGAAGGAGAAGGTGAAGTCAGGGGGGTGAAGCAGAAGAAGTAGAAGAAGGAGAAGGAGAAGGTGAAGTCTGGAGGGTGAAGCAGAAGAAGCAGAAGAAGGAGAAGGAGAAGGTGAAGTCTGGAGGGTGAATCAGAAGAAGTAGAAGAAGGAGAAGGAGATGGTGAGGTCTGGGGGTGAATCAGAAGAAGCAGAAGAAGGAGAAGGAGAAGGTGAAGTCTGGAGGGTGAATCAGAAGAAGCAGAAGAAGGAGAAGGAGCAGGTGAAGTCTGGAGGGTGAATCAGAAGAAGCAGAAGAAGGAAAAGGAGAAGGTGAAGTCTGGAGGGTGAATCAGAAGAAGCAGAAGAAGGAGAAGGAGAAGATGAAGTCTGGAGGGTGAATCTGAAGAAGCAGAAGAAGGAGAAGGAGAAGGTGAAGTCTGGAGGGTGAATCAGAAGAAGCAGAAGAAGGAGAAGGAGAAGGTGAAGTCTGGAGGGTGAATCAGAAGAAGTAGAAGAAGGAGAAGGAGAAGGTGAAGTCTGGAGGGTGAATCAGAAGAAGTAGAAGAAGGAGAAGGAGAAGGTGAAGTCTGGAGGGTGAATCAGAAGAAGTAGAAGAAGGAGAAGGAGAAGGTGAAGTCTGGAGGGTGAATCAGAAGAAGCAGAAGAAGGAGAAGGAGAAGATGAAGTCTGGAGGGTGAATCAGAAGAAGTAGAAGAAGGAGAAGGAGAAGGTGAGGTCTGGAGGGTGAATCAGAAGAAGCAGAAGAAGGAGAAGGAGAGGGTGAAGTCTGAAGGGTGTATCAGAAGAAGCAGAAGAAGGAGAAGGAGAAGGTGAAGTCTGGAGGGTGAATCAGAAGAAGCAGAAAAAGGAGAAGGAGAAGGTGAAGTCTGGAGGGTGAATCAGAAGAAGCAGAAGAAGGAGAAGGAGAAGGTGAAGTTTGGAGGGTGAATCAGAAGAAGTAGAAGAAGGAGAAGGAGAAGGTGAAGTCTGGAGGGTGAATCAGAAGAAGTAGAAGAAGGAGAAGGAGAAGGTGAAGTCTGGAGGGTGAATCAGAAGAAGCAGAAGAAGGAGAAGGAGAAGGTGAAGTCTGGAGGGTGAATCAGAAGAAGCAGAATAAGGAGAAGGAGAAGGTGAAGTCTGGAGGGTGAATCAGAAGAAGCAGAAGAAGGAGAAGGAGAAGGTGAAGTCTGGAGGGTGAATCAGAAGAAGTAGAAGAAGGAGAAGGAGAAGGTGAAGTCTGGAGGGTGAAGCAGAAGAAGTAGAAGAAGGAGAAGGAGAAGGTGAAGTCAGGAGGGTGAATCAGAAGGAGTAGAAGAAGGAGAAGGAGAAGGTGAAGTCAGGAGGGTGAATCAGAAGAAGCAGAAGAAGGAGAAGGAGAAGGTGAAGTCTGGAGGGTGAATCAGAAGAATCAGAAGAAGGAGAAGGAGAAGGTGAAGTCTGGAGGGTCAATCAGAAGAAGCAGAAGAAAGAGAAGGAGAAGGTGAAGTCTGGAGGGTGAAGCAGAAGAAGCAGAAGAAGGAGAAGGAGAAGGTGAAGACTGGAGGGTGAATCAGAAGAAGTAGAAGAAGGAGAAGGAGAAACTGAAGTCTGGAGAGTGAATCAGAAGAAGTAGAAGAAGGAGAAGGAGAAGGTGAAGTCTGGAGGGTGAATCAGAAGAAGCAGACGAAGGAGAAGGAGAAGGTGAAGTCTGGAGGGTGAATCAGAAGAAGCAGAAGAAGGAGAAGGAGAAGATGAAGTCTGGAGGGTGAATCAGAAGGAGTAGAAGAAGGAGAAGGAGAAGGTGAGGTCTGGGGGGTGAATCAGAAGAAGCAGAAGAAGGAGAAGGAGAAGGTGAAGTCTGGAGGGTGAATCAGAAGAAGCAGAAGAAGGAGAAGGAGAAGGTGAAGTCTGGAGGGTGAATCAGAAGAAGCAGAAGAAGGAGAAGGAGAAGGTGAAGTCAGGAGGGTGAATCAGAAGAAGCAGAAGAAGGAGAAGGAGTGGGTGAAGTTAGGAGGGTGAATCAGAAGAAGCAGAAGAAGGAGAAGGAGAAGGTGAAGTCAGGGGGGTGAAGCAGAAGAAGTAGAAGAAGGAGAAGGAGAAGGTGAAGTCTGGAGGGTGAAGCAGAAGAAGCAGAAGAAGGAGAAGGAGAAGGTGAAGTCTGGAGGGTGAATCAGAAGAAGTAGAAGAAGGAGAAGGAGATGGTGAAGTCAGGAGGGTGAAGCGGAAGAAGCAGAAGAAGGAGAAGGAGAAGGTGAAGTCTGGAGGGTGAAGCAGAAGAAGCAGAATAAGGAGAAGGAGAAGGTGAAGTTTGGAGGGCGAAGCAGAAGAAGCAGAAGAAGGAGAAGGAGAAGGTGAAGTCTGGACGGTGAAGCAGAAGAAGCAGAAGAAGGAGAAGGAGAAGGTGAAGACTGGAGGGTGAATCAGAAGAAGTAGAAGAAGGAGAAGGAGAAGATGAAGTCAGGAGGGTGAAGCAGAAGAAGCAGAAGAAGGAGAAGGAGAAGGTGAAGTCAGGAGGGTGAATCAGAAGAAGTAGAAGAAGGAGAAGGAGAAGGTGAAGTCTGGAGGGTGAATCAGAAGAAGTAGAAGAAGGAGAAGGAGAAGGTGAAGTCTGGAGGGTGAATCAGAAGAAGTAGAAGAAGGAGAAGGAGAAGGTGAAGTCTGGAGGGTAAATCAGAAGAAGCAGAAGAAGGAGAAGGAGAAGGTGAAGTCTGGAGGGAGAAGCAGAAGAAGTAGAAGATGGAGAAGGAGAAGGTGAAGTCTGGAGGGTGAATCAGAAGAAGTAGAAGAAGGGGAAGGAGAAGGTGAAGTTTGGAGGGTGAATCAGAAGAAGTAGAAGAAGGAGAAGAGAAGTTGAAGTCTGGAGGGTGAATCAGAAGAAGCAGAAGAAGGAGAAGGAGAAGGTGAAGTCTGGAGGGTGAATCAGAAGAAGCAGAAGAAGGAGAAGGAGAAGGTGAGGTCTGGAGGGTGAATCAGAAGAAGCAGAAGAAGGAGAAGGAGAAGGTGAAGTCTGGAGGGTGAATCAGAAGAAGCAGAAGAAGTAGAAGGAGAAGGTGAAGTCTGGAGGGTGAATCAGAAGAAGTAGAACAAGGAGAAGGAGAAGGTGAAGTCAGGAGAGTGAATCAGAAGAAGTAGAAGAAGGAGAAGGAGAAGGTGAAGTCTGGAGGGTGAAGCAGAAGAAGTAGAAGAAGGAGAAGGAGAAGGTGAGGTCTGGAGGGTGAATCAGAAGAAGTAGAAGAAGGAGAAGGAGAAGGTGAAGTCTGGAGGGTGAATCAGAAGAAGCAGAAGAAGGAGAAGGAGAAGGTATAGTCTGGAGGGTCAATCAGAAGAATCGAAGAAGGAGAAGGTGAAGGTGAAGTCTGGAGGGCGAATCAGAAGAAGCAGAAGAAAGAGAAGGAGAAGGTGAAGTCTGGAGGGTGAAGCAGAAGAAGCAGAAGAAGGAGAAGGAGAAGGTGAAGACTGGAGGGTGAATCAGAAGAAGTAGAAGAAGGAGAAGGAGAAGGTGAAGTCTGGAGGGTGAATCAGAAGAAGTAGAAGAAGGAGAAGGAGAAGGTGAAGTCTGGAGGGTGAATCAGAAGAATCAGAAGAAGGAGAAGGAGAAGGTGAAGTCTGGAGGGTGAATCAGAAGAAGCAGAAGAAGGAGAAGGAGAAGATGAAGTCTGGAGGGTGAATCAGAAGAAGTAGAAGAAGGAGAAGGAGAAGGTGAGGTCTGGAGGGTGAATCAGAAGAAGCAGAAGAAGGAGAAGGTGAAGTCTGGAGGGTGAATCAGAAGAAGCAGAAGAAGGAGAAGGAGAAGGTGAAGTCTGGAGGGTGAAGCAGAAGAAGCAGAAGAAGGAGAAGGAGAAGGTGAAGTCTGGAGGGTGAATCAGAACAACCAGAAGAAGTAGAAGGAGAAGGTGAAGTCTGGACGGTGAATCAGAAGAAGTAGAAGAAGGAGAAGGAGAAGGTGAAGTCTGGAGGGTGAATCAGAAGAAGCAGAAGAAGGAGAAGGAGAAGGTGAAGTCAGGAGGGTGAATCAGAAGAAGCAGAAGAAGGAGAAGGAGAAGGTGAAGACTGGAGGGTGAATCAGAAGAAGTAGAAGAAGCAGAAGGAGAAGGTGAAGTCTGGAGGCTGAATCAGAAGAAGTAGAAGAAGGAGAAGGAGATGGTGAGGTCTGGAGGGTGAATCAGAAGAAGCAGAAGAAGGAGAAGGAGAAGGTGAAGTCTGGAGGGTGAATCAGAAGAAGCAGAAGAAGGAGAAGGAGAAGGTGAAGACTGGAGGGTGAATCAGAAGAAGTAGAAGAAGGAGAAGGAGAAGATGAAGTCTGGAGGGTGAATCAGAAGAAGTAGAAGAAGGAGAAGGAGAAGTTGAGGTCTGGAGGGTGAATCAGAAGAAGTAGAAGAAGGAGAAGGAGAAGGTGAAGTCAGGAGGGTGAATCAGAAGAAGCAGAAGAAGGAGAAGGAGAAGGTGAAGTTAGAAGGGTGAATCAGAAGAAGCAGAAGAAGGAGAAGGAGAAGGTGAAGTCAAGGGGGTGAATCAGAAGAAGTAGAAGAAGGAGAAGGAGAAGGTGAAGTCTGGAGGGTGAATCAGAAGAAGTAGAAGAAGGAGAAGGAGAAGGTGAAGTCTGGAGGGTGAATCAGAAGAAGCAGAAGAAGGAGAAGGAGAAGGTGAAGTCTGGAGGGTGAATCAGAAGAAGCAGAAGAAGGAGAAGGAGAAGATGAAGTCTGGAGGGTGAATCAGAAGAAGTAGAAGAAGGAGAAGGAGAAGGTGAGGTCTGGAGGGTGAATCAGAAGAAGCAGAAGAAGGAGAAGGAGAGGGTGAAGTCTGAAGGGTGTATCAGAAGAAGCAGAAAAAGGAGAAGGAGAAGGTGAAGTCTGGAGGGTGAATCAGAAGAAGCAGAAAAAGGAGAAGGAGAAGGTGAAGTCTGGAGGGTGAATCAGAAGAAGCAGAAGAAGGAGAAGGAGATGGTGCAGTCTGGAGGGTGAATCAGAAGAAGTAGAAGAAGGAGAAGGAGAAGGTGAAGTCTGGAGGGTGAATCAGAAGAAGTAGAAGAAGGAGAAGGAGAAGGTGAAGTCTGGAGGGTGAATCAGAAGAAGCAGAAGAAGGAGAAGGAGAAGGTGAAGTTTGGAGGGTGAATCAGAAGAAGCAGAATAAGGAGAAGGAGAAGGTGAAGTCTGGAGGGTGAATCAGAAGAAGCAGAAGACGGAGAAGGAGAAGGTGAAGTCTGGAGGGTGAATCAGAAGGAGTAGAAGAAGGAGAAGGAGATGGTGAAGTCTGGAGGGTGAAGCAGAAGAAGTAGAAGAAGGAGAAGGAGAAGGTGAAGTCAGGAGGGTGAATCAGAAGAAGTAGAAGAAGGAGAAGGAGAAGGTGAAGTCAGGAGGGTGAATCAGAAGAAGCAGAAGAAGGAGAAGGAGAAGGTGAAGTCTGGAGTGTGAATCAGAAGAATCAGAAGGAGGAGAAGGAGAAGGTGAAGTCTGGAGGGTGAATCAGAAGAAGCAGAAGAAAGAGAAGGAGAAGGTGAAGTCTGGAGGGTGAAGCAGAAGAAGCAGAAGAAGGAGAAGGAGAAGGTGAAGACTGGAGGGTGAATCAGAAGAAGTAGAAGAAGGAGAAGGAGAAACTGAAGTCTGGAGGGTGAATCAGAAGAAGTAGAAGAAGGAGAAGGAGAAGGTGAAGTCTGGAGGGTGAATCAGAAGAAGCAGAAGAAGGAGAAGGAGAAGGTGAAGTCTGGAGGGTGAATCAGAAGAAGCAGAAGAAGGAGAAGGAGAAGATGAAGTCTGGAGGGTGAATCAGAAGAAGTAGAAGAAGGAGAAGGAGAAGGTGAGGTCTGGGGGGTGAATCAGAAGAAGCAGAAGAAGGAGAAGGAGAAGGTGAAGTCTGGAGGGTGAATCAGAAGAAGCAGAAGAAGGAGAAGGAGAAGGTGAAGTCTGGAGGGTGAATCAGAAGAAGCAGAAGAAGGAGAAGGAGAAGGTGAAGTCAGGAGGGTGAATCAGAAGAAGCAGAAGAAGGAGAAGGAGTAGGTGAAGTTAGGAGGGTGAATCAAAAGAAGCAGAAGAAGGAGAAGGAGAAGGTGAAGTCAGGGGGGTGAATCAGAAGAAGTAGAAGAAGGAGAAGGAGATGGTGAAGTCAGGAGGGTGAAGCAGAAGAAGCAGAAGAAGGAGAAGGAGAAGGTGAAGTTTGGAGGGTGAAGCAGAAGAAGCAGAAGAAGGAGAAGAAGAAGGTGAAGTCTGGAGGGCGAAGCAGAAGAAGCAGAAGAAGGAGAAGGAGAAGGTGAAGTCTGGACGGTGAAGCAGAAGAAGCAGAAGAAGGAGAAGGAGAAGGTGAAGACTGGAGGGTGAATCAGAAGAAGTAGAAGAAGGAGAAGGAGAAGGTGAAGTCAGGAGGGTGAAGCAGAAGAAGCAGAAGAAGGAGAAGGAGAAGGTGAAGTCTGGAGGGTGAAGCAGAAGAAGCAGAAGAAGGAGAAGGAGAAGGTGAAGTCTGGAGGGTGAAGCAGAAGAAGCAGAAGAAGGAGAAGGAGAAGGTGAAGTCAGGAGGGTGAATCAGAAGAAGTAGAAGAAGGAGAAGGAGAAGGTGAAGTCTGGAGGGTGAATCAGAAGAAGTAGAAGAAGGAGAAGGAGAAGGTGAAGTCTGGAGGGTGAATCAGAAGAAGTAGAAGAAGGAGAAGGAGAAGGTGAAGTCTGGAGGGTGAATCAGAAGAAGCAGAAGAAGGAGAAGGAGAAGGTGAAGTCTGGAGGGAGAAGCAGAAGAAGTAGAAGAAGGAGAAGGAGAAGGTGAAGTCTGGAGGGTGAATCAGAAGAAGTAGAAGAAGGAGAAGGAGAAGGTGAAGTTTGGAGGGTGAATCAGAAGAAGTAGAAGAAGGAGAAGAGAAGGTGAAGTCTGGAGGGTGAATCAGAAGAAGCAGAAGAAGGAGAAGGAGAAGGTGAAGTCTGGAGGGTGAATCAGAAGAAGTAGAAGAAGGAGAAGGAGAAGGTTTAGTCTGAGGGTGAATCAGAAGAAGTAGACGAAGGAGAAGGAGAATGTTAAGTCTGGAGGGTGAATCAGACGAAGCAGAAGCAGGAGAAGGAGAAGGTGAAGTCTGGAGGGTGAATCAGAAGAAGTACAAGAAGGAGAAGGAGAAGGTGAAGTCTGGAGGGTGAATCAGAAGAAGCATAAGAAGGAGAAGGAGAAGGTGAAGTCTGGAGGGTGAATCAGAAGAAGCAGAAGAAGGAATAGGAGAAGGTGAGGTCTGGAGGGTGAATCAGAAGAAGCAGAAGAAGGAGAAGGAGAAGGTGAAGTCTGGAGGGTGAATCAGAAGAAGCAGAAGAAGTAGAAGGAGAAGGTGAAGTCTGGAGGGTGAATCAGAAGAAGTAGAACAAGGAGAAGGAGAAGGTGAAGTCAGGAGAGTGAATCAGAAGAAGTAGAAGAAGGAGAAGGAGAAGGTGAAGTCTGGAGGGTGAAGCAGAAGAAGTAGAAGAAGGAGAAGGAGAAGGTGAAGTCTGGAGGGTGAATCAGAAGAAGTAGAAGAAGGAGAAGGAGAAGGTGAAGTCTGGAGGGTGAATCAGAAGAAGCAGAAGAAGGAGAAGGAGAAGGTATTGTCTGGAGGGTCAATCAGAAGAATCAGAAGAAGGAGAAGGAGAAGGTGAAGTCTGGAGGGCGAATCAGAAGAAGCAGAAGAAAGAGAAGGAGAAGGTGAACTCTGGAGGGTGAAGCAGAAGAAGCAGAAGAAGGAGAAGGAGAAGGTGAAGTGTGGAGGGTGAATCAGAAGAAGTAGAAGAAGGAGAAGGAGAAGGTGAAGTCTGGAGGGTGAATCAGAAGAATCAGAAGAAGGAGAAGGAGAAGGTGAAGTCTGGAGGGTGAATCAGAAGAAGCAGAAGAAGGAGAAGGAGAAGATGAAGTCTGGAGGGTGAATCAGAAGAAGTAGAAGAAGGAGAAGGAGAAGGTGAGGTCTGGAGGGTGAATCAGAAGAAGCAGAAGAAGGAGAAGGTGAAGTCTGGAGGGTGAATCAGAAGAAGCAGAAGAAGGAGAAGGAGAAGGTGAAGTCTGGAGGGTGAAGCAGAAGAAGCAGAAGAAGGAGAAGGAGAAGATGAAGTCTGGAGGGTGAATCAGAAGAAGTAGAAGAAGGAGAAGGAGAAGGTGAAGTCTGGAGGGTGAATCAGAAGAATCAGAAGAAGGAGAAGGAGAAGGTGAAGTCTGGAGGGTGAATCAAAAGAAGCAGAAGAAGGAGAAGGAGAAGATGAAGTCTGGAGGGTGAATCAGAAGAAGTAGAAGAAGGAGAAGGAGAAGGTGAGGTCTGGAGGGTGAATCAGAAGAAGCAGAAGAAGGAGAAGGTGAAGTCTGGAGGGTGAATCAGAAGAAGCAGAAGAAGGAGAAGGAGAAGGTGAAGTATGGAGGTTGAAGCAGAAGAAGCAGAAGAAGGAGAAGGAGAAGATGAAGTCTGGAGGGTGAATCAGAAGAAGCAGAAGAAGTAGAAGGAGAAGGTGAAGTCTGGAGGGTGAATCAGAAGAAGTAGAAGAAGGAGAAGGAGAAGGTGAAGTCTGGAGGGTGAATCAGAAGAAGCTGAAGAAGAAGAAGGAGAAGGTGATTCAGGAGGGTGAATCAGAAGAAGCAGAAGAAGGAGAAGGAGAAGGTGAAGACTGGAGGGTGAATCAGAAGAAGTAGAAGAAGCAGAAGGAGAAGGTGAAGTCTGGAGAGTGAATCAGAAGAAGTAGAAGAAGGAGAAGGAGATGGTGAGGTCTGGAGGGTGTATCAGAAGAAGCAGAAGAAGGAGAAGGAGAAGGTGAAGTCTGGAGGGTGAATCAGAAGAAGCAGAAGAAGGAGAAGGAGAAGGTGAAGAGTGGAGGGTGAATCAGAAGAAGTAGAAGAAGGAGAAGGAGAAGATGAAGTCTGGAGGGTGAATCAGAAGAAGTAGAAGAAGGAGAAGGAGAAGGTGAGGTCTGGAGGGTGAAGCAGAAGAAGTAGAAGAAGGAGAAGGAGAAGGTGAAGTCAGGAGGGTGAATCAGAAGAAGCAGAAGAAGGAGAAGGAGAAGGTGAAGTCTGGAGGGTGAATCAGAAGAAGTAGAAGAAGGAGAAGGAGAAGGTGAAGTCAGGAGGGTGAAGCAGAAGAAGCAGAAGAAGGAGAAGGAGAAGGTGAAGTCTGGAGGGTGAAGCAGAAGAAGCAGAAGAAGGAGAAGGAGAAGGTGAAGTCTGGAGGGTGAAGCAGAAGAAGTAGAAGAAGGAGAAGGAGAAGGTGAAGTCTGGAGGGTGAAGCAGAAGAAGCAGAAGAAGGAGAAGGAGAAGGTGAAGTCTGGAGGGTGAATCAGAAGGAGTAGAAGAAGGAGAAGGAGAAGGTGAAGTCAGGAGGGTGAAGCAGAAGAAGCAGAAGAAGGAGAAGGAGAAGGTGAAGTCTGGAGGGTGAAGCAGAAGAAGCAGAAGAAGGAGAAGGAGAAGGTGAAGTCTGGAGGGTGAATCAGAAGAAGCAGAAGAAGGAGAAGGAGAAGGTGAAGTCTGGAGGGTGAATCAGAAGAAGTAGAAGAAGGAGAAGGAGAAGGTGAAGTCTGGAGGGTGAATCAGAAGAAGTAGAAGAAGGAGAAGGAGAAGGTGAAGTCTGGAGGGTGAATCAGAAGAAGCAGAAGAAGGAGAAGGAGAAGGTGAAGTCTGGAGGGTGAATCAGAAGAAGCAGAAGAAGGAGAAGGAGAAGATGAAGTCTGGAGGGTGAATCAGAAGAAGTAGAAGAAGGAGAAGGAGATGGTGAGGTCTGGAGGGTGAATCAGAAGAAGCAGAAGAAGGAGAAGGAGAAGGTGAAGTCTGGAGGGTGAATCAGAAGAAGCAGAAGAAGGAGAAGGAGATGGTGCAGTCTGGAGGGTGAATCAGAAGAAGTAGAAGAAGGAGAAGGAGAAGGTGAAGTCTGGAGGGTGAATCAGAAGAAGTAGAAGAAGGAGAAGGAGAAGGTGAAGTCTGGAGGGTGAATCAGAAGAAGCAGAAGAAGGAGAAGGAGAAGGTGAAGTCTGGAGGGTGGATCAGAAGAAGCAGATTAAGGAGAAGGAGAAGGTGAAGTCTGGAGGGTGAATCAGAAGAGGCAGAAGAAGGAGAAGGGGAAGGTGAAGTCTGGAGGGTGAATCAGAAGAAGTAGAAGAAGGAGAAGGAGAAGGTGAAGTCTGGAGGGTGAAGCAGAAGAAGTAGAAGAAGGAGAAGAAGAAGGTGAAGTCAGGAGGGTGAATCAGAAGAAGTAGAAGAAGGAGAAGGAGAAGGTGAAGTCAGGAGGGTGAATCAGAAGAAGCAGAAGAAGGAGAAGGAGAAGGTGAAATCTGGAGGGTGAATCAGAAGAATCAGAAGTAGGAGAAGGAGAAGGTGAAGTCTGGAGGGTGAATCAGAAGAAGCAGAAGAAAGAGAAGGAGAAGGTGAAGTCTGGAGGGTGAAGCAGAAGAAGCAGAAGAAGGAGAAGGAGAAGGTGAAGACTGGAGGGTGAATCAGAAGAAGTAGAAGAAGGAGAAGGAGAAACTGAAGTCTGGAGGGTGAATCAGAAGAAGTAGAAGAAGGAGAAGGAGAAGGTGAAGTCTGGAGGGTGAATCAGAAGAAGCAGAAGAAGGAGAAGGTGAAGGTGAAGTCTGGAGGGTGAATCAGAAGAAGTAGAAGAAGGAGAAGGAGAAGGTGAGGTCTGGGGGGTGAATCAGAAGAAGCAGAAGAAGGAGAAGGAGAAGGTGAAGTCAGGGGGGTGAAGCAGAAGAAGTAGAAGAAGGAGAAGGAGAAGGTGAAGTCTGGAGGGTGAAGCAGAAGAAGCAGAAGAAGGAGAAGGAGAAGGTGAAGTCTGGAGGGTGAATCAGAAGAAGTAGAAGAAGGAGAAGGAGAAGGTGAAGTCAGGAGGGTGAAGCAGAAGAAGCAGAAGAAGGAGAAGGAGAAGGTGAAGTCTGGAGGGTGAAGCAGAAGAAGCAGAAGAAGGAGAAGGAGAAGGTGAAGTCTGGAGGGTGAATCAGAAGAAGCAGAAGAAGGAGAAGGAGAAGGTGAAGTCAGGAGGGTGAATCAGAAGAAGCAGAAGAAGGAGAAGGAGAAGGTAAAGTTAGGAGGGTGAATCAGAAGAAGCAGAAGAAGGAGAAGGAGAAGGTGAAGTCAGAGGGGTGAAGCAGAAGAAGTAGAAGAAGGAGAAGGAGAAGGTGAAGTCAGGAGGGTGAATCAGAAGAAGTCGAAGAAGGAGAAGGAGAAGGTGAAGTCTGGAGGGTGAATCAGAAGAAGCAGAAGAAGGAGAAGGAGAAGGTGAAGTCTGGAGGGAGAAGCAGAAGAAGTAGAAGAAGGAGAAGGAGAAGGTGAAGTCTGCAGGGTGAATCAGAAGAAGTAGAAGAAGGAGAAGGAGAAGGTGAAGTTTGGAGGGTGAATCAGAAGAAGTAGAAGAAGGAGAAGGTGAAGTCAGGAGGGTGAAGCAGAAGAAGCAGAAGAAGGAGAAGGAGAAGGTGAAGTCAGGGGGGTGAAGCAGAAGAAGTAGAAGAAGGAGAAGGAGAAGGTGAAGTCAGGAGGGTGAATCAGAAGAAGTAGAAGAAGGAGAAGTAGAAGGTGAAGTCAGGAGGGTGAATCAGAAGAAGCAGAAGAAGGAGAAGGAGAAGGTGAAGTCTGGAGGGTGAATCAGAAGAATCAGAAGAAGGAGAAGGAGAAGGTGAAGTCTGGAGGGTGAATCAGAAGAAGCAGAAGAAAGAGAAGGAGAAGGTGAAGTCTGGAGGGTGAAGCAGAAGAAGCAGAAGAAGGAGAAGGAGAAGGTGAAGACTGGAGGGTGAATCAGAAGAAGTAGAAGAAGGAGAAGGAGAAACTGAAGTATGGAGGGTGAATCAGAAGAAGTAGAAGAAGGAGAAGGAGAAGGTGAAGTCTGGAGGGTGAATCAGAAGAAGCAGAAGAAGGAGAAGGAGAAGGTGAAGTCTGGAGGGTGAATCAGAAGAAGCAGAAGAAGGAGAAGGAGAAGATGAAGTCTGGAGGGTGAATCAGAAGAAGTAGAAGAAGGAGAAGGAGAAGGTGAGGTCTGGGGGGTGAATCAGAAGAAGCAGAAGAAGGAGAAGGAGAAGGTGAAGTCTGGAGGGTGAATCAGAAGAAGCAGAAGAAGGAGAAGGAGAAGGTGAAGTCTGGAGGGTGAATCAGAAGAAGCAGAGGAAGGAGAAGGAGAAGGTGAAGTCAGGAGGGTGAATCAGAAGAAGCAGAAGAAGGAGAAGGAGAAGGTGAAGTTAGGAGGGTGAATCAGAAGAAGCAGAAGAAGGAGAAGGAGAAGGTGAAGTCAGGGGGGTGAAGCAGAAGAAGTATAAGAAGGAGAAGGAGAAGGTGAAGTCTGGAGGGTGAAGCAGAAGAAGCAGAAGAAGGAGAAGGAGAAGGTGAAGTCTGGAGGGTGAATCAGAAGAAGTAGAAGAAGGAGAAGGAGATGGTGAAGTCAGGAGGGTGAAGCAGAAGAAGCAGAAGAAGGAGAAGGAGAAGGTGAAGTCCGGAGGGTGAAGCAGAAGAAGCAGAAGAAGGAGAAGGAGAAGGTGAAGTCTGGAGGGCGAAGCAGAAGAAGCAGAAGAAGGAGAAGGAGAAGGTGAAGTCTGGACGGTGAAGCAGAAGAAGCAGAAGAAGGAGAAGGAGAAGGTGAAGTCTGGAGGGTGAATCAGAAGAAGTAGAAGAAGGAGAAGGAGAAGGTGAAGTCAGGAGGGTGAAGCAGAAGAAGCAGAAGAAGGAGAAGGAGAAGGTGAAGTCTGGAGGGTGAAGCAGAAGAAGCAGAAGAAGGAGAAGGAGAAGGTGAAGTCTGGAGGGTGAAGCAGAAGAAGCAGAAGAAGGAGAAGGAGAAGGTGAAGTCAGGAGGGTGAATCAGAAGAAGTAGAAGAAGGAGAAGGAGAAGGTGAAGTCTGGAGGGTGAATCAGAAGAAGCAGAAGAAGGAGAAGGAGAAGGTGAAGTCTGGAGGGAGAAGCAGAAGAAGTAGAAGAAGGAGAAGGAGAAGGTGAAGTCTGCAGGGTGAATCAGAAGAAGTAGAAGAAGGAGAAGGAGAAGGTGAAGTTTGGAGGGTGAATCAGAAGAAGTAGAAGAAGGAGAAGAGAAGGTGAAGTCTGGAGGGTGAATCAGAAGAAGCAGAAGAAGGAGAAGGAGAAGGTGAAGTCTGGAGGGTGAATCAGAAGAAGTAGAAGAAGGAGAAGGAGAAGGTTTAGTCTGGAGGGTGAATCAGAAGAAGTAGACGAAGGAGAAGGAGAATGTTAAGTCTGGAGGGTGAATCAGAAGAAGCAGAAGCAGGAGAAGGAGAAGGTGAAGTCTGGAGGGTGAATCAGAAGAAGTACAAGAAGGAGAAGGAGAAGGTGAAGTCAGGAGGGTGAATCAGAAGAAGTAGAAGAAGGAGAAGGAGAAGGTGAAGTCTGGAGGGTGAATCAGAAGAAGTAGAAGAAGGAGAAGGAGAAGGTGAAGTCTGGAGGGTGAATCAGAAGAAGTAGAAGAAGGAGAAGGAGAAGGTGAAGTCTGGAGGGTGAATCAGAAGAAGCAGAAGAAGGAGAAGGAGAAGGTGAAGTCTGGAGAGAGAAGCAGAAGAAGTAGAAGAAGGAGAAGGAGAAGGTGAAGTCTGCAGGGTGAATCAGAAGAAGTAGAAGAAGGAGAAGGAGAAGGTGAAGTTTGGAGGGTGAATCAGAAGAAGTAGAAGAAGGAGAAGAGAAGGTGAAGTCTGGAGGGTGAATCAGAAGAAGCAGAAGAAGGAGAAGGAGAAGGTGAAGTCTGGAGGGTGAATCAGAAGAAGTAGAAGAAGGAGAAGGAGAAGGTTTAGTCTGTAGGGTGAATCAGAAGAAGTAGACGAAGGAGAAGGAGAATGTTAAGTCTGGAGGGTGAATCAGAAGAAGCAGAAGCAGGAGAAGGAGAAGGTGAAGTCTGGAGGGTGAATCAGAAGAAGTAGAAGAAGGAGAAGGAGAAGGTGAAGTCAGGAGGGTGAAGCAGAAGAAGCAGAAGAAGGAGAAGGAGAAGGTGAAGTCTGGAGGGTGAAGCAGAAGAAGCAGAAGAAGGAGAAGGAGAAGGTGAAGTCTGGAGGGTGAAGCAGAAGAAGCAGAAGAAGGAGAAGGAGAAGGTGAAGTCAGGAGGGTGAATCAGAAGAAGTAGAAGAAGGAGAAGGAGAAGGTGAAGTCTGGAGGGTGAATCAGAAGAAGTAGAAGAAGGAGAAGGAGAAGGTGAAGTCTGGAGGGTGAATCAGAAGAAGTAGAAGAAGGAGAAGGAGAAGGTGAAGTCTGGAGGGTGAATCAGAAGAAGCAGAAGAAGGAGAAGGAGAAGGTGAAGTCTGGAGGGAGAAGCAGAAGAAGTAGAAGAAGGAGAAGGAGAAGGTGAAGTCTGCAGGGTGAATCAGAAGAAGTAGAAGAAGGAGAAGGAGAAGGTGAAGTTTGGAGGGTGAATCAGAAGAAGTAGAAGAAGGAGAAGAGAAGGTGAAGTCTGGAGGGTGAATCAGAAGAAGCAGAAGAAGGAGAAGGAGAAGGTGAAGTCTGGAGGGTGAATCAGAAGAAGTAGAAGAAGGAGAAGGAGAAGGTTTAGTCTGGAGGGTGAATCAGAAGAAGTAGACGAAGGAGAAGGAGAATGTTAAGTCTGGAGGGTGAATCAGAAGAAGCAGAAGCAGGAGAAGGAGAAGGTGAAGTCTGGAGGGTGAATCAGAAGAAGTACAAGAAGGAGAAGGAGAAGGTGAACTCAGGAGGGTGAATCAGAAGAAGTAGAAGAAGGAGAAGGAGAAGGTGAAGTCTGGAGGGTGAATCAGAAGAAGTAGAAGAAGGAGAAGGAGAAGGTGAAGTCTGGAGGGTGAATCAGAAGAAGTAGAAGAAGGAGAAGGAGAAGGTGAAGTCTGGAGGGTGAATCAGAAGAAGCAGAAGAAGGAGAAGGAGAAGGTGAAGTCTGGAGAGAGAAGCAGAAGAAGTAGAAGAAGGAGAAGGAGAAGGTGAAGTCTGCAGGGTGAATCAGAAGAAGTAGAAGAAGGAGAAGGAGAAGGTGAAGTTTGGAGGGTGAATCAGAAGAAGTAGAAGAAGGAGAAGAGAAGGTGAAGTCTGGAGGGTGAATCAGAAGAAGCAGAAGAAGGAGAAGGAGAAGGTGAAGTCTGGAGGGTGAATCAGAAGAAGTAGAAGAAGGAGAAGGAGAAGGTTTAGTCTGGAGGGTGAATCAGAAGAAGTAGACGAAGGAGAAGGAGAATGTTAAGTCTGGAGGGTGAATCAGAACAAGCAGAAGCAGGAGAAGGAGAAGGTGAAGTCTGGAGGGTGAATCAGAAGAAGTACAAGAAGGAGAAGGAGAAGGTGAAGTCTGGAGGGTGAATCAGAAGAAGCAGAAGAAGGAGAAAGAGAAGGTGAAGTCTGGAGGGTGAATCAGAAGAAGCAGAAGAAGGAGAAGGAGAAGGTGAAGTCTGGAGGGTGAATCAGAAGAAGCAGAAGAAGTAGAAGGAGAAGGTGAAGTCTGGAGGGTGAATCAGACGAAGTAGAACAAGGAGAAGGAGAAGGTGAAGTCAGGAGGGTCAATCAGAAGAATCAGAAGAAGGAGAAGGAGAAGGTGAAGTCTGGAGGGCGAATCAGAAGAAGCAGAAGAAGGAGAAAGAGAAGGTGAAGTCTGGAGGGTGAATCAGAAGAAGCAGAAGAAGGAGAAGGAGAAGGTGAAGTCTGGAGGGTGAATCAGAAGAAGCAGAAGAAGTAGAAGGAGAAGGTGTAGTCTGGAGGGTGAATCAGAAGAAGTAGAAGAAGGAGAAGGAGAAGGTGAAGTTTGGAGGGTGAATCAGAAGAAGTAGAAGAAGGAGAAGAGAAGGTGAAGTCTGGAGGGTGAATCAGAAGAAGCAGAAGAAGGAGAAGGAGAAGGTGAAGTCTGGAGGGTGAATCAGAAGAAGCAGAAGAAGTAGAAGGAGAAGGTGAAGTCTGCAGGGTGAATCAGAAGAAGTAGAAGAAGGAGAAGGAGAAGGTGAAGTTTCGAGGGTGAATCAGAAGAAGTAGAAGAAGGAGAAGAGAAGGTGAAGTCTGGAGGGTGAATCAGAAGAAGCAGAAGAAGGAGAAGGAGAAGGTGAAGTCTGGAGGGTGAATCAGAAGAAGCAGAAGAAGTAGAAGGAGAAGGTGAAGTCTGCAGGGTGAATCAGAAGAAGTAGAAGAAGGAGAAGGAGAAGGTGAAGTTTGGAGGGTGAATCAGAAGAAGTAGAAGAAGGAGAAGAGAAGGTGAAGTCTGGAGGTTGAATCAGAAGAAGCAGAAGAAGGAGAAGGAGAAGGTGAAGTCTGGAGGGTGAATCAGAAGAAGCAGAAGAAGTAGAAGGAGAAGGTGAAGTCTGCAGGGTGAATCAGAAGAAGTAGAAGAAGGAGAAGGAGAAGGTGAAGTTTGGAGGGTGAATCAGAAGAAGTAGAAGAAGGAGAAGAGAAGGTGAAGTCTGGAGGGTGAATCAGAAGAAGCAGAAGAAGTAGAAGGAGAAGGTGAAGTCTGCAGGGTGAATCAGAAGAAGTAGAAGAAGGAGAAGGAGAAGGTGAAGTTTGGAGGGTGAATCAGAAGAAGGAGAAGAAGGAGAAGAGAAGGTGAAGTCTGGAGGGTGAATCAGAAGAAGCAGAAGAAGGAGAAGGAGAAGGTGAAGTCTGGAGGGTGAATCAGAAGAAGCAGAAGAAGTAGAAGGAGAAGGTGAAGTCTGCAGGGTGAATCAGAAGAAGTAGAAGAAGGAGAAGGAGAAGGTGAAGTTTGGAGGGTGAAGCAGAAGAAGCAGAAGAAGGAGAAGGAGAAGGTGAAGTCTGGAGGGTGAATCAGAAGAAGCAGAAGAAGGAGAAGGAGAAGATGAAGTCTGGAGGGTGAATCAGAAGAAGTAGAAGAAGGAGAAGGAGATGGTGAGGTCTGGAGGGTGAATCAGAAGAAGCAGAAGAAGGAGAAGGAGAAGGTGAAGTCTGGAGGGTGAATCAGAAGAAGTAGAAGAAGGAGAAGGAGAAGGTGAAGTCTGGAGGGTGAATCAGAAGAAGCAGAAGAAGGAGAAGGAGAAGGTGAAGTCTGGAGGGTGAATCAGAAGAAGCAGAAGAAGGAGAAGGAGAAGATGAAGTCTGGAGGGTGAATCAGAAGAAGTAGAAGAAGGAGAAGGAGATGGTGAGGTCTGGAGGGTGAATCAGAAGAAGCAGAAGAAGGAGAAGGAGAAGGTGAAGTCTGGAGGGTGAATCAGAAGAAGCAGAAGAAGGAGAAGGAGATGGTGCAGTCTGGAGGGTGAATCAGAAGAAGTAGAAGAAGGAGAAGGAGAAGGTGAAGTCTGGAGGGTGAATCAGAAGAAGTAGAAGAAGGAGAAGGAGAAGGTGAAGTCTGGAGGGTGAATCAGAAGAAGCAGAAGAAGGAGAAGGAGAAGGTGAAGTCTGGAGGGTGGATCAGAAGAAGCAGATTAAGGAGAAGGAGAAGGTGAAGTCTGGAGGGTGAATCAGAAGAGGCAGAAGAAGGAGAAGGAGAAGGTGAAGTCTGGAGGGTGAATCAGAAGAAGTAGAAGAAGGAGAAGGAGAAGGTGAAGTCTGGAGGGTGAAGCAGAAGAAGTAGAAGAAGGAGAAGAAGAAGGTGAAGTCAGGAGGGTGAATCAGAAGAAGTAGAAGAAGGAGAAGGAGAAGGTGAAGTCAGGAGGGTGAATCAGAAGAAGCAGAAGAAGGAGAAGGAGAAGGTGAAATCTGGAGGGTGAATCAGAAGAATCAGAAGTAGGAGAAGGAGAAGGTGAAGTCTGGAGGGTGAATCAGAAGAAGCAGAAGAAAGAGAAGGAGAAGGTGAAGTCTGGAGGGTGAAGCAGAAGAAGCAGAAGAAGGAGAAGGAGAAGGTGAAGACTGGAGGGTGAATCAGAAGAAGTAGAAGAAGGAGAAGGAGAAACTGAAGTCTGGAGGGTGAATCAGAAGAAGTAGAAGAAGGAGAAGGAGAAGGTGAAGTCTGGAGGGTGAATCAGAAGAAGCAGAAGAAGGAGAAGGAGAAGGTGAAGTCTGGAGGGTGAATCAGAAGAAGTAGAAGAAGGAGAAGGAGAAGGTGAGGTCTGGGGGGTGAATCAGAAGAAGCAGAAGAAGGAGAAGGAGAAGGTGAAGTCAGGGGGGTGAAGCAGAAGAAGTAGAAGAAGGAGAAGGAGAAGGTGAAGTCTGGAGGGTGAAGCAGAAGAAGCAGAAGAAGGAGAAGGAGAAGGTGAAGTCTGGAGGGTGAATCAGAAGAAGTAGAAGAAGGAGAAGGAGAAGGTGAAGTCAGGAGGGTGAAGCAGAAGAAGCAGAAGAAGGAGAAGGAGAAGGTGAAGTCTGGAGGGTGAAGCAGAAGAAGCAGAAGAAGGAGAAGGAGAAGGTGAAGTCTGGAGGGTGAATCAGAAGAAGCAGAAGAAGGAGAAGGAGAAGGTGAAGTCAGGAGGGTGAATCAGAAGAAGCAGAAGAAGGAGAAGGAGAAGGTAAAGTTAGGAGGGTGAATCAGAAGAAGCAGAAGAAGGAGAAGGAGAAGGTGAAGTCAGAGGGGTGAAGCAGAAGAAGTAGAAGAAGGAGAAGGAGAAGGTGAAGTCAGGAGGGTGAATCAGAAGAAGTAGAAGAAGGAGAAGGAGAAGGTGAAGTCTGGAGGGTGAATCAGAAGAAGCAGAAGAAGGAGAAGGAGAAGGTGAAGTCTGGAGGGAGAAGCAGAAGAAGTAGAAGAAGGAGAAGGAGAAGGTGAAGTCTGCAGGGTGAATCAGAAGAAGTAGAAGAAGGAGAAGGAGAAGGTGAAGTTTGGAGGGTGAATCAGAAGAAGTAGAAGAAGGAGAAGGAGAAGGTGAAGTCAGGAGGGTGAAGCAGAAGAAGCAGAAGAAGGAGAAGGAGAAGGTGAAGTCAGGGGGGTGAAGCAGAAGAAGTAGAAGAAGGAGAAGGAGAAGGTGAAGTCAGGAGGGTGAATCAGAAGAAGTAGAAGAAGGAGAAGTAGAAGGTGAAGTCAGGAGGGTGAATCAGAAGAAGCAGAAGAAGGAGAAGGAGAAGGTGAAGTCTGGAGGGTGAATCAGAAGAATCAGAAGAAGGAGAAGGAGAAGGTGAAGTCTGGAGGGTGAATCAGAAGAAGCAGAAGAAAGAGAAGGAGAAGGTGAAGTCTGGAGGGTGAAGCAGAAGAAGCAGAAGAAGGAGAAGGAGAAGGTGAAGACTGGAGGGTGAATCAGAAGAAGTAGAAGAAGGAGAAGGAGAAACTGAAGTATGGAGGGTGAATCAGAAGAAGCAGAAGAAGGAGAAGGAGAAGATGAAGTCTGGAGGGTGAATCAGAAGAAGTAGAAGAAGGAGAAGGAGATGGTGAGGTCTGGAGGGTGAATCAGAAGAAGCAGAAGAAGGAGAAGGAGAAGGTGAAGTCTGGAGGGTGAATCAGAAGAAGTAGAAGAAGGAGAAGGAGAAGGTGAAGTCTGGAGGGTGAATCAGAAGAAGCAGAAGAAGGAGAAGGAGAAGGTGAAGTCTGGAGGGTGAATCAGAAGAAGCAGAAGAAGGAGAAGGAGAAGATGAAGTCTGGAGGGTGAATCAGAAGAAGTAGAAGAAGGAGAAGGAGATGGTGAGGTCTGGAGGGTGAATCAGAAGAAGCAGAAGAAGGAGAAGGAGAAGGTGAAGTCTGGAGGGTGAATCAGAAGAAGCAGAAGAAGGAGAAGGAGATGGTGCAGTCTGGAGGGTGAATCAGAAGAAGTAGAAGAAGGAGAAGGAGAAGGTGAAGTCTGGAGGGTGAATCAGAAGAGGTAGAAGAAGGAGAAGGAGAAGGTGAAGTCTGGAGGGTGAATCAGAAGAAGCAGAAGAAGGAGAAGGAGAAGGTGAAGTCTGGAGGGTGGATCAGAAGAAGCAGATTAAGGAGAAGGAGAAGGTGAAGTCTGGAGGGTGAATCAGAAGAGGCAGAAGAAGGAGAAGGAGAAGGTGAAGTCTGGAGGGTGAATCAGAAGAAGTAGAAGAAGGAGAAGGAGAAGGTGAAGTCTGGAGGGTGAAGCAGAAGAAGTAGAAGAAGGAGAAGAAGAAGGTGAAGTCAGGAGGGTGAATCAGAAGAAGTAGAAGAAGGAGAAGGAGAAGGTGAAGTCAGGAGGGTGAATCAGAAGAAGCAGAAGAAGGAGAAGGAGAAGGTGAAATCTGGAGGGTGAATCAGAAGAATCAGAAGTAGGAGAAGGAGAAGGTGAAGTCTGGAGGGTGAATCAGAAGAAGCAGAAGAAAGAGAAGGAGAAGGTGAAGTCTGGAGGGTGAAGCAGAAGAAGCAGAAGAAGGAGAAGGAGAAGGTGAAGACTGGAGGGTGAATCAGAAGAAGTAGAAGAAGGAGAAGGAGAAACTGAAGTCTGGAGGGTGAATCAGAAGAAGTAGAAGAAGGAGAAGGAGAAGGTGAAGTCTGGAGGGTGAATCAGAAGAAGCAGAAGAAGGAGAAGGAGAAGGTGAAGTCTGGAGGGTGAATCAGAAGAAGTAGAAGAAGGAGAAGGAGAAGGTGAGGTCTGGGGGGTGAATCAGAAGAAGCAGAAGAAGGAGAAGGAGAAGGTGAAGTCAGGGGGGTGAAGCAGAAGAAGTAGAAGAAGGAGAAGGAGAAGGTGAAGTCTGGAGGGTGAAGCAGAAGAAGCAGAAGAAGGAGAAGGAGAAGGTGAAGTCTGGAGGGTGAATCAGAAGAAGTAGAAGAAGGAGAAGGAGAAGGTGAAGTCAGGAGGGTGAAGCAGAAGAAGCAGAAGAAGGAGAAGGAGAAGGTGAAGTCTGGAGGGTGAAGCAGAAGAAGCAGAAGAAGGAGAAGGAGAAGGTGAAGTCTGGAGGGTGAATCAGAAGAAGCAGAAGAAGGAGAAGGAGAAGGTGAAGTCAGGAGGGTGAATCAGAAGAAGCAGAAGAAGGAGAAGGAGAAGGTAAAGTTAGGAGGGTGAATCAGAAGAAGCAGAAGAAGGAGAAGGAGAAGGTGAAGTCAGAGGGGTGAAGCAGAAGAAGTAGAAGAAGGAGAAGGAGAAGGTGAAGTCAGGAGGGTGAATCAGAAGAAGTAGAAGAAGGAGAAGGAGAAGGTGAAGTCTGGAGGGTGAATCAGAAGAAGCAGAAGAAGGAGAAGGAGAAGGTGAAGTCTGGAGGAGAAGGAGAAGAGAAGAAGGAAGTAGCAGAAGAAGAAGGAGAAGGAGAGGTGAAGTTGGAGGTGAATCAGAAGAAGAGAGAAGGAGAAGGTGAAGTCTGGAGGGTGAAGCAGAAGCAGAAGAAGGAGAGGAGAAGGTGAAGTCAGGGGGTGAAGCAGAAGAAGAGAGAAGGAAGGAGAAGGTGAAGTCAGGAGGGTGAATCAGAAGAAGTAGAAGAAGGAGAAGTAGAAGGTGAAGTCAGGAGGGTGAATCAGAAGAAGCAGAAGAAGGAGAAGGAGAAGGTGAAGTCTGGAGGGTGAATCAGAAGAATCAGAAGAAGGAGAAGGAGAAGGTGAAGTCTGGAGGGTGAATCAGAAGAAGCAGAAGAAAGAGAAGGAGAAGGTGAAGTCTGGAGGGTGAAGCAGAAGAAGCAGAAGAAGGAGAAGGAGAAGGTGAAGACTGGAGGGTGAATCAGAAGAAGTAGAAGAAGGAGAAGGAGAAACTGAAGTATGGAGGGTGAATCAGAAGAAGTAGAAGAAGGAGAAGGAGAAGGTGAAGTCTGGAGGGTGAATCAGAAGAAGCAGAAGAAGGAGAAGGAGAAGGTGAAGTCTGGAGGGTGAATCAGAAGAAGCAGAAGAAGGAGAAGGAGAAGATGAAGTCTGGAGGGTGAATCAGAAGAAGTAGAAGAAGGAGAAGGAGAAGGTGAGGTCTGGGGGGTGAATCAGAAGAAGCAGAAGAAGGAGAAGGAGAAGGTGAAGTCTGGAGGGTGAATCAGAAGAAGCAGAAGAAGGAGAAGGAGAAGGTGAAGTCTGGAGGGTGAATCAGAAGAAGCAGAAGAAGGAGAAGGAGATGGTGAAGTCAGGAGGGTGAATCAGAAGAAGCAGAAGAAGGAGAAGGAGAAGGTGAAGTTAGGAGGGTGAATCAGAAGAAGCAGAAGAAGGAGAAGGAGAAGGTGAAGTCAGGGGGGTGAAGCAGAAGAAGTATAAGAAGGAGAAGGAGAAGGTGAAGTCTGGAGGGTGAAGCAGAAGAAGCAGAAGAAGGAGAAGGAGAAGGTGAAGTCTGGAGGGTGAATCAGAAGAAGTAGAAGAAGGAGAAGGAGATGGTGAAGTCAGGAGGGTGAAGCAGAAGAAGCAGAAGAAGGAGAAGGAGAAGGTGAAGTCCGGAGGGTGAAGCAGAAGAAGCAGAAGAAGGAGAAGGAGAAGGTGAAGTCTGGAGGGCGAAGCAGAAGAAGCAGAAGAAGGAGAAGGAGAAGGTGAAGTCTGGACGGTGAAGCAGAAGAAGCAGAAGAAGGAGAAGGAGAAGGTGAAGTCTGGAGGGTGAATCAGAAGAAGTAGAAGAAGGAGAAGGAGAAGGTGAAGTCAGGAGGGTGAAGCAGAAGAAGCAGAAGAAGGAGAAGGAGAAGGTGAAGTCTGGAGGGTGAAGCAGAAGAAGCAGAAGAAGGAGAAGGAGAAGGTGAAGTCTGGAGGGTGAAGCAGAAGAAGCAGAAGAAGGAGAAGGAGAAGGTGAAGTCAGGAGGGTGAATCAGAAGAAGTAGAAGAAGGAGAAGGAGAAGGTGAAGTCTGGAGGGTGAATCAGAAGAAGTAGAAGAAGGAGAAGGAGAAGGTGAAGTCTGGAGGGTGAATCAGAAGAAGTAGAAGAAGGAGAAGGAGAAGGTGAAGTCTGGAGGGTCAATCAGAAGAAGCAGAAGAAGGAGAAGGAGAAGGTGAAGTCTGGAGGGAGAAGCAGAAGAAGTAGAAGAAGGAGAAGGAGAAGGTGAAGTCTGCAGGGTGAATCAGAAGAAGTAGAAGAAGGAGAAGGAGAAGGTGAAGTTTGGAGGGTGAATCAGAAGAAGTAGAAGAAGGAGAAGAGAAGGTGAAGTCTGGAGGGTGAATCAGAAGAAGCAGAAGAAGGAGAAGGAGAAGGTGAAGTCTGGAGGGTGAATCAGAAGAAGTAGAAGAAGGAGAAGGAGAAGGTTTAGTCTGGAGGGTGAATCAGAAGAAGTAGACGAAGGAGAAGGAGAATGTTAAGTCTGGAGGGTGAATCAGAAGAAGCAGAAGCAGGAGAAGGAGAAGGTGAAGTCTGGAGGGTGAATCAGAAGAAGTACAAGAAGGAGAATGAGAAGGTGAAGTCAGGAGGGTGAATCAGAAGAAGTAGAAGAAGGAGAAGGAGAAGGTGAAGTCTGGAGGGTGAATCAGAAGAAGTAGAAGAAGGAGAAGGAGAAGGTGAAGTCTGGAGGGTGAATCAGAAGAAGTAGAAGAAGGAGAAGGAGAAGGTGAAGTCTGGAGGGTGAATCAGAAGAAGCAGAAGAAGGAGAAGGAGAAGGTGAAGTCTGGAGAGAGAAGCAGAAGAAGTAGAAGAAGGAGAAGGAGAAGGTGAAGTCTGCAGGGTGAATCAGAAGAAGTAGAAGAAGGAGAAGGAGAAGGTGAAGTTTGGAGGGTGAATCAGAAGAAGTAGAAGAAGGAGAAGAGAAGGTGAAGTCTGGAGGGTGAATCAGAAGAAGCAGAAGAAGGAGAAGGAGAAGGTGAAGTCTGGAGGGTGAATCAGAAGAAGTAGAAGAAGGAGAAGGAGAAGGTTTAGTCTGGAGGGTGAATCAGAAGAAGTAGACGAAGGAGAAGGAGAATGTTAAGTCTGGAGGGTGAATCAGAAGAAGCAGAAGCAGGAGAAGGAGAAGGTGAAGTCTGGAGGGTGAATCAGAAGAAGTACAAGAAGGAGAAGGAGAAGGTGAAGTCTGGAGGGTGAATCAGAAGAAGCAGAAGAAGGAGAAAGAGAAGGTGAAGTCTGGAGGGTGAATCAGAAGAAGCAGAAGAAGGAGAAGGAGAAGGTGAAGTCTGGAGGGTGAATCAGAAGAAGCAGAAGAAGTAGAAGGAGAAGGTGAAGTCTGGAGGGTGAATCAGACGAAGTAGAACAAGGAGAAGGAGAAGGTGAAGTCAGGAGGGTCAATCAGAAGAATCAGAAGAAGGAGAAGGAGAAGGTGAAGTCTGGAGGGCGAATCAGAAGAAGCAGAAGAAGGAGAAAGAGAAGGTGAAGTCTGGAGGGTGAATCAGAAGAAGCAGAAGAAGGAGAAGGAGAAGGTGAAGTCTGGAGGGTGAATCAGAAGAAGCAGAAGAAGTAGAAGGAGAAGGTGTAGTCTGGAGGGTGAATCAGAAGAAGTAGAAGAAGGAGAAGGAGAAGGTGAAGTTTGGAGGGTGAATCAGAAGAAGTAGAAGAAGGAGAAGAGAAGGTGAAGTCTGGAGGGTGAATCAGAAGAAGCAGAAGAAGGAGAAGGAGAAGGTGAAGTCTGGAGGGTGAATCAGAAGAAGCAGAAGAAGTAGAAGGAGAAGGTGAAGTCTGCAGGGTGAATCAGAAGAAGTAGAAGAAGGAGAAGGAGAAGGTGAAGTTTGGAGGGTGAATCAGAAGAAGTAGAAGAAGGAGAAGAGAAGGTGAAGTCTGGAGGGTGAATCAGAAGAAGCAGAAGAAGGAGAAGGAGAAGGTGAAGTCTGGAGGGTGAATCAGAAGAAGCAGAAGAAGTAGAAGGAGAAGGTGAAGTCTGCAGGGTGAATCAGAAGAAGTAGAAGAAGGAGAAGGAGAAGGTGAAGTTTGGAGGGTGAATCAGAAGAAGTAGAAGAAGGAGAAGAGAAGGTGAAGTCTGGAGGGTGAATCAGAAGAAGCAGAAGAAGGAGAAGGAGAAGGTGAAGTCTGGAGGGTGAATCAGAAGAAGCAGAAGAAGTAGAAGGAGAAGGTGAAGTCTGCAGGGTGAATCAGAAGAAGTAGAAGAAGGAGAAGGAGATGGTGAAGTTTGGAGGGTGAATCAGAAGAAGTAGAAGAAGGAGAAGAGAAGGTGAAGTTTGGAGGGTGAATCAGAAGAAGCAGAAGAAGGAGAAGGAGAAGGTGAAGTCTGGAGTGTGAATCAGAAGAAGCAGAAGAAGTAGAAGGAGAAGGTGAAGTCTGCAGGGTGAATCAGAAGAAGTAGAAGAAGGAGAAGGAGAAGGTGAAGTTTGGAGGGTGAATCAGAAGAAGTAGAAGAAGGAGAAGGAGAAGGTGAAGTCTGGAGGGTGAATCAGAAGAAGCAGAAGAAGGAGAAGGAGAAGGTGAAGTCTGGAGGGTGGATCAGAAGAAGCAGAATAAGGAGAAGGAGAAGGTGAAGTCTGGAGGGTGAATCAGAAGAAGCAGAAGAAGGAGAAGGAGAAGGTGAAGTCTGGAGGGTGAATCAGAAGAAGTAGAAGAAGGAGAAGGAGAAGGTGAAGTCTGGAGGGTGAAGCAGAAGAAATAGAAGAAGGAGAAGAAGAAGGTGAAGTCAGGAGGGTGAATCAGAAGAAGTAGAAGAAGGAGAAGGAGAAGGTGAAGTCAGGAGGGTGAATCAGAAGAAGCAGAAGAAGGAGAAGGAGAAGGTGAAATCTGGAGGGTGAATCAGAAGAATCAGAATTGGGGAAGGAGAAGGTGAAGTCTGGAGGGTGAATCAGAAGAAGCAGAAGAAAGAGAAGGAGAAGGTGAAGTCTGGAGGGTGAAGCAGAAGAAGCAGAAGAAGGAGAAGGAGAAGGTGAAGACTGGAGGGTGAATCAGAAGAAGTAGAAGAAGGAGAAGGAGAAACTGAAGTCTGGAGGGTGTATCAGAAGAAGTAGAAGAAGGAGAAGGAGAAGGTGAAGTCTGGAGGGTGAATCAGAAGAAGCAGAAGAAGGAGAAGGAGAAGGTGAAGTCTGGAGGGTGAATCAGAAGAAGTAGAAGAAGGAGAAGGAGAAGGTGAGGTCTGGGGGGTGAATCAGAAGAAGCAGAAGAAGGAGAAGGAGAAGGTGAAGTCAGGGGGGTGAAGCAGAAGAAGTAGAAGAAAGAGAAGGAGAAGGTGAAGTCTGGAGGGTGAAGCAGAAGAAGCAGAAGAAGGAGAAGGAGAAGGTGAAGTCTGGAGGGTGAATCAGAAGAAGTAGAAGAAGGAGAAGGAGAAGGAGAAGTCAGGAGGGTGAAGCAGAAGAAGCAGAAGAAGGAGAAGGAGAAGGTGAAGTCTGGAGGGTGAAGCAGAAGAAGCAGAAGAAGGAGAAGGAGAAGGTGAAGTCTGGAGGGTGAATCAGAAGAAGCAGAAGAAGGAGAAGGAGAAGGTGAAGTCAGGAGGGTGAATCAGAAGAAGCAGAAGAAGGAGAAGGAGAAGGTGAAGTTAGGAGGGTGAATCAGAAGAAGCAGAAGAAGGAGAAGGAGAAGGTGAAGTCAGGGGGGTGAAGCAGAAGAAGTAGAAGAAGGAGAAGGAGAAGGTGAAGTCTGGAGGGTGAAGCAGAAGAAGCAGAAGAAGGAGAAGGAGAAGGTGAAGTCTGGAGGGTGAATCAGAAGAAGTAGAAGAAGGAGAAGGAGAAGGTGAAGTCAGGAGGGTGAAGCAGAAGAAGCAGAAGAAGGAGAAGGAGAAGGTGAAGTCAGGGGGGTGAAGCAGAAGAAGTAGAAGAAGGAGAAGGAGAAGGTGAAGTCAGGAGGGTGAATCAGAAGAAGTAGAAGAAGGAGAAGTAGAAGGTGAAGTCAGGAGGGTGAATCAGAAGAAGCAGAAGAAGGAGAAGGAGAAGGTGAAGTCTGGAGGGTGAATCAGAAGAATCAGAAGAAGGAGAAGGAGAAGGTGAAGTCTGGAGGGTGAATCAGAAGAAGCAGAAGAAAGAGAAGGAGAAGGTGAAGTCTGGAGGGTGAAGCAGAAGAAGCAGAAGAAGGAGAAGGAGCAGGTGAAGACTGGAGGGTGAATCAGAAGAAGTAGAAGAAGGAGAAGGAGAAACTGAAGTCTGGAGGGTGAATCAGAAGAAGTAGAAGAAGGAGAAGGAGAAGGTGAAGTCTGGAGGGTGAATCAGAAGAAGCAGAAGAAGGAGAAGGAGAAGGTGAAGTCTGGAGGGTGAATCAGAAGAAGCAGAAGAAGGAGAAGGAGAAGATGAAGTCTGGAGGGTGAATCAGAAGAAGTAGAAGAAGGAGAAGGAGAAGGTGACGTCTGGGGTGTGAATCAGAAGAAGCAGAAGAAGGAGAAGGAGAAGGTGAAGTCTGGAGGGTGAATCAGAAGAAGCAGAAGAAGGAGAAGGAGAAGGTGAAGTCTGGAGGGTGAATCAGAAGAAGCAGAAGAAGGAGAAGGAGAAGGTGAAGTCAGGAGGGTGAATCAGAAGAAGCAGAAGAAGGAGAAGGAGAAGGTGAAGTTAGGAGGGTGAATCAGAAGAAGCAGAAGAAGGAGAAGGAGAAGGTGAAGTCAGGAGGGTGAAGCAGAAGAAGTAGAAGAAGGAGAAGGAGAAGGTGAAGTCTGGAGGGTGAAGCAGAAGAAGCAGAAGAAGGAGAAGGAGAAGGTGAAGTCTGGAGGGTGAATCAGAAGAAGTAGAAGAAGGAGAAGGAGATGGTGAAGTCAGGAGGGTGAAGCAGAAGAAGCAGAAGAAGGAGAAGGAGAAGGTGAAGTCCGGAGGGTGAAGCAGAAGAAGCAGAAGAAGGAGAAGGAGAAGGTGAAGTCTGGAGGGCGAAGCAGAAGAAGCAGAAGAAGGAGAAGGACAAGGTGAAGTCTGGACGGTGAAGCAGAAGAAGCAGAAGAAGGAGAAGGAGAAGGTGAAGTCTGGAGGGTGAATCAGAAGAAGTAGAAGAAGGAGAAGGAGAAGGTGAAGTCAGGAGGGTGAAGCAGAAGAAGCAGAAGAAGGAGAAGGAGAAGGTGAAGTCTGGAGGGTGAAGCAGAAGAATCAGAAGAAGGAGAAGGAGAAGGTGAAGTCTGGAGGGTGAAGCAGAAGAAGCAGAAGAAGGAGAAGGAGAAGGTGAAGTCAGGAGGGTGAATCAGAAGAAGTAGAAGAAGGAGAAGGAGAAGGTGAAGTCTGGAGGGTGAATCAGAAGAAGTAGAAGAAGGAGAAGGAGAAGGTGAAGTCTGGAGGGTGAATCAGAAGAAGTAGAAGAAGGAGAAGGAGAAGGTGAAGTCTGGAGGGTGAATCAGAAGACGCAGAAGAAGGAGAAGGAGAAGGTGAAGTCTGGAGGGAGAAGCAGAAGAAGTAGAAGAAGGAGAAGGAGAAGGTGAAGTCTGCAGGGTGAATCAGAAGAAGTAGAAGAAGGAGAAGGAGAAGGTGAAGTTTGGAGGGTGAATCAGAAGAAGTAGAAGAAGGAGAAGAGAAGGTGAAGTCTGGAGGGTGAATCAGAAGAAGCAGAAGAAGGAGAAGGAGAAGGTGAAGTCTGGAGGGTGAATCAGAAGAAGTAGAAGAAGGAGAAGGAGAAGGTTTAGTCTGGAGGGTGAATCAGAAGAAGTAGACGAAGGAGAAGGAGAATGTTAAGTCTGGAGGGTGAATCAGATGAAGCAGAAGCAGGAGAAGGAGAAGGTGAAGTCTGGAGGGTGAATCAGAAGAAGTACAAGAAGGAGAAGGAGAAGGTGCAGTCTGGAGGGTGAATCAGAAGAAGCAGAAGAAGGAGAAGGAGAAGGTGAAGTCTGGAGGGTGAATCGGAAGAAGCAGAAGAAGGAGAAAGAGAAGGTGAAGTCTGGAGGGTGAATCAGAAGAAGCAGAAGAAGGAGAAGGAGAAGGTGAAGTCTGGAGGGTGAATCAGAAGAAGCAGAAGAAGTAGAAGGAGAAGGTGAAGTCTGGAGGGTGAATCAGAAGAAGTAGAACAAGGAGAAGGAGAAGGTGAAGTCAGGAGGGTCAATCAGAAGAATCAGAAGAAGGAGAAGGAGAAGGTGAAGTCTGGAGGGCGAATCAGAAGAAGCAGAAGAAGGAGAAAGAGAAGGTGAAGTCTGGAGGGTGAATCAGAAGAAGCAGAAGAAGGAGAAGGAGAAGGTGAAGTCTGGAGGGTGAATCAGAAGAAGCAGAAGAAGTAGAAGGAGAAGGTGAAGTCTGGAGGGTGAATCAGAAGAAGTAGAAGAAGGAGAAGGAGAAGGTGAAGTCTGGAGGGTGAATCAGAAGAAGTAGAAGAAGGAGAAGGAGAAGTTGAAGTTTGGAGGGTGAATCAGAAGAAGTAGAAGAAGGAGAAGAGAAGGTGAAGTCTGGAGGGTGAATCAGAAGAAGCAGAAGAAGGAGAAGGAGAAGGTGAAGTCTGGAGGGTGAATCAGAAGAAGCAGAAGAAGTAGAAGGAGAAGGTGAAGTCTGCAGGGTGAATCAGAAGAAGTAGAAGAAGGAGAAGGAGAAGGTGAAGTTTGGAGGGTGAATCAGAAGAAGTAGAAGAAGGAGAAGAGAAGGTGAAGTCTGGAGGGTGAATCAGAAGAAGCAGAAGAAGGAGAAGGAGAAGGTGAAGTCTGGAGGGTGAATCAGAAGAAGCAGAAGAAGTAGAAGGAGAAGGTGAAGTCTGCAGGGTGAATCAGAAGAAGTAGAAGAAGGAGAAGGAGAAGGTGAAGTTTGGAGGGTGAATCAGAAGAAGTAGAAGAAGGAGAAGAGAAGGTGAAGTCTGGAGGGTGAATCAGAAGAAGCAGAAGAAGGAGAAGGAGAAGGTGAAGTCTGGAGGGTGAATCAGAAGAAGCAGAAGAAGTAGAAGGAGAAGGTGAAGTCTGCAGGGTGAATCAGAAGAAGTAGAAGAAGGAGAAGGAGAAGGTGAAGTTTGGAGGGTGAATCAGAAGAAGTAGAAGAAGGAGAAGAGAAGGTGAAGTCTGGAGGGTGAATCAGAAGAAGCAGAAGAAGGAGAAGGAGAAGGTGAAGTCTGGAGGGTGAATCAGAAGAAGCAGAAGAAGTAGAAGGAGAAGGTGAAGTCTGGAGGGTGAATCAGAAGAAGCAGAAGAAGGAGAAGGAGAAGGTGAAGTCTGGAGGGTGAATCAGAAGAAGTAGAAGAAGGAGAAGGAGAAGGTGAGGTCTGGGGGGTGAATCAGAAGAAGCAGAAGAAGGAGAAGGAGAAGGTGAAGTCAGGGGGGTGAAGCAGAAGAAGTAGAAGAAGGAGAAGGAGAAGGTGAAGTCTGGAGGGTGAAGCAGAAGAAGCAGAAGAAGGAGAAGGAGAAGGTGAAGTCTGGAGGGTGAATCAGAAGAAGTAGAAGAAGGAGAAGGAGAAGGTGAAGTCAGGAGGGTGAAGCAGAAGAAGCAGAAGAAGGAGAAGGAGAAGGTGAAGTCTGGAGGGTGAAGCAGAAGAAGCAGAAGAAGGAGAAGGAGAAGGTGAAGTCTGGAGGGTGAATCAGAAGAAGTAGAAGAAGGAGAAGGAGAAGGTGAAGTCAGGAGGGTGAATCAGAAGAAGCAGAAGAAGGAGAAGAAGAAGGTGAAGTTAGGAGGGTGAATCAGAAGAAGCAGAAGAAGGAGAAGGAGAAGGTGAAGTCAGGGGGGTGAAGCAGAAGAAGTAGAAGAAGGAGAAGGAGAAGGTGAAGTCTGGAGGGTGAAGCAGAAGAAGCAGAAGAAGGAGAAGGAGAAGGTGAAGTCTGGAGGGTGAATCAGAAGAAGTAGAAGAAGGAGAAGGAGAAGGTGAAGTCAGGAGGGTGAAGCAGAAGAAGCAGAAGAAGGAGAAGGAGAAGGTGAAGTCAGGGGGGTGAAGCAGAAGAAGTAGAAGAAGGAGAAGGAGAAGGTGAAGTCAGGAGGGTGAATCAGAAGAAGTAGAAGAAGGAGAAGTAGAAGGTGAAGTCAGGAGGGTGAATCAGAAGAAGCAGAAGAAGGAGAAGGAGAAGGTGAAGTCTGGAGGGTGAATCAGAAGAATCAGAAGAAGGAGAAGGAGAAGGTGAAGTCTGGAGGGTGAATCAGAAGAAGCAGAAGAAAGAGAAGGAGAAGGTGAAGTCTGGTGGGTGAAGCAGAAGAAGCAGAAGAAGGAGAAGGAGAAGGTGAAGACTGGAGGGTGAATCAGAAGAAGTAGAAGAAGGAGAAGGAGAAACTGAAGTCTGGAGGGTGAATCAGAAGAAGTAGAAGAAGGAGAAGGAGAAGGTGAAGTCTGGAGGGTGAATCAGAAGAAGCAGAAGAAGGAGAAGGAGAAGGTGAAGTCTGGAGGGTGAATCAGAAGAAGCTGAAGAAGGAGAAGGAGAAGATGAAGTCTGGAGGGTGAATCAGAAGAAGTAGAAGAAGGAGAAGGAGAAGGTGAGGTCTGGGGGGTGAATCAGAAGAAGCAGAAGAAGGAGAAGAAGAAGGTGAAGTCTGGAGGGTGAATCAGAAGAAGCAGAAGAAGGAGAAGGAGAAGGTGAAGTCTGGATGGTGAATCAGAAGAAGCAGAAGAAGGAGAAGGAGAAGGTGAAGTCAGGAGGGTGAATCAGAAGAAGCAGAAGAAGGAGAAGGAGAAGGTGAAGTTAGGAGGGTGAATCAGAAGAAGCAGAAAAGGAGAAGGAGAAGGTGAAGTCAGGGGGGTGAAGCAGAAGAAGTAGAAGAAGGAGAAGGAGAAGGTGAAGTCTGGAGGGTGAAGCAGAAGAAGCAGAAGAAGGAGAAGGAGAAGGTGAAGTCTGGAGGGTGAATCAGAAGAAGTAGAAGAAGGAGAAGGAGATGGTGAAGTCAGGAGGGTGAAGCAGAAGAAGCAGAAGAAGGAGAAGTAGAAGGTGAAGTCCGGAGGGTGAAGCAGAAGAAGCAGAAGAAGGAGAAGGAGAAGGTGAAGTCTGGAGGGCGAAGCAGAAGAAGCAGAAGAAGGAGAAGGAGAAGGTGAAGTCTGGACGGTGAAGCCGAAGAAGCAGAAGAAGGAGAAGGAGAAGGTGAAGTCTGGAGGGTGAATCAGAAGAAGTAGAAGAAGGAGAAGGAGAAGGTGAAGTCAGGAGGGTGAAGCAGAAGAAGCAGAAGAAGGAGAAGGAGAAGGTGAAGTCTGGAGGGTGAAGCAGAAGAAGCAGAAGAAGGAGAAGGAGAAGGTGAAGTCTGGAGGGTGAAGCAGAAGAAGCAGAAGAAGGAGAAGGAGAAGGTGAAGTCAGGAGGGTGAATCAGAAGAAGTAGAAGAAGGAGAAGGAGAAGGTGAAGTCTGGAGGGTGAATCAGAAGAAGTAGAAGAAGGAGAAGGAGAAGGTAAAGTCTGGAGGGTGAATCAGAAGAAGTAGAAGAAGGAGAAGGAGAAGGTGAAGTCTGGAGGGTGAATCAGAAGAAGCAGAAGAAGGAGAAGGAGAAGGTGAAGTCTGGAGGGAGAAGCAGAAGAAGTAGAAGAAGGAGAAGGAGAAGGTGAAGTCTGCAGGGTGAATCAGAAGAAGTAGAAGAAGGAGAAGGAGAAGGTGAAGTTTGGAGGGTGAATCAGAAGAAGTAGAAGAAGGAGAAGAGAAGGTGAAGTCTGGAGGGTGAATCAGAAGAAGCAGAAGAAGGAGAAGGAGAAGGTGAAGTCTGGAGGGTGAATCAGAAGAAGTAGAAGAAGGAGAAGGAGAAGGTTTAGTCTGGAGGGTGAATCAGAAGAAGTAGACGAAGGAGAAGGAGAATGTTAAGTCTGGAGGGTGAATCAGAAGAAGCAGAAGCAGGAGAAGGAGAAGGTGAAGTCTGGAGGGTGAATCAGAAGAAGTACAAGAAGGAGAAGGAGAAGGTGAAGTCTGGAGGGTGAATCAGAAGAAGCAGAAGAAGGAGAAGGAGAAGGTGAAGTCTGGAGGGTGAATCAGAAGAAGCAGAAGAAGGAGAAAGAGAAGGTGAAGTCTGGAGGGTGAATCAGAAGAATCAGAAGAAGGAGAAGGAGAAGGTGAAGTCTGGAGGGCGAATCAGAAGAAGCAGAAGAAGGAGAAAGAGAAGGTGAAGTCTGGAGGGTGAATCAGAAGAAGCAGAAGAAGGAGAAGGAGAAGGTGAAGTCTGGAGGGTGAATCAGAAGAAGCAGAAGAAGTAGAAGGAGAAGGTGAAGTCTGGAGGGTGAATCAGAAGAAGTAGAAGAAGGAGAAGGAGAAGGTGAAGTTTGGAGGGTGAATCAGAAGAAGTAGAAGAAGGAGAAGAGAAGGTGAAGTCTGGAGGGTGAATCAGAAGAAGCAGAAGAAGGAGAAGGAGAAGGTGAAGTCTGGAGGGTGAATCAGAAGAAGCAGAAGAAGTAGAAGGAGAAGGTGAAGTCTGCAGGGTGAATCAGAAGAAGTAGAAGAAGGAGAAGGAGAAGGTGAAGTTTGGAGGGTGAATCAGAAGAAGTAGAAGAAGGAGAAGAGAAGGTGAAGTCTGGAGGGTGAATCAGAAGAAGCAGAAGAAGGAGAAGGAGAAGGTGAAGTCTGGAGGGTGAATCAGAAGAAGCAGAAGAAGTAGAAGGAGAAGGTGAAGTCTGCAGGGTGAATCAGAAGAAGTAGAAGTAGGAGAAGGAGAAGGTGAAGTTTGGAGGGTGAATCAGAAGAAGTAGAAGAAGGAGAAGAGAAGGTGAAGTCTGGAGGGTGAATCAGAAGAAGCAGAAGAAGGAGAAGGAGAAGGTGAAGTCTGGAGGGTGAATCAGAAGAAGCAGAAGAAGTAGAAGGAGAAGGTGAAGTCTGCAGGGTGAATCAGAAGAAGTAGAAGAAGGAGAAGGAGAAGGTGAAGTTTGGAGGGTGAATCAGAAGAAGTAGAAGAAGGAGAAGAGAAGGTGAAGTCTGGAGGGTGAATCAGAAGAAGCAGAAGAAGGAGAAGGAGAAGGTGATGTCTGGAGGGTGAATCAGAAGAAGCAGAAGAAGTAGAAGGAGAAGGTGAAGTCTGCAGGGTGAATCAGAAGAAGTAGAAGAAGGAGAAGGAGAAGGTGAAGTTTGGAGGGTGAATCAGAAGAAGTAGAAGAAGGAGAAGAGAAGGTGAAGTCTGGAGGGTGAATCAGAAGAAGCAGAAGAAGGAGAAGGAGAAGGTGAAGTCTAGATGGTGAATCAGAAGAAGCAGAAGAAGTATAAGGAGAAGGTGAAGTCTGGAGGGTGAATCAGAAGAAGTAGAAGAAGGAGAAGGAGAAGGTGAAGTCTGGAGGGTGAATCAGAAGAAGTAGAAGAAGGAGAAGGAGAAGGTGAAGTCTGGAGGGTGAATCAGAAGAAGTAGAAGAAGGAGAAGGAGAATGTGAAGTCTGGAGGGTGAATCAGAAGAAGCAGAAGAAGGAGAAGGAGAAGGTGAAGTCTGGAGGGAGAAGCAGAAGAAGTGGAAGAAGGAGAAGGAGAAGGTGAAGTCTGCAGGGTGAATCAGAAGAAGTAGAAGAAGGAGAAGGAGAAGGTGAAGTTTGGAGGGTGAATCAGAAGAAGTAGAAGAAGGAGAAGAGAAGGTGAAGTCTGGAGGGTGAATCAGAAGAAGCAGAAGAAGGAGAAGGAGAAGGTGAAGTCTGGAGGGTGAATCAGAAGAAGTAGAAGAAGGAGAAGGAGAAGGTTTAGTCTGGAGGGTGAATCAGAAGAAGTAGACGAAGGAGAAGGAGAATGTTAAGTCTGGAGGGTGAATCAGAAGAAGCAGAAGCAGGAGAAGGAGAAGGTGAAGTCTGGAGGGTGAATCAGAAGAAGTACAAGAAGGAGAAGGAGACGGTGAAGTCTGGAGGGTGAATCAGAAGAAGCAGAAGAAGGAGAAGGAGAAGGTGAAGTCTGGAGGGTGAATCAGAAGAAGCAGAAGAAGGAGAAAGAGAAGGTGAAGTCTGGAGGGTGAATCAGAAGAATCAGAAGAAGGAGAAGGAGAAGGTGAAGTCTGGAGGGCGAATCAGAAGAAGCAGAAGAAGGAGAAAGAGAAGGTGAAGTCTGGAGGGTGAATCAGAAGAAGCAGAAGAAGGAGAAGGAGAAGGTGAAGTCTGGAGGGTGAATCAGAAGAAGCAGAAGAAGTAGAAGGAGAAGGTGAAGTCTGGAGGGTGAATCAGAAGAAGGAGAAGAAGGAGAAGGAGAAGGTGAAGTTTGGAGGGTGAATCAGAAGAAGTAGAAGAAGGAGAAGAGAAGGTGAAGTCTGGAGGGTGAATCAGAAGAAGCAGAAGAAGGAGAAGGAGAAGGTGAAGTCTGGAGGGTGAATCAGAAGAAGCAGAAGAAGTAGAAGGAGAAGGTGAAGTCTGCAGGGTGAATCAGAAGAAGTAGAAGAAGGAGAAGGAGAAGGTGAAGTTTGGAGGGTGAATCAGAAGAAGTAGAAGAAGGAGAAGAGAAGGTGAAGTCTGGAGGGTGAATCAGAAGAAGCAGAAGAAGGAGAAGGAGAAGGTGAAGTCTGGAGGGTGAATCAGAAGAAGCAGAAGAAGTAGAAGGAGAAGGTGAAGTCTGCAGGGTGAATCAGAAGAAGTAGAAGAAGGAGAAGGAGAAGGTGAAGTTTGGAGGGTGAATCAGAAGAAGTAGAAGAAGGAGAAGAGAAGGTGAAGTCTGGAGGGTGAATCAGAAGAAGCAGAAGAAGGAGAAGGAGAAGGTGAAGTCTGGAGGGTGAATCAGAAGAAGCAGAAGAAGTATAAGGAGAAGGTGAAGTCTGCAGGGTGAATCAGAAGAAGTAGAAGAAGGAGAAGGAGAAGGTGAAGTTTGGAGGGTGAATCAGAAGAAGTAGAAGAAGGAGAAGAGAAGGTGAAGTCTGGAGGGTGAATCAGAAGAAGCAGAAGAAGGAGAAGGAGAAGGTGAAGTCTGGAGGGTGAATCAGAAGAAGCAGAAGAAGTAGAAGGAGAAGGTGAAGTCTGCAGGGTGAATCAGAAGAAGTAGAAGAAGGAGAAGGAGAAGGTGAAGTTTGGAGGGTGAATCAGAAGAAGTAGAAGAAGGAGAAGAGAAGGTGAAGTCTGGAGGGTGAATCAGAAGAAGCAGAAGAAGGAGAAGGAGAAGGTGAAGTCTGGAGGGTGAATCAGAAGAAGCAGAAGAAGTAGAAGGAGAAGGTGAAGTCTGCAGGGTGAATCAGAAGAAGTAGAAGAAGGAGAAGGAGAAGGTGAAGTCTGGAGGGTGGATCAGAAGAAGCAGAATAAGGAGAAGGAGAAGGTGAAGTCTGGAGGGTGAATCAGAAGAAGCAGAAGAAGGAGAAGGAGAAGGTGAAGTCTGGAGGGTGAATCAGAAGAAGTAGAAGAAGGAGAAGGAGAAGGTGAAGTCTGGAGGGTGAAGCAGAAGAAGTAGAAGAAGGAGAAGAAGAAGGTGAAGTCAGGAGGGTGAATCAGAAGAAATAGAAGAAGGAGAAGGAGAAGGTGAAGTCAGGAGGGTGAATCAGAAGAAGCAGAAGAAGGAGAAGGAGAAGGTGAAATCTGGAGGGTGAATCAGAAGAATCAGAATTGGGGAAGGAGAAGGTGAAGTCTGGAGGGTGAATCAGAAGAAGCAGAAGAAAGAGAAGGAGAAGGTGAAGTCTGGAGGGTGAAGCAGAAGAAGCAGAAGAAGGAGAAGGAGAAGGTGAAGACTGGAGGGTGAATCAGAAGAAGTAGAAGAAGGAGAAGGAGAAACTGAAGTCTGGAGGGTGTATCAGAAGAAGTAGAAGAAGGAGAAGGAGAAGGTGAAGTCTGGAGGGTGAATCAGAAGAAGCAGAAGAAGGAGAAGGAGAAGGTGAAGTCTGGAGGGTGAATCAGAAGAAGTAGAAGAAGGAGAAGGAGAAGGTGAGGTCTGGGGGGTGAATCAGAAGAAGCAGAAGAAGGAGAAGGAGAAGGTGAAGTCAGGGGGTTGAAGCAGAAGAAGTAGAAGAAGGAGAAGGAGAAGGTGAAGTCTGGAGGGTGAAGCAGAAGGAGCAGAAGAAGGAGAAGGAGAAGGTGAAGTCTGGAGGGTGAATCAGAAGAAGTAGAAGAAGGAGAAGGAGAAGGTGAAGTCAGGAGGGTGAAGCAGAAGAAGCAGAAGAAGGAGAAGGAGAAGGTGAAGTCTGGAGGGTGAAGCAGAAGAAGCAGAAGAAGGAGAAGGAGAAGGTGAAGTCTGGAGGGTGAATCAGAAGAAGCAGAAGAAGGAGAAGGAGAAGGTGAAGTCAGGAGGGTGAATCAGAAGAAGCAGAAGAAGGAGAAGGAGAAGGTGAAGTTAGGAGGGTGAATCAGAAGAAGCAGAAGAAGGAGAAGGAGAAGGTGAAGTCAGGGGGGTGAAGCAGAAGAAGTAGAAGAAGGAGAAGGAGAAGGTGAAGTCTGGAGGGTGAAGCAGAAGAAGCAGAAGAAGGAGAAGGAGAAGGTGAAGTCTGGAGGGTGAATCAGAAGAAGTAGAAGAAGGAGAAAGAGAAGGTGAAGTCAGGAGGGTGAAGCAGAAGAAGCAGAAGAAGGAGAAGGAGAAGGTGAAGTCAGGAGGGTGAATCAGAAGAAGTAGAAGAAGGAGAAGTAGAAGGTGAAGTCAGGAGGGTGAATCAGAAGAAGCAGAAGAAGGAGAAGGAGAAGGTGAAGTCTGGAGGGTGAATCAGAAGAATCAGAAGAAGGAGAAGGAGAAGGTGAAGTCTGGAGGGTGAATCAGAAGAAGCAGAAGAAAGAGAAGGAGAAGGTGAAGTCTGGAGGGTGAAGCAGAAGAAGCAGAAGAAGGAGAAGGAGAAGGTGAAGACTGGAGGGTGAATCAGAAGAAGTAGAAGAAGGAGAAGGAGAAACTGAAGTCTGGAGGGTGAATCAGAAGAAGTAGAAGAAGGAGAAGGAGAAGGTGAAGTCTGGAGGGTGAATCAGAAGAAGCAGAAGAAGGAGAAGGAGAAGGTGAAGTCTGGAGGTTGAATCAGAAGAAGCAGAAGAAGGAGAAGGAGAAGATGAAGTCTGGAGGGTGAATCAGAAGAAGTAGAAGAAGGAGAAGGAGAAGGTGAGGTCTGGGGGGTGAATCAGAAGAAGCAGAAGAAGGAGAAGGAGAAGGTGAAGTCTGGAGGGTGAATCAGAAGAAGCAGAAGAAGGAGAAGGAGAAGGTGAAGTCTGGAGGGTGAATCAGAAGAAGCAGAAGAAGGAGAAGGAGAAGGTGAAGTCAGGAGGGTGAATCAGAAGAAGCAGAAGAAGGAGAAGGAGAAGGTGAAGTTAGGAGGGTGAATCAGAAGAAGCAGAAGAAGGAGAAGGAGAAGGTGTAGTCAGGGGGGTGAAGCAGAAGAAGTAGAAGAAGGAGAAGGAGAAGGTGAAGTCTGGAGGGCGAAGCAGAAGAAGCAGAAGAAGGAGAAGGAGAAGGTGAAGTCTGGACGGTGAAGCAGAAGAAGCAGAAGAAGGAGAAGGAGAAGGTGAAGTCTGGAGGGTGAATCAGAAGAAGTAGAAGAAGGAGAAGGAGAAGGTGAAGTCAGGAGGGTGAAGCAGAAGAAGCAGAAGAAGGAGAAGGAGAAGGTGAAGTCTGGAGGGTGAAGCAGAAGAAGCAGAAGAAGGAGAAGGAGAAGGTGAAGTCTGGAGGGTGAAGCAGAAGAAGCAGAAGAAGGAGAAGGAGAAGGTGAAGTCAGGAGGGTGAATCAGAAGAAGTAGAAGAAGGAGAAGGTGAAGGTGAAGTCTGGAGGGTGAATCAGAAGAAGTAGAAGAAGGAGAAGGAGAAGGTGAAGTCTGGAGGGTGAATCAGAAGAAGTAGAAGAAGGAGAAGGAGAAGGTGAAGTCTGGAGGGTGAATCAGAAGAAGCAGAAGAAGTAGAAGGAGAAGGTGAAGTCTGCAGGGTGAATCAGAAGAAGCAGAAGAAGGAGAAGGAGAAGGCGAAGTCTGGAGGGTGAATCAGAAGAAGTAGAAGAAGGAGAAGGAGAAGGTGAAGTCTGGAGGGTGAATCAGAAGAAGCAGAAGAAGGAGAAGGAGAAGGTGAAGTCTGGAGGGTGAATCAGAAGAAGCAGAAGAAGGAGAAGGAGAAGATGAAGTCTGGAGGGTGAATCAGAAGAAGTAGAAGAAGGAGAAGGAGAAGGTGAGGTCTGGGGGGTGAATCAGAAGAAGCAGAAGAAGGAGAAGGAGAAGGTGAAGTCTGGAGGGTGAATCAGAAGAAGCAGAAGAAGGAGAAGGAGAAGGTGAAGTCTGGAGGGTGAATCAGAAGAAGCAGAAGAAGGAGAAGGAGAAGGTGAAGTCAGGAGGGTGAATCAGAAGAAGCAGAAGAAGGAGAAGGAGAAGGTGAAGTTAGGAGGGTGAATCAGAAGAAGCAGAAGAAGGAGAAGGAGAAGGTGAAGTCAGGGGGGTGAAGCAGAAGAAGTAGAAGAAGGAGAATGAGAAGGTGAAGTCTGGAGGGTGAAGCAGAAGAAGCAGAAGAAGGAGAAGGAGAAGGTGAAGTCTGGAGGGTGAATCAGAAGAAGTAGAAGAAGGAGAAGGAGATGGTGAAGTCAGGAGGGTGAAGCAGAAGAAGCAGAAGAAGGAGAAGGAGAAGGTGAAGTCCGGAGGGTGAAGCAGATGAAGCAGAAGAAGGAGAAGGAGAAGGTGAAGTCTGGAGGGCGAAGCAGAAGAAGCAGAAGAAGGAGAAGGAGAAGGTGAAGTCTGGACGGTGAAGCAGAAGAAGCAGAAGAAGGAGAAGGAGAAGGTGAAGTCTGGAGGGTGAATCAGAAGAAGCAGAAGAAGGAGAAGGAGAAGATGAAGTCTGGAGGGTGAATCAGAAGAAGTAGAAGAAGGAGAAGGAGAAGGTGAGGTCTGGGGGGTGAATCAGAAGAAGCAGAAGAAGGAGAAGGAGAAGGTGAAGTCTGGAGGGTGAATCAGAAGAAGCAGAAGAAGGAGAAGGAGAAGGTGAAGTCTGGAGGGTGAATCAGAAGAAGCAGAAGAAGGAGAAGGAGAAGGTGAAGTCAGGAGGGTGAATCAGAAGAAGCAGAAGAAGGAGAAGGAGAAGGTGAAGTTAGGAGGGTGAATCAGAAGAAGCAGAAGAAGGAGAAGGAGAAGGTGTAGTCAGGGGGGTGAAGCAGAAGAAGTAGAAGAAGGAGAAGGAGAAGGTGAAGTCTGGAGGGTGAAGCAGAAGAAGCAGAAGAAGGAGAAGGAGAAGGTGAAGTCTGGAGGGTGAATCAGAAGAAGTAGAAGAAGGAGAAGGAGATGGTGAAGTCAGGAGGGTGAAGCAGAAGAAGCAGAAGAAGGAGAAGGAGAAGGTGAAGTCCGGAGGGTGAAGCAGAAGAAGCAGAAGAAGGAGAAGGAGAAGGTGAAGTCTGGAGGGCGAAGCAGAAGAAGCAGAAGAAGGAGAAGGAGAAGGTGAAGTCTGGACGGTGAAGCAGAAGAAGCAGAAGAAGGAGAAGGTGAAGTCTGGAGGGTGAATCAGAAGAAGTAGAAGAAGGAGAAGGAGAAGGTGAAGTCAGGAGGGTGAAGCAGAAGAAGCAGAAGAAGGAGAAGGAGAAGGTGAAGTCTGGAGGGTGAAGCAGAAGAAGCAGAAGAAGGAGAAGGAGAAGGTGAAGTCTGGAGGGTGAAGCAGAAGAAGCAGAAGAAGGAGAAGGAGAAGGTGAAGTCAGGAGGGTGAATCAGAAGAAGTAGAAGAAGGAGAAGGAGAAGGTGAAGTCTGGAGGGTGAATCAGAAGAAGTAGAAGAAGGAGAAGGAGAAGGTGAAGTCTGGAGGGTGAATCAGAAGAAGTAGAAGAAGGAGAAGGAGAAGGTGAAGTCTGGAGGGTGAATCAGAAGAAGCAGAAGAAGTAGAAGGAGAAGGTGAAGTCTGCAGGGTGAATCAGAAGAAGCAGAAGAAGGAGAAGGAGAAGGCGAAGTCTGGAGGGTGAATCAGAAGAAGTAGAAGAAGGAGAAGGAGAAGGTGAAGTCTGGAGGGTGAATCAGAAGAAGCAGAAGAAGGAGAAGGAGAAGGTGAAGTCTGGAGGGTGAATCAGAAGAAGCAGAAGAAGGAGAAGGAGAAGATGAAGTCTGGAGGGTGAATCAGAAGAAGTAGAAGAAGGAGAAGGAGAAGGTGAGGTCTGGGGGGTGAATCAGAAGAAGCAGAAGAAGGAGAAGGAGAAGGTGAAGTCTGGAGGGTGAATCAGAAGAAGCAGAAGAAGGAGAAGGAGAAGGTGAAGTCTGGAGGGTGAATCAGAAGAAGCAGAAGAAGGAGAAGGAGAAGGTGAAGTCAGGAGGGTGAATCAGAAGAAGCAGAAGAAGGAGAAGGAGAAGGTGAAGTTAGGAGGGTGAATCAGAAGAAGCAGAAGAAGGAGAAGGAGAAGGTGAAGTCAGGGGGGTGAAGCAGAAGAAGTAGAAGAAGGAGAATGAGAAGGTGAAGTCTGGAGGGTGAAGCAGAAGAAGCAGAAGAAGGAGAAGGAGAAGGTGAAGTCTGGAGGGTGAATCAGAAGAAGTAGAAGAAGGAGAAGGAGATGGTGAAGTCAGGAGGGTGAAGCAGAAGAAGCAGAAGAAGGAGAAGGAGAAGGTGAAGTCCGGAGGGTGAAGCAGAAGAAGCAGAAGAAGGAGAAGGAGAAGGTGAAGTCTGGAGGGCGAAGCAGAAGAAGCAGAAGAAGGAGAAGGAGAAGGTGAAGTCTGGACGGTGAAGCAGAAGAAGCAGAAGAAGGAGAAGGAGAAGGTGAAGTCTGGAGGGTGAATCAGAAGAAGTAGAAGAAGGAGAAGGAGAAGGTGAAGTCAGGAGGGTGAAGCAGAAGAAACAGAAGAAGGAGAAGGAGAAGGTGAAGTCTGGAGGGTGAAGCAGAAGATGCAGAAGAAGGAGAAGGAGAAGGTGAAGTCTGGAGGGTGAAGCAGAAGAAGCAGAAGAAGGAGAAGGAGAAGGTGAAGTCAGGAGGGTGAATCAGAAGAAGTAGAAGAAGGAGAAGGAGAAGGTGAAGTCTGGAGGGTGAATCAGAAGAAGTAGAAGAAGGAGAAGGAGAAGGTGAAGTCTGGAGGGTGAATCAGAAGAAGTAGAAGAAGGAGAAGGAGAAGGTGAAGTCTGGAGGGTGAATCAGAAGAAGCAGAAGAAGGAGAAGGAGAAGGTGAAGTCTGGAGGGAGAAGCAGAAGAAGTAGAAGAAGGAGAAGGAGAAGGTGAAGTCTGCAGGGTGAATCAGAAGAAGTAGAAGAAGGAGAAGAGAAGGTGAAGTCTGGAGGGTGAATCAGAAGAAGCAGAAGAAGGAGAAGGAGAAGGTGAAGTCTGGAGGGTGAATCAGAAGAAGTAGAAGAAGGAGAAGGAGAAGGTTTAGTCTGGAGGGTGAATCAGAAGAAGTAGACGAAGGAGAAGGAGAATGTTAAGTCTGGAGGGTGAATCAGAAGAAGCAGAAGCAGGAGACGGAGAAGGTGAAGTCTGGAGGGTGAATCAGAAGAAGTACAAGAAGGAGAAGGAGAAGGTGAAGTCTGGAGGGTGAATCAGAAGAAGCAGAAGAAGGAGAAGGAGAAGGTGAAGTCTGGAGGGTGAATCAGAAGAAGCAGAAGAAGGAGAAAGAGAAGGTGAAGTCTGGAGGGTGAATCAGAAGAAGCAGAAGAAGGAGAAGGAGAAGGTGAAGTCTGGAGGGTGACTCAGAAGAAGCAGAAGAAGTAGAAGGAGAAGGTGAAGTCTGGAGGGTGAATCAGAAGAAGTAGAACAAGGAGAAGGAGAAGGTGAAGTCAGGAGGGTCAATCAGAAGAATCAGAAGAAGGAGAAGGAGAAGGTGAAGTCTGGAGGGCGAATCAGAAGAAGCAGAAGAAGGAGAAAGAGAAGGTGAAGTCTGGAGGGTGAATCAGAAGAAGCAGAAGAAGGAGAAGGAGAAGGTGAAGTCTGGAGGGTGAATCAGAAGAAGCAGAAGAAGTAGAAGGAGAAGGTGAAGTCTGGAGGGTGAATCAGAAGAAGTAGAAGAAGGAGAAGGAGAAGGTGAAGTCTGGAGGGTGAATCAGAAGAAGTAGAAGAAGGAGAAGGAGAAGGTGAAGTTTGGAGGGTGAATCAGAAGAAGTAGAAGAAGGAGAAGAGAAGGTGAAGTCTGGAGGGTGAATCAGAAGAAGCAGAAGAAGGAGAAGGAGAAGGTGAAGTCTGGAGGGTGAATCAGAAGAAGCAGAAGAAGTAGAAGGAGAAGTTGAAGTCTGCAGGGTGAATCAGAAGAAGTAGAAGAAGGAGAAGGAGAAGGTGAAGTTTGGAGGGTGAATCAGAAGAAGTAGAAGAAGGAGAAGAGAAGGTGAAGTCTGGAGGGTGAATCAGAAGAAGCAGAAGAAGGAGAAGGAGAAGGTGAAGTCTGGAGGGTGAATCAGAAGAAGCAGAAGAAGTAGAAGGAGAAGGTGAAGTCTGCAGGGTGAATCAGAAGAAGTAGAAGAAGGAGAAGGAGAAGGTGAAGTTTGGAGGGTGAATCAGAAGAAGTAGAAGAAGGAGAAGAGAAGGTGAAGTCTGGAGGGTGAATCAGAAGAAGCAGAAGAAGGAGAAGGAGAAGGTGAAGTCTGGAGGGTGAATCAGAAGAAGCAGAAGAAGTAGAAGGAGAAGGTGAAGTCTGCAGGGTGAATCAGAAGAAGTAGAAGAAGGAGAAGGAGAAGGTGAAGTTTGGAGGGTGAATCAGAAGAAGTAGAAGAAGGAGAAGAGAAGGTGAAGTCTGGAGGGTGAATCAGAAGAAGCAGAATAATGAGAAGGAGAAGGTGAAGTCTGGAGGGTGAATCAGAAGAAGCAGAAGAAGTAGAAGGAGAAGGTGAAGTCTGGAGGGTGAATCAGAAGAAGCAGAAGAAGGAGAAGGAGAAGGTGAAGTCTGGAGGGTGAATCAGAAGAAGTAGAAGAAGGAGAAGGAGAAGGTGAGGTCTGGGGGGTGAATCAGAAGAAGCAGAAGAAGGAGAAGGAGAAGGTGAAGTCAGGGGGGTGAAGCAGAAGAAGTAGAAGAAGGAGAAGGAGAAGGTGAAGTCTGGAGGGTGAAGCAGAAGAAGCAGAAGAAGGAGAAGGAGAAGGTGAAGTCTGGAGGGTGAATCAGAAGAAGTAGAAGAAGGAGAAGGAGAAGGTGAAGTCAGGAGGGTGAAGCAGAAGAAGCAGAAGAAGGAGAAGGAGAAGGTGAAGTCTGGAGGGTGAAGCAGAAGAAGCAGAAGAAGGAGAAGGAGAAGGTGAAGTCTGGAGGGTGAATCAGAAGAAGCAGAAGAAGGAGAAGGAGAAGGTGAAGTCAGGAGGGTGAATCAGAAGAAGCAGAAGAAGGAGAAGGAGAAGGTGAAGTTAGGAGGGTGAATCAGAAGAAGCAGAAGAAGGAGAAGGAGAAGGTGAAGTCAGGGGGGTGAAGCAGAAGAAGTAGAAGAAGGAGAAGGAGAAGGTGAAGTCTGGAGGGTGAAGCAGAAGAAGCAGAAGAAGGAGAAGGAGAAGGTGAAGTCTGGAGGGTGAATCAGAAGAAGTAGAAGAAGGAGAAGGAGAAGGTGAAGTCAGGAGGGTGAAGCAGAAGAAGCAGAAGAAGGAGAAGGAGAAGGTGAAGTCAGGGGGGTGAAGCAGAAGAAGTAGAAGAAGGAGAAGGAGAAGGTGAAGTCAGGAGGGTGAATCAGAAGAAGTAGAAGAAGGAGAAGTAGAAGGTGAAGTCAGGAGGGTGAATCAGAAGAAGCAGAAGAAGGAGAAGGAGAAGGTGAAGTCTGGAGGGTGAATCAGAAGAATCAGAAGAAGGAGAAGGAGAAGGTGAAGTCTGGAGGGTGAATCAGAAGAAGCAGAAGAAAGAGAAGGAGAAGGTGAAGTCTGGAGGGTGAAGCAGAAGAAGCAGAAGAAGGAGAAGGAGAAGGTGAAGACTGGAGGGTGAATCAGAAGAAGTAGAAGAAGGAGAAGGAGAAACTGAAGTCTGGAGGGTGAATCAGAAGAAGTAGAAGAAGGAGAAGGAGAAGGTGAAGTCTGGAGGGTGAATCAGAAGAAGCAGAAGAAGGAGAAGGAGAAGGTGAAGTCTGGAGGGTGAATCAGAAGAAGCAGAAGAAGGAGAAGGAGAAGATGAAGTCTGGAGGGTGAATCAGAAGAAGTAGAAGAAGGAGAAGGAGAAGGTGAGGTCTGGGGGGTGAATCAGAAGAAGCAGAAGAAGGAGAAGGAGAAGGTGAAGTCTGGAGGGTGAATCAGAAGAAGCAGAAGAAGGAGAAGGAGAAGGTGAAGTCTGGAGGGTGAATCAGAAGAAGCAGAAGAAGGAGAAGGAGAAGGTGAAGTCAGGAGGGTGAATCAGAAGAAGCAGAAGAAGGAGAAGGAGAAGGTGAAGTTAGGAGGGTGAATCAGAAGAAGCAGAAGAAGGAAAGGAGAAGGTGAAGTCAGGGGGGTGAAGCAGAAGAAGTAGAAGAAGGAGAAGGAGAAGGTGAAGTCTGGAGGGTGAAGCAGAAGAAGCAGAAGAAGGAGAAGGAGAAGGTGAAGTCTGGAGGGTGAATCAGAAGAAGTAGAAGAAGGAGAAGGAGATGGTGAAGTCAGGAGGGTGAAGCAGAAGAAGCAGAAGAAGGAGAAGGAGAAGGTGAAGTCCGGAGGGTGAAGCAGAAGAAGCAGAAGAAGGAGAAGGAGAAGGTGGTCTGGAGGGCGAAGCAGAAGAAGCAGAAGAAGGAGAAGGAGAAGGTGAAGTCTGGACGGTGAAGCAGAAGAAGCAGAAGAAGGAGAAGGAGAAGGTGAAGTCTGGAGGGTGAATCAGAAGAAGTAGAAGAAGGAGAAGGAGAAGGTGAAGTCAGGAGGGTGAAGCAGAAGAAGCAGAAGAAGGAGAAGGAGAAGGTGAAGACTGGAGGGTGAAGCAGAAGAAGCAGAAGAAGGAGAAGGAGAAGGTGAAGTCTGGAGGGTGAAGCAGAAGAAGCAGAAGAAGGAGAAGGAGAAGGTGAAGTCAGGAGGGTGAATCAGAAGAAGTAGAAGAAGGAGAAGGAGAAGGTGAAGTCTGGAGGGTGAATCAGAAGAAGTAGAAGAAGGAGAAGGAGAAGGTGAAGTCTGGAGGGTGAATCAGAAGAAGTAGAAGAAGGAGAAGGAGAAGGTGAAGTCTGGAGGGTGAATCAGAAGAAGCAGAAGAAGGAGAAGGAGAAGGTGAAGTCTGGAGGGAGAAGCAGAAGAAGTAGAAGAAGGAGAAGGAGAAGGTGAAGTCTGCAGGGTGAATCAGAAGAAGTAGAAGAAGGAGAAGGAGAAGGTGAAGTTTGGAGGGTGAATCAGAAGAAGTAGAAGAAGGAGAAGAGAAGGTGAAGTCTGGAGGGTGAATCAGAAGAAGCAGAAGAAGGAGAAGGAGAAGGTGAAGTCTGGAGGGTGAATCAGAAGAAGTAGAAGAAGGAGAAGGAGAAGGTTTAGTCTGGAGGGTGAATCAGAAGAAGTAGACGAAGGAGAAGGAGAATGTTAAGTCTGGAGGGTGAATCAGAAGAAGCAGAAGCAGGAGAAGGAGAAGGTGAAGTCTGGAGGGTGAATCAGAAGAAGTACAAGAAGGAGAAGGTGAAGTCTGGAGGGTGAATCAGAAGAAGCAGAAGAAGGAGAAGGAGAAGGTGAAGTCTGGAGGGTGAATCAGAAGAAGCAGAAGAAGGAGAAGGAGAAGGTGAAGTCTGGAGGGTGAATCAGAAGAAGCAGAAGAAGGAGAAGGAGAAGGTGAAGTCAGGAGGGTGAATCAGAAGAAGCAGAAGAAGGAGAAGGAGAAGGTGAAGTTAGGAGGGTGAATCAGAAGAAGCAGAAGAAGGAGAAGGAGAAGGTGAAGTCAGGGGGGTGAAGCAGAAGAAGTAGAAGAAGGAGAAGGAGAAGGTGAAGTCTGGAGGGTGAAGCAGAAGAAGCAGAAGAAGGAGAAGGAGAAGGTGAAGTCTGGAGGGTGAATCAGAAGAAGTAGAAGAAGGAGAAGGAGATGGTGAAGTCAGGAGGGTGAAGCAGAAGAAGCAGAAGAAGGAGAAGGAGAAGGTGAAGTCCGGAGGGTGAAGCAGAAGAAGCAGAAGAAGGAGAAGGAGAAGGTGAAGTCTGGAGGGCGAAGCAGAAGAAGCAGAAGAAGGAGAAGGAGAAGGTGAAGTCTGGACGGTGAAGCAGAAGAAGCAGAAGAAGGAGAAGGAGAAGGTGAAGTCTGGAGGGTGAATCAGAAGAAGTAGAAGAAGGAGAAGGAGAAGGTGAAGTCAGGAGGGTGAAGCAGAAGAAGCAGAAGAAGGAGAAGGAGAAGGTGAAGTCTGGAGGGTGAAGCAGAAGAAGCAGAAGAAGGAGAAGGAGAAGGTGAAGTCTAGAGGGTGAAGCAGAAGAAGCCGAAGAAGGAGAAGGAGAAGGTGAAGTCAGGAGGGTGAATCAGAAGAAGTAGAAGAAGGAGAAGGAGAAGGTGAAGTCTGGAGGGTGAATCAGAAGAAGTAGAAGAAGGAGAAGGAGAAGGTGAAGTCTGCAGGGTGAATCAGAAGAAGTAGAAGAAGGAGAAGAGAAGGTGAAGTCTGGAGGGTGAATCAGAAGAAGCAGAAGAAGGAGAAGGAGAAGGTGAAGTCTGGAGGGTGAATCAGAAGAAGTAGAAGAAGGAGAAGGAGAAGGTTTAGTCTGGAGGGTGAATCAGAAGAAGTAGACGAAGGAGAAGGAGAATGTTAAGTCTGGAGGGTGAATCAGAAGAAGCAGAAGCAGGAGAAGGAGAAGGTGAAGTCTGGAGGGTGAATCAGAAGAAGTACAAGAAGGAGAAGGAGAAGGTGAAGTCTGGAGGGTGAATCAGAAGAAGCAGAAGAAGGAGAAGGAGAAGGTGAAGTCTGGAGGGTGAATCAGAAGAAGCAGAAGAAGGAGAAAGAGAAGGTGAAGTCTGGAGGGTGAATCAGAAGAAGCAGAAGAAGGAGAAGGAGAAGGTGAAGTCTGGAGGGTGAATCAGAAGAAGCAGAAGAAGTAGAAGGAGAAGGTGAAGTCTGGAGGGTGAATCAGAAGAAGTAGAACAAGGAGAAGGAGAAGGTGAAGTCAGGAGGGTCAATCAGAAGAATCAGAAGAAGGAGAAGGAGAAGGTGAAGTCTGGAGGGCGAATCAGAAGAAGCAGAAGAAGGAGAAAGAGAAGGTGAAGTCTGGAGGGTGAATCAGAAGAAGCAGAAGAAGGAGAAGGAGAAGGTGAAGTCTGGAGGGTGAATCAGAAGAAGCAGAAGAAGTAGAAGGAGAAGGTGAAGTCTGGAGGGTGAATCAGAAGAAGTAGAAGAAGGAGAAGGAGAAGGTGAAGTCTGGAGGGTGAATCAGAAGAAGTAGAAGAAGGAGAAGGAGAAGGTGAAGTTTGGAGGGTGAATCAGAAGAAGTAGAAGAAGGAGAAGAGAAGGTGAAGTCTGGAGGGTGAATCAGAAGAAGCAGAAGAAGGAGAAGGAGAAGGTGAAGTCTGGAGGGTGAATCAGAAGAAGCAGAAGAAGTAGAAGGAGAAGGTGAAGTCTGCAGGGTGAATCAGAAGAAGTAGAAGAAGGAGAAGGAGAAGGTGAAGATTGGAGGGTGAATCAGAAGAAGTAGAAGAAGGAGAAGAGAAGGTGAAGTCTGGAGGGTGAATCAGAAGAAGCAGAAGAAGGAGAAGGAGAAGGTGAAGTCTGGAGGGTGAATCAGAAGAAGCAGAAGAAGTAGAAGGAGAAGGTGAAGTCTGCAGGGTGAATCAGAAGAAGTAGAAGAAGGAGAAGGAGAAGGTGAAGTTTGGAGGGTGAATCAGAAGAAGTAGAAGAAGGAGAAGAGAAGGTGAAGTCTGGAGGGTGAATCAGAAGAAGCAGAAGAAGGAGAAGGAGAAGGTGAAGTCTGGAGGGTGAATCAGAAGAAGCAGAAGAAGTAGAAGGAGAAGCTGAAGTCTGCAGGGTGAATCAGAAGAAGTAGAAGAAGGAGAAGGAGAAGGTGAAGTTTGGAGGGTGAATCAGAAGAAGTAGAAGAAGGAGAAGAGAAGGTGAAGTCTGGAGGGTGAATCAGAAGAAGCAGAATAAGGAGAAGGAGAAGGTGAAGTCTGGAGGGTGAATCAGAAGAAGCAGAAGAAGTAGAAGGAGAAGGTGAAGTCTGGAGGGTGAATCAGAAGAAGCAGAAGAAGGAGAAGGAGAAGGTGAAGTCTGGAGGGTGAATCAGAAGAAGTAGAAGAAGGAGAAGGAGAAGGTGAGGTCTGGGGGGTGAATCAGAAGAAGCAGAAGAAGGAGAAGGAGAAGGTGAAGTCAGGGGGGTGAAGCAGAAGAAGTAGAAGAAGGAGAAGGAGAAGGTGAAGTCTGGAGGGTGAAGCAGAAGAAGCAGAAGAAGGAGAAGGAGAAGGTGAAGTCTGGAGGGTGAATCAGAAGAAGTAGAAGAAGGAGAAGGAGAAGGTGAAGTCAGGAGGGTGAAGCAGAAGAAGCAGAAGAAGGAGAAGGAGAAGGTGAAGTCAGGGGGGTGAAGCAGAAGAAGTAGAAGAAGGAGAAGGAGAAGGTGAAGTCAGGAGGGTGAATCAGAAGAAGTAGAAGAAGGAGAAGTAGAAGGTGAAGTCAGGAGGGTGAATCAGAAGAAGCAGAAGAAGGAGAAGGAGAAGGTGAAGTCTGGAGGGTGAATCAGAAGAATCAGAAGAAGGAGAAGGAGAAGGTGAAGTCTGGAGGGTGAATCAGAAGAAGCAGAAGAAAGAGAAGGAGAAGGTGAAGTCTGGAGGGTGAAGCAGAAGAAGCAGAAGAAGGAGAAGGAGAAGGTGAAGACTGGAGGGTGAATCAGAAGAAGTAGAAGAAGGAGAAGGAGAAACTGAAGTCTGGAGGGTGAATCAGAAGAAGTAGAAGAAGGAGAAGGAGAAGGTGAAGTCTGGAGGGTGAATCAGAAGAAGCAGAAGAAGGAGAAGGAGAAGGTGAAGTCTGGAGGGTGAATCAGAAGAAGCAGAAGAAGGAGAAGGAGAAGATGAAGTCTGGAGGGTGAATCAGAAGAAGTAGAAGAAGGAGAAGGAGAAGGTGAGGTCTGGGGGGTGAATCAGAAGAAGCAGAAGAAGGAGAAGGAGAAGGTGAAGTCTGAAGGGTGAATCAGAAGAAGCAGAAGAAGGAGAAGGAGAAGGTGAAGTCTGGAGGGTGAATCAGAAGAAGCAGAAGAAGGAGAAGGAGAAGGTGAAGTCAGGAGGGTGAATCAGAAGAAGCAGAAGAAGGAGAAGGAGAAGGTGAAGTTAGGAGGGTGAATCAGAAGAAGCAGAAGAAGGAGAAGGAGAAGGTGAAGTCAGGGGGGTGAAGCAGAAGAAGTAGAAGAAGGAGAAGGAGAAGGTGAAGTCTGGAGGGTGAAGCAGAAGAAGCAGAAGAAGGAGAAGGAGAAGGTGAAGTCTGGAGGGTGAATCAGAAGAAGTAGAAGAAGGAGAAGGAGATGGTGAAGTCAGGAGGGTGAAGCAGAAGAAGCAGAAGAAGGAGAAGGAGAAGGTGAAGTCCGGAGGGTGAAGCAGAAGAAGCAGAAGAAGGAGAAGGAGAAGGTGAAGTCTGGAGGGCGAAGCAGAAGAAGCAGAAGAAGGAGAAGGAGAAGGTGAAGTCTGGACGGTGAAGCAGAAGAAGCAGAAGAAGGAGAAGGAGAAGGTGAAGTCTGGAGGGTGAATCAGAAGAAGTAGAAGAAGGAGAAGGAGAAGGTGAAGTCAGGAGGGTGAAGCAGAAGAAGCAGAAGAAGGAGAAGGAGAAGGTGAAGTCTGGAGGGTGAAGCAGAAGAAGCAGAAGAAGGAGAAGGAGAAGGTGAAGTCTGGAGGGTGAAGCAGAAGAAGCAGAAGAAGGAGAAGGAGAAGGTGAAGTCAGGAGGGTGAATCAGAAGAAGTAGAAGAAGGAGAAGGAGAAGGTGAAGTCTGGAGGGTGAATCAGAAGAAGTAGAAGAAGGAGAAGGAGAAGGTGAAGTCTGGAGGGTGAATCAGAAGAAGTAGAAGAAGGAGAAGGAGAAGGTGAAGTCTGGAGGGTGAATCAGAAGAAGCAGAAGAAGGAGAAGGAGAAGGTGAAGTCTGGAGGGAGAAGCAGAAGAAGTAGAAGAAGGAGAAGGAGAAGGTGAAGTCTGCAGGGTGAATAAGAAGAAGTAGAAGAAGGAGAAGGAGAAGGTGAAGTTTGGAGGGTGAATCAGAAGAAGTAGAAGAAGGAGAAGAGAAGGTGAAGTCTGGAGGGTGAATCAGAGGAAGCAGAAGAAGGAGAAGGAGAAGGTGAAGTCTGGAGGGTGAATCAGAAGAAGTAGAAGAAGGAGAAGGAGAAGGTTTAGTCTGGAGGGTGAATCAGAAGAAGTAGACGAAGGAGAAGGAGAATGTTAAGTCTGGAGGGTGAATCAGAAGAAGCAGAAGCAGGAGAAGGAGAAGGTGAAGTCTGGAGGGTGAATCAGAAGAAGTACAAGAAGGAGAAGGAGAAGGTGAAGTCTGGAGGGTGAATCAGAAGAAGCAGAAGAAGGAGAAGGAGAAGGTGAAGTCTGGAGGGTGAATCAGAAGAAGCAGAAGAAGGAGAAAGAGAAGGTGAAGTCTGGAGGGTGAATCAGAAGAAGCAGAAGAAGGAGAAGGAGAAGGTGAAGTCTGGAGGGTGAATCAGAAGAAGCAGAAGAAGTAGAAGGAGAAGGTGAAGTCTGGAGGGTGAATCAGAAGAAGTACAACAAGGAGAAGGAGAAGGTGAAGTCAGGAGGGTCAATCAGAAGAATCAGAAGAAGGAGAAGGAGAAGGTGAAGTCTGGAGGGCGAATCAGAAGAAGCAGAAGAAGGAGAAAGAGAAGGTGAAGTCTGGAGGGTGAATCAGAAGAAGCAGAAGAAGGAGAAGGAGAAGGTGAGGTCTGGAGGGTGAATCAGAAGAAGCAGAAGAAGTAGAAGGAGAAGGTGAAGTCTGGAGGGTGAATCAGAAGAAGTAGAAGAAGGAGAAGGAGAAGGTGAAGTTTGGAGGGTGAATCAGAAGAAGTAGAAGAAGGAGAAGAGAAGGTGAAGTCTGGAGGGTGAATCAGAAGAAGCAGAAGAAGGAGAAGGAGAAGGTGAAGTCTGGAGGGTGAATCAGAAGAAGCAGAAGAAGTAGAAGGAGAAGGTGAAGTCTGCAGGGTGAATCAGAAGAAGTAGAAGAAGGAGAAGGAGAAGGTGAAGTTTGGAGGGTGAATCAGAAGAAGTAGAAGAAGGAGAAGAGAAGGTGAAGTCTGGAGGGTGAATCAGAAGAAGCAGAAGAAGGAGAAGGAGAAGGTGAAGTCTGGAGGGTGAATAAGAAGAAGCAGAAGAAGTAGAAGGAGAAGGTGAAGTCTGCAGGGTGAATCAGAAGAAGGAGAAGAAGGAGAAGGAGAAGGTGAAGTTTGGAGGGTGAATCAGAAGAAGTAGAAGAAGGAGAAGAGAAGGTGAAGTCTGGAGGGTGAATCAGAAGAAGCAGAAGAAGGAGAAGGAGAAGGTGAAGTCTGGAGGGTGAATCAGAAGAAGCAGAAGAAGTAGAAGGAGAAGGTGAAGTCTGCAGGGTGAATCAGAAGAAGTAGAAGAAGGAGAAGGAGAAGGTGAAGTTTGGAGGGTGAATCAGAAGAAGTAGAAGAAGGAGAAGAGAAGGTGAAGTCTGGAGGGTGAATCAGAAGAAGCAGAAGAAGGAGAAGGAGAAGGTGAAGTCTGGAGGGTGAATCAGAAGAAGCAGAAGAAGTAGAAGGAGAAGGTGAAGTCTGCAGGGTGAATCAGAAGAAGTAGAAGAAGGAGAAGGAGAAGGTGAAGTTTGGAGGGTGAATCAGAAGAAGTAGAAGAAGGAGAAGAGAAGGTGAAGTCTGGAGGGTGAATCAGAAGAAGCAGAAGAAGGAGAAGGAGAAGGTGAAGTCTGGAGGGTGAATCAGAAGAAGCAGAAGAAGTAGAAGGAGACGGTGAAGTCTGCAGGGTGAATCAGAAGAAGTAGAAGAAGGAGAAGGAGAAGGTGAAGTTTGGAGGGTGAATCAGAAGAAGTAGAAGAAGGAGAAGAGAAGGTGAAGTCTGGAGGGTGAATCAGAAGAAGCAGAAGAAGGAGAAGGAGAAGGTGAAGTCTGGAGGGTGAATCAGAAGAAGCAGAAGAAGTAGAAGGAGAAGGTGAAGTCTGCAGGGTGAATCAGAAGAAGTAGAAGAAGGAGAAGGAGAAGGTGAAGTTTGGAGGGTGAATCAGAAGAAGTAGAAGAAGGAGAAGGAGAAGGTGAAGTCTGGAGGGAGAAGCAGAAGAAGTAGAAGAAGGAGAAGGAGAAGGTGAAGTCTGCAGGGTGAATCAGAAGAAGTAGAAGAAGGAGAAGGAGAAGGTGAAGTTTGGAGGGTGAATCAGAAGAAGTAGAAGAAGGAGAAGAGAAGGTGAAGTCTGGAGGGTGAATCAGAAGAAGCAGAAGAAGGAGAAGGAGAAGGTGAAGTCTGGAGGGTGAATCAGAAGAAGTAGAAGAAGGAGAAGGAGAAGGTTTAGTCTGGAGGGTGAATCAGAAGAAGTAGACGAAGGAGAAGGAGAATGTTAAGTCTGGAGGGTGAATCAGAAGAAGCAGAAGCAGGAGAAGGAGAAGGTGAAGTCTGGAGGGTGAATCAGAAGAAGTACAAGAAGGAGAAGGAGAAGGTGAAGTCTGGAGGGTGAATCAGAAGAAGCAGAAGAAGGAGAAGGAGAAGGTGAAGTCTGGAGGGTGAATCAGAAGAAGCAGAAGAAGGAGAAAGAGAAGGTGAAGTCTGGAGGGTCAATCAGAAGAATCAGAAGAAGGAGAAGGAGAAGGTGAAGTCTGGAGGGCGAATCAGAAGAAGCAGAAGAAAGAGAAGGAGAAGGTGAAGTCTGGAGGGTGAAGCAGAAGAAGCAGAAGAAGGAGAAGGAGAAGGTGAAGACTGGAGGGTGAATCAGAAGAAGTAGAAGAAGGAGAAGGAGAAGGTGAAGTCTGGAGGGTGAATCAGAAGAAGTAGAAGAAGGAGAAGGAGAAGGTGAAGTCTGGAGGGTGAATCAGAAGAATCAGAAGAATGAGAAGGAGAAGGTGAAGTCTGGAGGGTGAATCAGAAGAAGCAGAAGAAGGAGAAGGAGAAGATGAAGTCTGGAGGGTGAATCAGAAGAAGGAGAAGAAGGAGAAGGAGAAGGTGAGGTCTGGAGGGTGAATCAGAAGAAGCAGAAGAAGGAGAAGGTGAAGTCTGGAGGGTGAATCAGAAGAAGCAGAAGAAGGAGAAGGAGAAGGTGAAGTCTGGAGGGTGAAGCAGAAGAAGCAGAAGAAGGAGAAAGAGAAGGTGAAGTCTGGAGGGTGAATCAGAAGAAGCAGAAGAAGGAGAAGGAGAAGGTGAAGTCTGGAGGGTGAATCAGAAGAAGCAGAAGAAGTAGAAGGAGAAGGTGAAGTCTGGAGGGTGAATCAGAAGAAGTAGAACAAGGAGAAGGAGAAGGTGAAGTCAGGAGGGTCAATCAGAAGAATCAGAAGAAGGAGAAGGAGAAGGTGAAGTCTGGAGGGCGAATCAGAAGAAGCAGAAGAAGGAGAAAGAGAAGGTGAAGTCTGGAGGGTGAATCAGAAGAAGCAGAAGAAGGAGAAGGAGAAGGTGAGGTCTGGAGGGTGAATCAGAAGAAGCAGAAGAAGTAGAAGGAGAAGGTGAAGTCTGGAGGGTGAATCAGAAGAAGTAGAAGAAGGAGAAGGAGAAGGTGAAGTTTGGAGGGTGAATCAGAAGAAGTAGAAGAAGGAGAAGAGAAGGTGAAGTCTGGAGGGTGAATCAGAAGAAGCAGAAGAAGGAGAAGGAGAAGGTGAAGTCTGGAGGGTGAATCAGAAGAAGCAGAAGATGTAGAAGGAGAAGGTGAAGTCTGCAGGGTGAATCAGAAGAAGTAGAAGAAGGAGAAGGAGAAGGTGAAGTTTGGAGGGTGAATCAGAAGAAGTAGAAGAAGGAGAAGAGAAGGTGAAGTCTGGAGGGTGAATCAGAAGAAGCAGAAGAAGGAGAAGGAGAAGGTGAAGTCTGGAGGGTGAATAAGAAGAAGCAGAAGAAGTAGAAGGAGAAGGTGAAGTCTGCAGGGTGAATCAGAAGAAGTAGAAGAAGGAGAAGGAGAAGGTGAAGTTTGGAGGGTGAATCAGAAGAAGTAGAAGAAGGAGAAGAGAAGGTGAAGTCTGGAGGGTGAATCAGAAGAAGCAGAAGAAGGAGAAGGAGAAGGTGAAGTCTGGAGGGTGAATCAGAAGAAGCAGAAGAAGTAGAAGGAGAAGGTGAAGTCTGCAGGGTGAATCAGAAGAAGTAGAAGAAGGAGAAGGAGAAGGTGAAGTTTGGAGGGTGAATCAGAAGAAGTAGAAGAAGGAGAAGAGAAGGTGAAGTCTGGAGGGTGAATCAGAAGAAGCAGAAGAAGGAGAAGGAGAAGGTGAAGTCTGGAGGGTGAATCAGAAGAAGCAGAAGAAGTAGAAGGAGAAGGTGAAGTCTGCAGGGTGAATCAGAAGAAGTAGAAGAAGGAGAAGGAGAAGGTGAAGTTTGGAGGGTGAATCAGAAGAAGTAGAAGAAGGAGAAGAGAAGGTGAAGTCTGGAGGGTGAATCAGAAGAAGCAGAAGAAGGAGAAGGAGAAGGTGAAGTCTGGAGGGTGAATCAGAAGAAGCAGAAGAAGTAGAAGGAGAAGGTGAAGTCTGCAGGGTGAATCAGAAGAAGTAGAAGAAGGAGAAGGAGAAGGTGAAGTTTGGAGGGTGAATCAGAAGAAGTAGAAGAAGGAGAAGGAGAAGGTGAAGTCTGGAGGGAGAAGCAGAAGAAGTAGAAGAAGGAGAAGGAGAAGGTGAAGTCTGCAGGGTGAATCAGAAGAAGTAGAAGAAGGAGAAGGAGAAGGTGAAGTTTGGAGGGTGAATCAGAAGAAGTAGAAGAAGGAGAAGAGAAGGTGAAGTCTGGAGGGTGAATCAGAAGAAGCAGAAGAAGGAGAAGGAGAAGGTGAAGTCTGGAGGGTGAATCAGAAGAAGTAGAAGAAGGAGAAGGAGAAGGTTTAGTCTGGAGGGTGAATCAGAAGAAGTAGACGAAGGAGAAGGAGAATGTTAAGTCTGGAGGGTGAATCAGAAGAAGCAGAAGCAGGAGAAGGAGAAGGTGAAGTCTGGAGGGTGAATCAGAAGAAGTACAAGAAGGAGAAGGAGAAGGTGAAGTCTGGAGGGTGAATCAGAAGAAGCAGAAGAAGGAGAAGGAGAAGGTGAAGTCTGGAGGGTGAATCAGAAGAAGCAGAAGAAGGAGAAAGAGAAGGTGAAGTCTGGAGGGTCAATCAGAAGAATCAGAAGAAGGAGAAGGAGAAGGTGAAGTCTGGAGGGCGAATCAGAAGAAGCAGAAGAAAGAGAAGGAGAAGGTGAAGTCTGGAGGGTGAAGCAGAAGAAGCAGAAGAAGGAGAAGGAGAAGGTGAAGACTGGAGGGTGAATCAGAAGAAGTAGAAGAAGGAGAAGGAGAAGGTGAAGTCTGGAGGGTGAATCAGAAGAAGTAGAAGAAGGAGAAGGAGAAGGTGAAGTCTGGAGGGTGAATCAGAAGAATCAGAAGAATGAGAAGGAGAAGGTGAAGTCTGGAGGGTGAATCAGAAGAAGCAGAAGAAGGAGAAGGAGAAGATGAAGTCTGGAGGGTGAATCAGAAGAAGGAGAAGAAGGAGAAGGAGAAGGTGAGGTCTGGAGGGTGAATCAGAAGAAGCAGAAGAAGGAGAAGGTGAAGTCTGGAGGGTGAATCAGAAGAAGCAGAAGAAGGAGAAGGAGAAGGTGAAGTCTGGAGGGTGAAGCAGAAGAAGCAGAAGAAGGAGAAGGAGAAGGTGAAGTCTGGAGGGTGAATCAGAAGAAGCAGAAGAAGGAGAAGGAGAAGGTGAAGTCAGGAGGGTGAATCAGAAGAAGCAGAAGAAGGAGAAGGAGAAGGTGAAGACTGGAGGGTGAATCAGAAGAAGTAGAAGAAGCAGAAGGAGAAGGTGAAGTCTGGAGGGTGAATCAGAAGAAGTAGAAGAAGGAGAAGGAGATGGTGAGGTCTGGAGGGTGAATCAGAAGAAGCAGAAGAAGGAGAAGGAGAAGGTGAAGTCTGGAGGGTGTATCAGAAGAAGCAGAAGAAGGAGAAGGAGAAGGTGAAGACTGGAGGGTGAATCAGAAGAAGTAGAAGAAGGAGAAGGAGAAGATGAAGTCTGGAGGGTGAATCAGAAGAAGTAGAAGAAGGAGAAGGAGAAGGTGAAGTCTGGAGGGTGAATCAGAAGAAGTAGAAGAAGGAGAAGGAGAAGGTGAAGTCTGGAGGGTGAATCAGAAGAATCAGAAGAATGAGAAGGAGAAGGTGAAGTCTGGAGGGTGAATCAGAAGAAGCAGAAGAAGGAGAAGGAGAAGATGAAGTCTGGAGGGTGAATCAGAAGAAGGAGAAGAAGGAGAAGGAGAAGGTGAGGTCTGGAGGGTGAATCAGAAGAAGCAGAAGAAGGAGAAGGTGAAGTCTGGAGGGTGAATCAGAAGAAGCAGAAGAAGGAGAAGGAGAAGGTGAAGTCTGGAGGGTGAAGCAGAAGAAGCAGAAGAAGGAGAAAGAGAAGGTGAAGTCTGGAGGGTGAATCAGAAGAAGCAGAAGAAGGAGAAGGAGAAGGTGAAGTCTGGAGGGTGAATCAGAAGAAGCAGAAGAAGTAGAAGGAGAAGGTGAAGTCTGGAGGGTGAATCAGAAGAAGTAGAACAAGGAGAAGGAGAAGGTGAAGTCAGGAGGGTCAATCAGAAGAATCAGAAGAAGGAGAAGGAGAAGGTGAAGTCTGGAGGGCGAATCAGAAGAAGCAGAAGAAGGAGAAAGAGAAGGTGAAGTCTGGAGGGTGAATCAGAAGAAGCAGAAGAAGGAGAAGGAGAAGGTGAGGTCTGGAGGGTGAATCAGAAGAAGCAGAAGAAGTAGAAGGAGAAGGTGAAGTCTGGAGGGTGAATCAGAAGAAGTAGAAGAAGGAGAAGGAGAAGGTGAAGTTTGGAGGGTGAATCAGAAGAAGTAGAAGAAGGAGAAGAGAAGGTGAAGTCTGGAGGGTGAATCAGAAGAAGCAGAAGAAGGAGAAGGAGAAGGTGAAGTCTGGAGGGTGAATCAGAAGAAGCAGAAGATGTAGAAGGAGAAGGTGAAGTCTGCAGGGTGAATCAGAAGAAGTAGAAGAAGGAGAAGGAGAAGGTGAAGTTTGGAGGGTGAATCAGAAGAAGTAGAAGAAGGAGAAGAGAAGGTGAAGTCTGGAGGGTGAATCAGAAGAAGCAGAAGAAGGAGAAGGAGAAGGTGAAGTCTGGAGGGTGAATAAGAAGAAGCAGAAGAAGTAGAAGGAGAAGGTGAAGTCTGCAGGGTGAATCAGAAGAAGTAGAAGAAGGAGAAGGAGAAGGTGAAGTTTGGAGGGTGAATCAGAAGAAGTAGAAGAAGGAGAAGAGAAGGTGAAGTCTGGAGGGTGAATCAGAAGAAGCAGAAGAAGGAGAAGGAGAAGGTGAAGTCTGGAGGGTGAATCAGAAGAAGCAGAAGAAGTAGAAGGAGAAGGTGAAGTCTGCAGGGTGAATCAGAAGAAGTAGAAGAAGGAGAAGGAGAAGGTGAAGTTTGGAGGGTGAATCAGAAGAAGTAGAAGAAGGAGAAGAGAAGGTGAAGTCTGGAGGGTGAATCAGAAGAAGCAGAAGAAGGAGAAGGAGAAGGTGAAGTCTGGAGGGTGAATCAGAAGAAGCAGAAGAAGTAGAAGGAGAAGGTGAAGTCTGCAGGGTGAATCAGAAGAAGTAGAAGAAGGAGAAGGAGAAGGTGAAGTTTGGAGGGTGAATCAGAAGAAGTAGAAGAAGGAGAAGAGAAGGTGAAGTCTGGAGGGTGAATCAGAAGAAGCAGAAGAAGGAGAAGGAGAAGGTGAAGTCTGGAGGGTGAATCAGAAGAAGCAGAAGAAGTAGAAGGAGAAGGTGAAGTCTGCAGGGTGAATCAGAAGAAGTAGAAGAAGGAGAAGGAGAAGGTGAAGTTTGGAGGGTGAATCAGAAGAAGTAGAAGAAGGAGAAGAGAAGGTGAAGTCTGGAGGGTGAATCAGAAGAAGCAGAAGAAGGAGAAGGAGAAGGTGAAGTCTGGAGGGTGAATCAGAAGAAGCAGAAGAAGTAGAAGGAGAAGGTGAAGTCTGCAGGGTGAATCAGAAGAAGTAGAAGAAGGAGAAGGAGAAGGTGAAGTTTGGAGGGTGAATCAGAAGAAGTAGAAGAAGGAGAAGGAGAAGGTGAAGTCTGGAGGGAGAAGCAGAAGAAGTAGAAGAAGGAGAAGGAGAAGGTGAAGTCTGCAGGGTGAATCAGAAGAAGTAGAAGAAGGAGAAGGAGAAGGTGAAGTTTGGAGGGTGAATCAGAAGAAGTAGAAGAAGGAGAAGAGAAGGTGAAGTCTGGAGGGTGAATCAGAAGAAGCAGAAGAAGGAGAAGGAGAAGGTGAAGTCTGGAGGGTGAATCAGAAGAAGTAGAAGAAGGAGAAGGAGAAGGTTTAGTCTGGAGGGTGAATCAGAAGAAGTAGACGAAGGAGAAGGAGAATGTTAAGTCTGGAGGGTGAATCAGAAGAAGCAGAAGCAGGAGAAGGAGAAGGTGAAGTCTGGAGGGTGAATCAGAAGAAGTACAAGAAGGAGAAGGAGAAGGTGAAGTCTGGAGGGTGAATCAGAAGAAGCAGAAGAAGGAGAAGGAGAAGGTGAAGTCTGGAGGGTGAATCAGAAGAAGCAGAAGAAGGAGAAAGAGAAGGTGAAGTCTGGAGGGTCAATCAGAAGAATCAGAAGAAGGAGAAGGAGAAGGTGAAGTCTGGAGGGCGAATCAGAAGAAGCAGAAGAAAGAGAAGGAGAAGGTGAAGTCTGGAGGGTGAAGCAGAAGAAGCAGAAGAAGGAGAAGGAGAAGGTGAAGACTGGAGGGTGAATCAGAAGAAGTAGAAGAAGGAGAAGGAGAAGGTGAAGTCTGGAGGGTGAATCAGAAGAAGTAGAAGAAGGAGAAGGAGAAGGTGAAGTCTGGAGGGTGAATCAGAAGAATCAGAAGAATGAGAAGGAGAAGGTGAAGTCTGGAGGGTGAATCAGAAGAAGCAGAAGAAGGAGAAGGAGAAGATGAAGTCTGGAGGGTGAATCAGAAGAAGGAGAAGAAGGAGAAGGAGAAGGTGAGGTCTGGAGGGTGAATCAGAAGAAGCAGAAGAAGGAGAAGGTGAAGTCTGGAGGGTGAATCAGAAGAAGCAGAAGAAGGAGAAGGAGAAGGTGAAGTCTGGAGGGTGAAGCAGAAGAAGCAGAAGAAGGAGAAGGAGAAGGTGAAGTCTGGAGGGTGAATCAGAAGAAGCAGAAGAAGGAGAAGGAGAAGGTGAAGTCAGGAGGGTGAATCAGAAGAAGCAGAAGAAGGAGAAGGAGAAGGTGAAGACTGGAGGGTGAATCAGAAGAAGTAGAAGAAGCAGAAGGAGAAGGTGAAGTCTGGAGGGTGAATCAGAAGAAGTAGAAGAAGGAGAAGGAGATGGTGAGGTCTGGAGGGTGAATCAGAAGAAGCAGAAGAAGGAGAAGGAGAAGGTGAAGTCTGGAGGGTGTATCAGAAGAAGCAGAAGAAGGAGAAGGAGAAGGTGAAGACTGGAGGGTGAATCAGAAGAAGTAGAAGAAGGAGAAGGAGAAGATGAAGTCTGGAGGGTGAATCAGAAGAAGTAGAAGAAGGAGAAGGAGAAGGTGAGGTCTGGAGGGTGAATCAGAAGAAGTAGAAGAAGGAGAAGGAGAAGGTGAAGTCAGGAGGGTGAATCAGAAGAAGCAGAAGAAGGAGAAGGAGAAGGTGAAGTTAGGAGGGTGAATCAGAAGAAGCAGAAGAAGGAGAAGGAGAAGGTGAAGTCAAGGGGGTGAAGCAGAAGAAGTAGAAGAAGGAGAAGGAGAAGGTGAAGTCAGGAAGGTGAAGCAGAAGAAGCAGAAGAAGGAGAAGGAGAAGGTGAAGTCTGGCGGGCGCAGCAGAAGAAGTAGAAGAAGGAGAAGGAGAAGATGAAGTCTGGAGGGTGAAGCAGAAGAAGCAGAACAAGGAGAAGGAGAAGGTGAAGTCTGGAGGGTGAATCAGAAGAAGTAGAAGAAGGAGAAGGAGAAGGTGAAGTCAGGAGGGTGAAGCAGAAGAAGCAGAAGAAGGAGAAGGAGAAGGTGAAGTCTGGAGGGTGAAGCAGAAGAAGCAGAAGAAGGAGAAGGAGAAGGTGAAGTCTGGAGGGTGAAGCAGAAGAAGTAGAAGAAGGAGAAGGAGAAGGTGAAGTCTGGAGGGTGAAGCAGAAGAAGCAGAAGAAGGAGAAGGTGAAGTCTGCAGGGTGAATCAGAAGGAGTAGAAGAAGGAGAAGGAGAAGGTGAAGTCAGGAGGGTGAAGCAGAAGAAGCAGAAGAAGGAGAAGGAGAAGGTGAAGTCTGGAGGGTGAAGCAGAAGAAGCAGAAGAAGGAGAAGGAGAAGGTGAAGTCTGGAGGGTGAATCAGAAGAAGCAGAAGAAGGAGAAGGAGAAGGTGAAGTCTGGAGGGTGAATCAGAAGAAGTAGAAGAAGGAGAAGGAGAAGGTGAAGTCTGGAGGGTGAATCAGAAGAAGTAGAAGAAGGAGAAGGAGAAGGTGAAGTCTGGAGGGTGAATCAGAAGAAGCAGAAGAAGGAGAAGGAGAAGGTGAAGTCTGGAGGGTGAATCAGAAGAAGCAGAAGAAGGAGAAGGAGAAGATGAAGTCTGGAGGGTGAATCAGAAGAAGTAGAAGAAGGAGAAGGAGATGGTGAGGTCTGGAGGGTGAATCAGAAGAAGCAGAAGAAGGAGAAGGAGAAGGTGAAGTCTGAAGGGTGTATCAGAAGAAGCAGAAGAAGGAGAAGGAGAAGGTGAAGTCTGGAGGGTGAATCAGAAGAAGCAGAAAAAGGAGAAGGAGAAGGTGAAGTCTGGAGGGTGAATCAGAAGAAGCAGAAGAAGGAGAAGGAGATGGTGCAATCTGGAGGGTGAATCAGAAGAAGTAGAAGAAGGAGAAGGAGAAGGTGAAGTCTGGAGGGTGAATCAGAAGAAGTAGAAGAAGGAGAAGGAGAAGGTGAAGTCTGGAGGGTGAATCAGAAGAAGCAGAAGAAGGAGAAGGAGAAGGTGAAGTCTTGTGGGTGAATCAGAAGAAGCAGAATAAGGAGAAGGAGAAGGTGAAGTCTGGAGGGTGAATCAGAAGAAGCAGAAGAAGGAGAAGGAGAAGGTGAAGCCTGGAGGGTGAATCGGAAGAAGTAGAAGAAGGAGAAGGAGAAGGTGAAGTCTGGAGGGTGAAGCAGAAGAAGTAGAAGAAGGAGAAGAAGAAGGTGAAGTCAGGAGGGTGAATCAGAAGAAGTAGAAGAAGGAGAAGGAGAAGGTGAAGTCAGGAGGGTGAATCAGAAGTAGCAGAAGAAGGAGAAGGAGAAGGTGAAGTCTGGAGGGTGAATCAGAAGAATCAGAAGAAGGAGAAGGAGAAGGTGAAGTCTGGAGGGTGAATCAGAAGAAGCAGAAGAAAGAGAAGGAGAAGTTGAAGTCTGAAGGGTGAAGCAGAAGAAGCAGAAGAAGGAGAAGGAGCAGGTGAAGACTGGAGGGTGAATCAGAAGAAGTAGAAGAAGGAGAAGGAGAAACTGAAGTCTGGAGTGTGAATCAGAAGAAGTAGAAGAAGGAGAAGGAGATGGTGAAGTCTGGAGGGTGAATCAGAAGAAGCAGAAGAAGGAGAAGGAGAAGGTGAAGTCAGGGGGGTGAAGCAGAAGAAGTAGAAGAAGGAGAAGGAGAAGGTGAAGTCTGGAGGGTGAAGCAGAAGAAGCAGAAGAAGGAGAAGGAGAAGGTGAAGTCTGGAGGGTGAATCAGAAGAAGTAGAAGAAGGAGAAGGAGAAGGTGAAGTCAGGAGGGTGAAGCAGAAGAAGCAGAAGAAGGAGAAGGAGAAGGTGAAGTCTGGAGGGTGAATCAGAAGAAGCAGAAGAAGGAGAAGGAGAAGGTGAAGTCAGGGGGGTGAAGCAGAAGAAGTAGAAGAAGGAGAAGGAGAAGGTGAAGTCTGGAGGGTGAAGCAGAAGAAGCAGAAGAAGGAGAAGGAGAAGGTGAAGTCTGGAGGGTGAATCAGAAGAAGTAGAAGAAGGAGAAGGAGATGGTGAAGTCAGGAGGGTGAAGCAGAAGAAGCAGAAGAAGGAGAAGGAGAAGGTGAAGTCCGGAGGGTGAAGCAGAAGAAGCAGAAGAAGGAGAAGGAGAAGGTGAAGTCTGGAGGGCGAAGCAGAAGAAGCAGAAGAAGGAGAAGGAGAAGGTGAAGTCTGGACGGTGAAGCAGAAGAAGCAGAAGAAGGAGAAGGAGAAGGTGAAGTCTGGAGGGTGAATCAGAAGAAGTAGAAGAAGGAGAAGGAGAAGGTGAAGTCAGGAGGGTGAAGCAGAAGAAGCAGAAGAAGGAGAAGGAGAAGGTGAAGTCTGGAGGGTGAAGCAGAAGAAGCAGAAGAAGGAGAAGGAGAAGGTGAAGTCTGGAGGGTGAAGCAGAAGAAGCAGAAGAAGGAGAAGGAGAAGGTGAAGTCAGGAGGGTGAATCAGAAGAAGTAGAAGAAGGAGAAGGAGAAAGTGAAGTCTGGAGGGTGAATCAGAAGAAGTAGAAGAAGGAAAAGGAGAAGGTGAAGTCTGGAGGGTGAATCAGAAGAAGTAGAAGAAGGAGAAGGAGAAGGTGAAGTCTGGAGGGTGAATCAGAAGAAGCAGAAGAAGGAGAAGGAGAAGGTGAAGTCTGGAGGGAGAAGCAGAAGAAGTAGAAGAAGGAGAAGGAGAAGGTGAAGTCTGCAGGGTGAATCAGAAGAAGTAGAAGAAGGAGAAGGAGAAGGTGAAGTTTGGAGGGTGAATCAGAAGAAGTAGAAGAAGGAGAAGAGAAGGTGAAGTCTGGAGGGTGAATCAGAAGAAGCAGAAGAAGGAGAAGGAGAAGGTGAAGTCTGGAGGGTGAATCAGAAGAAGTAGAAGAAGGAGAAGGAGAAGGTTTAGTCTGGAGAGTGAATCAGAAGAAGTAGACGAAGGAGAAGGAGAATGTTAAGTCTGGAGGGTGAATCAGAAGAAGCAGAAGCAGGAGAAGGAGAAGGTGAAGTCTGGAGGGTGAATCAGAAGAAGTACAAGAAGGAGAAGGAGAAGGTGAAGTCTGGAGGGTGAATCAGAAGAAGCAGAAGAAGGAGAAGGAGAAGGTGAAGTCTGGAGGGTGAATCAGAAGAAGCAGAAGGAGGAGAAAGAGAAGGTGAAGTCTGGAGGGTGAATCAGAAGAAGCAGAAGAAGGAGAAGGAGAAGGTGAAGTCTGGAGGGTGAATCAGAAGAAGCAGAAGAAGTAGAAGGAGAAGGTGAAGTCTGGAGGGTGAATCAGAAGAAGTAGAACAAGGAGAAGGAGAAGGTGAAGTCAGGAGAGTGAATCAAAAGAAGTAGAAGAAGGAGAAGGAGAAGGTGAAGTCTGGAGGGTGAAGCAGAAGAAGTAGAAGAAGGAGAAGGAGAAGGTGAAGTCTGGAGGGTGAATCAGAAGAAGTAGAAGAAGGAGAAGGAGAAGGTGAAGTCTGGAGGGTGAATCAGAAGAAGCAGAAGAAGGAGAAGGAGAAGGTATAGTCTGGAGGGTCAATCAGAAGAATCAGAAGAAGGAGAAGGAGAAGGTGAAGTCTGGAGGGCGAATCAGAAGAAGCAGAAGAAAGAGAAGGAGAAGATGAAGTCTGGAGGGTGAATCAGAAGAAGGAGAAGAAGGAGAAGGAGAAGGTGAGGTCTGGAGGGTGAATCAGAAGAAGCAGAAGAAGTAGAAGGAGAAGGTGAAGTCTGGAGGGTGAATCAGAAGAAGTAGAAGAAGGAGAAGGAGAAGGTGAAGTCTGGAGGGTGAATCAGAAGAATCAGAAGAAGGAGAAGGAGAAGGTGAAGTCTGGAGGGTGAATCAGAAGAAGCAGAAGAAGGAGAAGGAGAAGATGAAGTCTGGAGAGTGAATCAGAAGAAGGAGAAGAAGGAGAAGGAGAAGGTGAGGTCTGGAGGGTGAATCAGAAGAAGCAGAAGAAGGAGAAGGTGAAGTCTGGAGGGTGAATCAGAAGAAGCAGAAGAAGGAGAAGGAGAAGGTGAAGTCTGGAGGGTGAAGCAGAAGAAGCAGAAGAAGGAGAAGGAGAAGGTGAAGTCTGGAGGGTGAATCAGAAGAAGCAGAAGAAGGAGAAGGAGAAGGTGAAGTCAGGAGGGTGAATCAGAAGAAGCAGAAGAAGGAGAAGGAGAAGGTGAAGACTGGAGGGTGAATCAGAAGAAGTAGAAGAAGCAGAAGGAGAAGGTGAAGTCTGGAGGGTGAATCAGAAGAAGTAGAAGAAGGAGAAGGAGATGGTGAGGTCTGGAGGGTGAATCAGAAGAAGCAGAAGAAGGAGAAGGAGAAGGTGAAGTCTGGAGGGTGAATCAGAAGAAGCAGAAGAAGGAGAAGGAGAAGGTGAAGACTGGAGGGTGAATCAGAAGAAGTAGAAGAAGGAGAAGGAGAAGATGAAGTCTGGAGGGTGAATCAGAAGAAGTAGAAGAAGGAGAAGGAGAAGGTGAGGTCTGGAGGGTGAATCAGAAGAAGTAGAAGAAGGAGAAGGAGAAGGTGAAGTCAGGAGGGTGAATCAGAAGAAGCAGAAGAAGGAGAAGGAGAAGGTGAAGTTAGGAGGGTGAATCAGAAGAAGCAGAAGAAGGAGAAGGAGAAGGTGAAGTCAAGGGGGTGAAGCAGAAGAAGTAGAAGAAGGAGAAGGAGAAGGTGAAGTCAGGAAGGTGAAGCAGAAGAAGCAGAAGAAGGAGAAGGAGAAGCTGAAGTCTGGCGGGCGCAGCAGAAGAAGCAGAAGAAGGAGAAGGAGAAGGTGAAGTCTGGAGGGTGAAGCAGAAGAAGCAGAAGAAGGAGAAGGAGAAGGTGAAGTCTGGAGGGTGAATCAGAAGAAGTAGAAGAAGGAGAAGGAGAAGGTGAAGTCAGGAGGGTGAAGCAGAAGAAGCAGAAGAAGGAGAAGGAGAAGGTGAAGTCTGGAGGGTGAAGCAGAAGAAGCAGAAGAAGGAGAAGGAGAAGGTGAAGTCTGGAGGGTGAAGCAGAAGAAGTAGAAGAAGGAGAAGGAGAAGGTGAAGTCTGGAGGGTGAAGCAGAAGAAGCAGAAGAAGGAGAAGGAGAAGGTGAAGTCTGGAGGGTGAATCAGAAGGAGTAGAAGAAGGAGAAGGAGAAGGTGAAGTCAGGAGGGTGAAGCAGAAGAAGCAGAAGAAGGAGAAGGAGAAGGTGAAGTCTGGAGGGTGAAGCAGAAGAAGCAGAAGAAGGAGAAGGAGAAGGTGAAGTCTGGAGGGTGAATCAGAAGAAGTAGAAGAAGGAGAAGGAGAAGGTGAAGTCTGGAGGGTGAATCAGAAGAAGTAGAAGAAGGAGAAGGAGAAGGTGAAGTCTGGAGGGTGAATCAGAAGAAGCAGAAGAAGGAGAAGGAGAAGGTGAAGTCTGGAGGGTGAATCAGAAGAAGGAGAAGGAGAAGATGAAGTCTGGAGGGTGAATCAGAAGAAGTAGAAGAAGAAGAAGGAGATGGTGAGGTCTGGAGGGTGAATCAGAAGAAGCAGAAGAAGGAAAAGGAGAAGGTGAAGTCTGAAGGGTGTATCAGAAGAAGCAGAAGAAGGAGAAGGAGAAGGTGAAGTCTGGAGGGTGAATCAGAAGAAGCAGAAAAAGGAGAAGGAGAAGGTGAAGTCTGGAGGGTGAATCAGAAGAAGCAGAAGAAGGAGAAGGAGATGGTGCAGTCTGGAGGGTGAATCAGAAGAAGTAGAAGAAGGAGAAGGAGAAGGTGAAGTCTGGAGGGTGAATCAGAAGAAGTAGAAGAAGGAGAAGGAAAAGGTGAAGTCTGGAGGGTGAATCAGAAGAAGCAGAAGAAGGAGAAGGAGAAGGTGAAGTCTTGTGGGTGAATCAGAAGAAGCAGAATAAGGAAAAGGAGAAGGTGAAGTCTGGAGGGTGAATCAGAAGAAGCAGAAGAAGGAGAAGGAGAAGGTGAAGCCTGGAGGGTGAATCGGAAGAAGTAGAAGAAGGAGAAGGAGAAGGTGAAGTCTGGAGGGTGAAGCAGAAGAAGTAGAAGAAGGAGAAGAAGAAGGTGAAGTCAGGAGGTTGAATCAGAAGAAGTAGAAGAAGGAGAAGGAGAAGGTGAAGTCAGGAGGGTGAATCAGAAGAAGCAGAAGAAGGAGAAGGAGAAGCTAAAGTCTGGAGGGTGAATCAGAAGAATCAGAAGAAGGAGAAGGAAAAGGTGAAGTCTGGAGGGTGAATCAGAAGAAGCAGAAGAAAGAGAAGGAGAAGGTGAAGTCTGGAGGGTGAAGCAGAAGAAGCAGAAGAAGGAGAAGGAGCAGGTGAAGACTGGAGGGTGAATCAGAAGAAGTAGAAGAAGGAGAAGGAGAAACTGAAGTCTGGAGGGTGAATCAGAAGAAGTAGAAGAAGGAGAAGGAGAAGGTGAAGTCTGGAGGGTGAATCAGAAGAAGCAGAAGAAGGAGAAGGAGAAGGTGAAGTCTGGAGGGTGAATCAGAAGAAGCAGAAGAAGGAGAAGGAGAAGATGAAGTCTGGAGGGTGAATCAGAAGAAGTAGAAGAAGGAGAAGGAGAAGGTGAGGTCTGGGGGTGAATCAGAAGAAGCAGAAGAAGGAGAAGGAGAAGGTGAAGTCAGGGGGGTGAAGCAGAAGAAGTAGAAGAAGGAGAAGGAGAAGGTGAAGTCTGGAGGGTGAAGCAGAAGAAAAAGAAGAAGGAGAAGGAGAAGGTGAAGTCTGGAGGGTGAATCAGAAGAAGTAGAAGAAGGAGAAGGAGAAGGTGAAGTCAGGAGGGTGAAGCAGAAGAAGCAGAAGATGGAGAAGGAGAAGGTGAAGTCTGGAGGGTGAAGCAGAAGAAGCAGAAGAAGGAGAAGGAGAAGGTGAAGTCTGGAGGGTGAATCAGAAGAAGCAGAAGAAGGAGAAGGAGAAGGTGAAGTCAGGGGGGTGAAGCAGAAGAAGTAGAAGAAGGAGAAGGAGAAGGTGAAGTCTGGAGGGTGAAGCAGAAGAAGCAGAAGAAGGAGAAGGAGAAGGTGAAGTCTGGAGGGTGAATCAGAAGAAGTAGAAGAAGGAGAAGGAGAAGGTGAAGTCAGGAGGGTGAAGCAGAAGAAGCAGAAGAAGGAGAAGGAGAAGGTGAAGTCTGGAGGGTGAAGCAGAAGAAGCAGAAGAAGGAGAAGGAGAAGGTGAAGTCTGGAGGGCGAAGCAGAAGAAGCAGAAGAAGGAGAAGGAGAAGGTGAAGTCTGGACGGTGAAGCAGAAGAAGCAGAAGAAGGAGAAGGAGAAGGTGAAGTCTGGAGGGTGAATCAGAAGAAGTAGAAGAAGGAGAAGGAGAAGGTGAAGTCAGGAGGGTGAAGCAGAAGAAGCAGAAGAAGGAGAAGGAGAAGGTGAAGTCTGGAGGGTGAAGCAGAAGAAGCAGAAGAAGGAGAAGGAGAAGGTGAAGTCTGGAGGGTGAAGCAGAAGAAGCAGAAGAAGGAGAAGGAGAAGGTGAAGTCAGGAGGGTGAATCAGAAGAAGTAGAAGAAGTAGAAGGAGAAGGTGAAGTCTGGAGGGTGAATCAGAAGAAGTAGAAGAAGGAGAAGGAGAAGGTGAAGTCTGGAGGGTGAATCAGAAGAAGTAGAAGAAGGAGAAGGAGAAGGTGAAGTCTGGAGGGTGAATCAGAAGAAGCAGAAGAAGGAGAAGGAGAAGGTGAAGTCTGGAGGGAGAAGCAGAAGAAGTAGAAGAAGGAGAAGGAGAAGGTGAAGTCTGGAGGGTGTATCAGAAGAAGTCGAAGAAGGAGAAGGAGAAGGTGAAGTTTGGAGGGTGAATCAGAAGAAGTAGAAGAAGGAGAAGAGAAGGTGAAGTCTGGAGGGTGAATCAGAAGAAGCAGAAGAAGGAGAAGGAGAAGGTGAAGTCTGGAGGGTGAATCAGAAGAAGTAGAAGAAGGAGAAGGAGAAGGTTTAGTCTGGAGGGTGAATCAGAAGAAGTCTACGAAGGAGAAGGAGAATGTTAAGTCTGGAGGGTGAATCAGAAGAAGCAGAAGCAGGAGAAGGAGAAGGTGAAGTCTGGAGGGTGAAGCAGAAGAAGTAGAAGAAGGAGAAGGAGAAGGTGAAGTCTGGAGGGTGAAGCAGAAGAAGCAGAAGAAGGAGAAGGAGAAGGTGAAGTCTGGAGGGTGAATCAGAAGAAGTAGAAGAAGGAGAAGGAGATGGTGAAGTCAGGAGGGTGAAGCAGAAGAAGCAGAAGAAGGAGAAGGAGAAGGTGAAGTCCGGAGGGTGAAGCAGAAGAAGCAGAAGAAGGAGAAGGAGAAGGTGAAGTCTGGAGGGCGAAGCAGAAGAAGCAGAAGAAGGAGAAGGAGAAGGTGAAGTCTGGACGGTGAAGCAGAAGAAGCAGAAGAAGGTGAAGGAGAAGGTGAAGTCTGGAGGGTGAATCAGAAGAAGTAGAAGAAGGAGAAGGAGAAGGTGAAGTCAGGAGGGTGAAGCAGAAGAAGCAGAAGAAGGAGAAGGAGAAGGTGAAGTCTGGAGGGTGAAGCAGAAGAAGCAGAAGAAGGAGAAGGAGAAGGTGAAGTCTGGAGGGTGAAGCAGAAGAAGCAGAAGAAGGAGAAGGAGAAGGTGAAGTCAGGAGGGTGAATCAGAAGAAGTAGAAGAAGGAGAAGGAGAAAGTGAAGTCTGGAGGGTGAATCAGAAGAAGTAGAAGAAGGAGAAGGAGAAGGTGAAGTCTGGAGGGTGAATCAGAAGAAGCAGAAGAAGGAGAAGGAGAAGGTGAAGTCTGGAGGGAGAAGCAGAAGAAGTAGAAGAAGGAGAAGGAGAAGGTGAAGTCTGCAGGATGAATCAGAAGAAGTAGAAGAAGGAGAAGGAGAAGGTGAAGTTTGGAGGGTGAATCAGAAGAAGTAGAAGAAGGAGAAGAGAAGGTGAAGTCTGGAGGGTGAATCAGAAGAAGCAGAAGAAGGAGAAGGAGAAGGTGAGGTCTGGAGGGTGAATCAGAAGAAGTAGAAGAAGGAGAAGGAGAAGGTTTAGTCTGGAGGGTGAATCAGAAGAAGTAGACGAAGGAGAAGGAGAATGTTAAGTCTGGAGGGTGAATCAGAAGAAGCAGAAGCAGGAGAAGGAGAAGGTGAAGTCTGGAGGGTGAATCAGAAGAAGTACAAGAAGGAGAAGGAGAAGGTGAAGTCTGGAGGGTGAATCAGAAGAAGCAGAAGAAGGAGAAGGAGAAGGTGAAGTCTGGAGGGTGAATCAGAAGAAGCAGAAGAAGGAGAAAGAGAAGGTGAAGTCTGGAGGGTGAATCAGAAGAAGCAGAAGAAGGAGAAGGAGAAGGTGAAGTCTGGAGGGTGAATCAGAAGAAGCAGAAGAAGTAGAAGGAGAAGGTGAAGTCTGGAGGGTGAATCAGAAGAAGTAGAACAAGGAGAAGGAGAAGGTGAAGTCAGGAGAGTGAATCAAAAGAAGTAGAAGAAGGAGAAGGAGAAGGTGAAGTCTGGAGGGTGAAGCAGAAGAAGTAGAAGAAGGAGAAGGAGAAGGTGAAGTCTGGAGGGTGAATCAGAAGAAGTAGAAGAAGGAGAAGGAGAAGGTGAAGTCTGGAGGGTGAATCAGAAGAAGCAGAAGAAGGAGAAGGAGAAGGTATAGTCTGGAGGGTCAATCAGAAGAATCAGAAGAAGGAGAAGGAGAAGGTGAAGTCTGGAGGGCGAATCAGAAGAAGCAGAAGAAAGAGAAGGAGAAGGTGAAGTCTGGAGGGTGAAGCAGAAGAAGCAGAAGAAGGAGAAGGAGAAGGTGAAGACTGGAGGTTGAATCAGAAGAAGTAGAAGAAGGAGAAGGAGAAGGTGAAGTCTGGAGGGTGAATCAGAAGAAGTACAAGAAGGAGAAGGAGAAGGTGAAGTCTGGAGGGTGAATCAGAAGAATCAGAAGAAGGAGAAGGAGAAGGTGAAGTCTGGAGGGTGAATCAGAAGAAGCAGAAGAAGGAGAAGGAGAAGATGAAGTCTGGAGGGTGAATCAGAAGAAGGAGAAGAAGGAGAAGGAGAAGGTGAGGTCTGGAGGGTGAATCAGAAGAAGCAGAAGAAGGAGAAGGTGAAGTCTGGAGGGTGAATCAGAAGAAGCAGAAGAAGGAGAAGGTGAAGGTGAAGTCTGGAGGGTGAAGCAGAAGAAGCAGAAGAAGGAGAAGGAGAAGGTGAAGTCTGGAGGGTGAATCAGAAGAAGCAGAAGAAGGAGAAGGAGAAGGTGAAGTCAGGAGGGTGAATCAGAAGAAGCAGAAGAAGGAGAAGGAGAAGGTGAAGACTGGAGGGTGAATCAGAAGAAGTAGAAGAAGCAGAAGGAGAAGGTGAAGTCTGGAGGGTGAATCAGAAGAAGTAGAAGAAGGAGAAGGAGATGGTGAGGTCTGGAGGGTGAATCAGAAGAAGCAGAAGAAGGAGAAGGAGAAGGTGAAGTCTGGAGGGTGAATCAGAAGAAGCAGAAGAAGGAGAAGGAGAAGGTGAAGACTGGAGGGTGAATCAGAAGAAGTAGAAGAAGGAGAAGGAGAAGATGAAGTCTGGAGGGTGAATCAGAAGAAGTAGAAGAAGGAGAAGGAGAAGGTGAGGTCTGGAGGGTGAATCAGAAGAAGTAGAAGAAGGAGAAGAAGAAGGTGAAGTCAGGAGGGTGAATCAGAAGAAGCAGAAGAAGGAGAAGGAGAAGGTGAAGTTAGGAGGGTGAATCAGAAGAAGCAGAAGAAGGAGAAGGAGAAGGTGAAGTCTGGAGGGTGAATCAGAAGAAGTAGAAGAAGGAGAAGGAGAAGGTGAAGTCTGGAGGGTGAATCAGAAGAAGTAGAAGAAGGAGAAGGAGAAGGTGAAGTCTGGAGGGTGAATCAGAAGAAGCAGAAGAAGGAGAAGGAGAAGGTGAAGTCTGGAGGGTGAATCAGAAGAAGCAGAAGAAGGATAAGGAGAAGATGAAGTCTGGAGGGTGAATCAGAAGAAGTAGAAGAAGGAGAAGGAGATGGTGAGGTCTGGAGGGTGAATCAGAAGAAGCAGAAGAAGGAGAAGGAGAAGGTGAAGTCTGAAGGGTGTATCAGAAGAAGCAGAAGAAGGAGAAGGAGAAGGTGAAGTCTGGAGGGTGAATCAGAAGAAGCAGAAAAAGGAGAAGGAGAAGGTGAAGTCTGGAGGGTGAATCAGAAGAAGCAGAAGAAGGAAAAGGAGATGGTGCAGTCTGGAGGGTGAATCAGAAGAAGTAGAAGAAGGAGAAGGAGAAGGTGAAGTCTGGAGGGTGAATCAGAAGAAGTAGAAGAAGGAGAAGGAGAAGATGAAGTCTGGAGGGTGAATCAGAAGAAGTAGAAGAAGGAGAAGGAGAAGGTGAGGTCTGGAGGGTGAATCAGAAGAAGTAGAAGAAGGAGAAGAAGAAGGTGAAGTCAGGAGGGTGAATCAGAAGAAGCAGAAGAAGGAGAAGGAGAAGGTGAAGTTAGGAGGGTGAATCAGAAGAAGCAGAAGAAGGAGAAGGAGAAAGTGAAGTCAAGGGGGTGAAGCAGAAGAAGTAGAAGAAGGAGAAGGAGAAGGTGAAGTCAGGAAGGTGAAGCAGAGGAAGCAGAAGAAGGAGAAGGAGAAGGTGAAGTCTGGCGGGCGCAGCAGAAGAAGCAGAAGAAGGAGAAGGAGAAGGTGAAGTCTGGAGGGTGAAGCAGAAGAAGCAGAAGAAGGAGAAGGAGAAGGTGAAGTCTGGAGGGTGAATCAGAAGAAGTAGAAGAAGGAGAAGGAGAAGGTGAAGTCAGGAGGGTGAAGCAGAAGAAGCAGAAGAAGGAGAAGGAGAAGGTGAAGTCTGGAGGGTGAAGCAGAAGAAGCAGAAGAAGGAGAAGGAGAAGGTGAAGTCTGGAGGGTGAAGCAGAAGAAGTAGAAGAAGGAGAAGGAGAAGGTGAAGTCTGGAGGGTGAAGCAGAAGAAGCAGAAGAAGGAGAAGGAGAAGGTGAAGTCTGGAGGGTGAATCAGAAGGAGTAGAAGAAGGAGAAGGAGAAGGTGAAGTCAGGAGGTTGAAGCAGAAGAAGCAGAAGAAGGAGAAGGAGAAGGTGAAGTCTGGAGGGTGAAGCAGAAGAAGCAGAAGAAGGAGAAGGAGAAGGTGAAGTCTGGAGGGTGAATCAGAAGAAGCAGAAGAAGGAGAAGGAGAAGGTGAAGTCTGGAGGGTGAATCAGAAGAAGTAGAAGAAGGAGAAGGAGAAGGTGAAGTCTGGAGGGTGAATCAGAAGAAGTAGAAGAAGGAGAAGGAGAAGGTGAAGTCTGGAGGGTGAATCAGAAGAAGCAGAAGAAGGAGAAGGAGAAGGTGAAGTCTGGAGGGTGAATCAGAAGAAGCAGAAGAAGGATAAGGAGAAGATGAAGTCTGGAGGGTGAATCAGAAGAAGTAGAAGAAGGAGAAGGAGATGGTGAGGTCTGGAGGGTGAATCAGAAGAAGCAGAAGAAGGAGAAGGAGAAGGTGAAGTCTGAAGGGTGTATCAGAAGAAGCAGAAGAAGGAGAAGGAGAAGGTGAAGTCTGGAGGGTGAATCAGAAGAAGCAGAAAAAGGAGAAGGAGAAGGTGAAGTCTGGAGGGTGAATCAGAAGAAGCAGAAGAAGGAGAAGGAGATGGTGCAGTCTGGAGGGTGAATCAGAAGAAGTAGAAGAAGGAGAAGGAGAAGGTGAAGTCTGGAGGGTGAATCAGAAGAAGTAGAAGAAGGAGAAGGAGAAGGTGAAGTCTGGAGGGTGAATCAGAAGAAGCAGAAGAAGGAGAAGGAGAAGGTGAAGTCTTGTGGGTGAATCAGAAGAAGCAGAATAAGGAGAAGGAGAAGGTGAAGTCTGGAGGGTGAATCAGAAGAAGCAGAAGAAGGAGAAGGAGAAGGTGAAGCCTGGAGGGTGAATCGGAAGAAGTAGAAGAAGGAGAAGGAGAAGGTGAAGTCTGGAGGGTGAAGCAGAAGAAGTAGAAGAAGGAGAAGAAGAAGGTGAAGTCAGGAGGGTGAATCACAAGAAGTAGAAGAAGGAGAAGGAGAAGGTGAAGTCAGGAGGGTGAATCAGAAGAAGCAGAAGAAGGAGAAGGAGAAGGTGAAGTCTGGAGGGTGAATCAGAAGAATCAGAAGAAGGAGAGGGAGAAGGTGAAGTCTGGATGGTGAATCAGAAGAAGCAGAAGAAAGAGAAGGAGAAGGTGAAGTCTGGAGGGTGAAGCAGAAGAAGCAGAAGAAGGAGAAGGAGCAGGTGAAGACTGGAGGGTGAATCAGAAGAAGTAGAAGAAGGAGAAGGAGAAACTGAAGTCTGGAGGGTGAATCAGAAGAAGTAGAAGAAGGAGAAGGAGAAGGTGAAGTCTGGAGGGTGAATCAGAAGAAGCAGAAGATGGAGAAGGAGAAGGTGAAGTCTGGAGGGTGAATCAGAAGAAGCAGAAGAAGGAGAAGGAGAAGATGAAGTCTGGAGGGTGAATCAGAAGAAGTAGAAGAAGGAGAAGGAGAAGGTGAGGTCTGGGGGTGAATCAGAAGAAGCAGAAGAAGGAGAAGGAGAAGGTGAAGTCAGGGGGGTGTAGCAGAAGAAGTAGAAGAAGGAGAAGGAGAAGGTGAAGTCTGGAGGGTGAAGCAGAAGAAGCAGAAGAAGGAGAAGGAGAAGGTGAAGTCTGGAGGGTGAATCAGAAGAAGTAGAAGAAGGAGAATGAGAAGGTGAAGTCAGGAGGGTGAAGCAGAAGAAGCAGAAGATGGAGAAGGAGAAGGTGAAGTCTGGAGGGTGAAGCAGAAGAAGCAGAAGAAGGAGAAGGAGAAGGTGAAGTCTGGAGGGTGAATCAGAAGAAGCAGAAGAAGGAGAAGGAGAAGGTGAAGTCAGGGGGGTGAAGCAGAAGAAGTAGAAGAAGGAGAAGGAGAAGGTGAAGTCTGGAGGGTGAAGCAGAAGAAGCAGAAGAAGGAGAAGGAGAAGGTGAAGTCTGGAGGGTGAATCAGAAGAAGTAGAAGAAGGAGAAGGAGAAGGTGAAGTCAGGAGGGTGAAGCAGAAGAAGCAGAAGAAGGAGAAGGAGAAGGTGAAGTCTGGAGGGTGAAGCAGAAGAAGCAGAAGAAGGAGAAGGAGAAGGTGAAGTCTGGAGGGCGAAGCAGAAGAAGCAGAAGAAGGAGAAGGAGAAGGTGAAGTCTGGACGGTGAAGCAGAAGAAGCAGAAGAAGGAGAAGGAGAAGGTGAAGTCTGGAGGGTGAATCAGAAGAAGTAGAAGAAGGAGAAGGAGAAGGTGAAGTCAGGAGGGTGAAGCAGAAGAAGCAGAAGAAGGAGAAGGAGAACGTGAAGTCTGGAGGGTGAAGCAGAAGAAGCAGAAGAAGGAGAAGGAGAAGGTGAAGTCTGGAGGGTGAAGCAGAAGAAGCAGAAGAAGGAGAAGGAGAAGGTGAAGTCAGGAGGGTGAATCAGAAGAAGTAGAAGAAGTAGAAGGAGAAGGTGAAGTCTGGAGGGTGAATCAGAAGAAGTAGAAGAAGGAGAAGGAGAAGGTGAAGTCTGGAGGGTGAATCAGAAGAAGTAGAAGAAGGAGAAGGAGAAGGTGAAGTCTGGAGGGTGAATCAGAAGAAGCAGAAGAAGGAGAAGGAGAAGGTGAAGTCTGGAGGGAGAAGCAGAAGAAGTAGAAGAAGGAGAAGGAGAAGGTGAAGTCTGGAGGGTGAATCAGAAGAAGTCGAAGAAGGAGAAGGTGAAGTTTGGAGGGTGAATCAGAAGAAGTAGAAGAAGGAGAAGAGAAGGTGAAGTCTGGAGGGTTAATCAGAAGAAGCAGAAGAAGGAGAAGGAGAAGGTGAAGTCTGGAGGGTGAATCAGAAGAAGTAGAAGAAGGAGAAGGAGAAGGTTTAGTCTGGAGGGTGAATCAGAAGAAGTCTACGAAGGAGAAGGAGAATGTTAAGTCTGGAGGGTGAATCAGAAGAAGCAGAAGCAGGAGAAGGAGAAGGTGAAGTCTGGAGGGTGAATCAGAAGAAGTAGAAGAAGGAGAAGGAGAAGGTAAAGTCTGGAGGGTCAATCAGAAGAATCAGAAGAAGGAGAATGAGAAGGTGAAGTCTGGAGGGCGAATCAGAAGAAGCAGAAGAAAGAGAAGGAGAAGGTGAAGTCTGGAGGGTGAAGCAGAAGAAGCAGAAGAAGGAGAAGGAGAAGGTGAAGACTGGAGGTTGAATCAGAAGAAGTAGAAGAAGGAGAAGGAGAAGGTGAAGTCTGGAGGGTGAATCAGAAGAAGTAGAAGAAGGAAAAGGAGAAGGTGAAGTCTGGAGGGTGAATCAGAAGAATCAGAAGAAGGAGAAGGAGAAGGTGAAGTCTGGAGGGTGAATCAGAAGAAGCAGAAGAAGGAGAAGGAGAAGATGAAGTCTGGAGGGTGAATCAGAGGAAGTAGAAGAAGGCGAAGGAGAAGGTGAGGTCTGGAGGGTGAATCAGAAGAAGCAGAAGAAGGAGAAGGTGAAGTCTGGAGGGTGAATCAGAAGAAGCAGAAGAAGGAGAAGGAGAAGGTGAAGTCTGGAGGGTGAAGCAGAAGAAGCAGAAGAAGGAGAAGGAGAAGGTGAAGACTGGAGGGTGAATCAGAAGAAGTAGAAGAAGCAGAAGGAGAAGGTGAAGTCTGGAGGGTGAATCAGAAGAAGGAGAAGAAGGAGAAGGAGATGGTGAAGTCTGGAGGGTGAATCAGAAGAAGCAGAAGAAGGAGAAGGAGAAGGTGAAGTCTGGAGGGTGAATCAGAAGAAGCAGAAGAAGGAGAAGGAGAAGGTGAAGACTGGAGGGTGAATCAGAAGAAGTAGAAGAAGGAGAAGGAGAACATGAAGTCTGGAGGGTGAATCAGAAGAAGTAGAAGAAGGAGAAGGAGAAGGTGAGGTCTGGAGGGTGAATCAGAAGAAGCAGAAGAAGGAGAAGGAGAAGGTGAAGTTAGGAGGGTGAATCAGAAGAAGCAGAAGAAGGAGAAGGAGAAGGTGAAGTCAAGGGGGTGAAGCAGAAGAAGTAGAAGAAGGAGAAGGAGAAGGTGAATTCAGGAAGGTGAAGCAGAAGAAGCAGAAGAAGGAGAAGGAGAAGGTGAAGTCTGGCGGGCGAAGCAGAAGAAGCAGAAGAAGGAGAAGGAGAAGGTGAAGTCTGGAGGGTGAAGCAGAAGAAGCAGAAGAAGGAGAAGGAGAAGGTGAAGTCTGGAGGGTGAATCAGAAGAAGTAGAAGAAGGAGAAGGAGAAGGTGAAGTCAGGAGGGTGAAGCAGAAGAAGCAGAAGAAGGAGAAGGAGAAGGTGAAGTCTGGAGGGTGAAGCAGAAGAAGCAGAAGAAGGAGAAGGAGAAAGTGAAGTCTGGAGGGTGAAGCAGAAGAAGTAGAAGAAGGAGAAGTTGAAGGTGAAGTCTGGAGGGTGAAGCAGAAGAAGCAGAAGAAGGAGAAGGAGAAGGTGAAGTCTGGAGGGTGAATCAGAAGGAGTAGAAGAAGGAGAAGCAGAAGGTGAAGTCAGGAGGGTGAAGCAGAAGAAGCAGAAGAAGGAGAAGGAGAAGGTGAAGTCTGGAGGGTGAAGCAGAAGAAGCAGAAGAAGGAGAAGGAGAAGGTGAAGTCTGGAGGGTGAAGCAGAAGAAGCAGAAGAAGGAGAAGGAGAAGGTGAAGTCAGGAGGGTGAATCAGAAGAAGTAGAAGAAGGAGAAGGAGAAGGTGAAGTCTGGAGGGTGCATCAGAAGAAGGAGAAGAAGGAGAAGGAGAAGGTGAATTCTGGAGGGTGAATCAGAAGAAGTAGAAGAAGGAGAAGGAGAAGGTGTAGTCTGGAGGGTGAATCAGAAGAAGTAGAAGAAGGAGAAGGAGAAGGTGTAGTCTGGAGGGTGAATCAGAAGAAGTAGGCGAAGGAGAAGGAGAAGGTGAAGTCTGGAGGGTGAATCAGAAAAAGCAGAAGAAGGGGAAGGAGAAGGTGAAGTCTGGAGGGTGAATCAGAAGAAGTAGAAGAAGGAGAAGGAGAAGGTGAAGTCTGGAGGGTGAATCAGAAGAAGCAGAAGAAGGAGAAGGAGAAGGTGTAGTCTGGAGGGTGAATCTGAAGAAGCAGAAGAAGGAGAAGGAGAAGCTGAAGTCTGGAGGGTGAATCAGAAGAAGCAGAAGAAGGAGAAGGAGAAGGTGAAGTCTGGAGGGTGAATCAGAAGAAGCAGAAGAAGTAGAAGGAGAAGGTGAAGTCTGGAGGGTGAATCAGAAGAAGTAGAAGAAGGAGAAGGAGAAGGTGAAGTCTGGAGGGTGAATCAGAAGAAGCAGAAGAAGGAGAAGAAGAAGGTGACGTCAGGAGGGTGAATCAGAAGAAGCAGAAGAAGGAGAAGGAGAAGATGAAGTCTGGAGGGTGAATCAGAAGAAGTAGAAGAAGGCGAAGGAGAAGGTGAGGTCTGGAGGGTGAATCAGAAGAAGCAGAAGAAGGAGAAGGTGAAGTCTGGAGGGTGAATCAGAAGAAGCAGAAGAAGGAGAAGGAGAAGGTGAAGTCTGGAGGGTGAATCAGAAGAAGTAGAAGAAGGAGAAGGAGAAGGTGAAGTCTGGAGGGTGAAGCAGAAGAAGCAGAAGAAGGAGAAGGAGAAGGTGAAGACTGGAGGGTGAATCAGAAGAAGTAGAAGAAGCAGAAGGAGAAGGTGAAGTCTGGAGGGTGAATCAGAAGAAGGAAAAGAAGGAGAAGGAGATGGTGAGGTCTGGAGGGTGAATCAGAAGAAGCAGAAGAAGGAGAAGGAGAAGGTGAAGTCTGGAGGGTGAATCAGAAGAAGTAGAAGAAGGAGAAGGAGAAGATGAAGTCTGGAGGGTGAATCAGAAGAAGTAGAAGAAGGAGAAGGAGAAGGTGAGGTCTGGAGGGTGAATCAGAAGAAGCAGAAGAAGGAGAAGGAGAAGGTGAAGTCAGGAGGGTGAATCAGAAGAAGCAGAAGAAGGAGAAGGAGAAGGTGAAGTTAGGAGGGTGAATCAGAAGAAGCAGAAGAAGGAGAAGGAGAAGTTGAAGTCAAGGGGGTGAAGCAGAAGAAGTAGAAGAAGGAGAAGAAGAAGGTGAATTCAGGAAGGTGAAGCAGAAGAAGCAGAAGAAGGAGAAGGAGAAGGTGAAGTCTGGCGGGCGCAGCAGAAGAAGCAGAAGAAGGAGAAGGAGAAGGTGAAGTCTGGAGGGTGAAGCAGAAGAAGCAGAAGAAGGAGAAGGAGAAGGTGAAGTCAGGAGGGTGAATCAGAAGAAGTAGAAGAAGGAGAAGGAGAAGGTGAAGTCTGGAGGGTGAATCAGAAGAAGGAGAAGAAGGAGAAGGAGAAGGTGAATTCTGGAGGGTGAATCAGAAGAAGTAGAAGAAGGAGAAGGAGAAGGTGTAGTCTGGAGGGTGAATCAGAAGAAGTAGAAGAAGGAGAAGGAGAAGGTGTAGTCTGGAGGGTGAATCAGAAGAAGTAGACGAAGGAGAAGGAGAAGGTGAAGTCTGGAGGGTGAATCAGAAAAAGCAGAAGAAGGGGAAGGAGAAGTTGAAGTCTGGAGGGTGAATCAGAAGAAGTAGAAGAAGGAGAAGGAGAAGGTGAAGTATGGAGGGTGAATCAGAAGAAGCAGAAGAAGGAGAAGGAGAAGGTGAAGTCTGGAGGGTGAATCTGAAGAAGCAGAAGAAGGAGAAGGAGAAGGTGAAGTCTGGAGGGTGAATCAGAAGAAGCAGAAGAAGGAGAAGGAGAAGGTGAAGTCTGGAGGGTGAATCAGAAGAAGCAGAAGAAGTAGAAGGAGAAGGTGAAGTCTGGAGGGTGAATCAGAAGAAGTAGAAGAAGGAGAAGGAGAAGGTGAAGTCTGGAGGGTGAATCAGAAGAAGCAGAAGAAGGAGAAGAAGAAGGTGAAGTCAGGAGGGTGAATCAGAAGAAGCAGAAGAAGGAGAAGGAGAAGGTGAAGTCTGGAGGGTGAATCAGAAGAAGCAGAAGAAGGAGAAGGAGAAGGTGAAGACTGGAGGGTGAATCAGAAGAAGTAGAAGAGGCAGAAGGAGAAGGTGAAGTCTGGAGGGTGAATCAGAAGAAGTAGAAGAAGGAGAAGGAGATGGTGAGGTCTGGAGGGTGAATCAGAAGAAGCAGAAGAAGGAGAAGGAGAAGGTGAAGTCTGGAGGGTGAATCAGAAGAAGCAGAAGAAGGAGAAGGAGAAGATGAAGTCTGGAGGGTGAATCAGAAGAAGTAGAAGAAGGAGAAGGAGAAGGTGAGGTCTGGAGGGTGAATCAGAAGAAGCAGAAGAAGGAGAAGGAGAAGGTGAAGTCTGGAGGGTGAATCAGAAGAAGCAGAAGAAGGAGAAGGAGAAGGTGAAGTCTGGTGGGTGAATCAGAAGAAGCAGAAGAAGGAGAAGGAGAAGGTGAAGTCAAGAGGGTGAATCAGAAGAAGCAGAAGAAGGAGAAGGCGAAGGTGAAGTTAGGAGGGTGAATCAGAAGAAGCAGAAGAAGGAGAAGGAGAAGGTGAAGTCAGGGGGGTGAAGCAGAAGAAGTAGAAGAAGGAGAAGGAGAAGGTGAAGTCTGGCGGGCGCAGCAGAAGAAGCAGAAGAAGGAGAAGGAGAAGGTGAAGTCTGGAGGGTGAAGCAGAAGAAGCAGAAGAAGGAGAAGGAGAAGGTGAAGTCTGGAGGGTGAATCAGAAGAAGTAGAAGAAGGAGAAGGAGAAGGAGAAGTCAGGAGGGAGAAGCAGAAGAAGCAGAAGAAGGAGAAGGAGAAGGTGAAGTCTGGAGGGTGAATCAGAAGAAGCAGAAGAAGGAGAAGGAGAAGATGAAGTCTGGAGGGTGATTCAGAAGAATTAGAAGAAGGAGAAGGAGAAGGTGAGGTCTGGAGGGTGAATCAGAAGAAGCAGAAGAAGGAGAAGGAGAAGGTGAAGTCTGAAGGGTGAATCAGAAGAAGCAGAAGAAGGAGAAGGTGAAGTATGGAGGGTGAATCAGAAGAAGCAGAAGAAGGAGAAGGAGAAGGTGAAGTCTGGAGGGTGAATCAGAAGAAGCAGAAGAAGGAGAAGGAGAAGGTGAAGTCTGGAGGGTGAATCAGAAGAAGTAGAAGAAGGAGAAGGAGAAGGTGAAGTCTGGAGGGTGAATCAGAAGAAGTAGAAGAAGGAGAAGGAGAAGGTGAAGTCTGGAGGGTGAATCAGAAGAAGCAGAAGAAGGAGAAGGAGAAGGTGAAGTCTGGAGGGTGAATCAGCAGAAGCAGAAGAAGGAGAAGGAGAAGGTGAAGTCTGGAGGGTGAATCAGAAGAAGCAGAAGAAGGAGAAGGAGAACGTGAAGTCTGGAGGGTGAATCAGAAGAAGCAGAAGAAGTAGAAGGAGAAGGTGAAGTCTGGAGGGTGAATCAGAAGAAGTAGAAGAAGGAGAAGGAGAAGGTGAAGTCTGGAGGGTGAATCTGAAGAAGCAGAAGAAGGAGAAGGAGAAGGTGAAGTCAGGATGGTGAATCAGAAGAAGCAGAAGAAGGAGAAGGAGAAGGTGAAGTCTGGAGGGTGAATCAGAAGAAGCAGAAGAAGGAGAAGGAGAAGGTGAAGACTGGAGGTTGAATCAGAAGAAGTAGAAAAAGGAGAAGGAGAAGGTGAAGTCTGGAGGGTGAATCAGAAGAAGCAGAAGAAGGAGAAGGAGAAGGTGAAGTCTGGAGGGTGAATCAGAAGAAGCAGAAGAAGGAGAAGGAGAAGATGAAGTCTGGAGGGTGAATCAGAAGAATTAGAAGAAGGAGAAGGAGAAGGTGAGGTCTGGAGGGTGAATCAGAAGAAGCAGAAGAAGGAGAAGGAGAAGGTGAAGTCTGAAGGGTGAACCAGAAGAAGCAGAAGAAGGAGAAGGAGAAGGTGAAGTCTGGAGGGTGTATCAGAAGAAGCAGAAGAAGGAGAAGGGGAAGGTGAAGTCTGGAGGGTGAATCAGAAGAAGCAGAAGAAGGAGAAGGAGAAGGTGAAGTCCGGAGGGTGAATCAGAAGAAGTAGAAGAAGGAGAAGGAGAAGGTGAAGTCTGGAGGGTGAATCAGAAGAAGTAGAACAAGGAGAAGGAGAAGGTGTAGTCTGGAGGGTGAATCAGAAGAAGCAGAAGAAGGAGAAGGAGAAGGTGAAGTCTGGAGGGTGATTCAGAAGAAGGAGAAGGAGAAGATGAAGTCTGGTGGGTGAATCAGAATAAGTAGAAGGAGGAGAAGGAGAAGGTGAAGTCTGGAGGGTGAATCAGAAGAAGCAGAAGAAGGAGAAGGAGAAGGTGAAGTCTGAAGAGTGAGTCAGAAGAAGCAGAAGAAGGAGAAGGAGATGGTGAAGTCTGGATGGTGAAGCAGAAGAAGCAGAATAAGGAGAAGGAGAAGGTGAAGTCTGGAGGGTGAATCAGAAGAAGTAGAAGAAGGAGAAGGAGAAGGTGAAGTCTGGAGGGTGAATCAGAAGAAGTAGAAGAAGGAGAATGAGAAGGTGAAGTCAGGAGGGTGAATCAGAAGAAGCAGAAGAAGGAGAGGGAGAAGGTGAAGTCTGGAGTGTGAATCAGAGGAATCAGAAGAAGGAGAAGGAGAAGGTGAAGTCTGGAGGGTGAATCAGAAGAAGCAGAAGAAAGAGAAGGAGAAGGTGAAGTCTAGAGGGTGAATCAGAAGAAGTAGAACAAGGAGAAGGAGAAGGTGAAGTCTGGAGTGTGAATCAGAAGAATCAGAAGAAGGAGAAGGAGAAGGTGAAGTCTGGAGGGTGAATCAGAAGAAGCAGAAGAAGGAGAAGGAGAAGATGAAGTCTGGAGGGTGAATCAGAATAAGTAGAAGAAGGAGAAGGAGAAGGTGAAGTCTGGAGGGTGAATCAGAAGAAGCAGAAGAAGGAGAAGGAGAAGGTGAAGTCTGAAGAGTGAATCTGAAGAAGCAGAAGAAGGAGAAGGAGATGGTGAAGTCTGGATGGTGAATCAGAAGAAGCAGAATAAGGAGAAGGAGAAGGTGAAGTCTGGAGGGTGAATCAGAAGAAGTAGAAGAAGGAGAAGGAGAAGGTGAAGTCTGGAGGGTGAAGTAGAAGAAGTAGAAGAAGGAGAAGGAGAAGGTGAAGTCATGAGGGTGAATCTGAAGAAGTAGAAGAAGGAGAATGAGAAGGTGAAGTCAGGAGGGTGAATCAGAAGAAGCAGAAGAAGGAGAAGGAGAAGGTGAAGTCTGGAGTGTGAATCAGAAGAATCAGAAGAAGGAGAAGGAGAAGGTGAAGTCTGGAGGGTGAATCAGAAGAAGCAGAAGAAAGAGAAGGAGAAGGTGAAGTCTAGAGGGTGAAGCAGAAGAAGCAGAAGAAGGAGAAGTAGAAGGTGAAGACTGGAGGGTGAATCAGAAGAAGTAGAAGAAGGAGAAGGAGAAGGTGATGTCTGGAGGGTGAATCAGAAGAGGTAGAAGAAGGAGAAGGAGAAGGTGAAGTCTGGAGGGTGAATCAGAAGAAGTAGAAGAAGGAGAAGGAGATGTTGAAGTCTGGAGGGTGAATCAGAAGAAGTAGAAGAAGGAGAAGGAGAAGGTGAAGTCAGGAGGGTGAATCAGAAGAAGCAGAAGAAGAAGAAGGAGGAGGTGAAGTTAGGAGGGTGAATCAGAAGAAGCAGAAGAAGGAGAAGGAGAAGGTGAAGTCAGGGGGATGAAGCAAAAAAAGTAGAAGAAGGAGAAGGAGAAGGCGAAGTCAGGAAGGTGAAGCAGAAGAAGCAGAAGAAGGAGAAGGAGAAGGTGAAGTCTGGCGGGCGCAGCAGAAGAAGCAGAAGAAGGAGAAGGAGAAGGTGAAGTCTGGAGGGTGAAGCAGAAGAAGCAGAAGAAGGAGAAGGAGAAGGTGAAGTCTGGAGGGTGAATCAGAAGAAGTAGAAGAAGGAGAAGGAGAAGGTGAAGTCAGGAGGGTGAAGCAGAAGAAGCAGAAGAAGGAGAAGGAGAAGGTGAAGTCTGGAGGGTGAAGCAGAAGAAGCAGAAGAAGGAGAAGGAGAAGGTGAAGTCTGGAGGGCGAAGCAGAAGAAGTAGAAGAAGTAGAAGGAGAAGGTGAAGTCTGGAGGGTGAGGCAGAAGAAGCAGAAGAAGGAGAAGGAGAAGGTGAAGTCTGGAGGGTGTATCAGAAGAAGTAGAAGAAGGAGAAGGAGAAGGTGAAGTCAGGAGGGTGAAGCAGAAGAAGCAGAAGAAGGAGAAGGAGAAGGTGAAGTCTGGAGGGTGAAGCAGAAGAAGCAGAAGAAGGAGAAGGAGAAGGTGAAGTCTGGAGGGTACATAGATACATAGATACATAGAGATAGGAACAGGAGTAGGCCATTCGGCCCTTCGAGCCTGCTCCGCCATTCAATGAGATCATGGCTGATCTTCGTCTGAGATCATAGCTGATCTTACTGTTCAGTACCCCGTCCCCGCCTTTTCTCCGTAACCCTTAATCCCCTTAGCCTTCAGAAATATATCCAATTCTCTCTTGAAAATATTTATTGAATTAGCCTTCACAGCCCTCTGTGGCAGGGAATTCCATAGGCTCACCACTCTTTGAGTGAAGAAATTCTTCCTCATCTCTGTTTTAAATGATTTGCCCGCTATTTTTAGACTGTGGCCCCTGGTTCTGTGCTCCCCGGCCATTGGAAACATTCTCTCTGAATTCAGCCTGTCCAGGCCTGCCATAATTTTATATGTTTCGATGAGATCCCCTCTCAATCTTCTAAACTCCAGTGAGTACAAGCCCAAACTATTTAATCTCTCTTCGTAGGTCATTCCCGCCATTCCAGGTATCAGCCTGGTGAATCGGCGTTGCACTCTTTCCATGGCAAGAACATCCTTCCGCAGATGGGGCGACCAAAACTGTACACAATACTCCAGATGCGGTCTCACCAGCACCTTGTACAGCTGTAGTAAGGTATCCCTATTCTTATACTCGAACCCCCTTGATATGAAGGCCAACATACCATTTGCCTTCTTAATCGCCTGTTGCACCTGCATGCTCTCCTTCAGTGACTGGTGCACAAGAACACCCAGGTCCCTCTGCACTTCCCCATCTCCCAATCTATTGCCATTTAGATAATAATCTACCCTCCTGTTTTTACCCCCAAAGTGGATAACCTCGCATTTATCCACATTATAGTGCATCTGCCACGTATCCGCCCATTCCCCCAACCTGTCCAAATCACACTGTAGCCTCCTGACATCCTCATCAGAGCCCACCCCTCCTCCTAGTTTAGTGTCGTCAGCGAATTTGGAAATATTGCATCCAATTCCCTGATCCAGATCATTTATATATATTGTGAACAGCTGGGGTCCCAGGACAGATCCTTGCGGCACCCCGCTGGTCACTGCCTGCCACTCCGAAAACGAGCCGTTTATTCCAACTCTCTGTTTTCTATCCGCCAGCCAGTTCTCTATCCACGTTAATACTTTGCCCCCAATCCCATGAGCCTTAATTTTGCATGATAATCTTTTGTGTGGAACCTTATCGAAGGCTTTCTGGAAGTCAAGGTACACCACATCCACTGGCTCTCCCCCATCTATTCTACCAGTTACCTCCTCAAAAAATTCCAGCAGATTAGTCAAACACGATTTACCCTTTGTAAATCCATGTTGACTCTGTCCGATCCTTTCCCCATTTGTCAAGTGCTCCACTATTTTATCCTTAATAATGGACTCTAGCATTTTGCCCACAACCGATGTAAGGCTTACTGGTCTATAATTCCCTGCTTTCTCTCTACCCCCCTTTTTAAATATTGGGGTAACATTAGCTACCCTCCAATCCACGGGTACTGTTCCCGAGTCAATGGAGTTCTGGAAGATGATCCTTAGAGCATCTGCTATCTCCAGGGCCACCTCCTTAAGTACCCTAGGATGTAGTTTATCAGGCCCTGGGGATTTGTCAGCCTTCAGTCCCCTCAACTTACCCAACACCATATCCCTAGAGATACTAATTTCTGTCAGCTCCTCCCTCTCATTAGTCCCTATGTTTGCCGATATTCCTGGGAGGTTATTTGTGTCCTCCTTTGTGAATACAGAACCAAAGTATGAGTTTAATTGGTCTGCCATTTCCTTATTCTCCATTATATATTCTCCCGAATCGGACTGCAAGGGACCGACTTGGGATTTTACCAGTCTTTTCCTCCTGATATACCGATAAAAGCTTTTGCAGTCTGTCTTTATGTTTGCTGCAAGTTTACTTTCGTATTCTATTTTCCCCTTCCTGATTAATCCCTTTGTCCTCTTTTGCTGTATCCTGTACTGCCCCCAATCTTCCGGTCTGGTGCTTTTTTTTGCCAGTTGATATGCCCTTTTTTTTGATTTTATGCTGTCCCTAATTTCCCTCGTTATCCACGGTTGAGTCACCTTTTTAGGTTTATTTTTATGCCAAACCGGTATAAACATGTTCTGGAATTCTTCCATTCTATCTTTGAATGCTTGCCAATGTCTATCCACTGTCAATCCCCCCAGAAACACCACCCAATCAATCTTACCCAATTCCCGTCTCATACCCTCGTAATTCCCTTTATTTAAGTTCTGGACCTTAGTCTCTGATTCAATTTCCTCACTCTCCATCTCGACTGAGAGCTCGATCATATTATGATCGCTCTGACCCAAGGGGCCTCGTACAAGAAGATTGCTGATAAGTCCCTTCTCATTGCACAATACCCAGTCTAAAATGGCCTGATCTCGAGTCGGCTCCTCGACATATTGGTCCAGATAACCGTCCCGAAAACATTCCAGGAATTCCTCCTCCTCAGAATTTTTACTAATTTGGGTAGTCCAATCAATATGTAAATTAAAGTCACCCATGATGACAGCTGTGCTCTTATCGCACGCTTCTCTAATTTCCCTTTTTATGCCTTCCCTCACCTCCATATTACTATTTGGAGGCCTATATATCACACCCACTAACGTTTTCCTCCCCTTGCTATTTCTCATTTCTACCCATACAGATTCCGTTTCATCCGAGTTAATATCCTTCCTTTCCATTGCATTAATCCCCTCCTTTACCAGCAATGCTACCCCACCTCCCCTACCTTTTTGCCGATCCTTCCTAAATATTGTATATCCCTGGATGTTAAGTTCCCAGCTTTGCCCACCCTGCAGCCACGTTTCTGTAATCCCAATCAAATCATACAAAGGAGAAGGAGAAGGTGAAGTCTGGAGGTTGAATCAGAAGAAGTAGAAGAAGGAGAAGGAGAAGGTGAAGTCTGGAGGGTGAATCAGAAGAAGCAGAAGAAGGAGAAGGAGAAGGTGAAGTCTGGAGGGAGAAGCAGAAGAAGTAGAAGAAGAAGGAGAAGGTGAAATCTGGAGGGTGAATAAGAAGAAGTAGAAGAAGGAGAAGGAGAAGGTGAAGTCTGGAGGGTGAAGCAGAAGAAGCAGAAGAAGGAGAAGGAGAAGGTGAAGTCAGGAGGGTGAATCAGAAGAAGTAGAAGAAGGAGAAGGAGAAGGTGAAGTCTGGAGGGTGAATCAGAAGAAGTAGAAGAAGGAGAAGGAGAAGGTGAAGTCTGGAGGTTGAATCAGAAGAAGTAGAAGAAGGAGAAGGAGAAGGTGAAGTCTGGAGGGTGAATCAGAAGAAGCAGAAGAAGGAGAAGGAGAAGGTGAAGTCTGGAGGGAGAAGCAGAAGAAGTAGAAGAAGAAGGAGAAGGTGAAATCTGGAGGGTGAATAAGAAGAAGTAGAAGAAGGAGAAGGAGAAGGTGAAGTCTGGAGGGTGAATCAGAAGAAGTAGAAGAAGGAGAAGGAGAAGGTGAAGTCTGGAGGGTGAATCAGAAGAAGCAGAAGAAGGAGAAGGAGAAGGTGGAGTCTGGAGGGTGAATCAGAAGAAGTAGAAGAAGGAGAAGGAGAAGGTGTAGTCTGGAGAGTGAATCAGAAGAAGTAGACGAAGGAGAAGGAGCAGTTGAAGTCTGGAGGGTGAATCAGAAAAAGCAGAAGAAGGAGAAGGAGAAGGCGAAGTCTGGAGGGTGAATCAGAAGAAGTAGAAGAAGGAGAAGGAGAAGGTGAAGTCTGGAGGGTGAATCAGAAGAAGCATAAGAAGGAGAAGGAGAAGGTGAAGTCTGGAGGGTGAATCTGAAGAAGCAGAAGAAGGAGAAGGAGAAGGTGAAGTCTGGAGGGTGAATCAGAAGAAGCAGAAGAAGGAGAAGGAGAAGGTGAAGTCTGGAGGGTGAATCAGAAGAAGCAGAAGAAGTAGAAGGAGAAGGTGAAGTCTGGAGGGTGAGTCAGAAGAAGTAGAAGAAGGAGAAGGAGAAGGTGAAGTCTGGAGGGTGAATCAGAAGAAGCAGAAGAAGGAGAAGGAGAAGGTGAAGTCAGGAGGGTGAATCAGAAGAAGCAGAAGCAGGAGAAGGAGAAGGTGAAGACTGGAGGGTGAATCAGAAGAAGTAGAAGAAGCAGAAGGAGAAGGTGAAGTCTGGAGGGTGAATCAGAAGAAGTAGAAGAAGGAGAAGGAGATGGTGAGGTCTGGAGGGTGAATCAGAAGAAGCAGAAGAAGGAGAAGGAGAAGGTGAAGTCTGGAGGGTGAATCAGAAGAAGCAGAAGAAGGAGAAGGAGAAGGTGAAGACTGGAGGGTGAATCAGAAGAAGTAGAAGAAGGAGAAGGAGAAGATGAAGTCTGGAGGGTGAATCAGAAGAAGTAGAAGAAGGAGAAGGAGAAGGTGAGGTCTGGAGGGTGAATCAGAAGAAGCAGAAGAAGGAGAAGGAGAAGGTGAAGTCTGGAGGGTGAATCAGAAGAAGCAGAAGAAGGAGAAGGAGAAGGTGATGTCTGGAGGGTGAATCAGAAGAAGCAGAAGAAGGAGAAGGAGAAGGTGAAGTCAGGAGGGTGAATCAGAAGAAGCAGAAGAAGGAGAAGGAGAAGGTGAAGTTAGGAGGGTGAATCAGAAGAAGCAGAAGAAGGAGAAGGAGAAGGTGAAGTCAGGGGGGTGAAGCAGAAGAAGTAGAAGAAGGAGAAGGAGAAGGTGAAGTCAGGAGGGTGAAGCAGAAGAAGCAGAAGAAGGAGAAGGAGAAGGTGAAGTCTGGCGGGCGCAGCAGAAGAAGAAGAAGAAGGAGAAGGAGAAGGTGAAGTCTGGAGGGTGAAGCAGAAAAGCAGAAGAAGTTGAAGGAGAAGGTGAAGTCTGGAGGGTGAATCAGAAGAAGTAGAAGAAGGAGAAGGAGAAGGTGAAGTCATGAGGGAGAAGCAGAAGAAGCAGAAGAAGGAGAAGGAGAAGGTGATGTCTGGAGGGTGAAGCAGAAGAAGCAGAAGAAGGAGAAGGAGAAGGTGAAGTCTGGAGGGCGAAGCAGAAGAAGCAGAAGAAGGAGAAAGAGAAGGTGACGTCTGGAGGGTGAAGAAGAAGAAGCAGAAGAAGGAGAAGGTGAAGTCTGGAGGGTGAATCAGAAGAAGTAGAAGAAGGAGAAGGAGAAGGTGAAGTCTGGAGGGTGAATCAGAAGAAGTAGAAGAAGGAGAAGGAGAAGGTGAAGTCAGGAGGGTGAAGCAGAAGAAGCAGAAGAAGGAGAAGGAGAAGGTGAAGTCTGGAGGGTGAAGCAGAAGAAGCAGAAGAAGGAGAAGGAGAAGGTGAAGTCTGGAGGGTGCAGCAGAAGAAGCAGAAGAAGGAGAATGAGAAGGTGAAGTCAGGAGGGTGAATCAGTAGAAGTAGAAGAAGGAGAAGGAGAAGGTGAAGTCTGGAGGGTGAATCAGAAGAAGTAGAAGAAGGAGAAGGAGAAGGTGAAGTCTGGAGGGTGAATCAGAAGAAGTAGAAGAAGGAGAAGGAGATGGTGAAGTCTGGAGGGTGAATCAGAAGAAGCAGAAGAAGGAGAAGGAGAAGGTGAAGTCTGGAGGGAGAAGCAGAAGAAGTAGAAGAAGGAGAAGGAGAAGGTGAAGTCTGGAGGGTGAATCAGAAGAAGTAGAAGAAGGAGAAGGAGAAGGTGACGTCTGGAGGGTGAATCAGAAGAAGTAGAAGAAGGAGAAGGAGAAGGTGAAGTCTGGAGGGTGAATCAGAAGAAGCAGAAGAAGGAGAAGGAGAAGGAGAAGTCTGGAGGGTGAATCAGAAGAAGTAGAAGAAGGAGAAGGAGAAGGTGTAGTCTGGAGGGTGAATCAGAAGAAGTAGACGAAGGAGAAGGAGAAGGTGAAGTCTGGAGGGTGAATCAGAAGAAGCAGAAGCAGGAGAAGGAGAAGGTGAAGTCTGGAGGGTGAATCAGAAGAAGTAGAAGAAGGAGAAGGAGAAGGTGCAGTCTGGAGGGTGAATCAGAAGAAGCAGAAGAAGGAGAAGGAGAAGGTGAAGTCTGGAGGTTGAATCAGAAGAAGCAGAAGAAGGAGAAGGAGAAGGTGAAGTCTGGAGGGTGAATCAGAAGAAGCAGAAGAAGGAGAAGGAGAAGGTGAAGTCTGGAGGGTGAATCAGAAGAAGCAGAAGAAGTAGAAGGAGAAGGTGAAGTCTGGAGGGTGTATCAGAAGAAGGAGAAGAAGGAGAAGGAGAAGGTGAAGTCTGGAGGGTGAATCAGAAGAAGCAGAAGAAGGAGAAGGAGAAGGTGAAGTCTGGAGGGTGAATCAGAAGAAGCAGAAGAAGGCGAAGGAGAAGGTGAAGACTGGAGGGTGAATCAGAATAAGTAGAAGAAGGAGAAGGAGATGGTGAAGTCTGGAGGGTGAATCAGAAGAAGTAGAAGAAGCAGAAGGAGAAGGCGAAGTCTGGAGGGTGAATCAGAAGAAGCAGAAGAAGGAGAAGGAGAAGGTTAAGTCTGGAGGGTGAATCAGAAGAAGCAGAAGAAGGAGAAGGAGAAGGTGAAGTCTGGAGGGTGAATCATAAGAAGTAGAAGAAGGAGAAGGAGAAGGTGAGGTCTGGAGGGTGATTCATAAGAAGTAGAAGAAGGAGAAGGAGAAGGTGAAGTCTGGAGGGTGAATCAGAAGAAGTAGAAGAAGGAGAAGGAGAAGGACAAGTCTGGAGGGTGAATCAGAAGAAGCAGAAGAAGGAGAAGGAGAAGGTGAAGTCTGGAGGGTGAATCAGAAGAAGCAGAAGAAGGAGAATGAGAAGATGAAGTCTGGAGGGTGTATCAGAAGAAGTAGAAGAATCAGAAGGAGAAGGTGAAGTCTGGAGGGTGAATCAGAAGAAGCAGAAGAAGGAGAAGGAGAAGGTGAAGTCTGGAGGGTGAATCAGAAGAAGCAGAAGAAGGAGAAGGAGAAGGTGAAGTCTGGAGGGTGAATCAGAAGAAGCAGAATAAGGAGAAGGAGAAGTCTGGAGGTTGAATCAGGAGAAGCAGAAGAAGGAGAAGGAGAAGGTGAAGTCTGGAGGGTGAATCAGAAGAAGTAGAAGAAGGAGAAGGAGAAGGTGAAGTCTGGAGGGTGAAGCAGAAGAAGTAGAAGAAGGAGAAGGAGAAGGTGAAGTCAGGAGGGTGAATCAGAAGAAGTAGAAGAAGGAGAAGGAGAAGGTGAAGTCTGGAGGGTGAATCAGAAGAAGCAGAAGAAGGAGAAGGAGAAGGTGAAGTCTGGAGGGTGAATCAGAAGAAGCAAAAGAATGAGAAGGAGAAGATGAAGTCTGGAGGGTGAATCAGAAGAAGTAGAAGAAGGAGAAGGAGAAGGTGAGGTCTGGAGGGTGAATCAGAAGAAGCAGAAGAAGGAGAAGGAGAAGATGAAGTCTGGAGGGTGAATCAGAAGAAGCAGAAGAAGGAGAAGGAGAAGGTGAAGTCTGGAGGGTGAATCAAAAGAAGCAGAAGAAGGAGAAGGAGAAGGTGAAGTCAGGAGGGTGAATCAGAAGAAGCAGAAGAAGGAGAAGGAGAAGGTGAAGTTAGGAGGGTGAATCAGAAGAAGCAGAAGAAGGAGAAGGAGAAGGTGAAGTCAGGGGGGTGAAGCAGAAGAAGTAGAAGAAGGAGAAGGAGATGGTGAAGTCTGGAGGGTGAATCAGAAGAAGTAGAAGAAGGAGAAGGAGAAGGTGAGGTCTGGAGGGTGAATCAGAAGAAGCAGAAGAAGGAGAAGGAGAAGGTGAAGTCTGGAGGGTGAATCAGAAGAAGCAGAAGAAGGAGAAGGAGAAGGTGATGTCTGGAGGGTGAATCAGAAGAAGCAGAAGAAGGAGAAGGAGAAGGTGAAGTCAGGAGGGTGAATCAGAAGAAGCAGAAGAAGGAGAAGGAGAAGGTGAAGTTAGGAGGGTGAATCAGAAGAAGCAGAAGAAGGAGAAGGAGAAGGTGAAGTCAGGGGGGTGAAGCAGAAGAAGTAGAAGAAGGAGAAGGAGAAGGTGAAGTCAGGAGGGTGAAGCAGAAGAAGCAGAAGAAGGAGAAGGAGAAGGTGAAGTCTGGCGGTCGCAGCAGAAGAAGCAGAAGAAGGAGAAGGAGAAGGTGAAGTCTGGAGGGTGAAGCAGAAGAAGCAGAAGAAGTTGAAGGAGAAGGTGAAGTCTGGAGGGTGAATCAGAAGAAGTAGAAGAAGGAGAAGGAGAAGGTGAAGTCTTGAGGGAGAAGCAGAAGAAGCAGAAGAAGGAGAAGGAGAAGGTGATGTCTGGAGGGTGAAGCAGAAGAAGCAGAAGAAGGAGAAGGAGAAGGTGAAGTCTGGAGGGCGAAGCAGAAGAAGCAGAAGAAGGAGAAAGAGAAGGTGACGTCTGGAGGGTGAAGAAGAAGAAGCAGAAGAAGGAGAAGGAGAAGGTGAAGTCTGGAGGGTGAATCAGAAGAAGTAGAAGAAGGAGAAGGAGAAGGTGAAGTCTGGAGGGTGAATCAGAAGAAGTAGAAGAAGGAGAAGGAGAAGGTGAAGTCAGGAGGGTGAAGCAGAAGAAGCAGAAGAAGGAGAAGGAGAAGGTGAAGTCTGGAGGGTGAAGCAGAAGAAGCAGAAGAAGGAGAAGGAGAAGGTGAAGTCTGGAGGGTGAAGCAGAAGAAGCAGAAGAAGGAGAATGAGAAGGTGAAGTCAGGAGGGTGAATCAGTAGAAGTAGAAGAAGGAGAAGGAGAAGGTGAAGTCTGGAGGGTGAATCAGAAGAAGTAGAAGAAGGAGAAGGAGAAGGTGAAGTCTGGAGGGTGAATCAGAAGAAGTAGAAGAAGGAGAAGGAGATGGTGAAGTCTGGAGGGTGAATCAGAAGAAGCAGAAGAAGGAGAAGGAGAAGGTGAAGTCTGGAGGGAGAAGCAGAAGAAGTAGAAGAAGGAGAAGGAGAAGGTGAAGTCTGGAGGGTGAATCAGAAGAAGTAGAAGAAGGAGAAGGAGAAGGTGACGTCTGGAGGGTGAATCAGAAGAAGTAGAAGAAGGAGAAGGAGAAGGTGAAGTCTGGAGGGTGAATCAGAAGAAGCAGAAGAAGGAGAAGGAGAAGGAGAAGTCTGGAGGGTGAATCAGAAGAAGTAGAAGAAGGAGAAGGAGAAGGTGTAGTCTGGAGGGTGAATCAGAAGAAGTAGACGAAGGAGAAGGAGAAGGTGAAGTCTGGAGGGTGAATCAGAAGAAGCAGAAGCAGGAGAAGGAGAAGGTGAAGTCTGGAGGGTGAATCAGAAGAAGTAGAAGAAGGAGAAGGAGAAGGTGCAGTCTGGAGGGTGAATCAGAAGAAGCAGAAGAAGGAGAAGGAGAAGGTGAAGTCTGGAGGTTGAATCAGAAGAAGCAGAAGAAGGAGAAGGAGAAGGTGAAGTCTGGAGGGTGAATCAGAAGAAGCAGAAGAAGGAGAAGGAGAAGGTGAAGTCTGGAGGGTGAATCAGAAGAAGCAGAAGAAGTAGAAGGAGAAGGTGAAGTCTGGAGGGTGTATCAGAAGAAGGAGAAGAAGGAGAAGGAGAAGGTGAAGTCTGGAGGGTGAATCAGAAGAAGCAGAAGAAGGAGAAGGAGAAGGTGAAGTCTGGAGGGTGAATCAGAAGAAGCAGAAGAAGGCGAAGGAGAAGGTGAAGACTGGAGGGTGAATCAGAATAAGTAGAAGAAGGAGAAGGAGATGGTGAAGTCTGGAGGGTGAATCAGAAGAAGTAGAAGAAGCAGAAGGAGAAGGCGAAGTCTGGAGGGTGAATCAGAAGAAGCAGAAGAAGGAGAAGGAGAAGGTTAAGTCTGGAGGGTGAATCAGAAGAAGCAGAAGAAGGAGAAGGAGAAGGTGAATTCTGGAGGGTGAATCATAAGAAGTAGAAGAAGGAGAAGGAGAAGCTGAGGTCTGGAGGGTGATTCATAAGAAGTAGAAGAAGGAGAAGGAGAAGGTGAAGTCTGGAGGGTGAATCAGAAGAAGTAGAAGAAGGAGAAGGAGAAGGACAAGTCTGGAGGGTGAATCAGAAGAAGCAGAAGAAGGAGAAGGAGAAGGTGAAGTCTGGAGGGTGAATCAGAAGAAGCAGAAGAAGGAGAATGAGAAGATGAAGTCTGGAGGGTGTATCAGAAGAAGTAGAAGAATCAGAAGGAGAAGGTGAAGTCTGGAGGGTGAATCAGAAGAAGCAGAAGAAGGAGAAGGAGAAGGTGAAGTCTGGAGGGTGAATCAGAAGAAGCAGAAGAAGGAGAAGGAGAAGGTGAAGTCTGGAGGGTGAATCAGAAGAAGCAGAATAAGGAGAAGGAGAAGTCTGGAGGTTGAATCAGGAGAAGCAGAAGAAGGAGAAGGAGAAGGTGAAGTCTGGAGGGTGAATCAGAAGAAGTAGAAGAAGGAGAAGGAGAAGGTGAAGTCTGGAGGGTGAAGCAGAAGAAGTAGAAGAAGGAGAAGGAGAAGGTGAAGTCAGGAGGGTGAATCAGAAGAAGTAGAAGAAGGAGAAGGAGAAGGTGAAGTCTGGAGGGTGAATCAGAAGAAGCAGAAGAAGGAGAAGGAGAAGGTGAAGTCTGGAGGGTGAATCAGAAGAAGCAAAAGAATGAGAAGGAGAAGATGAAGTCTGGAGGGTGAATCAGAAGAAGTAGAAGAAGGAGAAGGAGAAGGTGAGGTCTGGAGGGTGAATCAGAAGAAGCAGAAGAAGGAGAAGGAGAAGATGAAGTCTGGAGGGTGAATCAGAAGAAGCAGAAGAAGGAGAAGGAGAAGGTGAAGTCTGGAGGGTGAATCAAAAGAAGCAGAAGAAGGAGAAGGAGAAGGTGAAGTCAGGAGGGTGAATCAGAAGAAGCAGAAGAAGGAGAAGGAGAAGGTGAAGTTAGGAGGGTGAATCAGAAGAAGCAGAAGAAGGAGAAGGAGAAGGTGAAGTCAGGGGGGTGAAGCAGAAGAAGTAGAAGAAGGAGAAGGAGATGGTGAAGTCTGGAGGGTGAATCAGAAGAAGTAGAAGAAGGAGAAGGAGAAGGTGAGGTCTGGAGGGTGAATCAGAAGAAGCAGAAGAAGGAGAAGGAGAAGGTGAAGTCTGGAGGGTGAATCAGAAGAAGCAGAAGAAGGAGAAGGAGAAGGTGATGTCTGGAGGGTGAATCAGAAGAAGCAGAAGAAGGAGAAGGAGAAGGTGAAGTCAGGAGGGTGAATCAGAAGAAGCAGAAGAAGGAGAAGGAGAAGGTGAAGTTAGGAGGGTGAATCAGAAGAAGCAGAAGAAGGAGAAGGAGAAGGTGAAGTCAGGGGGGTGAAGCAGAAGAAGTAGAAGAAGGAGAAGGAGAAGGTGAAGTCAGGAGGGTGAAGCAGAAGAAGCAGAAGAAGGAGAAGGAGAAGGTGAAGTCTGGCGGTCGCAGCAGAAGAAGCAGAAGAAGGAGAAGGAGAAGGTGAAGTCTGGAGGGTGAAGCAGAAGAAGCAGAAGAAGTTGAAGGAGAAGGTGAAGTCTGGAGGGTGAATCAGAAGAAGTAGAAGAAGGAGAAGGAGAAGGTGAAGTCTTGAGGGAGAAGCAGAAGAAGCAGAAGAAGGAGAAGGAGAAGGTGATGTCTGGAGGGTGAAGCAGAAGAAGCAGAAGAAGGAGAAGGAGAAGGTGAAGTCTGGAGGGCGAAGCAGAAGAAGCAGAAGAAGGAGAAAGAGAAGGTGACGTCTGGAGGGTGAAGAAGAAGAAGCAGAAGAAGGAGAAGGAGAAGGTGAAGTCTGGAGGGTGAATCAGAAGAAGTAGAAGAAGGAGAAGGAGAAGGTGAAGTCTGGAGGGTGAATCAGAAGAAGTAGAAGAAGGAGAAGGAGAAGGTGAAGTCAGGAGGGTGAAGCAGAAGAAGCAGAAGAAGGAGAAGGAGAAGGTGAAGTCTGGAGGGTGAAGCAGAAGAAGCAGAAGAAGGAGAAGGAGAAGGTGAAGTCTGGAGGGTGAAGCAGAAGAAGCAGAAGAAGGAGAATGAGAAGGTGAAGTCAGGAGGGTGAATCAGTAGAAGTAGAAGAAGGAGAAGGAGAAGGTGAAGTCTGGAGGGTGAATCAGAAGAAGTAGAAGAAGGAGAAGGAGAAGGTGAAGTCTGGAGGGTGAATCAGAAGAAGTAGAAGAAGGAGAAGGAGATGGTGAAGTCTGGAGGGTGAATCAGAAGAAGCAGAAGAAGGAGAAGGAGAAGGTGAAGTCTGGAGGGAGAAGCAGAAGAAGTAGAAGAAGGAGAAGGAGAAGGTGAAGTCTGGAGGGTGAATCAGAAGAAGTAGAAGAAGGAGAAGGAGAAGGTGACGTCTGGAGGGTGAATCAGAAGAAGTAGAAGAAGGAGAAGGAGAAGGTGAAGTCTGGAGGGTGAATCAGAAGAAGCAGAAGAAGGAGAAGGAGAAGGAGAAGTCTGGAGGGTGAATCAGAAGAAGTAGAAGAAGGAGAAGGAGAAGGTGTAGTCTGGAGGGTGAATCAGAAGAAGTAGACGAAGGAGAAGGAGAAGGTGAAGTCTGGAGGGTGAATCAGAAGAAGCAGAAGCAGGAGAAGGAGAAGGTGAAGTCTGGAGGGTGAATCAGAAGAAGTAGAAGAAGGAGAAGGAGAAGGTGCAGTCTGGAGGGTGAATCAGAAGAAGCAGAAGAAGGAGAAGGAGAAGGTGAAGTCTGGAGGTTGAATCAGAAGAAGCAGAAGAAGGAGAAGGAGAAGGTGAAGTCTGGAGGGTGAATCAGAAGAAGCAGAAGAAGGAGAAGGAGAAGGTGAAGTCTGGAGGGTGAATCAGAAGAAGCAGAAGAAGTAGAAGGAGAAGGTGAAGTCTGGAGGGTGTATCAGAAGAAGGAGAAGAAGGAGAAGGAGAAGGTGAAGTCTGGAGGGTGAATCAGAAGAAGCAGAAGAAGGAGAAGGAGAAGGTGAAGTCTGGAGGGTGAATCAGAAGAAGCAGAAGAAGGCGAAGGAGAAGGTGAAGACTGGAGGGTGAATCAGAATAAGTAGAAGAAGGAGAAGGAGATGGTGAAGTCTGGAGGGTGAATCAGAAGAAGTAGAAGAAGCAGAAGGAGAAGGCGAAGTCTGGAGGGTGAATCAGAAGAAGCAGAAGAAGGAGAAGGAGAAGGTTAAGTCTGGAGGGTGAATCAGAAGAAGCAGAAGAAGGAGAAGGAGAAGGTGAATTCTGGAGGGTGAATCATAAGAAGTAGAAGAAGGAGAAGGAGAAGCTGAGGTCTGGAGGGTGATTCATAAGAAGTAGAAGAAGGAGAAGGAGAAGGTGAAGTCTGGAGGGTGAATCAGAAGAAGTAGAAGAAGGAGAAGGAGAAGGACAAGTCTGGAGGGTGAATCAGAAGAAGCAGAAGAAGGAGAAGGAGAAGGTGAAGTCTGGAGGGTGAATCAGAAGAAGCAGAAGAAGGAGAATGAGAAGATGAAGTCTGGAGGGTGTATCAGAAGAAGTAGAAGAATCAGAAGGAGAAGGTGAAGTCTGGAGGGTGAATCAGAAGAAGCAGAAGAAGGAGAAGGAGAAGGTGAAGTCTGGAGGGTGAATCAGAAGAAGCAGAAGAAGGAGAAGGAGAAGGTGAAGTCTGGAGGGTGAATCAGAAGAAGCAGAATAAGGAGAAGGAGAAGTCTGGAGGTTGAATCAGGAGAAGCAGAAGAAGGAGAAGGAGAAGGTGAAGTCTGGAGGGTGAATCAGAAGAAGTAGAAGAAGGAGAAGGAGAAGGTGAAGTCTGGAGGGTGAAGCAGAAGAAGTAGAAGAAGGAGAAGGAGAAGGTGAAGTCAGGAGGGTGAATCAGAAGAAGTAGAAGAAGGAGAAGGAGAAGGTGAAGTCTGGAGGGTGAATCAGAAGAAGCAGAAGAAGGAGAAGGAGAAGGTGAAGTCTGGAGGGTGAATCAGAAGAAGCAAAAGAATGAGAAGGAGAAGATGAAGTCTGGAGGGTGAATCAGAAGAAGTAGAAGAAGGAGAAGGAGAAGGTGAGGTCTGGAGGGTGAATCAGAAGAAGCAGAAGAAGGAGAAGGAGAAGATGAAGTCTGGAGGGTGAATCAGAAGAAGCAGAAGAAGGAGAAGGAGAAGGTGAAGTCTGGAGGGTGAATCAAAAGAAGCAGAAGAAGGAGAAGGAGAAGGTGAAGTCAGGAGGGTGAATCAGAAGAAGCAGAAGAAGGAGAAGGAGAAGGTGAAGTTAGGAGGGTGAATCAGAAGAAGCAGAAGAAGGAGAAGGAGAAGGTGAAGTCAGGGGGGTGAAGCAGAAGAAGTAGAAGAAGGAGAAGGAGATGGTGAAGTCAGGAGGGTGAAGCAGAAGAAGCAGAAGAAGGAGAAGGAGAAGGTGAAGTCTGGAGGGTGAAGCAGAAGAAACAGAAGAAGGAGAAGGAGAAGGTGAAGTCTGGAGGGCGAAGCAGAAGAAGCAGAAGAAGGAGAAGGTGAAGGTGAAGTCTGGAGGGTGAAGCAGAAGAAGCAGAAGAAGGAGAAGGAGAAGGTGAAGTCTGGAGGGTGAATCAGAAGAAGTAGAAGAAGGAGAAGGAGAAGGTGAAGTCAGGAGGGTGAAGCAGAAGAAGCAGAAGAAGGAGACGGAGAAGGTGAAGTCTGGAGGGTGAAGCAGAAGAAGCAGAAGAAGGAGAAGGAGAAGGTGAAGTCTGGAGGGTTAAGCAGAAGAAGCAGAAGAAGGAGAAGGAGAAGGTGAAGTCAGGAGGGTGAATCAGAAGAAGCAGAAGAAGGAGAAGGAGAAGGTGAAGTCTGGAGGGAGAAGCAGAAGAAGTAGAAGAAGGAGAAGGAGAAGGTGAAGTCTGGAGGGTGAATCAGAAGAAGGAGAAGAAGGAGAAGGAGAAGGTGAAATCTGGAGGGTGAATCAGAAGAAGTAGAAGAAGGAGAAGTAGAAGGTGTAGTTTGGAGGGTGAATCAGGAGAAGTAGACGAAGGAGAAGGAGAAGGTGAAGTCTGGAGGGTGAATCAGAAGAAGCAGAAGAAGGAGAAGGAGAAGGTGAAGTCTGGAGGGTGATTCAGAAGAAGTAGAAGAAGCAGAAGGAGAAGGTGAAGTCTGGAGGGTGAATCAGAAGAAGCAGAAGAAGGAGAAGGAGAAGGTGAAGTCTGGAGGGTGAATCGGAAGAAGCAGAAGAAGGAGAAGGAGAAGGTGAAGTATGGAGGGTGAATCAGAAGAAGCAGAAGAAGGAGAAGGAGAAGGTGAAGTCTGGAGGGTGAATCAGAAGAAGCAGAAGAAGTAGAAGGAGAAGGTGAATTCTGGAGGGTGAATCAGAAGAAGTAGAAGAAGGAGAAGGAGAAGGTGAAGTCTGGAGGGTGAATCAGAAGAAGCAGAAGAAGGAGAAGGAGAAGGTGAAGTCAGGAGGGTGAATCAGAAGAAGCAGAAGAAGGAGAAGGAGAAGGTGAAATCTGGAGGGTGAATCAGAAGAAGCAGAAGAAGGAGAAGGAGAAGGTGAAGTCAGGGGGGTGAAGCAGAAGAAGTAGAAGAAGGAGAAGGAGAAGGTGAAGTCTGGAGGGTGAAGCAGAAGAAGCAGAAGAAGGAGAAGGAGAAGGTGAAGTCTGGAGGGTGAATCAGAAGAAGTAGAAGAAGGAGAAGGAGATGGTGAAGTCAGGAGGGTGAAGCAGAAGAAGCAGAAGAAGGAGAAGGAGAAGGTGAAGTCCGGAGGGTGAAGCAGAAGAAGCAGAAGAAGGAGAAGGAGAAGGTGAAGTCTGGAGGGCGAAGCAGAAGAAGCAGAAGAAGGAGAAGGAGAAGGTGAAGTCTGGACGGTGAAGCAGAAGAAGGAGAAGGAGAAGGTGAAGTCTGGAGGGTGAATCAGAAGAAGTAGAAGAAGGAGAAGGAGAAGGTGAAGTCAGGAGGGTGAAGCAGAAGAAGCAGAAGAAGGAGAAGGAGAAGGTGAAGTCTGGAGGGTGAATCAGAAGAAGTAGAAGAAGGAGAAGGAGAAGGTTCAGTCTGGAGGGTGAATCAGAAGAAGTAGACGAAGGAGAAGGAGAATGTTAAGTCTGGAGGGTGAATCAGAAGAAGCAGAAGCAGGAGAAGGAGAAGATGAAGTCTGGAGGGTGAATCAGAAGAAGTACAAGAAGGAGAAGGAGAAGGTGAAGTCTGGAGGGTGAATCAGAAGAAGCAGAAGAAGGAGAAGGAGAAGGTGAAGTCTGGAGGGTGAATCAGAAGAAGCAGAAGAAGGAGAAAGAGAAGGTGAAGTCTGGAGGGTGAATCAGAAGAAGCAGAAGAAGGAGAAGGAGAAGGTGAAGTCTGGAGGGTGAATCAGAAGAAGCAGAAGAAGTAGAAGGAGAAGGTGAAGTCTGGAGGGTGAATCAGAAGAAGTAGAACAAGGAGAAGGAGAAGGTGAAGTCAGGAGAGTGAATCAAAAGAAGTAGAAGAAGGAGAAGGAGAAGGTGAAGTCTGGAGGGTGAAGCAGAAGAAGTAGAAGAAGGAGAAGGAGAAGGTGAAGTCTGGAGGGTGAATCAGAAGAAGTAGAAGAAGGAGAAGGAGAAGGTGAAGTCTGGAGGGTGAATCAGAAGAAGCAGAAGAAGGAGAAGGAGAAGTTATAGTCTGGAGGGTCAATCAGAAGAATCAGAAGAAGGAGAAGGAGAAGGTGAAGTCTGGAGGGCGAATCAGAAGAAGCAGAAGAAAGAGAAGGAGAAGGTGAAGTCTGGAGGGTGAAGCAGAAGAAGCAGAAAAAGGAGAAGGAGAAGGTGAAGACTGGAGGGTGAATCAAAAGAAGTAGAAGAAGGAGAAGGAGAAGGTGAAGTCTGGAGGGTGAATCAGAAGAAGTAGAAGAAGGAGAAGGAGAAGGTTAAGTCTGGAGGGTGAATCAGAAGAATCAGAAGAAGGAGAAGGAGAAGGTGAAGTCTGGAGGGTGAATCAGAAGAAGCAGAAGAAGGAGAAGGAGAAGATGAAGTCTGGAGGGTGAATCAGAAGAAGGAGAAGAAGGAGAAGGAGAAGGTGAGGTCTGGAGGGTGAATCAGAAGAAGCAGAAGAAGGAGAAGGTGAAGTCTGGAGGGTGAATCAGAAGAAGCAGAAGAAGGAGAAGGAGAAGGTGAAGTCTGGAGGGTGAAGCAGAAGAAGCAGAAGAAGGAGAAGGAGAAGGTGAAGTCTGGAGGGTGAATCAGAAGAAGCAGAAGAAGGAGAAGGAGAAGGTGAAGTCAGGAGGGTGAATCAGAAGAAGCAGAAGAAGGAGAAGGAGAAGGTGAAGACTGGAGGGTGAATCAGAAGAAGTAGAAGAAGCAGAAGGAGAAGGTGAAGTCTGGAGGGTGAATCAGAAGAAGTAGAAGAAGGAGAAGGAGATGGTGAGGTCTGGAGGGTGAATCAGAAGAAGCAGAAGAAGGAGAAGGAGAAGGTGAAGTCTGGAGGGTGAATCAGAAGAAGCAGAAGAAGGAGAAGGAGAAGGTGAAGACTGGAGGGTGAATCAGAAGAAGTAGAAGAAGGAGAAGGAGAAGATGAAGTCTGGAGGGTGAATCAGAAGAAGTAGAAGAAGGAGAAGGAGAAGGTGAGGTCTGGAGGGTGAATCAGAAGAAGTAGAAGAAGGAGAAGGAGAAGGTGAAGTCAGGAGGGTGAATCAGAAGAAGCAGAAGAAGGAGAAGGAGAAGGTGAAGTTAGGAGGGTGAATCAGAAGAAGCAGAAGAAGGAGAAGGAGAAGGTGAAGTCAAGGGGGTGAAGCAGAAGAAGTAGAAGAAGGAGAAGGAGAAGGTGAAGTCAGGAAGGTGAAGCAGAAGAAGCAGAAGAAGGAGAAGGAGAAGGTGAAGTCTGGCGGGCGCAGCAGAAGAAGCAGAAGAAGGAGAAGGAGAAGGTGAAGTCTGGAGGGTGAAGCAGAAGAAGCAGAAGAAGGAGAAGGAGAAGGTGAAGTCTGGAGGGTGAATCAGAAGAAGTAGAAGAAGGAGAAGGAGAAGGTGAAGTCAGGAGGGTGAAGCAGAAGAAGCAGAAGAAGGAGAAGGAGAAGGTGAAGTCTGGAGGGTGAAGCAGAAGAAGCAGAAGAAGGAGAAGGAGAAGGTGAAGTCTGGAGGGTGAAGCAGAAGAAGTAGAAGAAGGAGAAGGAGAAGGTGAAGTCTGGAGGGTGAAGCAGAAGAAGCAGAAGAAGGAGAAGGAGAAGGTGAAGTCTGGAGGGTGAATCAGAAGGAGTAGAAGAAGGAGAAGGAGAAGGTGAAGTCAGGAGGGTGAAGCAGAAGAAGCAGAAGAAGGAGAAGGAGAAGGTGAAGTCTGGAGGGTGAAGCAGAAGAAGCAGAAGAAGGAGAAGGAGAAGGTGAAGTCTGGAGGGTGAATCAGAAGAAGCAGAAGAAGGAGAAGGAGAAGGTGAAGTCTGGAGGGTGAATCAGAAGAAGTAGAAGAAGGAGAAGGAGAAGGTGAAGTCTGGAGGGTGAATCAGAAGAAGTAGAAGAAGGAGAAGGAGAAGGTGAAGTCTGGAGGGTGAATCAGAAGAAGCAGAAGAAGGAGAAGGAGAAGGTGAAGTCTGGAGGGTGAATCAGAAGAAGCAGAAGAAGGATAAGGAGAAGATGAAGTCTGGAGGGTGAATCAGAAGAAGTAGAAGAAGGAGAAGGAGATGGTGAGGTCTGGAGGGTGAATCAGAAGAAGCAGAAGAAGGAGAAGGAGAAGGTGAAGTCTGAAGGGTGTATCAGAAGAAGCAGAAGAAGGAGAAGGAGAAGGTGAAGTCTGGAGGGTGAATCAGAAGAAGCAGAAAAAGGAGAAGGAGAAGGTGAAGTCTGGAGGGTGAATCAGAAGAAGCAGAAGAAGGAGAAGGAGATGGTGCAGTCTGGAGGGTGAATCAGAAGAAGCAGAAGAAGGAGAAGGAGATGGTGCAGTCTGGAGGGTGAATCAGAAGAAGTAGAATAAGGAGAAGGAGAAGGTGAAGTCTGGAGGGTGAATCAGAAGAAGCAGAAGAAGGAGAAGGAGAAGGTGAAGCCTGGAGGGTGAATCGGAAGAAGTAGAAGAAGGAGAAGGAGAAGGTGAAGTCTGGAGGGTGAAGCAGAAGAAGTAGAAGAAGGAGAAGAAGAAGGTGAAGTCAGGAGGGTGAATCAGAAGAAGTAGAAGAAGGAGAAGGAGAAGGTGAAGTCAGGAGGGTGAATCAGAAGAAGCAGAAGAAGGAGAAGGAGAAGGTGAAGTCTGGAGGGTGAATCAGAAGAATCAGAAGAAGGAGAAGGAGAAGGTGAAGTCTGGAGGGTGAATCAGAAGAAGCAGAAGAAAGAGAAGGAGAAGGTGAAGTCTGGAGGGTGAAGCAGAAGAAGCAGAAGAAGGAGAAGGAGCAGGTGAAGACTGGAGGGTGAATCAGAAGAAGTAGAAGAAGGAGAAGGAGAAACTGAAGTCTGGAGGGTGAATCAGAAGAAGTAGAAGAAGGAGAAGGAGAAGGTGAAGTCTGGATGGTGAATCAGAAGAAGCAGAAGAAGGAGAAGGAGAAGGTGAAGTCTGGAGGGTGAATCAGAAGAAGCAGAAGAAGGAGAAGGAGAAGATGAAGTCTGGAGGGTGAATCAGAAGAAGTAGAAGAAGGAGAAGGAGAAGGTGAGGTATGGGGGTGAATCAGAAGAAGCAGAAGAAGGAGAAGGAGAAGGTGAAGTCAGGGGGGTGTAGCAGAAGAAGTAGAAGAAGGAGAAGGAGAAGGTGAAGTCTGGAGGGTGAAGCAGAAGAAGCAGAAGAAGGAGAAGGAGAAGGTGAAGTCTGGAGGGTGAATCAGAAGAAGTAGAAGAAGGAGAAGGAGAAGGTGAAGTCAGGAGGGTGAAGCAGAAGAAGCAGAAGATGGAGAAGGAGAAGGTGAAGTCTGGAGGGTGAAGCAGAAGAAGCAGAAGAAGGAGAAGGAGAAGGTGAAGTCTGGAGGGTGAATCAGAAGAAGCAGAAGAAGGAGAAGGAGAAGGTGAAGTCAGGGGGGTGAAGCAGAAGAAGTAGAAGAAGGAGAAGGAGAAGGTGAATTCTGGAGGGTGAAGCAGAAGAAGCAGAAGAAGGAGAAGGAGAAGGTGAAGTCTGGAGGGTGAATCAGAAGAAGTAGAAGAAGGAGAAGGAGAAGGTGAAGTCAGGAGGGTGAAGCAGAAGAAGCAGAAGAAGGAGAAGGAGAAGGTGAAGTCTGGAGGGTGAAGCAGAAGAAGCAGAAGAAGGAGAAGGAGAAGGTGAAGTCTGGAGGGCGAAGCAGAAGAAGCAGAAGAAGGAGAAGGAGAAGGTGAAGTCTGGATGGTGAAGCAGAAGAAGCAGAAGAAGGAGAAGGAGAAGGTGAAGTCTGGAGGGTAAATCAGAAGAAGTAGAAGAAGGAGAAGGAGAAGGTGAAGTCAGGAGGGTGAAGCAGAAGAAGCAGAAGAAGGAGAAGGAGAACGTGAAGTCTGGAGGGTGAAGCAGAAGAAGCAGAAGAAGGAGAAGGAGAAGGTGAAGTCTGGAGGGTGAAGCAGAAGAAGCAGAAGAAGGAGAAGGAGAAGGTGAAGTCAGGAGGGTGAATCAGAAGAAGTAGAAGAAGTAGAAGGAGAAGGTGAAGTCTGGAGGGTGAATCAGAAGAAGTAGAAGAAGGAGAAGGAGAAGGTGAAGTCTGGAGGGTGAATCAGAAGAAGTAGAAGAAGGAGAAGGAGAAGGTGAAGTCTGGAGGGTGAATCAGAAGAAGCAGAAGAAGGAGAAGGAGAAGGTGAAGTCTGGAGGGAGAAGCAGAAGAAGTAGAAGAAGGAGAAGGAGAAGGTGAAGTCTGGAGGGTGAATCAGAAGAAGTCGAAGAAGGAGAAGGAGAAGGTGAAGTTTGGAGGGTGAATCAGAAGAAGTAGAAGAAGGAGAAGAGAAGGTGAAGTCTGGAGGGTTAATCAGAAGAAGCAGAAGAAGGAGAAGGAGAAGGTGAAGTCTGGAGGGTGAATCAGAAGAAGTAGAAGAAGGAGAAGGAGAAGGTTTAGTCTGGAGGGTGAATCAGAAGAAGTCTACGAAGGAGAAGGAGAATGTTAAGTCTGGAGGGTGAATCAGAAGAAGCAGAAGCAGGAGAAGGAGAAGGTGAAGTCTGGAGGGTGAATCAGAAGAAGTAGAAGAAGGAGAAGGAGAAGGTAAAGTCTGGAGGGTCAATCAGAAGAATCAGAAGAAGGAGAAGGAGAAGGTGAAGTCTGGAGGGCGAATCAGAAGAAGCAGAAGAAAGATAAGGAGAAGGTGAAGTCTGGACGGTGAAGCAGAAGAAGCAGAAGAAGGAGAAGGAGAAGGTGAAGACTGGAGGTTGAATCAGAAGAAGTAGAAGAAGGAGAAGGAGAAGGTGAAGTCTGGAGGGTGAATCAGAAGAAGTAGAAGAAGGAAAAGGAGAAGGTGAAGTCTGGAGGGTGAATCAGAAGAATCAGAAGAAGGAGAAGGAGAAGGTGAAGTCTGGAGGGTGAATCAGAAGAAGCAGAAGAAGGAGAAGGAGAAGATGAAGTCTGGAGGGTGAATCAGAAGAAGTAGAAGAAGGCGAAGGAGAAGGTGAGATCTGGAGGGTGAATCAGAAGAAGCAGAAGAAGGAGAAGGTGAAGTCTGGAGGGTGAATCAGAAGAAGCAGAAGAAGGAGAAGGAGAAGGTGAAGTCTGGAGGGTGAAGCAGAAGAAGCAGAAGAAGGAGAAGGAGAAGGTGAAGACTGGAGGGTGAATCAGAAGAAGTAGAAGAAGCAGAAGGAGAAGGTGAAGTCTGGAGGGTGAATCAGAAGAAGGAGAAGAAGGAGAAGGAGATGGTGAGGTCTGGAGGGTGAATCAGAAGAAGCAGAAGAAGGAGAAGGAGAAGGTGAAGTCTGGAGGGTGAATCAGAAGAAGCAGAAGAAGGAGAAGGAGAAGGTGAAGACTGGAGGGTGAATCAGAAGAAGTAGAAGAAGGAGAAGGAGAAGATGAAGTCTGGAGGGTGAATCAGAAGAAGTAGAAGAAGGAGAAGGAGAAGGTGAGGTCTGGAGGGTGAATCAGAAGAAGCAGAAGAAGGAGAAGGAGAAGGTGAAGTTAGGAGGGTGAATCAGAAGAAGCAGAAGAAGGAGAAGGAGAAGGTGAAGTCAAGGGGGTGAAGCAGAAGAAGTAGAAGAAGGAGAAGGAGAAGGTGAATTCAGGAAGGTGAAGCAGAAGAAGCAGAAGAAGGAGAAGGAGAAGGTGAAGTCTGGCGGGCGCAGCAGAAGAAGCAGAAGAAGGAGAAGGAGAAGGTGAAGTCTGGAGGGTGAAGCAGAAGAAGCAGAAGAAGGAGAAGGAGAAGGTGAAGTCTGGAGGGTGAATCAGAAGAAGTAGAAGAAGGAGAAGGAGAAGGTGAAGTCAGGAGGGTGATGCAGAAGAAGCAGAAGAAGGAGAAGGAGAAGGTGAAGTCTGGAGGGTGAAGCAGAAGAAGCAGAAGAAGGAGAAGGAGAAAGTGAAGTCTGGAGGGTGAAGCAGAAGAAGTAGAAGAAGGAGAAGGAGAAGGTGAAGTCTGGAGGGTGAAGCAGAAGAAGCAGAGGAAGGAGAAGGAGAAGGTGAAGTCTGGAGGGTGAATCAGAAGGAGTAGAAGAAGGAGAAGCAGAAGGTGAAGTCAGGAGGGTGAAGCAGAAGAAGCAGAAGAAGGAGAAGGAGAAGGTGAAGTCTGGAGGGTGACGAAGAAGAAGCAGAAGAAGGAGAAGGAGAAGGTGAAGTCTGGAGGGTGAAGCAGAAGAAGCAGAAGAAGGAGAAGGAGAAGGTGAAGTCAGGAGGGTGAATCAGAAGAAGTAGAAGAAGGAGAAGGAGAAGGTGAAGTCTGGAGGGTGAATCAGAAGAAGGAGAAGAAGGAGAAGGTGAAGGTGAATTCTGGAGGGTGAATCAGAAGAAGTAGAAGAAGGAGAAGGAGAAGGTGTAGTCTGGAGGGTGAATCAGAAGAAGTAGAAGAAGGAGAAGGAGAAGGTGTAGTCTGGAGGGTGAATCAGAAGAAGTAGACGAAGGAGAAGGAGAAGGTGAAGTCTGGAGGGTGAATCAGAAAAAGCAGAAGAAGGGGAAGGAGAAGGTGAAGTCTGGAGGGTGAATCAGAAGAAGTAGAAGAAGGAGAAGGAGAAGGTGAAGTATGGAGGGTGAATCAGAAGAAGCAGAAGAAGGAGAAGGAGAAGGTGAAGTCTGGAGGGTGAATCTGAAGAAGCAGAAGAAGGAGAAGGAGAAGGTGAAGTCTGGAGGGTGAATCAGAAGAAGCAGAAGAAGGAGAAGGAGAAGGTGAAGTCTGGAGGGTGAATCAGAAGAAGCAGAAGAAGTAGAAGGAGAAGGTGAAGTCTGGAGGGTGAATCAGAAGAAGTAGAAGAATGAGAAGGAGAAGGCGAAGTCTGGAGGGTGAATCAGATGAAGCAGAAGAAGGAGAAGAAGAAGGTGAAGTCAGGAGGGTGAATCAGAAGAAGCAGAAGAAGGAGAAGGAGAAGATGAAGTCTGGAGGGTGAATCAGAAGAAGTAGAAGAAGGCGAAGGAGAAGGTGAGGTCTGGAGGGTGAATCAGAAGAAGCAGAAGAAGGAGAAGGTGAAGTCTGGAGGGTGAATCAGAAGAAGCAGAAGAAGGAGAAGGAGAAGGTGAAGTCTGGAGGGTGAAGCAGAAGAAGCAGAAGAAGGAGAAGGAGAAGGTGAAGACTGGAGGGTGAATCAGAAGAAGTAGAAGAAGCAGAAGGAGAAGGTGAAGTCTGGAGGGTGAATCAGAAGAAGGAGAAGAAGGAGAAGGAGATGGTGAGGTCTGGAGGGTGAATCAGAAGAAGCAGAAGAAGGAGAAGTAGAAGGTGAAGTCTGGAGGGTGAATCAGAAGAAGCACAAGAAGGAGAAGGAGAAGGTGAAGACTGGAGGGTGAATCAGAAGAAGTAGAAGAAGGAGAAGGAGAAGATGAATTCTGGAGGGTGAATCAGAAGAAGTAGAAGAAGGAGAAGGAGAAGGTGAGGTCTGGAGGGTGAATCAGAAGAAGCAGAAGAAGGAGAAGGAGAAGGTGAAGTCAGGAGGGTGAATCAGAAGAAGCAGAAGAAGGAGAAGGAGAAGGTGAAGTTAGGAGGGTGAATCAGAAGAAGCAGAAGAAGGAGAAGGAGAATTTGAAGTCAAGGGGGTGAAGCAGAAGAAGTAGAAGAAGGAGAAGAAGAAGGTGAATTCAGGAAGGTGAAGCAGAAGAAGCAGAAGAAGGAGAAGGAGAAGGTGAAGTCTGGCGGGCGCAGCAGAAGAAGCAGAAGAAGGAGAAGGAGAAGGTGAAGTCTGGAGGGTGAAGCAGAAGAAGCAGAAGAAGGAGAAGGAGAAGGTGAAGTCTGGAGGGTGAATCAGAAGAAGTAGAAGAAGGAGAAGGAGAAGGTGAAGTCAGGAGGGTGAAGCAGAAGAAGCAGAAGAAGGAGAAGGAGAAGGTGAAGTCTGGAGGGTGAATCAGAAGAAGTAGAAGAAGGAGAAGGAGAAGGTGAGGTCTGGAGGGTGAATCAGAAGAAGCAGAAGAAGGAGAAGGAGAAGGTGAAGTTAGGAGGGTGAATCAGAAGAAGCAGAAGAAGGAGAAGGAGAAGGTGAAGTCAAGGGGGTGAAGCAGAAGAAGTAGAAGAAGGAGAAGGAGAAGGTGAATTCAGGAAGGTGAAGCAGAAGAAGCAGAAGAAGGAGAAGGAGAAGGTGAAGTCTGGCGGGCGCAGCAGAAGAAGCAGAAGAAGGAGAAGGAGAAGGTGAAGTCTGGAGGGTGAAGCAGAAGAAGCAGAAGAAGGAGAAGGAGAAGGTGAAGTCTGGAGGGTGAATCAGAAGAAGTAGAAGAAGGAGAAGGAGAAGGTGAAGTCAGGAGGGTGATGCAGAAGAAGCAGAAGAAGGAGAAGGAGAAGGTGAAGTCTGGAGGGTGAAGCAGAAGAAGCAGAAGAAGGAGAAGGAGAAAGTGAAGTCTGGAGGGTGAAGCAGAAGAAGTAGAAGAAGGAGAAGGAGAAGGTGAAGTCTGGAGGGTGAAGCAGAAGAAGCAGAAGAAGGAGAAGGAGAAGGTGAAGTCTGGAGGGTGAATCAGAAGGAGTAGAAGAAGGAGAAGCAGAAGGTGAAGTCAGGAGGGTGAAGCAGAAGAAGCAGAAGAAGGAGAAGGAGAAGGTGAAGTCTGGAGGGTGAAGCAGAAGAAGCAGAAGAAGGAGAAGGAGAAGGTGAAGTCTGGAGGGTGAAGCAGAAGAAGCAGAAGAAGGAGAAGGAGAAGGTGAAGTCAGGAGGGTGAATCAGAAGAAGTAGAAGAAGGAGAAGGAGAAGGTGAAGTCTGGAGGGTGAATCAGAAGAAGGAGAAGAAGGAGAAGGTGAAGGTGAATTCTGGAGGGTGAATCAGAAGAAGTAGAAGAAGGAGAAGGAGAAGGTGTAGTCTGGAGGGTGAATCAGAAGAAGTAGAAGAAGGAGAAGGAGAAGGTGTAGTCTGGAGGGTGAATCAGAAGAAGTAGACGAAGGAGAAGGAGAAGGTGAAGTCTGGAGGGTGAATCAGAAAAAGCAGAAGAAGGGGAAGGAGAAGGTGAAGTCTGGAGGGTGAATCAGAAGAAGTAGAAGAAGGAGAAGGAGAAGGTGAAGTATGGAGGGTGAATCAGAAGAAGCAGAAGAAGGAGAAGGAGAAGGTGAAGTCTGGAGGGTGAATCTGAAGAAGCAGAAGAAGGAGAAGGAGAAGGTGAAGTCTGGAGGGTGAATCAGAAGAAGCAGAAGAAGGAGAAGGAGAAGGTGAAGTCTGGAGGGTGAATCAGAAGAAGCAGAAGAAGTAGAAGCAGAAGGTGAAGTCTGGAGGGTGAATCAGAAGAAGTAGAAGAATGAGAAGGAGAAGGCGAAGTCTGGAGGGTGAATCAGATGAAGCAGAAGAAGGAGAAGAAGAAGGTGAAGTCAGGAGGGTGAATCAGAAGAAGCAGAAGAAGGAGAAGGAGAAGATGAAGTCTGGAGGGTGAATCAGAAGAAGTAGAAGAAGGCGAAGGAGAAGGTGAGGTCTGGAGGGTGAATCAGAAGAAGCAGAAGAAGGAGAAGGTGAAGTCTGGAGGGTGAATCAGAAGAAGCAGAAGAAGGAGAAGGAGAAGGTGAAGTCTGGAGGGTGAAGCAGAAGAAGCAGAAGAAGGAGAAGGAGAAGGTGAAGACTGGAGGGTGAATCAGAAGAAGTAGAAGAAGCAGAAGGAGAAGGTGAAGTCTGGAGGGTGAATCAGAAGAAGGAGAAGAAGGAGAAGGAGATGGTGAGGTCTGGAGGGTGAATCAGAAGAAGCAGAAGAAGGAGAAGTAGAAGGTGAAGTCTGGAGGGTGAATCAGAAGAAGCACAAGAAGGAGAAGGAGAAGGTGAAGACTGGAGGGTGAATCAGAAGAAGTAGAAGAAGGAGAAGGAGAAGATGAATTCTGGAGGGTGAATCAGAAGAAGTAGAAGAAGGAGAAGGAGAAGGTGAGGTCTGGAGGGTGAATCAGAAGAAGCAGAAGAAGGAGAAGGAGAAGGTGAAGTCAGGAGGGTGAATCAGAAGAAGCAGAAGAAGGAGAAGGAGAAGGTGAAGTTAGGAGGGTGAATCAGAAGAAGCAGAAGAAGGAGAAGGAGAAGGTGAAGTCAAGGGGGTGAAGCAGAAGAAGTAGAAGAAGGAGAAGAAGAAGGTGAATTCAGGAAGGTGAAGCAGAAGAAGCAGAAGAAGGAGAAGGAGAAGGTGAAGTCTGGCGGGCGCAGCAGAAGAAGCAGAAGAAGGAGAAGGAGAAGGTGAAGTCTGGAGGGTGAAGCAGAAGAAGCAGAAGAAGGAGAAGGAGAAGGTGAAGTCTGGAGGGTGAATCAGAAGAAGTAGAAGAAGGAGAAGGAGAAGGTGAAGTCAGGAGGGTGAAGCAGAAGAAGCAGAAGAAGGAGAAGGAGAAGGTGAAGTCTGGAGGGTGAATCAGAAGAAGTAGAAGAAGGAGAAGGAGAAGGTGAGGTCTGGAGGGTGAATCAGAAGAAGCAGAAGAAGGAGAAGGAGAAGGTGAAGTTAGGAGGGTGAATCAGAAGAAGCAGAAGAAGGAGAAGGAGAAGGTGAAGTCAAGGGGGTGAAGCAGAAGAAGTAGAAGAAGGAGAAGTAGAAGGTGAATTCAGGAAGGTGAAGCAGAAGAAGCAGAAGAAGGAGAAGGAGAAGGTGAAGTCTGGCGGGCGCAGCAGAAGAAGCAGAAGAAGGAGAAGGAGAAGGTGAAGTCTGGAGGGTGAAGCAGAAGAAGCAGAAGAAGGAGAAGGAGAAGGTGAAGTCTGGAGGGTGAATCAGAAGAAGTAGAAGAAGGAGAAGGAGAAGGTGAAGTCAGGAGGGTGATGCAGAAGAAGCAGAAGAAGGAGAAGGAGAAGGTGAAGTCTGGAGGGTGAAGCAGAAGAAGCAGAAGAAGGAGAAGGAGAAAGTGAAGTCTGGAGGGTGAAGCAGAAGAAGTAGAAGAAGGAGAAGGAGAAGGTGAAGTCTGGAGGGTGAAGCAGAAGAAGCAGAAGAAGGAGAAGGAGAAGGTGAAGTCTGGAGGGTGAATCAGAAGGAGTAGAAGAAGGAGAAGCAGAAGGTGAAGTCAGGAGGGTGAAGCAGAAGAAGCAGAAGAAGGAGAAGGAGAAGGTGAAGTCTGGAGGGTGAAGCAGAAGAAGCAGAAGAAGGAGAAGGAGAAGGTGAAGTCTGGAGGGTGAAGCAGAAGAAGCAGAAGAAGGAGAAGGAGAAGGTGAAGTCAGGAGGGTGAATCAGAAGAAGTAGAAGAAGGAGAAGGAGAAGGTGAAGTCTGGAGGGTGAATCAGAAGAAGGAGAAGAAGGAGAAGGTGAAGGTGAATTCTGGAGGGTGAATCAGAAGAAGTAGAAGAAGGAGAAGGAGAAGGTGTAGTCTGGAGGGTGAATCAGAAGAAGTAGAAGAAGGAGAAGGAGAAGGTGTAGTCTGGAGGGTGAATCAGAAGAAGTAGACGAAGGAGAAGGAGAAGGTGAAGTCTGGAGGGTGAATCAGAAAAAGCAGAAGAAGGGGAAGGAGAAGGTGAAGTCTGGAGGGTGAATCAGAAGAAGTAGAAGAAGGAGAAGGAGAAGGTGAAGTATGGAGGGTGAATCAGAAGAAGCAGAAGAAGGAGAAGGAGAAGGTGAAGTCTGGAGGGTGAATCTGAAGAAGCAGAAGAAGGAGAAGGAGAAGGTGAAGTCTGGAGGGTGAATCAGAAGAAGCAGAAGAAGGAGAAGGAGAAGGTGAAGTCTGGAGGGTGAATCAGAAGAAGCAGAAGAAGTAGAAGGAGAAGGTGAAGTCTGGAGGGTGAATCAGAAGAAGTAGAAGAATGAGAAGGAGAAGGTGAAGTCTGGAGGGTGAATCAGATGAAGCAGAAGAAGGAGAAGAAGAAGGTGAAGTCAGGAGGGTGAATCAGAAGAAGCAGAAGAAGGAGAAGGAGAAGATGAAGTCTGGAGGGTGAATCAGAAGAAGTAGAAGAAGGCGAAGGAGAAGGTGAGGTCTGGAGGGTGAATCAGAAGAAGCAGAAGAAGGAGAAGGTGAAGTCTGGAGGGTGAATCAGAAGAAGCAGAAGAAGGAGAAGGAGAAGGTGAAGTCTGGAGGGTGAAGCAGAAGAAGCAGAAGAAGGAGAAGGAGAAGGTGAAGACTGGAGGGTGAATCAGAAGAAGTAGAAGAAGCAGAAGGAGAAGGTGAAGTCTGGAGGGTGAATCAGAAGAAGGAGAAGAAGGAGAAGGAGATGGTGAGGTCTGGAGGGTGAATCAGAAGAAGCAGAAGAAGGAGAAGTAGAAGGTGAAGTCTGGAGGGTGAATCAGAAGAAGCACAAGAAGGAGAAGGAGAAGGTGAAGACTGGAGGGTGAATCAGAAGAAGTAGAAGAAGGAGAAGGAGAAGGTGAGGTCTGGAGGGTGAATCAGAAGAAGCAGAAGAAGGAGAAGGAGAAGGTGAAGTCAGGAGGGTGAATCAGAAGAAGCAGAAGAAGGAAAGGAGAAGGTGAAGTTAGGAGGGTGAATCAGAAGAAGCAGAAGAAGGAGAAGGAGAAGGTGAAGTCAAGGGGGTGAAGCAGAAGAAGTAGAAGAAGGAGAAGAAGAAGGTGAATTCAGGAAGGTGAAGCAGAAGAAGCAGAAGAAGGAGAAGGAGAAGGTGAAGTCTGGCGGGCGCAGCAGAAGAAGCAGAAGAAGGAGAAGGAGAAGGTGAAGTCTGGAGGGTGAAGCAGAAGAAGCAGAAGAAGGAGAAGGAGAAGGTGAAGTCTGGAGGGTGAATCAGAAGAAGTAGAAGAAGGAGAAGGAGAAGGTGAAGTCAGGAGGGTGAAGCAGAAGAAGCAGAAGAAGGAGAAGGAGAAGGTGAAGTCTGGAGGGTGAAGCAGAAGAAGCAGAAGAAGGAGAAGGAGAAAGTGAAGTCTGGAGGGTGAAGCAGAAGAAGTAGAAGAAGGAGAAGGAGAAGGTGAAGTCTGGAGGGTGAAGCAGAAGAAGCAGAAGAAGGAGAAGGAGAAGGTGAAGTCTGCAGGGTGAATCAGAAGGAGTAGAAGAAGGAGAAGCAGAAGGTGAAGTCAGGAGGGTGAAGCAGAAGAAGCAGAAGAAGGAGAAGGAGAAGGTGAAGTCTGGAGGGTGAAGCAGAAGAAGCAGAAGAAGGAGAAGGAGAAGGTGAAGTCTGGAGGGTGAAGCAGAAGAAGCAGAAGAAGGAGAAGGAGAAGGTGAAGTCAGGTGTGTGAATCAGAAGAAGTAGAAGAAGGAGAAGGAGAAGGTGAAGTCTGGAGGGTGAATCAGAAGAAGGAGAAGAAGGAGAAGGAGAAGGTGAATTCTGGAGGGTGAATCAGAAGAAGTAGAAGAAGGAGAAGGAGAAGGTGTAGTCTGGAGGGTGAATCAGAAGAAGTAGAAGAAGGAGAAGGAGAAGGTGTAGTCTGGAGGGTGAATCAGAAGAAGTAGACGAAGGAGAAGGAGAAGGTGAAGTCTGGAGGGTGAATCAGAAAAAGCAGAAGAAGGGGAAGGAGAAGGTGAAGTCTGGAGGGTGAATCAGAAGAAGTAGAAGAAGGAGAAGGAGAAGGTGAAGTATGGAGGGTGAATCAGAAGAAGCAGAAGAAGGAGAAGGAGAAGGTGAAGTCTGGAGGGTGAATCTGAAGAAGCAGAAGAAGGAGAAGGAGAAGGTGAAGTCTGGAGGGTGAATCAGAAGAAGCAGAAGAAGGAGAAGGAGAAGGTGAAGTCTGGAGGGTGAATCAGAAGAAGCAGAAGAAGTAGAAGGAGAAGGTGAAGTCTGGAGGGTGAATCAGAAGAAGTAGAAGAAGGAGAAGGAGAAGGTGAAGTCTGGAGGGTGAATCAGAAGAAGCAGAAGAAGGAGAAGAAGAAGGTGAAGTCAGGAGGGTGAATCAGAAGAAGCAGAAGAAGGAGAAGGAGAAGGTGAAGTCTGGAGGGTGAATCAGAAGAAGCAGAAGAAGGAGAAGGAGAAGGTGAAGACTGGAGGGTGAATCAGAAGAAGTAGAAGAGACAGAAGGAGAAGGTGAAGTCTGGAGGGTGAATCAGAAGAAGTAGAAGAAGGAGAGGGAGATGGTGAGGTCTGGAGGGTGAATCAGAAGAAGCAGAAGAAGGAGAAGGAGAAGGTGAAGTCTGGAGGGTGAATCAGAAGAAGCAGAAGAAGGAGAAGGAGAAGATGAAGTCTGGAGGGTGAATCAGAAGAAGTAGAAGAAGGAGAAGGAGAAGGTGAGGTCTGGAGGGTGAATCAGAAGAAGCAGAAGAAGGAGAAGGAGAAGGTGAAGTCTGGAGGGTGAATCAGAAGAAGCAGAAGAAGGAGAAGGAGAAGGTGAAGTCTGGTGGGTGAATCAGAAGAAGCAGAAGAAGGAGAAGGAGAAGGTGAAGTCAGGAGGGTGAATCAGAAGAAGCAGAAGAAGGAGAAGGCGAAGGTGAAGTTAGGAGGGTGAATCAGAAGAAGCAGAAGAAGGAGAAGGAGAAGGTGAAGTCAGGGGGGTGAAGCAGAAGAAGTAGAAGAAGGAGAAGGAGAAGGTGAAGTCTGGCGGGCGCAGCAGAAGAAGCAGAAGAAGGAGAAGGAGAAGGTGAAGTCTGGAGGGTGAAGCAGAAGAAGCAGAAGAAGGAGAAGGAGAAGGTGAAGTCTGGAGGGTGAATCAGAAGAAGTAGAAGAAGGAGAAGGAGAAGGAGAAGTCAGGAGGGAGAAGCAGAAGAAGCAGAAGAAGGAGAAGGAGAAGGTGAAGTCTGGAGGGTGAATCAGAAGAAGCAGAAGAAGGAGAAGAAGATGAAGTCTGGAGGGTGATTCAGAAGAATTAGAAGAAGGAGAAGGAGAAGGTGAGGTCTGGAGGATGAATCAGAAGAAGCAGAAGAAGGAGAAGGAGAAGGTGAAGTCTGAAGGGTGAATCAGAAGAAGCAGAAGAAGGAGAAGGTGAAGTATGGAGGGTGAATCAGAAGAAGCAGAAGAAGGAGAAGGAGAAGGTGAAGTCTGGAGGGTGAATCAGAAGAAGCAGAAGAAGGAGAAGGAGAAGGTGAAGTCTGGAGGGTGAATCAGAAGAAGTAGAAGAAGGAGAAGGAGAAGGTGAAGTCTGGAGGGTGAATCAGAAGAAGTAGAAGAAGGAGAAGGAGAAGGTGAAGTCTGGAGGGTGAATCAGAAGAAGCAGAAGAAGGAGAAGGAGAAGGTGAAGTCTGGAGGGTGAATCAGCAGAAGCAGAAGAAGGAGAAGGAGAAGGTGAAGTCTGGAGGGTGAATCAGAAGAAGCAGAAGAAGGAGAAGGAGAAGGTGAAGTCTGGAGGGTGAATCAGAAGAAGCAGAAGAAGTAGAAGGAGAAGGTGAAGTCTGGAGGGTGAATCAGAAGAAGTAGAAGAAGGAGAAGGAGAAGGTGAAGTCTGGAGGGTGAATCTGAAGAAGCAGAAGAAGGAGAAGGAGAAGGTGAAGTCAGGATGGTGAATCAGAAGAAGCAGAAGAAGGAGAAGGAGAAGGTGAAGTCTGGAGGGTGAATCAGAAGAAGCAGAAGAAGGAGAAGGAGAAGGTGAAGACTGGAGGTTGAATCAGAAGAAGTAGAAGAAGGAGAAGGAGAAGGTGAAGTCTGGAGGGTGAATCAGAAGAAGCAGAAGAAGGAGAAGGAGAAGGTGAAGTCTGGAGGGTGAATCAGAAGAAGCAGAAGAAGGAGAAGGAGAAGATGAAGTCTGGAGGGTGAATCAGAAGAATTAGAAGAAGGAGAAGGAGAAGGTGAGGTCTGGAGGGTGAATCAGAAGAAGCAGAAGAAGGAGAAGGAGAAGGTGAAGTCTGAAGGGTGAACCAGAAGAAGCAGAAGAAGGAGAAGGAGAAGGTGAAGTCTGGAGGGTATATCAGAAGAAGCAGAAGAAGGAGAAGGAGAAGGTGAAGTCTGGAGGGTGAATCAGAAGAAGCAGAAGAAGGAGAAGGAGAAGGTGAAGTCCGGAGGGTGAATCAGAAGAAGTAGAAGAAGGAGAAGGAGAAGGTGAAGTCTGGAGGGTGAATCAGAAGAAGTAGAACAAGGAGAAGGAGAAGGTGTAGTCTGGAGGGTGAATCAGAAGAAGCAGAAGAAGGAGAAGGAGAAGGTGAAGTCTGGAGGGTGAATCAGAAGAAGGAGAAGGAGAAGATGAAGTCTGGTGGGTGAATCAGAATAAGTAGAAGGAGGAGAAGGAGAAGGTGAAGTCTGGAGGGTGAATCAGAAGAAGCAGAAGAAGGAGAAGGAGAAGGTGAAGTCTGAAGAGTGAGTCAGAAGAAGGAGAAGAAGGAGAAGGAGATGGTGAAGTCTGGATGGTGAAGCAGAAGAAGCAGAATAAGGAGAAGGAGAAGGTGAAGTCTGGAGGGTGAATCAGAAGAAGTAGAAGAAGGAGAAGGAGAAGGTGAAGTCTGGAGGGTGAAGCAGAAGAAGTAGAAGAAGGAGAAGGAGAAGGTGAAGTCATGAGGGTGAATCAGAAGAAGTAGAAGAAGGAGAATGAGAAGGTGAAGTCAGGAGGGTGAATCAGAAGAAGCAGAAGAAGGAGAAGGAGAAGGTGAAGTCTGGAGTGTGAATCAGAGGAATCAGAAGAAGGAGAAGGAGAAGGTGAAGTCTGGAGGGTGAATCAGAAGAAGCAGAAGAAAGAGAAGGAGAAGGTGAAGTCTAGAGGGTGAATCAGAAGAAGTAGAACAAGGAGAAGGAGAAGGTGAAGTCTGGAGTGTGAATCAGAAGAATCAGAAGAAGGAGAAGGAGAAGGTGAAGTCTGGAGGGTGAATCAGAAGAAGCAGAAGAAGGAGAAGGAGAAGATGAAGTCTGGAGGGTGAATCAGAATAAGTAGAAGAAGGAGAAGGAGAAGGTGAAGTCTGGAGGGTGAATCAGAAGAAGCAGAAGAAGGAGAAGGAGAAGGTGAAGTCTGAAGAGTGAATCTGAAGAAGCAGAATAAGGAGAAGGAGATGGTGAAGTCTGGATGGTGAATCAGAAGAAGCAGAATAAGGAGAAGGAGAAGGTGATGTCTGGAGGGTGAATCAGAAGAAGTAGAAGAAGGAGAAGGAGAAGGTGAAGTCTGGAGGGTGAAGTAGAAGAAGTAGAAGAAGGAGAAGGAGAAGGTGAAGTCATGAGGGTGAATCTGAAGAAGTAGAAGAAGGAGAATGAGAAGGTGAAGTCAGGAGGGTGAATCAGAAGAAGCAGAAGAAGGAGAAGGAGAAGGTGAAGTCTGGAGTGTGAATCAGAAGAATCAGAAGAAGGAGAAGGAGAAGGTGAAGTCTGGAGGGTGAATCAGAAGAAGCAGAAGAAGGAGAAGGAGAAGGTGAAGTCTGGCGGGCGCAGCAGAAGAAGCAGAAGAAGGAGAAGGAGAAGGTGAAGTCTGGAGGGTGAAGCAGAAGAAGCAGAAGAAGGAGAAGGAGAAGGTGAAGTCTGGAGGGTGAAGCAGAAGAAGCAGAAGAAGGAGAAGGAGAAGGTGAAGTCTGGAGGGTGAATCAGAAGAAGTAGAAGAAGGAGAAGGAGAAGGTGAAGTCAGGAGGGTGAAGCAGAAGAAGCAGAAGAAGGAGAAGGAGAAGGTGAAGTCTGGAGGGTGAAGCAGAAGAAGCAGAAGAAGGAGAAGGAGAAGGTGAAGTCTGGAGGGCGAAGCAGAAGAAGTAGAAGAAGTAGAAGGAGAAGGTGAAGTCTGGAGGGTGAGGCAGAAGAAGCAGAAGAAGGAGAAGGAGAAGGTGAAGTCTGGAGGGTGTATCAGAAGAAGTAGAAGAAGGAGAAGGAGAAGGTGAAGTCAGGTGGGTGAAGCAGAAGAAGCAGAAGAAGGAGAAGGAGAAGGTGAAGTCTGGAGGGTGAAGCAGAAGAAGCAGAAGAAGGAGAAGGAGAAGGTGAAGTCTGGAGGGTGAAGCAGAAGAAGCAGAAGAAGGAGAAGGAGAAGGTGAAGTCAGGAGGGTGAATCAGAAGAAGTAGAAGAAGGAGAAGGAGAAGGTGAAGTCTGGAGGGTGAATCAGAAGAAGTAGAAGAAGGAGAAGGAGAAGGTGAAGTCTGGAGTTTGAATCAGAAGAAGTAGAAGAAGGAGAAGGAGAAGGTGAAGTCTGGAGGGTGAATCAGAAGAAGCAGAAGAAGGAGAAGGAGAAGGTGAAGTCTGGAGGGAGAAGCAGAAGAAGTAGAAGAAGAAGGAGAAGGTGAAATCTGGAGGGTGAATAAGAAGAAGTAGAAGAAGGAGAAGGAGAAGGTGAAGTCTGGAGGGTGAATCAGAAGAAGTAGAAGAAGAGAAGGAGAAGGTGAAGTCTGGAGGGTGAATCAGAAGAAGCAGAAGAAGGAGAAGGAGAAGGTGGAGTCTGGAGGGTGAATCAGAAGAAGTAGAAGAAGGAGAAGGAGAAGGTGTAGTCTGGAGAGTGAATCAGAAGAAGTAGACGAAGGAGAAGGAGCAGTTGAAGTCTGGAGGGTGAATCAGAAAAAGCAGAAGAAGGAGAAGGAGAAGGCGAAGTCTGGAGGGTGAATCAGAAGAAGTAGAAGAAGGAGAAGGAGAAGGTGAAGTCTGGAGGGTGAATCAGAAGAAGCATAAGAAGGAGAAGGAGAAGGTGAAGTCTGGAGGGTGAATCTGAAGAAGCAGAAGAAGGAGAAGGAGAAGGTGAAGTCTGGAGGGTGAATCAGAAGAAGCAGAAGAAGGAGAAGGAGAAGGTGAAGTCTGGAGGGTGAATCAGAAGAAGCAGAAGAAGGAGAAGGAGAAGATGAAGTCTGGAGGGTGATTCAGAAGAATTAGAAGAAGGAGAAGGAGAAGGTGAGGTCTGGAGGGTGAATCAGAAGAAGCAGAAGAAGGAGAAGGAGAAGGTGAAGTCTGAAGGGTGAATCAGAAGAAGCAGAAGAAGGAGAAGGTGAAGTATGGAGGGTGAATCAGAAGAAGCAGAAGAAGGAGAAGGAGAAGGTGAAGTCTGGAGGGTGAATCAGAAGAAGCAGAAGAAGGAGAAGGAGAAGGTGAAGTCTGGAGGGTGAATCAGAAGAAGTAGAAGAAGGAGAAGGAGAAGGTGAAGTCTGGAGGGTGAATCAGAAGAAGTAGAAGAAGGAGAAGGAGAAGGTGAAGTCTGGAGGGTGAATCAGAAGAAGCAGAAGAAGGAGAAGGAGAAGGTGAAGTCAGGAGGGTGAATCAGCAGAAGCAGAAGAAGGAGAAGGAGAAGGTGAAGTCTGGAGGGTGAATCAGAAGAAGCAGAAGAAGGAGAAGGAGAAGGTGAAGTCTGGAGGGTGAATCAGAAGAAGCAGAAGAAGTAGAAGGAGAAGGTGAAGTCTGGAGGGTGAATCAGAAGAAGTAGAAGAAGGAGAAGGAGAAGGTGAAGTCTGGAGTGTGAATCAGAAGAATCAGAAGAAGGAGAAGGAGAAGGTGAAGTCTGGAGGGTGAATCAGAAGAAGCAGAAGAAGGAGAAGGAGAAGGTGAAGTCTGGCGGGCGCAGCAGAAGAAGCAGAAGAAGGAGAAGGAGAAGGTGAAGTCTGGAGGGTGAAGCAGAAGAAGCAGAAGAAGGAGAAGGAGAAGGTGAAGTCTGGAGGGTGAATCAGAAGAAGTAGAAGAAGGAGAAGGAGAAGGTGAAGTCAGGAGGGTGAAGCAGAAGAAGCAGAAGAAGGAGAAGGAGAAGGTGAAGTCTGGAGGGTGAAGCAGAAGAAGCAGAAGAAGGAGAAGGAGAAGGTGAAGTCTGGAGGGCGAAGCAGAAGAAGTAGAAGAAGTAGAAGGAGAAGGTGAAGTCTGGAGGGTGAGGCAGAAGAAGCAGAAGAAGGAGAAGGAGAAGGTGAAGTCTGGAGGGTGTATCAGAAGAAGTAGAAGAAGGAGAAGGAGAAGGTGAAGTCAGGTGGGTGAAGCAGAAGAAGCAGAAGAAGGAGAAGGAGAAGGTGAAGTCTGGAGGGTGAAGCAGAAGAAGCAGAAGAAGGAGAAGGAGAAGGTGAAGTCTGGAGGGTGAAGCAGAAGAAGCAGAAGAAGGAGAAGGAGAAGGTGAAGTCAGGAGGGTGAATCAGAAGAAGTAGAAGAAGGAGAAGGAGAAGGTGAAGTCTGGAGGGTGAATCAGAAGAAGTAGAAGAAGGAGAAGGAGAAGGTGAAGTCTGGAGTTTGAATCAGAAGAAGTAGAAGAAGGAGAAGGAGAAGGTGAAGTCTGGAGGGTGAATCAGAAGAAGCAGAAGAAGGAGAAGGAGAAGGTGAAGTCTGGAGGGAGAAGCAGAAGAAGTAGAAGAAGAAGGAGAAGGTGAAATCTGGAGGGTGAATAAGAAGAAGTAGAAGAAGGAGAAGGAGAAGGTGAAGTCTGGAGGGTGAATCAGAAGAAGTAGAAGAAGAGAAGGAGAAGGTGAAGTCTGGAGGGTGAATCAGAAGAAGCAGAAGAAGGAGAAGGAGAAGGTGGAGTCTGGAGGGTGAATCAGAAGAAGTAGAAGAAGGAGAAGGAGAAGGTGTAGTCTGGAGAGTGAATCAGAAGAAGTAGACGAAGGAGAAGGAGCAGTTGAAGTCTGGAGGGTGAATCAGAAAAAGCAGAAGAAGGAGAAGGAGAAGGCGAAGTCTGGAGGGTGAATCAGAAGAAGTAGAAGAAGGAGAAGGAGAAGGTGAAGTCTGGAGGGTGAATCAGAAGAAGCATAAGAAGGAGAAGGAGAAGGTGAAGTCTGGAGGGTGAATCTGAAGAAGCAGAAGAAGGAGAAGGAGAAGGTGAAGTCTGGAGGGTGAATCAGAAGAAGCAGAAGAAGGAGAAGGAGAAGGTGAAGTCTGGAGGGTGAATCAGAAGAAGCAGAAGAAGGAGAAGGAGAAGATGAAGTCTGGAGGGTGATTCAGAAGAATTAGAAGAAGGAGAAGGAGAAGGTGAGGTCTGGAGGGTGAATCAGAAGAAGCAGAAGAAGGAGAAGGAGAAGGTGAAGTCTGAAGGGTGAATCAGAAGAAGCAGAAGAAGGAGAAGGTGAAGTATGGAGGGTGAATCAGAAGAAGCAGAAGAAGGAGAAGGAGAAGGTGAAGTCTGGAGGGTGAATCAGAAGAAGCAGAAGAAGGAGAAGGAGAAGGTGAAGTCTGGAGGGTGAATCAGAAGAAGTAGAAGAAGGAGAAGGAGAAGGTGAAGTCTGGAGGGTGAATCAGAAGAAGTAGAAGAAGGAGAAGGAGAAGGTGAAGTCTGGAGGGTGAATCAGAAGAAGCAGAAGAAGGAGAAGGAGAAGGTGAAGTCAGGAGGGTGAATCAGCAGAAGCAGAAGAAGGAGAAGGAGAAGGTGAAGTCTGGAGGGTGAATCAGAAGAAGCAGAAGAAGGAGAAGGAGAAGGTGAAGTCTGGAGGGTGAATCAGAAGAAGCAGAAGAAGTAGAAGGAGAAGGTGAAGTCTGGAGGGTGAATCAGAAGAAGTAGAAGAAGGAGAAGGAGAAGGTGAAGTCTGGAGGGTGAATCTGAAGAAGCAGAAGAAGGAGAAGGAGAAGGTGAAGTCAGGATGGTGAATCAGAAGAAGCAGAAGAAGGAGAAGGAGAAGGTGAAGTCTGGAGGGTGAATCAGAAGAAGCAGAAGAAGGAGAAGGAGAAGGTGAAGACTGGAGGTTGAATCAGAAGAAGTAGAAGAAGGAGAAGGAGAAGGTGAAGTCTGGAGGGTGAATCAGAAGAAGCAGAAGAAGGAGAAGGAGAAGGTGAAGTCTGGAGGGTGAATCAGAAGAAGCAGAAGAAGGAGAAGGAGAAGATGAAGTCTGGAGGGTGAATCAGAAGAATTAGAAGAAGGAGAAGGAGAAGGTGAGGTCTGGAGGGTGAATCAGAAGAAGCAGAAGAAGGAGAAGGAGAAGGTGAAGTCTGAAGGGTGAACCAGAAGAAGCAGAAGAAGGAGAAGGAGAAGGTGAAGTCTGGAGGGTGTATCAGAAGAAGCAGAAGAAGGAGAAGAAGAAGGTGAAGTCTGGAGGGTGAATCAGAAGAAGCAGAAGAAGGAGAAGGAGAAGGTGAAGTCCGGAGGGTGAATCAGAAGAAGTAGAAGAAGGAGAAGGAGAAGGTGAAGTCTGGAGGGTGAATCAGAAGAAGTAGAACAAGGAGAAGGAGAAGGTGTAGTCTGGAGGGTGAATCAGAAGAAGCAGAAGAAGGAGAAGGAGAAGGTGAAGTCTGGAGGGTGAATCAGAAGAAGGAGAAGGAGAAGATGAAGTCTGGAGGGTGAATCAGAATAAGTAGAAGGAGGAGAAGGAGAAGGTGAAGTCTGGAGGGTGAATCAGAAGAAGCAGAAGAAGGAGAAGGAGAAGGTGAAGTCTGAAGAGTGAGTCAGAAGAAGCAGAAGAAGGAGAAGGAGATGGTGAAGTCTGGATGGTGAAGCAGAAGAAGCAGAATAAGGAGAAGGAGAAGGTGAAGTCTGGAGGGTGAATCAGAAGAAGTAGAAGAAGGAGAAGGAGAAGGTGAAGTCTGGAGGGTGAAGCAGAAGAAGTAGAAGAAGGAGAAGGAGAAGGTGAAGTCATGAGGGTGAATCAGAAGAAGTAGAAGAAGGAGAATGAGAAGGTGAAGTCAGGAGGGTGAATCAGAAGAAGCAGAAGAAGGAGAAGGAGAAGGTGAAGTCTGGAGTGTGAATCAGAGGAATCAGAAGAAGGAGAAGGAGAAGGTGAAGTCTGGAGGGTGAATCAGAAGAAGCAGAAGAAAGAGAAGGAGAAGGTGAAGTCTAGAGGGTGAATCAGAAGAAGTAGAACAAGGAGAAGGAGAAGGTGAAGTCTGGAGTGTGAATCAGAAGAATCAGAAGAAGGAGAAGGAGAAGGTTAAGTCTGGAGGGTGAATCAGAAGAAGCAGAAGAAGGAGAAGGAGAAGATGAAGTCTGGAGGGTGAATCAGAATAAGTAGAAGAAGGAGAAGGAGAAGGTGAAGTCTGGAGGGTGAATCAGAAGAAGCAGAAGAAGGAGAAGGAGAAGGTGAAGTCTGAAGAGTGAATCTGAAGAAGCAGAAGAAGGAGAAGGAGATGGTGAAGTCTGGATGGTGAATCAGAAGAAGCAGAATAAGGAGAAGGAGAAGGTGAAGTCTGGAGGGTGAATCAGAAGAAGTAGAAGAAGGAGAAGGAGAAGGTGAAGTCTGGAGGGTGAAGTAGAAGAAGTAGAAGAAGGAGAAGGAGAAGGTGAAGTCATGAGGGTGAATCTGAAGAAGTAGAAGAAGGAGAATGAGAAGGTGAAGTCAGGAGGGTGAATCAGAAGAAGCAGAAGAAGGAGAAGGAGAAGGTGAAGTCTGGAGGGTGAATCAGAAGAAGCAGAAGAAGGAGAAGGAGAAGGTGAAGTCTGGCGGGCGCAGCAGAAGAAGCAGAAGAAGGAGAAGGAGAAGGTGAAGTCTGGAGGGTGAAGCAGAAGAAGCAGAAGAAGGAGAAGGAGAAGGTGAAGTCTGGAGGGTGAATCAGAAGAAGTAGAAGAAGGAGAAGGAGAAGGTGAAGTCAGGAGGGTGAAGCAGAAGAAGCAGAAGAAGGAGAAGGAGAAGGTGAAGTCTGGAGGGTGAAGCAGAAGAAGCAGAAGAAGGAGAAGGAGAAGGTGAAGTCTGGAGGGCGAAGCAGAAGAAGTAGAAGAAGTAGAAGGAGAAGGTGAAGTCTGGAGGGTGAGGCAGAAGAAGCAGAAGAAGGAGAAGGAGAAGGTGAAGTCTGGAGGGTGTATCAGAAGAAGTAGAAGAAGGAGAAGGAGAAGGTGAAGTCAGGAGGGTGAAGCAGAAGAAGCAGAAGAAGGAGAAGGAGAAGGTGAAGTCTGGAGGGTGAAGCAGAAGAAGCAGAAGAAGGAGAAGGAGAAGGTGAAGTCTGGAGGGTGAAGCAGAAGAAGCAGAAGAAGGAGAAGGAGAAGGTGAAGTCAGGAGGGTGAATCAGAAGAAGTAGAAGAAGGAGAAGGAGAAGGTGAAGTCTGGAGGGTGAATCAGAAGAAGTAGAAGAAGGAGAAGGAGAAGGTGAAGTCTGGAGGTTGAATCAGAAGAAGTAGAAGAAGGAGAAGGAGAAGGTGAAGTCTGGAGGGTGAATCAGAAGAAGCAGAAGAAGGAGAAGGAGAAGGTGAAGTCTGGAGGGAGAAGCAGAAGAAGTAGAAGAAGAAGGAGAAGGTGAAATCTGGAGGGTGAATAAGAAGAAGTAGAAGAAGGAGAAGGAGAAGGTGAAGTCTGGAGGGTGAATCAGAAGAAGTAGAAGAAGGAGAAGGAGAAGGTGAAGTCTGGAGAATGAATCAGAAGAAGCAGAAGAAGGAGAAGGAGAAGGTGGAGTCTGGAGGGTGAATCAGAAGAAGTAGAAGAAGGAGAAGGAGAAGGTGTAGTCTGGAGAGTGAATCAGAAGAAGTAGACGAAGGAGAAGGAGCAGTTGAAGTCTGGAGGGTGAATCAGAAAAAGCAGAAGAAGGAGAAGGAGAAGGCGAAGTCTGGAGGGTGAATCAGAAGAAGTAGAAGAAGGAGAAGGAGAAGTTGAAGTCTGGAGGGTGAATCAGAAGAAGCATAAGAAGGAGAAGGAGAAGGTGAAGTCTGGAGGGTGAATCTGAAGAAGCAGAAGAAGGAGAAGGAGAAGGTGAAGTCTGGAGGGTGAATCAGAAGAAGCAGAAGAAGGAGAAGAAGAAGGTGAAGTCTGGAGGGTGAATCAGAAGAAGCAGAAGAAGTAGAAGGAGAAGGTGAAGTCTGGAGGGTGAGTCAGAAGAAGTAGAAGAAGGAGAAGGAGAAGGTGAAGTCTGGAGGGTGAATCAGAAGAAGCAGAAGAAGGAGAAGGAGAAGGTGAAGTCAGGAGGGTGAATCAGAAGAAGCAGAAGCAGGAGAAGGAGAAGGTGAAGACTGGAGGGTGAATCAGAAGAAGTAGAAGAAGCAGAAGGAGAAGGTGAAGTCTGGAGGGTGAATCAGAAGAAGTAGAAGAAGGAGAAGGAGATGGTGAGGTCTGGAGGGTGAATCAGAAGAAGCAGAAGAAGGAGAAGGAGAAGGTGAAGTCTGGAGGGTGAATCAGAAGAAGCAGAAGAAGGAGAAGGAGAAGGTGAAGACTGGAGGGTGAATCAGAAGAAGTAGAAGAAGGAGAAGGAGAAGATGAAGTCTGGAGGGTGAATCAGAAGAAGTAGAAGAAGGAGAAGGAGAAGGTGAGGTCTGGAGGGTGAATCAGAAGAAGCAGAAGAAGGAGAAGGAGAAGGTGAAGTCTGGAGGGTGAATCAGAAGAAGCAGAAGAAGGAGAAGGAGAAGGTGATGTCTGGAGGGTGAATCAGAAGAAGCAGAAGAAGGAGAAGGAGAAGGTGAAGTCAGGAGGGTGAATCAGAAGAAGCAGAAGAAGGAGAAGGAGAAGGTGAAGTTAGGAGGGTGAATCAGAAGAAGCAGAAGAAGGAGAAGGAGAAGGTGAAGTCAGGGGGGTGAAGCAGAAGAAGTAGAAGAAGGAGAAGGAGAAGGTGAAGTCAGGAGGGTGAAGCAGAAGAAGCAGAAGAAGGAGAAGGAGAAGATGAAGTCTGGCGGGCGCAGCAGAAGAAGCAGAAGAAGGAGAAGGAGAAGGTGAAGTCTGGAGGGTGAAGCAGAAGAAGCAGAAGAAGTTGAAGGAGAAGGTGAAGTCTGGAGGGTGAATCAGAAGAAGTAGAAGAAGGAGAAGGAGAAGGTGAAGTCATGAGGGAGAAGCAGAAGAAGCAGAAGAAGGAGAAGGAGAAGGTGATGTCTGGAGGGTGTAGCAGAAGAAGCAGAAGAAGGAGAAGGAGAAGGTGAAGTCTGGAGGGCGAAGCAGAAGAAGCAGAAGAAGGAGAAAGAGAAGGTGACGTCTGGAGGGTGAAGAAGAAGAAGCAGAAGAAGGAGAAGGAGAAGGTGAAGTCTGGAGGGTGAATCAGAAGAAGTAGAAGAAGGAGAAGGAGAAGGTGAAGTCTGGAGGGTGAATCAGAAGAAGTAGAAGAAGGAGAAGGAGAAGGTGACGTCAGGAGGGTGAAGCAGAAGAAGCAGAAGAAGGAGAAGGAGAAGGTGAAGTCTGGAGGGTGAAGCAGAAGAAGCAGAAGAAGGAGAAGGAGAAGGTGAAGTCTGGAGGGTGAAGCAGAAGAAGCAGAAGAAGGAGAATGAGAAGGTGAAGTCAGGAGGGTGAATCAGTAGAAGTAGAAGAAGGAGAAGGAGAAGATGAAGTCTGGAGGGTGAATCAGAAGAAGTAGAAGAAGGAGAAGGAGAAGGTGAAGTCTGGAGGGTGAATCAGAAGAAGTAGAAGAAGGAGAAGGAGATGGTGAAGTCTGGAGGGTGAATCAGAAGAAGCAGAAGAAGGAGAAGGAGAAGGTGAAGTCTGGAGTGAGAAGCAGAAGAAGTAGAAGAAGGAGAAGGAGAAGGTGAAGTCTGGAGGGTGAATCAGAAGAAGTAGAAGAAGGAGAAGGAGAAGGTGACGTCTGGAGGGTGAATCAGAAGAAGCAGAAGAAGGAGAAGGAGAAGGTGAAGTCTGGAGGGTGAATCAGAAGAAGCAGAAGAAGGAGAAGGAGAAGGAGAAGTCTGGAGGGTGAATCAGAAGAAGTAGAAGAAGGAGAAGGAGAAGGTGTAGTCTGGAGGGTGAATCAGAAGAAGTAGACGAAGGAGAAGGAGAAGGTGAAGTCTGGAGGGTGAATCAGAAGAAGCAGAAGCAGGAGAAGGAGAAGGTGAAGTCTGGAGGGTGAATCAGAAGAAGTAGAAGAAGGAGAAGGAGAAGGTGCAGTCTGGAGGGTGAATCAGAAGAAGCAGAAGAAGGAGAAGGAGAAGGTGAAGTCTGGAGGTTGAATCAGAAGAAGCAGAAGAAGGAGAAGGAGAAGGTGAAGTCTGGAGGGTGAATCAGAAGAAGCAGAAGAAGGAGAAGGAGAAGGTGAAGTCTGGAGGGTGAATCAGAAGAAGCAGAAGAAGTAGAAGCAGAAGGTGAAGTCTGGAGGGTGAATCAGAAGAAGGAGAAGAAGGAGAAGGAGAAGGTGAAGTCTGGAGGGTGAATCAGAAGAAGCAGAAGAAGGAGAAGGAGAAGGTGAAGTCTGGAGGGTGAATCAGAAGAAGGCGAAGGAGAAGGTCAAGACTGGAGGGTGAATCAGAATAAGTAGAAGAAGGAGAAGGAGATGGTGAAGTCTGGAGGGTGAATCAGAAGAAGTAGAAGAAGCAGAAGGAGAAGGCGAAGTCTGGAGGGTGAATCAGAAGAAGCAGAAGAAGGAAAAGGAGAAGGTTAAGTCTGGAGGGTGAATCAGAAGAAGCAGAAGAAGGAGAAGGAGAAGGTGAAGTCTGGAGGGTGAATCATAAGAAGTAGAAGAAGGAGAAGGAGAAGGTGAGGTCTGGAGGGTGATTCATAAGAAGTAGAAGAAGGAGAAGGAGAAGGTGAAGTCTGGAGGGTGAATCAGAAGAAGTAGAAGAAGGAGAAGGAGAAGGACAAGTCTGGAGGGTGAATCAGAAGAAGCAGAAGAAGGAGAAGGAGAAGGTGAAGTCTGGAGGGTGAATCAGAAGAAGCAGAAGAAGGAGAATGAGAAGATGAAGTCTGGAGGGTGTATCAGAAGAAGTAGAAGAATCAGAAGGAGAAGGTGAAGTCTGGAGGGTGAATCAGAAGAAGCAGAAGAAGGAGAAGGAGAAGGTGAAGTCTGGAGGGTGAATCAGAAGAAGCACAAGAAGGAGAAGGAGAAGGTGAAGTCTGGAGGGTGAATCAGAAGAAGCAGAATAAGGAGAAGGAGAAGTCTGGAGGTTGAATCAGGAGAAGCAGAAGAAGGAGAAGGAGAAGGTGAAGTCTGGAGGGTGAATCAGAAGAAGTAGAAGAAGGAGAAGGAGAAGGTGAAGTCTGGAGGGTGAAGCAGAAGAAGTAGAAGAAGGAGAAGGAGAAGGTGAAGTCAGGAGCGTGAATCAGAAGAAGTAGAAGAAGGAGAAGGAGAAGGTGAAGTCTGGAGGGTGAATCAGAAGAAGCAGAAGAAGGAGAAGGAGAAGGTGAAGTCTGGAGGGTGAATCAGAAGAAGCAAAAGAATGAGAAGGAGAAGATGAAGTCTGGAGGGTGAATCAGAAGAAGTAGAAGAAGGAGAAGGAGAAGGTGAGGTCTGGAGGGTGAATAAGAAGAAGCAGAAGAAGGAGAAGGAGAAGATGAAGTCTGGAGGGTGAATCAGAAGAAGCAGAAGAAGGAGAAGGAGAAGGTGAAGTCTGGAGGGTGAATCAAAAGAAGCAGAAGAAGGAGAAGGAGAAGGTGAAGTCAGGAGGGTGAATCAGAAGAAGCAGAAGAAGGAGAAGGAGAAGGTGAAGTCAGGAGGGTGAATCAGAAGAAGTAGAAGAAGGAGAAGGAGAAGGTGAAGTCTGGAGGGTGAAGCAGAAGAAGTAGAAGAAGGAGAAGGAGAAGGTGAAGTCTGGAGGGTGAAGCAGAAGAAGTAGAAGAAGGAGAAGGAGAAGGTGAAGTCAGGAGGGTGAATCAGAAGAAGTAGAAGAAGGAGAAGGAGAAGGTGAAGTCTGGAGGGTGAATCAGAAGAAGCAGAAGAAGGAGAAGGAGAAGGTGAAGTCTGGAGGGTGAATCAGAAGAAGCAAAAGAATGAGAAGGAGAAGATGAAGTCTGGAGGGTGAATCAGAAGAAGTAGAAGAAGGAGAAGGAGAAGGTGAGGTCTGGAGGGTGAATAAGAAGAAGCAGAAGAAGGAGAAGGAGAAGATGAAGTCTGGAGGGTGAATCAGAAGAAGCAGAAGAAGGAGAAGGAGAAGGTGAAGTCTGGAGGGTGAATCAAAAGAAGCAGAAGAAGGAGAAGGAGAAGGTGAAGTCAGGAGGGTGAATCAGAAGAAGCAGAAGAAGGAGAAGGAGAAGGTGAAGTTAGGAGGGTGAATCAGAAGAAGCAGAAGAAGGAGAAGGAGAAGGTGAAGTCAGGGGGGTGAAGCAGAAGAAGTAGAAGAAGGAGAAGGAGATGGTGAAGTCAGGAGGGTGAAGCAGAAGAAGCAGAAGAAGGAGAAGGAGAAGGTGAAGTCTGGAGGGTGAAGCAGAAGAAACAGAAGAAGGAGAAGGAGAAGGTGAAGTCTGGAGGGCGAAGCAGAAGAAGCAGAAGAAGGAGAAGGTGAAGGTGAAGTCTGGAGGGTGAAGCAGAAGAAGCAGAAGAAGGAGAAGGAGAAGGTGAAGTCTGGAGGGTGAATCAGAAGAAGTAGAAGAAGGAGAAGGAGAAGGTGAAGTCAGGAGGGTGAAGCAGAAGAAGCAGAAGAAGGAGACGGAGAAGGTGAAGTCTGGAGGGTGAAGCAGAAGAAGCAGAAGAAGGAGAAGGAGAAGGTGAAGTCTGGAGGGTGAAGCAGAAGAAGCAGAAGAAGGAGAAGGAGAAGGTGAAGTCAGGAGGGTGAATCAGAAGAAGCAGAAGAAGGAGAAGGAGAAGGTGAAGTCTGGAGGGAGAAGCAGAAGAAGTAGAAGAAGGAGAAGGAGAAGGTGAAGTCTGGAGGGTGAATCAGAAGAAGCAGAAGAAGGAGAAGGAGAAGGTGAAGTCTGGCGGGCGCAGCAGAAGAAGCAGAAGAAGGAGAAGGAGAAGGTGAAGTCTGGAGGGTGAAGCAGAAGAAGCAGAAGAAGGAGAAGGAGAAGGTGAAGTCTGGAGGGTGAATCAGAAGAAGTAGAAGAAGGAGAAGGAGAAGGTGAAGTCAGGAGGGTGAAGCAGAAGAAGCAGAAGAAGGAGAAGGAGAAGGTGAAGTCTGGAGGGTGAAGCAGAAGAAGCAGAAGAAGGAGAAGGAGAAGGTGAAGTCTGGAGGGCGAAGCAGAAGAAGTAGAAGAAGTAGAAGGAAAAGGTGAAGTCTGGAGGGTGAGGCAGAAGAAGCAGAAGAAGGAGAAGGAGAAGGTGAAGTCTGGAGGGTGTATCAGAAGAAGTAGAAGAAGGAGAAGGAGAAGGTGAAGTCAGGAGGGTGAAGCAGAAGAAGCAGAAGAAGGAGAAGGAGAAGGTGAAGTCTGGAGGGTGAAGCAGAAGAAGCAGAAGAAGGAGAAGGAGAAGGTGAAGTCTGGAGGGTGAAGCAGAAGAAGCAGAAGAAGGAGAAGGAGAAGGTGAAGTCAGGAGGGTGAATCAGAAGAAGTAGAAGAAGGAGAAGGAGAAGGTGAAGTCTGGAGGGTGAATCAGAAGAAGTAGAAGAAGGAGAAGGAGAAGGTGAAGTCTGGAGGTTGAATCAGAAGAAGTAGAAGAAGGAGAAGGAGAAGGTGAAGTCTGGAGGGTGAATCAGAAGAAGCAGAAGAAGGAGAAGGAGAAGGTGAAGTCTGGAGGGAGAAGCAGAAGAAGTAGAAGAAGAAGGAGAAGGTGAAATCTGGAGGGTGAATAAGAAGAAGTAGAAGAAGGAGAAGGAGAAGGTGAAGTCTGGAGGGTGAATCAGAAGAAGTAGAAGAAGGAGAAGGAGAAGGTGAAGTCTGGAGGGTGAATCAGAAGAAGCAGAAGAAGGAGAAGGAGAAGGTGGAGTCTGGAGGGTGAATCAGAAGAAGTAGAAGAAGGAGAAGGAGAAGGTGTAGTCTGGAGAGTGAATCAGAAGAAGTAGACGAAGGAGAAGGAGCAGTTGAAGTCTGGAGGGTGAATCAGAAAAAGCAGAAGAAGGAGAAGGAGAAGGCGAAGTCTGGAGGGTGAATCAGAAGAAGTAGAAGAAGGAGAAGGAGAAGGTGAAGTCTGGAGGGTGAATCAGAAGAAGCATAAGAAGGAGAAGGAGAAGGTGAAGTCTGGAGGGTGAATCTGAAGAAGCAGAAGAAGGAGAAGGAGAAGGTGAAGTCTGGAGGGTGAATCAGAAGAAGCAGAAGAAGGAGAAGGAGAAGGTGAAGTCTGGAGGGTGAATCAGAAGAAGCAGAAGAAGTAGAAGGAGAAGGTGAAGTCTGGAGGGTGAGTCAGAAGAAGTAGAAGAAGGAGAAGGAGAAGGTGAAGTCTGGAGGGTGAATCAGAAGAAGCAGAAGAAGGAGAAGGAGAAGGTGAAGTCAGGAGGGTGAATCAGAAGAAGCAGAAGCAGGAGAAGGAGAAGGTGAAGACTGGAGGGTGAATCAGAAGAAGTAGAAGAAGCAGAAGGAGAAGGTGAAGTCTGGAGGGTGAATCAGAAGAAGTAGAAGAAGGAGAAGGAGATGGTGAGGTCTGGAGGGTGAATCAGAAGAAGCAGAAGAAGGAGAAGGAGAAGGTGAAGTCTGGAGGGTGAATCAGAAGAAGCAGAAGAAGGAGAAGGAGAAGGTGAAGACTGGAGGGTGAATCAGAAGAAGTAGAAGAAGGAGAAGGAGAAGATGAAGTCTGGAGGGTGAATCAGAAGAAGTAGAAGAAGGAGAAGGAGAAGGTGAGGTCTGGAGGGTGAATCAGAAGAAGCAGAAGAAGGAGAAGGAGAAGGTGAAGTCTGGAGGGTGAATCAGAAGAAGCAGAAGAAGGAGAAGGAGAAGGTGATGTCTGGAGGGTGAATCAGAAGAAGCAGAAGAAGGAGAAGGAGAAGGTGAAGTCAGGAGGGTGAATCAGAAGAAGCAGAAGAAGGAGAAGGAGAAGGTGAAGTTAGGAGGGTGAATCAGAAGAAGCAGAAGAAGGAGAAGGAGAAGGTGAAGTCAGGGGGGTGAAGCAGAAGAAGTAGAAGAAGGAGAAGGAGAAGGTGAAGTCAGGAGGGTGAAGCAGAAGAAGCAGACGAAGGAGAAGGAGAAGGTGAAGTCTGGCGGGCGCAGCAGAAGAAGCAGAAGAAGGAGAAGGAGAAGGTGAAGTCTGGAGGGTGAAGCAGAAGAAGCAGAAGAAGTTGAAGGAGAAGGTGAAGTCTGGAGGGTGAATCAGAAGAAGTAGAAGAAGGAGAAGGAGAAGGTGAAGTCATGAGGGAGAAGCAGAAGAAGCAGAAGAAGGAGAAAGAGAAGGTGACGTCTGGAGGGTGAAGAAGAAGAAGCAGAAGAAGGAGAAGGAGAAGGTGAAGTCTGGAGGGTGAATCAGAAGAAGTAGAAGAAGGAGAAGGAGAAGGTGAAGTCTGGAGGGTGAATCAGAAGAAGTAGAAGAAGGAGAAGGAGAAGGTGAAGTCAGGAGGGTGAAGCAGAAGAAGCAGAAGAAGGACAAGGAGAAGGTGAAGTCTGGAGGGTGAAGCAGAAGAAGCAGAAGAAGGAGAAGGAGAAGGTGAAGTCTGGAGGGTGAAGCAGAAGAAGCAGAAGAAGGAGAATGAGAAGGTGAAGTCAGGAGGGTGAATCAGTAGAAGTAGAAGAAGGAGAAGGAGAAGGTGAAGTCTGGAGGGTGAATCAGAAGAAGTAGAAGAAGGAGAAGGAGAAGGTGAAGTCTGGAGGGTGAATCAGAAGAAGTAGAAGAAGGAGAAGGAGATGGTGAAGTCTGGAGGGTGAATCAGAAGAAGCAGAAGAAGGAGAAGGAGAAGGTGAAGTCTGGAGGGAGAAGCAGAAGAAGTAGAAGAAGGAGAAGGAGAAGGTGAAGTCTGGAGGGTGAATCAGAAGAAGTAGAAGAAGGAGAAGGAGAAGGTGACGTCTGGAGGGTGAATCAGAAGAAGCAGAAGAAGGAGAAGGAGAAGGTGAAGTCTGGAGGGTGAATCAGAAGAAGCAGAAGAAGGAGAAGGAGAAGGAGAAGTCTGGAGGGTGAATCAGAAGAAGTAGAAGAAGGAGAAGGAGAAGGTGTAGTCTGGAGGGTGAATCAGAAGAAGTAGACGAAGGAGAAGGAGAAGGTGAAGTCTGGAGGGTGAATCAGAAGAAGCAGAAACAGGAGAAGGAGAAGGTGAAGTCTGGAGGGTGAATCAGAAGAAGTAGAAGAAGGAGAAGGAGAAGGTGCAGTCTGGAGGGTGAATCAGAAGAAGCAGAAGAAGGAGAAGGAGAAGGTGAAGTCTGGAGGTTGAATCAGAAGAAGCAGAAGAAGGAGAAGGAGAAGGTGAAGTCTGGAGGGTGAATCAGAAGAAGCAGAAGAAGGAGAAGGAGAAGGTGAAGTCTGGAGGGTGAATCAGAAGAAGCAGAAGAAGTAGAAGGAGAAGGTGAAGTCTGGAGGGTGAATCAGAAGAAGGAGAAGAAGGAGAAGGAGAAGGTGAAGTCTGGAGGGTGAATCAGAAGAAGCAGAAGAAGGAGAAGGAGAAGGTGAAGTCTGGAGGGTGAATCAGAAGAAGCAGAAGAAGGCGAAGGAGAAGGTCAAGACTGGAGGGTGAATCAGAATAAGTAGAAGAAGGAGAAGGAGATGGTGAAGTCTGGAGGGTGAATCAGAAGAAGTAGAAGAAGCAGAAGGAGAAGGCGAAGTCTGGAGGGTGAATCAGAAGAAGCAGAAGAAGGAGAAGGAGAAGGTTAAGTCTGGAGGGTGAATCAGAAGAAGCAGAAGAAGGAGAAGGAGAAGGTGAAGTCTGGAGGGTGAATCATAAGAAGTAGAAGAAGGAGAAGGAGAAGGTGAGGTCTGGAGGGTGATTCATAAGAAGTAGAAGAAGGAGAAGGAGAAGGTGAAGTCTGGAGGGTGAATCAGAAGAAGTAGAAGAAGGAGAAGGAGAAGGACAAGTCTGGAGGGTGAATCAGAAGAAGCAGAAGAAGGAGAAGGAGAAGGTGAAGTCTGGAGGGTGAATCAGAAGAAGCAGAAGAAGGAGAATGAGAAGATGAAGTCTGGAGGGTGTATCAGAAGAAGTAGAAGAATCAGAAGGAGAAGGTGAAGTCTGGAGGGTGAATCAGAAGAAGCAGAAGAAGGAGAAGGAGAAGTTGAAGTCTGGAGGGTGAATCAGAAGAAGCAGAAGAAGGAGAAGGAGAAGGTGAAGTCTGGAGGGTGAATCAGAAGAAGCAGAATAAGGAGAAGGAGAAGTCTGGAGGTTGAATCAGGAGAAGCAGAAGAAGGAGAAGGAGAAGGTGAAGTCTGGAGGGTGAATCAGAAGAAGTAGAAGAAGGAGAAGGAGAAGGTGAAGTCTGGAGGGTGAAGCAGAAGAAGTAGAAGAAGGAGAAGGAGAAGGTGAAGTCAGGAGGGTGAATCAGAAGAAGTAGAAGAAGGAGAAGGAGAAGGTGAAGTCTGGAGGGTGAATCAGAAGAAGCAGAAGAAGGAGAAGGAGAAGGTGAAGTCTGGAGGGTGAATCAGAAGAAGCAAAAGAATGAGAAGGAGAAGATGAAGTCTGGAGGGTGAATCAGAAGAAGTAGAAGAAGGAGAAGGAGAAGGTGAGGTCTGGAGGGTGAATCAGAAGAAGCAGAAGAAGGAGAAGGAGAAGATGAAGTCTGGAGGGTGAATCAGAAGAAGCAGAAGAAGGAGAAGGAGAAGGTGAAGTCTGGAGGGTGAATCAAAAGAAGCAGAAGAAGGAGAAGGAGAAGGTGAAGTCAGGAGGGTGAATCAGAAGAAGCAGAAGAAGGAGAAGGAGAAGGTGAAGTTAGGAGGGTGAATCAGAAGAAGCAGAAGAAGGAGAAGGAGAAGGTGAAGTCAGGGGGGTGAAGCAGAAGAAGTAGAAGAAGGAGAAGGAGATGGTGAAGTCAGGAGGGTGAAGCAGAAGAAGCAGAAGAAGGAGAAGGAGAAGGTGAAGTCTGGAGGGTGAAGCAGAAGAAACAGAAGAAGGAGAAGGAGAAGGTGAAGTCTGGAGGGCGAAGCAGAAGAAGCAGAAGCAGAAGAAGGAGAAGGTGAAGGTGAAGTCTGGAGGGTGAAGCAGAAGAAGCAGAAGAAGGAGAAGGAGAAGGTGAAGTCTGGAGGGTGAATCAGAAGAAGTAGAAGAAGGAGAAGGAGAAGGTGAAGTCAGGAGGGTGAAGCAGAAGAAGCAGAAGAAGGAGACGGAGAAGGTGAAGTCTGGAGGGTGAAGCAGAAGAAGCAGAAGAAGGAGAAGGAGAAGGTGAAGTCTGGAGGGTGAAGCAGAAGAAGCAGAAGAAGGAGAAGGAGAAGGTGAAGTCAGGAGGGTGAATCAGAAGAAGCAGAAGAAGGAGAAGGAGAAGGTGAAGTCTGGAGGGAGAAGCAGAAGAAGTAGAAGAAGGAGAAGGAGAAGGTGAAGTCTGGAGGGTGAATCAGAAGAAGGAGAAGAAGGAGAAGGAGAAGGTGAAATCTGGAGGGTGAATCAGAAGAAGTAGAAGAAGGAGAAGTAGAAGGTGTAGTTTGGAGGGTGAATCAGGAGAAGTAGACGAAGGAGAAGGAGAAGGTGAAGTCTGGAGGGTGAATCAGAAGAAGCAGAAGAAGGAGAAGGAGAAGGTGAAGTCTGGAGGGTGATTCAGAAGAAGTAGAAGAAGCAGAAGGAGAAGGTGAAGTCTGGAGTGTGAATCAGAAGAAGCAGAAGAAGGAGAAGGAGAAGGTGAAGTCTGGAGGGTGAATCGGAAGAAGCAGAAGAAGGAGAAGGAGAAGGTGAAGTATGGAGGGTGAATCAGAAGAAGCAGAAGAAGGAGAAGGAGAAGGTGAAGTCTGGAGGGTGAATCAGAAGAAGCAGAAGAAGTAGAAGGAGAAGGTGAATTCTGGAGGGTGAATCAGAAGAAGTAGAAGAAGGAGAAGGAGAAGGTGAAGTCTGGAGGGTGAATCAGAAGAAGCAGAAGAAGGAGAAGGAGAAGGTGAAGTCAGGAGGGTGAATCAGAAGAAGCAGAAGAAGGAGAAGGAGAAGGTGAAATCTGGAGGGTGAATCAGAAGAAGCAGAAGAAGGCGAAGGAGAAGGTGAAGACTGGAGGGTGAATCAGAAGAAGTAGAAGAAGGAGAAGGAGAAGGTGAAGTCTGGAGGGTGAATCAGAAGAGGTAGAAGAAGGAGAAGGAGAAGGCGAAGTCTGGAGGGTGAATCAGAAGAAGCAGAAGAAGGAGAAGGAGAAGGTGAAATCTGGAGGGTGAATCAGAAGAAGCAGAAGAAGGAGAAGGAGAAGATGAAGTCTGGAGGGTGAATCAGAAGAAGTAGAAGAAGGAGAAGGAGAAGGTGAGATCTGGAGGGTGAATCAGAAGAAGCAGAAGAAGGAGAAGGAGAAGGTGAAGTCTGGAGGGTGAATCAGAAGAAGCAGAAGAAGGAGAAGGAGAAGGTGAAGTCTGAAGAGTGAATCAGAAGAAGCAGAAGAAGGAGAAGGAGATGGTGAAGTCTGGATGGTGAATCAGAAGAAGCAGAATAAGGAGAAGGAGAAGGTGAAGTCTGGAGGGTGAATCAGAAGAAGTAGAAGAAGGAAAAGGAGAAGGTGAAGTCTGGAGGGTGAAGCAGAAGAAGTAGAAGAAGGAGAAGGAGAAGGTGAAGTCATGAGGGTGAATCTGAAGAAGTAGAAGAAGGAGAATGAGAAGGTGAAGTCTGGAGGGTGAAGCAGAAGAAGTAGAAGAAGGAGAAGGAGAAGGTGAAGTCATGAGGGTGAATCTGAAGAAGTAGAAGAAGGAGAATGAGAAGGTGAAGTCAGGAGGGTGAATCAGAAGAAGCAGAAGAAGGAGAAGGAGAAGGTGAAGTCTGGAGTGTGAATCAGAAGAATCAGAAGAAGGAGAAGGAGAAGGTGAAGTCTGGAGGGTGAATCAGAAGAAGCAGAAGAAAGAGAAGGAGAAGGTGAAGTCTAGAGGGTGAAGCAGAAGAAGCAGAAGAAGGAGAAGTAGAAGGTGAAGACTGGAGGGTGAATCAGAAGAAGTAGAAGAAGGAGAAGGAGAAGGTGATGTCTGGAGGGTGAATCAGAAGAGGTAGAAGAAGGAGAAGGAGAAGGTGAAGTCTGGAGGGTGAATCAGAAGAAGTAGAAGAAGGAGAAGGAGATGTTGAAGTCTGGAGGGTGAATCAGAAGAAGTAGAAGAAGGAGAAGGAGAAGGTGAAGTCAGGAGGGTGAATCAGAAGAAGCAGAAGAAGGAGAAGGAGGAGGTGAAGTTAGGAGGGTGAATCAGAAGAAGCAGAAGAAGGAGAAGGAGAAGGTGAAGTCAGGGGGATGAAGCAAAAAAAGTAGAAGAAGGAGAAGGAGAAGGCGAAGTCAGGAAGGTGAAGCAGAAGAAGCAGAAGAAGGAGAAGGAGAAGGTGAAGTCTGGCGGGCGCAGCAGAAGAAGCAGACGAAGGAGAAGGAGAAGGTGAAGTCTGGAGGGTGAAGCAGAAGAAGCAGAAGAAGGAGAAGGAGAAGGTGAAGTCTGGAGGGTGAATCAGAAGAAGTAGAAGAAGGAGAAGGAGAAGGTGAAGTCAGGAGGGTGAAGCAGAAGAAGCAGAAGAAGGAGAAGGAGAAGGTGAAGTCTGGAGGGTGAAGCAGAAGAAGCAGAAGAAGGAGAAGGAGAAGGTGAAGTCTGGAGGGCGAAGCAGAAGAAGTAGAAGAAGTAGAAGGAGAAGGTGAAGTCTGGAGGGTGAGGCAGAAGAAGCAGAAGAAGGAGAAGGAGAAGGTGAAGTCTGGAGGGTGTATCAGAAGAAGTAGAAGAAGGAGAAGGAGAAGGTGAAGTCAGGAGGGTGAAGCAGAAGAAGCAGAAGAAGGAGAAGGAGAAGGTGAAGTCTGGAGGGTGAAGCAGAAGAAGCAGAAGAAGGAGAAGGAGAAGGTGAAGTCTGGACGGTGAAGCAGAAGAAGCAGAAGAAGGAGAAGGAGAAGGTGAAGTCAGGAGGGTGAATCAGAAGAAGTAGAAGAAGGAGAAGGAGAAGGTGAAGTCTGGAGGGTGAATCAGAAGAAGTAGAAGAAGGAGAAGGAGAAGGTGAAGTCTGGAGGTTGAATCAGAAGAAGTAGAAGAAGGAGAAGGAGAAGGTGAAGTCTGGAGGGTGAATCAGAAGAAGCAGAAGAAGGAGAAGGAGAAGGTGAAGTCTGGAGGGTGAATCAGAAGAAGCAGAAGAAGTAGAAGGAGAAGGTGAAGTCTGGAGGGTGAGTCAGAAGAAGTAGAAGAAGGAGAAGGAGAAGGTGAAGTCTGGAGGGTGAATCAGAAGAAGCAGAAGAAGGAGAAGGAGAAGGTGAAGTCAGGAGAGTGAATCAGAAGAAGCAGAAGCAGGAGAAGGAGAAGGTGAAGACTGGAGGGTGAATCAGAAGAAGTAGAAGAAGCAGAAGGAGAAGGTGAAGTCTGGAGGGTGAATCAGAAGAAGTAGAAGAAGGAGAAGGAGATGGTGAGGTCTGGAGGGTGAATCAGAAGAAGCAGAAGAAGGAGAAGGAGAAGGTGAAGTCTGGAGGGTGAATCAGAAGAAGCAGAAGAAGGAGAAGGAGAAGGTGAAGACTGGAGGGTGAATCAGAAGAAGTAGAAGAAGGAGAAGGAGAAGATGAAGTCTGGAGGGTGAATCAGAAGAAGTAGGAGAAGGAGAAGGTGAGGTCTGGAGGGTGAATCAGAAGAAGCAGAAGAAGGAGAAGGAGAAGGTGAAGTCTGGAGGGTGAATCAGAAGAAGCAGAAGAAGGAGAAGGAGAAGGTGATGTCTGGAGGGTGAATCAGAAGAAGCAGAAGAAGGAGAAGGAGAAGGTGAAGTCAGGAGGGTGAATCAGAAGAAGCAGAAGAAGGAGAAGGAGAAGGTGAAGTTAGGAGGGTGAATCAGAAGAAGCAGAAGAAGGAGAAGGAGAAGCTGAAGTCAGGGGGGTGAAGCAGAAGAAGTAGAAGAAGGAGAAGGAGAAGGTGAAGTCAGGAGGGTGAAGCAGAAGAAGCAGAAGAAGGAGAAGGAGAAGGTGAAGTCTGGCGGGCGCAGCAGAAGAAGCAGAAGAAGGAGAAGGAGAAGGTGAAGTCTGGAGGGTGAAGCAGAAGAAGCAGAAGAAGTTGAAGGAGAAGGTGAAGTCTGGAGGGTGAATCAGAAGAAGTAGAAGAAGGAGAAGGAGAAGGTGAAGTCATGAGGGAGAAGCAGAAGAAGCAGAAGAAGGAGAAGGAGAAGGTGATGTCTGGAGGGTGAAGCAGAAGAAGCAGAAGAAGGAGAAGGAGAAGGTGAAGTCTGGAGGGCGAAGCAGAAGAAGCAGAAGAAGGAGAAAGAGAAGGTGACGTCTGGAGGGTGAAGAAGAAGAAGCAGAAGAAGGAGAAGGAGAAGGTGAAGTCTGGAGGGTGAATCAGAAGAAGTAGAAGAAGGAGAAGGAGAAGGTGAAGTCTGGAGGGTGAATCAGAAGAAGTAGAAGAAGGAGAAGGAGAAGGTGAAGTCAGGAGGGTGAAGCAGAAGAAGCAGAAGAAGGAGAAGGAGAAGGTGAAGTCTGGAGGGTGAAGCAGAAGAAGCAGAAGAAGGAGAAGGAGAAGGTGAAGTCTGGAGGGTGAAGCAGAAGAAGCAGAAGAAGGAGAATGAGAAGGTGAAGTCAGGAGGGTGAATCAGTAGAAGTAGAAGAAGGAGAAGGAGAAGGTGAAGTCTGGAGGGTGAATCAGAAGAAGTAGAAGAAGGAGAAGGAGAAGGTGAAGTCTGGAGGGTGAATCAGAAGAAGTAGAAGAAGGAGAAGGAGATGGTGAAGTCTGGAGGGTGAATCAGAAGAAGCAGAAGAAGGAGAAGGAGAAGGTGAAGTCTGGAGGGAGAAGCAGAAGAAGTAGAAGAAGGAGAAGGAGAAGGTGAAGTCTGGAGGGTGAATCAGAAGAAGTAGAAGAAGGAGAAGGAGAAGGTGACGTCTGGAGGGTGAATCAGAAGAAGCAGAAGAAGGAGAAGGAGAAGGTGAAGTCTGGAGGGTGAATCAGAAGAAGTAGAAGAAGGAGAAGGAGAAGGTGAAGTCTGGAGGGTGAATCAGAAGAAGTAGAAGAAGGAGAAGGAGAAGGTGAGATCTGGAGTGTGAATCAGAAGAAGCAGAAGAAGGAGAAGGAGAAGGTGAAGTCTGAAGGGTGAATCAGAAGAAGCAGAAAAAGGAGAAGGAGAAGGTGAAGTCTGGAGGGTGAATCAGAAGAAGCAGCAGAAGGAGAAGGAGAAGGTGAAGTCTGGAGGGTGAATCAGAAGAAGCAGAAGAAGGAGAAGGAGAAGGTGAAGTCCGGAGGGTGAATCAGAAGAAGTAGAAGAAGGAGAAGGAGAAGGTGAAGTCTGGAGGGTGAATCAGAAGAAGTAGAAGAAGGAGAAGGAGAAGGTGAAGTCTGGAGGGTGAATCAGAAGAAGCAGAAGAAGGAGAAGGAGAAGGTGAAGTCTGGAGGGTGAATCAGAAGAAGGAGAAGGAGAAGATGAAGTCTGGAGGGTGAATCAGAAGAAGTAGAAGAAGGAGAAGGAGAAGGTGAAGTCTGGAGGGTGAATCAGAAGAAGCAGAAGAAGGAGAAGGAGAAGGTGAAGTCTGGAGGGTGAATCAGAAGAAGCAGAAGAAGGAGAAGGAGAAGGTGAAGTCTGGAGGGTGAATCAGAAGAAGCAGAATAAGGAGAAGGAGAAGGTGAAGTCTGGAGGGTGAATCAGAAGAAGCAGAAGGAGGAGAGGGAGAAGGTGAAGTCTGGAGGGTGAATCAGAAGAAGTAGAAGAAGGAGAAGGAGAAGGTGAAGTCTGTCGGGTGAAGCAGAAGAAGTAGAAGAAGGAGAAGGAGAAGTTGAAGTCAGGAGGGTGAATCAGAAGAAGGAGAAGGAGAAGGTGAAGTCACGAGGGTGAATCAGAAGAAGCAGAAGAAGCAGAAGGAGAAGGTGAAGTCTGGAGGGTGAACCAGAAGAATCAGAAGAAGGAGAAGGAGAAGGTGAAGTCTGGAGGGTGAATCAGAAGAAGCAGAAGAAAGAGAAGGAGAAGGTGAAGTCTGGAGGGTGAAGCAGAAGAAGCAGAAGAAGGAGAAGGAGAAGGTGAAGACTGGAGGGTGTATCAGAAGAAGTAAAAGAAGGAGAAGAAGAAGGTGAAGTCTGGAGGGTGAATCAGAAGAAGTAGAAGAAGGAGAAGGAGAAGGTGAAGTCTGGAGTGTGAATCAGAAGAAGTAGAAGAAGGAGAAGGAGAAGGTGAGGTCTGGAGGGTGAATCAGAAGAAGCAGAAGAAGGAGAAGCAGAAGGTGAAGTCTGGAGGGTGGATCAGAAGGAGCAGAAGAAGGAGAAGGAGAAGGTGAAGTCAGAAGGGTGAATCAGAAGAAGCAGAAGAAGGAGAAGGAGAAGGTGAAGTCTGGAGGGTGAATCAGAAGAAGGAGAAGAAGAAGAAGGAGAAGGTGAAGTCTGGAGGGTGAATCAGAAGAAGTAGAAGAAGGAGAAGGAGAAGGTGAAGTCTGGAGGGTGAATCAGAAGAAGCAGAAGAAGGAGAAGGAGAAGGTGAAGTCTGGAGGGAGAAGCAGAAGAAGTAGAAGAAGGAGAAGGAGAAGGTGAAGTCTGGAGGGTGAATCAGAAGAAGTAGAAGAAGGAGAAGGAGAAGGTGAAGTTTGGAGTGTGAATCAGAAGAAGTAGAAGAAGGAGAAGGAGAAGGTGAAGTCTGGAGGGTGAATCAGAAGAAGCAGAAGAAGGAGAAGGAGAAGGTGAAGTCTGGAGGGTGAATCAGAAGAAGTAGAAGAAGGAGAAGGAGAAGGTGTAGTCTGGAGGGTGAATCAGAAGAAGTAGACGAAGGAGAAGGAGAAGGTGAAGTCTGGAGGGTGAATCAGAAGAAGCAGAAGAAGGAGAAGGAGAAGGTGAAGTCTGGAGGGTGAATCAGAAGAAGCAGAAGAAGGAGAAGGAGAAGGTGAAGTCTGGAGGGTGAATCAGAAGAAGCAGAAGAAGGAGAAGGAGAAGGTGTAGTCTGGAGGGTGAATCAGAAGACGCAGAATAAGGAGAAGGAGAAGGTGAAGTCTGGAGGGTGAATCAGAAGAAGCAAAAGAAGGAGAAGGAGAAGGTGAAGTCTGGAGGGTGAATCAGAAGAAGCAGAATAAGGAGAAGGAGAAGGTGAAGTCTGGAGGGTGAATCAGAAGAAGCAGAAGGAGGAGAGGGAGAAGGTGAAGTCTGGAGGGTGAATCAGAAGAAGTAGAAGAAGGAGAAGGAGAAGGTGAAGTCTGTCGGGTGAAGCAGAAGAAGTAGAAGAAGGAGAAGGAGAAGGTGAAGTCAGGAGGGTGAATCAGAAGAAGTAGAAGAAGGAGAAGGAGAAGGTGAAGTCACGAGGATGAATCAGAAGAAGCAGAAGAAGCAGAAGGAGAAGGTGAAGTCTGGAGGGTGAACCAGAAGAATCAGAAGAAGGAGAAGGAGAAGGTGAAGTCTGGAGGGTGAATCAGAAGAAGCAGAAGAAAGAGAAGGAGAAGGTGAAGTCTGGAGGGTGAAGCAGAAGAAGCAGAAGAAGGAGAAGGAGAAGGTGAAGACTGGAGGGTGAATCAGAAGAAGTAGAAGAAGGAGAAGTAGAAGGTGAAGTCTGGAGGGTGAATCAGAAGAAGTAGAAGAAGGAGAAGGTGAAGTCTGGAGGGTGAATCAGAAGAAGTAGAAGAAGGAGAAGGAGAAGGTGAGGTCTGGAGGGTGAATCAGAAGAAGCAGAAGAAGGAGAAGCAGAAGGTGAAGTCTGGAGGGTGGATCAGAAGAAGCAGAAGAAGGAGAAGGAGAAGGTGAAGTCAGAAGGGTGAATCAGAAGAAGCAGAAGAAGGAGAAGGAGAAGGTGAAGTCTGGAGGGTGAATCAGAAGAAGGAGAAGAAGGAGAAGGAGAAGGTGAAGTCTGGAGGGTGAATCAGAAGAAGTAGAAGAAGGAGAAGGAGAAGGTGAAGTCTGGAGGGTGAATCAGAAGAAGCAGAAGAAGGAGAAGGAGAAGGTGAAGTCTGGAGGGAGAAGCAGAAGAAGTAGAAGAAGGCGAAGGAGAAGGTGAAGTCTTGAGGGTGAATCAGAAGAAGTAGAAGAAGGAGAAGGAGAAGGTGAAGTTTGGAGTGTGAATCAGAAGAAGTAGAAGAAGGAGAAGGAGAAGGTGAAGTCTGGAGGGTGAATCAGAAGAAGCAGAAGAAGGAGAAGGAGAAGGTGAAGTCTGGAGGGTGAATCAGAAGAAGTAGAAGAAGGAGAAGGAGAAGGTGTAGTCTGGAGGGTGAATCAGAAGAAGTAGACGAAGGAGAAGGAGAAGGTGAAGTCTGGAGGGTGAATCAGAAGAAGCAGAAGCAGGAGAAGGAGAAGGTGAAGTCTGGAGGGTGAAACAGAAGAAGTAGAAGAAGGAGAAGGAGAAGGTGAAGTCTGGAGGGTGAATCAGAAGAAGCAGAAGAAGGAGAAGGAGAAGGTGAATTCTGGAGGTTGTATCAGAAGAAGCAGAAGAAGTAGAAGGAGAAGGTGAAGTCTGGAGGGTGAATCAGAAGAAGTAGAAGAAGGAGAAGGAGAAGGTGAAGTCTGGAGGGTGAATCAGAAGAAGCAGAAGAAGGAGAAGGAGAAGGTGAAGTCAGGAGGGTGAATCAGAAGAAGTGGAAGAAGGAGAAGGAGAAGGTGAAGTCTGGAGGGTGAATCAGAAGAAGCAGAAGAAGGAGAAGGAGAAGGTGAAGACTGGAGGGTGAATCAGAAGAAGTAGAAGAAGGAGAAGGAGAAGGTGAAGTCTGGAGGGTGAATCAGAAGAAGTAGAAGAAGGAGAAGGCGAAGTCTGGACGGTGAATCAGAAGAAGCAGAAGAAGGAGAAGGAGAAGGTGAAGTCTGGAGGGTGAATCAGAAGACGCACAAGAAGGAGAAGGAGAAGATGAAGTCTGGATGGTGAATCAGAAGATGTATAAGAAGGAGAAGGTGAGGTCTGGAGGGTGAATCAGAAGAAGCAGAAGAAGGAGAAGGAGAAGGTGAAGTCTGAAGGGTGAATCAGAAGAAGCAGAAGAAGGAGAAGGAGAAGGTGAAGTCTGGAGGTGAATCAGAAGAAGCAGAAGAAGGTGAAGGGGAAGGTGAAGTCTGGAGGGTGAATCAGAAGAAGTAGATGAAGGAGAAGGAGAAGGTGAAGTCTGGAGGGTGAATCAGAAGAAGTAGAAGAAGGAGAAGGAGAAGGTGAAGTCTGGAGGGTGAATCAGAAGAAGTAGAAGAAGGAGAAGGAGAAGATGAAGTCTGGAGGTTGAATCAGAAGAAGTAGAAGAAGGAGAAGGAGAAGGTGAAGTCTGGAGGGTGAATCAGAAGAAGCAGAAGAAGGAGAAGGAGAAGGTGAAGTCTGGAGGGTGAATCAGAAGAAGCAGAAGAAGGAGAAGGAGAAGGTGAAGTCTGGAGGGTGAATCAGAAGAAGCAGAATAAGAAGGAGAAGGTGAAGTCTGGAGGGTGAATCAGAAGAAGCAGACGAAGGAGAAGGAGAAGGTGAAGTCTGGAGGGTGAATCAGAAGAAGTAGAAGAAGGAGAAGGAGAAGGTGAAGTCTGGAGGGTGAAGCAGAAGAAGGAGAAGAAGGAGAAGGAGAAGGTGAAGTCAGGAGGGTGAATCAGAAGAAGTAGAAGAAGGAGAAGGAGAAGGTGAAGTCAGGAGGGTGTATCAGAAGAAGCAGAAGAAGGGGAAGGATAAGGTGAAGTCTGGAGGGTGAATCAGAAGAATCAGAAGAAGGAGAAGGAGAAGGTGAAGTCTGGAGGGTGAATCAGAAGAAGCAGAAGAAAGAGAAGGAGAAGGTGAAGTCTGGAGGGTGAAGCAGAAGAAGCAGAAGAAGGAGAAGGAGAAGGTGAAGTCTGGAGGGTGAATCAGAAGAAGTAGAAGAAGGAGAAGGAGAAGGTGAAGTCTGGAGGGTGAATCAGAAGAAGCAGAAGAAGGAGAAGGAGAAGGTGAAGTCTGGAGGGTGAATCAGAAGAAGCAGAAGAAGGAGAAGGCGAAGATGAAGTCTGGAGGGTGAATCAGAAGAAGTAGAAGAAGGAGAAGGAGAAGGTGAGGTCAGGAGGGTGAATCAGAAGCAGCAGAAGAAGGAGAAGGAGAAGGTGAAGTCTGGAGGGTGAATCAGAAGAAGCAGAAGAAGGAGAAGGAGAAGGTGAAGTCTGGAGGGTGAATCAGAAGAAGCAGAAGAAGGAGAAGGAGAAGGTGAGGTCATGAGGGTGAATCAGAAGAAGCAGAAGAAGGAGAAGGAGAAGGTGAAGTTAGTAGGGTGAATCAGAAGAAGCAGAAGAAGGAGAAGGAGAAGTTGAAGTCAGGGGGGTGAAGCAGAAGAAGTAGAAGAAGGAGAAGGAGAAGGTGAAGTCAGGAAGGTGAAGGAGAAGAAGCAGAAGAAGGAGAAGGAGAAGGTGAAGTCTGGAGGGCGCAGCAGAAGAAGCAGAAGAAGTAGAAGGAGAAGGTGAAGTCTGGAGGGTGAAGCAGAAGAAGCAGAAGAAGGAGAAGGAGAAGGTGAAGTCTGGAGGGTGAATCAGAAGAAGTAGAAGAAGGAGAAGGAGAAGGTGAAGTCAGGAGTGTGAAGCAGAAGAAGCAGAAGAAGGAGAAGGAGAAGGTGAAGTCTGGAGGGAGAATCAGAAGAAGCAGAAGAAGGAGAAGGAGAAGGTGAAGTCTGGAGGGTAAATCAGAAGAAGCAGAAGAAGGAGAAGGAGAAGGTGAGGTCAGGAGGCTGAATCAGAAGAAGCAGAAGAAGGAGAAGGAGCAGATGAAGTTAGGAGGGTGAATAAGAAGAAGCAGAAGAAGGAGAAGGAGAAGGTGAATTAAGGGGATTAAGAAGAAGAAGTAGAAGAAGCAGAAGGAGAAGGTGAAGTCAGGAAGGTGAAGCAGAAGAAGCAGAAGAAGGAGAAGGAGAATGTGAAGTCTGGAGGGCGCAGCAGAAGAAGCTGAAGAAGGAGAAGGAGAAGGTGAAGTCTGGAGGGTGAAGCAGAAGAAGCAGAAGAAGGAGAAGGAGAAGGTGAAGTCTGGAGGGTGAATCAGAAGAAGTAGAAGAAGGAGAAGGAGAAGGTGAAGTCAGGAGGGTGAAGCAGAAGAAGCAGAAGAAGGAGAAGGAGAAGGTGAAGTCTGGAGGGTGAAGCAGAAGAAGCAGAAGTGGAAAAGGAGAAGGTGAAGTCTGGAGGGCGAAGCAGAAGAAGCAGAAGAAGGAGAAGGAGAGGGTGCAGTCTGGAGGGTGAAGCAGAAGAAGCAGAAGAAGGAGAAGGCGAAGGTGAAGTCTGGAGGGTGAATCAGAAGAAGTAGAAGAAGGAGAAGGAGAAGGTGAAGTCAGGAGGGTGAAGCAGAAGAAGCAGAAGAAGGAGAAGGAGAAGGTGAAGTCTGGAGGGTGAAGCAGAAGAAGCAGAAGAAGGAGATGGAGAAGGTGAAGTCAGGAGGGTGAATCAGAAGAAGTAGAAGAAGGAGAAGGAGAAGGTGAAGTCTCGAGGGTGAATCAGACGAAGTAGAAGAAGGAGAAGGAGAAGGTGAAGTCTGGAGGGTGAAGCAGAAGAAGCAGAAGAAGGAGAAGGAGAAGGTGTAGTCTGGAGGGTGAATCCGAAGAAGTAGACGAAGGAGAAGGAGAAGGTGAAGTCTGGAGGGTGAATCAGAAGAAGCAGAAGAAGGAGAAGGAGAAGGTGAATTCTGGAGGTTGAATCAGAAGAAGCAGAAGAAGTAGAAGGAGAAGGTGAAGTCTGGAGGGTGAATCAGAAGAAGTAGAAGAAGGAGAAGGAGAAGGTGAAGTCTGGAGGGTGAATCAGAAGAAGCAGAAGAAGGAGAAGGAGAAGGTGAAGTCAGGAGGGTGAATCAGAAGAAGTGGAAGAAGGAGAAGGAGAAGGTGAAGTCTGGAGGGTGAATCAGAAGAAGCAGAAGAAGGAGAAGGAGAAGGTGAAGACTGGAGGGTGAATCAGAAGAAGTAGAAGAAGGAGAAGGAGAAGGTGAAGTCTGGAGGGTGAATCAGAAGAAGTAGAAGAAGGAGAAGGCGAAGTCTGGAGGGTGAATCAGAAGAAGCAGAAGAAGGAGAAGGAGAAGGTGAAGTCTGGAGGGTGAATCAGAAGAAGCACAAGAAGGAGAAGGAGAAGATGAAGTCTGGAGGGTGAATCAGAAGATGTATAAGAAGGAGAAGGTGAGGTCTGGAGGGTGAATCAGAAGAAGCAGAAGAAGGAGAAGGAGAAGGTGAAGTCTGAAGGGTGAATCAGAAGAAGCAGAAGAAGGAGAAGGAGAAGGTGAAGTCTGGAGGTGAATCAGAAGAAGCAGAAGAAGGTGAAGGGGAAGGTGAAGTCTGGAGGGTGAATCAGAAGAAGTAGATGAAGGAGAAGGAGAAGGTGAAGTCTGGAGGGTGAATCAGAAGAAGTAGAAGAAGGAGAAGGAGAAGATGAAGTCTGGAGGTTGAATCAGAAGAAGTAGAAGAAGGAGAAGGAGAAGGTGAAGTCTGGAGGGTGAATCAGAAGAAGCAGAAGAAGGAGAAGGAGAAGGTGAAGTCTGGAGGGTGAATCAGAAGAAGCAGAAGAAGGAGAAGGAGAAAGTGAAGTCTGGAGGGTGAATCAGAAGAAGCAGAAGAAGAAGGAGAAGGTGAAGTCTGGAGGGTGAATCAGAAGAAGCAGACGAAGGAGAAGGAGAAGGTGAAGTCTGGAGGGTGAATCAGAAGAAGTAGAAGAAGGAGAAGGAGAAGGTGAAGTCTGGAGGGTGAAGCAGAAGAAGGAGAAGAAGGAGAAGGAGAAGGTGAAGTCAGGAGGGTGAATCAGAAGAAGTAGAAGAAGGAGAAGGAGAAGGTGAAGTCAGGAGGGTGAATCAGAAGAAGCAGAAGAAGGGGAAGGAGAAGGTGAAGTCTGGAGGGTGAATCAGAAGAATCAGAAGAAGGAGAAGGAGAAGGTGAAGTCTGGAGGGTGAATCAGAAGAAGCAGAAGAAAGAGAAGGAGAAGGTGAAGTCTAAAGGGTGAAGCAGAAGAAGCAGAAGAAGGAGAAGGAGAAGGTGAAGTCTGGAGGGTGAATCAGAAGAAGTAGAAGAAGGAGAAGGAGAAGGTGAAGTCTGGAGGGTGAATCAGAAGAAGCAGAAGAAGGAGAAGGAGAAGGTGAAGTCTGGAGGGTGAATCAGAAGAAGCAGAAGAAGGAGAAGGCGAAGATGAAGTCTGGAGGGTGAATCAGAAGAAGTAGAAGAAGGAGAAGGAGAAGGTGAGGTCAGGAGGGTGAATCAGAAGAAGCAGAAGAAGGAGAAGGAGAAGGTGAAGTCTGGAGGGTGAATCAGAAGAAGCAGAAGAAGGAGAAGGAGAAGGTGAAGTCTGGAGGGTGAATCAGAAGAAGCAGAAGAAGGAGAAGGAGAAGGTGAGGTCATGAGGGTGAATCAGAAGAAGCAGAAGAAGGAGAAGGAGAAGGTGAAGTTAGTAGGGTGAATCAGAAGAAGCAGAAGAAGGAGAAGGAGAAGTTGAAGTCAGGGGGTGAAGCAGAAGAAGTAGAAGAAGGAGAAGGAGAAGGTGAAGTCAGGAAGGTGAAGGAGAAGAAGCAGAAGAAGGAGAAGGAGAAGGTGAAGTCTGGAGGGCGCAGCAGAAGAAGCAGAAGAAGTAGAAGGAGAAGGTGAAGTCTGGAGGGTGAAGCAGAAGAAGCAGAAGAAGGAGAAGGAGAAGGTGAAGTCTGGAGGGGGAATCAGAAGAAGTAGAAGAAGGAGAAGGAGAAGGTGAAGTCAGGAGTGTGAAGCAGAAGAAGCAGAAGAAGGAGAAGGAGAAGGTGAAGTCTGGAGGGAGAATCAGAAGAAGCAGAAGAAGGAGAAGGAGAAGGTGAAGTCTGGAGGGTGAATCAGAAGAAGCAGAAGAAGGAGAAGGAGAAGGTGAGGTCAGGAGGCTGAATCAGAAGAAGCAGAAGAAGGAGAAGGAGCAGATGAAGTTAGGAGGGTGAATAAGTAGAAGCAGAAGAAGGAGAAGGAGAAGGTGAATTAAGGGGATTAAGAAGAAGAAGTAGAAGAAGGAGAAGGAGAAGGTGAAGTCAGGAAGGTGAAGCAGAAGAAGCAGAAGAAGGAGAAGGAGAATGTGAAGTCTGGAGGGCGCAGCAGAAGAAGCTGAAGAAGGAGAAGGAGAAGGTGAAGTCTGGAGGGTGAAGCAGAAGAAGCAGAAGAAGGAGAAGGAGAAGGTGAAGTCTGGAGGGTGAATCAGAAGAAGTAGAAGAAGGAGAAGGAGAAGGTGAAGTCAGGAGGGTGAAGCAGAAGAAGCAGAAGAAGGAGAAGGAGAAGGTGAAGTCTGGAGGGTGAAGCAGAAGAAGCAGAAGTGGAAAAGGAGAAGGTGAAGTCTGGAGGGCGAAGCAGAAGAAGCAGAAGAAGGAGAAGGAGAGGGAGCAGTCTGGAGGGTGAAGCAGAAGAAGCAGAAGAAGGAGAAGGCGAAGGTGAAGTCTGGAGGGTGAATCAGAAGAAGTAGAAGAAGGAGAAGGAGAAGGTGAAGTCAGGAGGGTGAAGCAGAAGAAGCAGAAGAAGGAGAAGGAGAAGGTGAAGTCTGGAGGGTGAAGCAGAAGAAGCAGAAGAAGGAGATGGAGAAGGTGAAGTCAGGAGGGTGAATCAGAAGAAGTAGAAGAAGGAGAAGGAGAAGGTGAAGTCTGGAGGGTGAATCAGACGAAGTAGAAGAAGGAGAAGGAGAAGGTGAAGTCTGGAGGGTGAAGCAGAAGAAGCAGAAGAAGGAGAAGGAGAAGGTGTAGTCTGGAGGGTGAATCCGAAGAAGTAGACGAAGGAGAAGGAGAAGGTGAAGTCTGGAGGGTGAATCAGAAGAAGCAGAAGAAGGAGAAGGAGAAGGTGAAGTCTGGAGGGTGAATCAGAAGAAGTAGAAGAAGGAGAAGGAGAAGGTGAAGTCTGGAGGGTGAATCAGAAGAAGCAGAAGAAGGAGAAGGAGAAGGTGAAGTCTGGAGAGTGAATCAGAAGAAGCAGAAGAAGGAGAAGGAGAAGGAGAAGTCTGGAGGGTGAATCAGAAGAAGCAGAAGAAGGAGAAGGAGAAGGTGAAGTCTGGAGGGTGAATCAGAAGAAGCAGAAGAAGTAGAAGGAGAAGGTGAAGTCTGGATGGTGAATCAGAAGAAGTAGAAGAAGGAGAAGGAGAAGGTGAAGTCTGGAGGGTGAATCAGAAGAAGCAGAAGAAGGAGAAGGAGAAGGTGAAGTCAGGAGGGTGAATCAGAAGAAGCAGAAGAAGGAGAAGGAGAAGGTGAAGTCTGGAGGGTGAATCAGAAGAAGCAGAAGAAGGAGAAGGAGAAGGTGAAGGCTGGAGGGTGAATCAGAAGAAGTAGAAGAAGGAGAAGGAGAAGGTGAAGTCCGGAGGGTGAATCAGAAGAAGTAGAAGAAGGAGAAGGAAAAGGCGAAGTCTGGAGGGTGAATCAGAAGAAGCAGAAGAAGGAGAAGGAGAAGGTGAAGTCTGGAGGGTGAATCAGAAGAAGCAGAAGAAGGAGAAGGAGAAGGTGAAGTCTGGAGGGTGAATCAGAAGAAGTAGAAGAAGGAGAAGGAGAAGGTGAAGTCAGGAGGGTGAAGCAGAAGAAGCAGAAGAAGGAGAAGGAGAAGGTGAAGTCTGGAGGGTGAAGCAGAAGAAGCAGAAGTGGAAAAGGAGAAGGTGAAGTCTGGAGGGCGAAGCAGAAGAAGCAGAAGAAGGAGAAGGAGAGGGTGCAGTCTGGAGGGTGAAGCAGAAGAAGCAGAAGAAGGAGAAGGCGAAGGTGAAGTCTGGAGGGTGAATCAGAAGAAGTAGAAGAAGGAGAAGGAGAAGGTGAAGTCAGGAGGGTGAAGCAGAAGAAGCAGAAGAAGGAGAAGGAGAAGGTGAAGTCTGGAGGGTGAAGCAGAAGAAGCAGAAGAAGGAGATGGAGAAGGTGAAGTCAGGAGGGTGAATCAGAAGAAGTAGAAGAAGGAGAAGGAGAAGGTGAAGTCTCGAGGGTGAATCAGACGAAGTAGAAGAAGGAGAAGGAGAAGGTGAAGTCTGGAGGGTGAAGCAGAAGAAGCAGAAGAAGGAGAAGGAGAAGGTGTAGTCTGGAGGGTGAATCCGAAGAAGTAGACGAAGGAGAAGGAGAAGGTGAAGTCTGGAGGGTGAATCAGAAGAAGCAGAAGAAGGAGAAGGAGAAGGTGAATTCTGGAGGTTGAATCAGAAGAAGCAGAAGAAGTAGAAGGAGAAGGTGAAGTCTGGAGGGTGAATCAGAAGAAGTAGAAGAAGGAGAAGGAGAAGGTGAAGTCTGGAGGGTGAATCAGAAGAAGCAGAAGAAGGAGAAGGAGAAGGTGAAGTCAGGAGGGTGAATCAGAAGAAGTGGAAGAAGGAGAAGGAGAAGGTGAAGTCTGGAGGGTGAATCAGAAGAAGCAGAAGAAGGAGAAGGAGAAGGTGAAGACTGGAGGGTGAATCAGAAGAAGTAGAAGAAGGAGAAGGAGAAGGTGAAGTCTGGAGGGTGAATCAGAAGAAGTAGAAGAAGGAGAAGGCGAAGTCTGGAGGGTGAATCAGAAGAAGCAGAAGAAGGAGAAGGAGAAGGTGAAGTCTGGAGGGTGAATCAGAAGAAGCACAAGAAGGAGAAGGAGAAGATGAAGTCTGGAGGGTGAATCAGAAGATGTATAAGAAGGAGAAGGTGAGGTCTGGAGGGTGAATCAGAAGAAGCAGAAGAAGGAGAAGGAGAAGGTGAAGTCTGAAGGGTGAATCAGAAGAAGCAGAAGAAGGAGAAGGAGAAGGTGAAGTCTGGAGGTGAATCAGAAGAAGCAGAAGAAGGTGAAGGGGAAGGTGAAGTCTGGAGGGTGAATCAGAAGAAGTAGATGAAGGAGAAGGAGAAGGTGAAGTCTGGAGGGTGAATCAGAAGAAGTAGAAGAAGGAGAAGGAGAAGATGAAGTCTGGAGGTTGAATCAGAAGAAGTAGAAGAAGGAGAAGGAGAAGGTGAAGTCTGGAGGGTGAATCAGAAGAAGCAGAAGAAGGAGAAGGAGAAGGTGAAGTCTGGAGGGTGAATCAGAAGAAGCAGAAGAAGGAGAAGGAGAAGGTGAAGTCTGGAGGGTGAATCAGAAGAAGCAGAAGAAGAAGGAGAAGGTGAAGTCTGGAGGGTGAATCAGAAGAAGCAGACGAAGGAGAAGGAGAAGGTGAAGTCTGGAGGGTGAATCAGAAGAAGTAGAAGAAGGAGAAGGAGAAGGTGAAGTCTGGAGGGTGAAGCAGAAGAAGGAGAAGAAGGAGAAGGAGAAGGTGAAGTCAGGAGGGTGAATCAGAAGAAGTAGAAGAAGGAGAAGGAGAAGGTGAAGTCAGGAGGGTGAATCAGAAGAAGCAGAAGAAGGGGAAGGAGAAGGTGAAGTCTGGAGGGTGAATCAGAAGAATCAGAAGAAGGAGAAGGAGAAGGTGAAGTCTGGAGGGTGAATCAGAAGAAGCAGAAGAAAGAGAAGGAGAAGGTGAAGTCTAAAGGGTGAAGCAGAAGAAGCAGAAGAAGGAGAAGGAGAAGGTGAAGTCTGGAGGGTGAATCAGAAGAAGTAGAAGAAGGAGAAGGAGAAGGTGAAGTCTGGAGGGTGAATCAGAAGAAGCAGAAGAAGGAGAAGGAGAAGGTGAAGTCTGGAGGGTGAATCAGAAGAAGCAGAAGAAGGAGAAGGCGAAGATGAAGTCTGGAGGGTGAATCAGAAGAAGTAGAAGAAGGAGAAGGAGAAGGTGAGGTCAGGAGGGTGAATCAGAAGAAGCAGAAGAAGGAGAAGGAGAAGGTGAAGTCTGGAGGGTGAATCAGAAGAAGCAGAAGAAGGAGAAGGAGAAGGTGAAGTCTGGAGGGTGAATCAGAAGAAGCAGAAGAAGGAGAAGGAGAAGGTGAGGTCATGAGGGTGAATCAGAAGAAGCAGAAGAAGGAGAAGGAGAAGGTGAAGTTAGTAGGGTGAATCAGAAGAAGCAGAAGAAGGAGAAGGAGAAGTTGAAGTCAGGGGGTGAAGCAGAAGAAGTAGAAGAAGGAGAAGGAGAAGGTGAAGTCAGGAAGGTGAAGGAGAAGAAGCAGAAGAAGGAGAAGGAGAAGGTGAAGTCTGGAGGGCGCAGCAGAAGAAGCAGAAGAAGTAGAAGGAGAAGGTGAAGTCTGGAGGGTGAAGCAGAAGAAGCAGAAGAAGGAGAAGGAGAAGGTGAAGTCTGGAGGGGGAATCAGAAGAAGTAGAAGAAGGAGAAGGAGAAGGTGAAGTCAGGAGTGTGAAGCAGAAGAAGCAGAAGAAGGAGAAGGAGAAGGTGAAGTCTGGAGGGAGAATCAGAAGAAGCAGAAGAAGGAGAAGGAGAAGGTGAAGTCTGGAGGGTGAATCAGAAGAAGCAGAAGAAGGAGAAGGAGAAGGTGAGGTCAGGAGGCTGAATCAGAAGAAGCAGAAGAAGGAGAAGGAGCAGATGAAGTTAGGAGGGTGAATAAGTAGAAGCAGAAGAAGGAGAAGGAGAAGGTGAATTAAGGGGATTAAGAAGAAGAAGTAGAAGAAGGAGAAGGAGAAGGTGAAGTCAGGAAGGTGAAGCAGAAGAAGCAGAAGAAGGAGAAGGAGAATGTGAAGTCTGGAGGGCGCAGCAGAAGAAGCTGAAGAAGGAGAAGGAGAAGGTGAAGTCTGGAGGGTGAAGCAGAAGAAGCAGAAGAAGGAGAAGGAGAAGGTGAAGTCTGGAGGGTGAATCAGAAGAAGTAGAAGAAGGAGAAGGAGAAGGTGAAGTCAGGAGGGTGAAGCAGAAGAAGCAGAAGAAGGAGAAGGAGAAGGTGAAGTCTGGAGGGTGAAGCAGAAGAAGCAGAAGTGGAAAAGGAGAAGGTGAAGTCTGGAGGGCGAAGCAGAAGAAGCAGAAGAAGGAGAAGGAGAGGGAGCAGTCTGGAGGGTGAAGCAGAAGAAGCAGAAGAAGGAGAAGGCGAAGGTGAAGTCTGGAGGGTGAATCAGAAGAAGTAGAAGAAGGAGAAGGAGAAGGTGAAGTCAGGAGGGTGAAGCAGAAGAAGCAGAAGAAGGAGAAGGAGAAGGTGAAGTCTGGAGGGTGAAGCAGAAGAAGCAGAAGAAGGAGATGGAGAAGGTGAAGTCAGGAGGGTGAATCAGAAGAAGTAGAAGAAGGAGAAGGAGAAGGTGAAGTCTGGAGGGTGAATCAGACGAAGTAGAAGAAGGAGAAGGAGAAGGTGAAGTCTGGAGGGTGAAGCAGAAGAAGCAGAAGAAGGAGAAGGAGAAGGTGTAGTCTGGAGGGTGAATCCGAAGAAGTAGACGAAGGAGAAGGAGAAGGTGAAGTCTGGAGGGTGAATCAGAAGAAGCAGAAGAAGGAGAAGGAGAAGGTGAAGTCTGGAGGGTGAATCAGAAGAAGTAGAAGAAGGAGAAGGAGAAGGTGAAGTCTGGAGGGTGAATCAGAAGAAGCAGAAGAAGGAGAAGGAGAAGGTGAAGTCTGGAGAGTGAATCAGAAGAAGCAGAAGAAGGAGAAGGAGAAGGAGAAGTCTGGAGGGTGAATCAGAAGAAGCAGAAGAAGGAGAAGGAGAAGGTGAAGTCTGGAGGGTGAATCAGAAGAAGCAGAAGAAGTAGAAGGAGAAGGTGAAGTCTGGATGGTGAATCAGAAGAAGTAGAAGAAGGAGAAGGAGAAGGTGAAGTCTGGAGGGTGAATCAGAAGAAGCAGAAGAAGGAGAAGGAGAAGGTGAAGTCAGGAGGGTGAATCAGAAGAAGCAGAAGAAGGAGAAGGAGAAGGTGAAGTCTGGAGGGTGAATCAGAAGAAGCAGAAGAAGGAGAAGGAGAAGGTGAAGGCTGGAGGGTGAATCAGAAGAAGTAGAAGAAGGAGAAGGAGAAGGTGAAGTCCGGAGGGTGAATCAGAAGAAGTAGAAGAAGGAGAAGGAAAAGGCGAAGTCTGGAGGGTGAATCAGAAGAAGCAGAAGAAGGAGAAGGAGAAGGTGAAGTCTGGAGGGTGAATCAGAAGAAGCAGAAGAAGGAGAAGGAGAAGATGAAGTCTGGAGGGTGAATCAGAAGAAGCAGAAGAAGGAGAAGGAGAAGGTGAAGTCTGGAGGGTGAATCAGAAGAAGCAGAAGAAGGAGAAGGAGAAGGTGAAGTCTCGAGGGTGAAGCAGAAGAAGCAGAAGAAGGAGAAGGAGAAGGTGAAGTCAGGAGGGTGAATCAGAAGAAGTAGAAGAAGGAGAAGGAGAAGGTGATGTCTGGGGGGTGAATCAGAAGAAGCAGAAGAAGTAGAAGGAGAAGGTGAAGACTGGATGGTGAATCAGAAGAAGTAGAAGAAGGAGAAGGAGAAGGTGATGTCTGGAGGGTGAATCAGGAGAAGCAGAAGAAGGAGAAGGAGAAGGTGAAGTCAGGAGGGTGAATCAGAAGAAGCAGAAGAAGGAGAAGGAGAAGGTGAAGTCTGGAGGGTGAATCAGAAGAAGCAGAAGAAGGAGAAGGAGAAGGTGAAGACTGGAGGGTGAATCAGAAGAAGTAGAAAAAAAGGAGAAGGTGATGTCTGGAGGGTGAATCAGAAGAAGTAGAAGAAGGAGAAGGAGAATTCGAAGTCTGGAGGGTGAATCAGAAGTAGTAGAAGAAGGAAAAGGAGAAGGTGAAGTCTGGAGGGTGAATCAGAAGAAGCAGAAGAAGGAGAAGGAGAAGATGAAGTCTGGAGGGTGAATCAGAAGAAGCAGAAGAAGGAGAAGGAGAAGGTGAAGTCTGGAGGGTGAACCAGAAGAAGCAGAAGAAGGAGAAGGAGAAGGTGAAGTCTGGAGGGTGAATCAGAAGAAGTAGAAGAAGGAGAAGGAGTGGCTAAAGTCTGGAGGGTGAATCAGAAGAAGTAGAAGAAGGAGAAGGAGAAGGTGAAGTCTGGAGGGTGAATCAGAAGAAGCAGAAGAAGGAGAAGGAGAAGGTGAGGTCAGGAGGGTGAATCAGAAGAAGCAGAAGAAGGAGAAGGAGAAGGTGAAGTTAGTAGGGTGAATCAGAAGAAGCAGAAGAAGGAGAAGGAGAAGTTGAACTCAGGGGGGTGAAGCAGAAGAAGTAGAAGAAGGAGAAGGAGAAGGTGAAGTCAGGAAGGTGAAGGAGAAGAAGATGAAGAAGGAGAAGGAGAAGGTGAAGTCTGGAGGGCGCAGCAGAAGAAGCAGAAGAAGTAGAAGGAGAAGGTGAAGTCTGGAGGGTGAAGCAGAAGAAGCAGAAGAAGGAGAAGGAGAAGGTGAAGTCTGGAGGGTGAATCAGAAGAAGTAGAAGAAGGAGAAGGAGAAGGTGAAGTCAGGAGTGTGAAGCAGAAGAAGCAGAAGAAGGAGAAGGAGAAGGTGAAGTCTGGAGAGAGAATCAGAAGAAGCAGAAGAAGGAGAAGGAGAAGGTGAAGTCTGGAGGGTGAATCAGAAGAAGCAGAAGAAGGAGAAGGAGAAGGTGAGGTCAGGAGGCTGAATCAGAAGAAGCAGAAGAAGGAGAAGGAGCAGATGAAGTTAGGAGGGTGAATAAGAAGAAGCAGAAGAAGGAGAAGGAGAAGGTGAATTAAGGGGATGAAGCAGAAGAAGTAGAAGAAGGAGAAGGAGAAGGTGAAGTCAGGAAGGTGAAGCAGAAGAAGCAGAAGAAGGAGAAGGAGAAGGTGAAGTCTGGAGGGCGCAGCAGAAGAAGCTGAAGAAGGAGAAGGAGAAGGTGAAGTCTGGAGGGTGAAGCAGAAGAAGCAGAAGAAGGAGAAGGAGAAGGTGAAGTCTGGAGGGTGAATCAGAAGAAGTAGAAGAAGGAGAAGGAGAAGGTGAAGTCAGGAGGGTGAAGCAGAAGAAGCAGAAGAAGGACAAGGAGAAGGTGAAGTCTGGAGGGTGAAGCAGAAGAAGCAGAAGTGGAAAAGGAGAAGGTGAAGTCTGGAGGGCGAAGCAGAAGAAGCAGAAGAAGGAGAAGGAGAGGGTGCAGTCTGGAGGGTGAAGCAGAAGAAGCAGAAGAAGGAGAAGGCGAAGGTGAAGTCTGGAGGGTGAATCAGAAGAAGTAGAAGAAGGAGAAGGAGAAGGTGAAGTCAGGAGGGTGAAGCAGAAGAAGCAGAAGAAGGAGAAGGAGAAGGTGAAGTCTGGAGTGTGAAGCAGAAGAAGCAGAAGAAGGAGAAGGAGAAGGTGAAGTCTGGAGGGTGAAGCAGAAGAAGCAGAAGAAGGAGATGGAGAAGGTGAAGTCAGGAGGGTGAATCAGAAGAAGCAGAAGAAGGAGAAGGAGAAGGTGAAGTCTGGAGGGTGAATCAGAAGAAGCAGAAGAAGGAGAAGGAGAAGGTGAAGGCTGGAGGGTGAATCAGAAGAAGTAGAAGAAGGAGAAGGAGAAGGTGAAGTCCGGAGGGTGAATCAGAAGAAGTAGAAGAAGGAGAAGGAAAAGGCGAAGTCTGGAGGGTGAATCAGAAGAAGCAGAAGAAGGAGAAGGAGAAGGTGAAGTCTGGAGGGTGAATCAGAAGAAGCAGAAGAAGGAGAAGGAGAAGATGAAGTCTGGAGGGTGAATCAGAAGAAGCAGAAGAAGGAGAAGGAGAAGGTGAAGTCTGGAGGGTGAATCAGAAGAAGCAGAAGAAGGAGAAGGAGAAGGTGAAGTCTCGAGGGTGAAGCAGAAGAAGCAGAAGAAGGAGAAGGAGAAGGTGAAGTCAGGAGGGTGAATCAGAAGAAGTAGAAGAAGGAGAAGGAGAAGGTGATGTCTGGGGGGTGAATCAGAAGAAGCAGAAGAAGTAGAAGGAGAAGGTGAAGACTGGATGGTGAATCAGAAGAAGTAGAAGAAGGAGAAGGAGAAGGTGATGTCTGGAGGGTGAATCAGGAGAAGCAGAAGAAGGAGAAGGAGAAGGTGAAGTCAGGAGGGTGAATCAGAAGAAGCAGAAGAAGGAGAAGGAGAAGGTGAAGTCTGGAGGGTGAATCAGAAGAAGCAGAAGAAGGAGAAGGAGAAGGTGAAGACTGGAGGGTGAATCAGAAGAAGTAGAAAAAAAGGAGAAGGTGATGTCTGGAGGGTGAATCAGAAGAAGTAGAAGAAGGAGAAGGAGAATTCGAAGTCTGGAGGGTGAATCAGAAGTAGTAGAAGAAGGAAAAGGAGAAGGTGAAGTCTGGAGGGTGAATCAGAAGAAGCAGAAGAAGGAGAAGGAGAAGATGAAGTCTGGAGGGTGAATCAGAAGAAGCAGAAGAAGGAGAAGGAGAAGGTGAAGTCTGGAGGGTGAACCAGAAGAAGCAGAAGAAGGAGAAGGAGAAGGTGAAGTCTGGAGGGTGAATCAGAAGAAGTAGAAGAAGGAGAAGGAGTGGCTAAAGTCTGGAGGGTGAATCAGAAGAAGTAGAAGAAGGAGAAGGAGAAGGTGAAGTCTGGAGGGTGAATCAGAAGAAGCAGAAGAAGGAGAAGGAGAAGGTGAGGTCAGGAGGGTGAATCAGAAGAAGCAGAAGAAGGAGAAGGAGAAGGTGAAGTTAGTAGGGTGAATCAGAAGAAGCAGAAGAAGGAGAAGGAGAAGTTGAACTCAGGGGGGTGAAGCAGAAGAAGTAGAAGAAGGAGAAGGAGAAGGTGAAGTCAGGAAGGTGAAGGAGAAGAAGATGAAGAAGGAGAAGGAGAAGGTGAAGTCTGGAGGGCGCAGCAGAAGAAGCAGAAGAAGTAGAAGGAGAAGGTGAAGTCTGGAGGGTGAAGCAGAAGAAGCAGAAGAAGGAGAAGGAGAAGGTGAAGTCTGGAGGGTGAATCAGAAGAAGTAGAAGAAGGAGAAGGAGAAGGTGAAGTCAGGAGTGTGAAGCAGAAGAAGCAGAAGAAGGAGAAGGAGAAGGTGAAGTCTGGAGAGAGAATCAGAAGAAGCAGAAGAAGGAGAAGGAGAAGGTGAAGTCTGGAGGGTGAATCAGAAGAAGCAGAAGAAGGAGAAGGAGAAGGTGAGGTCAGGAGGCTGAATCAGAAGAAGCAGAAGAAGGAGAAGGAGCAGATGAAGTTAGGAGGGTGAATAAGAAGAAGCAGAAGAAGGAGAAGGAGAAGGTGAATTAAGGGGATGAAGCAGAAGAAGTAGAAGAAGGAGAAGGAGAAGGTGAAGTCAGGAAGGTGAAGCAGAAGAAGCAGAAGAAGGAGAAGGAGAAGGTGAAGTCTAGAGGGCGCAGCAGAAGAAGCTGAAGAAGGAGAAGGAGAAGGTGAAGTCTGGAGGGTGAAGCAGAAGAAGCAGAAGAAGGAGAAGGAGAAGGTGAAGTCTGGAGGGTGAATCAGAAGAAGTAGAAGAAGGAGAAGGAGAAGGTGAAGTCAGGAGGGTGAAGCAGAAGAAGCAGAAGAAGGACAAGGAGAAGGTGAAGTCTGGAGGGTGAAGCAGAAGAAGCAGAAGTGGAAAAGGAGAAGGTGAAGTCTGGAGGGCGAAGCAGAAGAAGCAGAAGAAGGAGAAGGAGAGGGTGCAGTCTGGAGGGTGAAGCAGAAGAAGCAGAAGAAGGAGAAGGCGAAGGTGAAGTCTGGAGGGTGAATCAGAAGAAGTAGAAGAAGGAGAAGGAGAAGGTGAAGTCAGGAGGGTGAAGCAGAAGAAGCAGAAGAAGGAGAAGGAGAAGGTGAAGTCTGGAGTGTGAAGCAGAAGAAGCAGAAGAAGGAGAAGGAGAAGGTGAAGTCTGGAGGGTGAAGCAGAAGAAGCAGAAGAAGGAGATGGAGAAGGTGAAGTCAGGAGGGTGAATCAGAAGAAGTAGAAGAAGGAGAAGGAGAAGGTGAAGTCTGGAGGGTGAATCAGACGAAGTAGAAGAAGGAGAAGGAGAAGGTGAAGTCTGGAGGGTGAAGCAGAAGAAGCAGAAGAAGGAGAAGGAGAAGGTGTAGTCTGGAGGGTGAATCCGAAGAAGTAGACGAAGGAGAAGGAGAAGGTGAAGTCTGGAGGGTGAATCAGAAGAAGCAGAAGAAGGAGAAGGAGAAGGTGAAGTCTGGAGGGTGAATCAGAAGAAGTAGAAGAAGGAGAAGGAGAGGGTGAAGTCTGGAGGGTGAATCAGAAGAAGCAGAAGAAGGAGAAGGAGAAGGTGAAGTCTGGAGAGTGAATCAGAAGAAGCAGAAGAAGGAGAAGGAGAAGGAGAAGTCTGGAGGGTGAATCAGAAGAAGCAGAAGAAGGATAAGGAGAAGGTGAAGTCTGGAGGATGAATCAGAAGAAGCAGAAGAAGTAGAAGAAGAAGGTGAAGTCTGGATGGTGAATCAGAAGAAGTAGAAGAAGGAGAAGGAGAAGGTGAAGTGTGGAGGGTGAATCAGAAGAAGCAGAAGAAGGAGAAGGAGAAGGTGAAGTCAGGAGGGTGAATCAGAAGAAGCAGAAGAAGGAGAAGGAGAAGGTGAAGTCTGGAGGGTGAATCAGAAGAAGCAGAAGAAGGAGAAGGAGAAGGTGAAGACTGGTGGTTGAATCAGAAGAAGTAGAAGAAGGAGAAGGAGAAGGTGAAGTCTGGAGGGTGAATCAGAAGAAGTAGAAGAAGGAGAAGGAAAAGGCGAAGTCTGGAGGGTGAATCAGGAGAAGCAGAAGAAGGAGAAGGAGAAGGTGAAGTCTGGAGGGTGAATCAGAAGAAGCAGAAGAAGGAGAAGGAGAAGATGAAGTCTGGAGGGTGAATCAGAAGAAGCAGAAGAAGGAGAAGGAGAAGGTGAAGTCTGGAGGGTGAATCAGAAGAAGCAGAAGAAGGAGAAGGAGAAGGTGAAGTCTCGAGGGTGAAGCAGAAGAAGCAGAAGAAGGAGAAGGAGAAGATGAAGTCAGGAGGGTGAATCAGAAGAAGTAGAAGAAGGAGAAGGAGAAGGTGATGTCTGGGGGGTGAATCAGAAGAAGCAGAAGAAGTAGAAGGAGAAGGTGAAGTCTGGAGGGTGAATCAGAAGAAGTAGAAGAAGGAGAAGGAGAAGGTGATGTCTGGAGGGTGAATCAGGAGAAGCAGAAGAAGGAGAAGGAGAAGGTGAAGTCAGGAGGGTGAATCAGAAGAAGCAGAAGAAGGAGAAGGAGAAGGTGAAGTCTGGAGGGTGAATCAGAAGAAGCAGAAGAAGGAGAAGGAGAAGGTGAAGACTGGAGGGTGAATCAGAAGAAGTAGAAGAAGAAGGAGAAGGTGAAGTCTGGAGGGTGAATCAGAAGAAGTAGAAGAAGGAGAAGGAGAAGGCGAAGTCTGGAGGGTGAATCAGAAGTAGAAGAAGAAGGAAAAGGAGAAGGTGAAGTCTGGAGGGTGAATCAGAAGAAGCAGAAGAAGGAGAAGGAGAAGATGAAGTCTGGAGGGTGAATCAGAAGAAGCAGAAGAAGGAGAAGGAGAAGGTGAAGTCTGGAGGGTGAATCAGAAGAAGCAGAAGAAGGAGAAGGAGAAGGTGAAGTCTGGAGGGTGAATCAGAAGAAGTAGAAGAAGGAGAAGGAGAAGGTGAAGTCTGGAGGGTGAATCAGAAGAAGTAGAAGAAGGAGAAGGAGAAGGTGAAGTCTGGAGGGTGAATCAGAAGAAGCAGAAGATGGAGAAGGAGAAGGTGAAGTCTGGAGGGTGAATCAGAAGAAGCAGAAGAAGGAGAAGGAGAAGGTGAAGACTGGAGGGTGAATCAGAAGAAGTAGAAGAAGGAGAAGGAGAAGGTGAAGTCTGGAGGGTGAATCAGAAGAAGTAGAAGAAGGAGAAGGAAAAGGCGAAGTCTGGAGGGTGAATCAGAAGAAGCAGAAGAAGGAGAAGGAGAAGGTGAAGTCTGGAGGGTGAATCAGAAGAAGCAGAAGAAGGAGAAGGAGAAGATGAAGTCTGGAGGGTGAATCAGAAGAAGCAGAAGAAGGAGAAGGAGAAGGTGAAGTCTGGAGGGTGAATCAGAAGAAGCAGAAGAAGGAGAAGGAGAAGGTGAAGTCTCGAGGGTGAAGCAGAAGAAGCAGGAGAAGGAGAGGGAGAAGGTGAAGTCAGGAGGGTGAATCAGAAGAAGTAGAAGAAGGAGAAGGAGAAGGTGATGTCTGGGGGGTGAATCAGAAGAAGCAGAAGAAGTAGAAGGAGAAGGTGAAGTCTGGAGGGTGAAGCAGAAGAAGCAGAAGAAGGAGAAGGAGAAGGTGAAGTCTGGAGGGTGAATCAGAAGAAGTAGAAGAAGGAGAAGGAGAAGGTGAAGTCAGGAGGGTGAAGCAGAAGAAGCAGAAGAAGGACAAGGAGAAGGTGAAGTCTGGAGGGTGAAGCAGAAGAAGCAGAAGTGGAAAAGGAGAAGGTGAAGTCTGGAGGGCGAAGCAGAAGAAGCAGAAGAAGGAGAAGGAGAGGGTGCAGTCTGGAGGGTGAAGCAGAAGAAGCAGAAGAAGCAGAAGGCGAAGGTGAAGTCTGGAGGGTGAATCAGAAGAAGTAGAAGAAGGAGAAGGAGAAGGTGAAGTCAGGAGGGTGAAGCAGAAGAAGCAGAAGAAGGAGAAGGAGAAGGGGAAGTCTGGAGTGTGAAGCAGAAGAAGCAGAAGAAGGAGAAGGAGAAGGTGAAGTCTAGACGGTGAAGCAGAAGAAGCAGAAGAAGGAGATGGAGAAGGTGAAGTCAGGAGGGTGAATCAGAAGAAGTAGAAGAAGGAGAAGGAGAAGGTGAAGTCTGGAGGGTGAATCAGACGAAGTAGAAGAAGGAGAAGGAGAAGGTGAAGTCTGGAGGGTGAAGCAGAAGAAGCAGAAGAAGGAGAAGGAGAAGGTGTAGTCTGGAGGGTGAATCCGAAGAAGTAGACGAAGGAGAAGGAGAAGGTGAAGTCTGGAGGGTGAATCAGAAGAAGCAGAAGAAGGAGAAGGAGAAGGTGAAGTCTGGAGGGTGAATCAGAAGAAGTAGAAGAAGGAGAAGGAGAAGGTGAAGTCTGGAGGGTGAATCAGAAGAAGCAGAAGAAGGAGAAGGAGAAGGTGAAGTCTGGAGAGTGAATCAGAAGAAGCAGAAGAAGGAGAAGGAGAAGAAGAAGTCTGGAGGGTGAATCAGAAGAAGCAGAAGAAGGAGAAGGAGAAGGTGAAGTCTGGAGGATGAATCAGAAGAAGCAGAAGAAGTAGAAGAAGAAGGGGAAGTCTGGATGGTGAATCAGAAGAAGTAGAAGAAGGAGAAGGAGAAGTCTGGAGGGTGAATCAGAAGAAGCAGAAGAAGGAGAAGGAGAAGGTGAAGTCAGGAGGGTGAATCAGAAGAAGCAGAAGAAGGAGAAGGAGAAGGTGAAGTCTGGAGGGTGAATCAGAAGAAGCAGAAGAAGGAGAAGGAGAAGGTGAAGACTGGAGGGTGAATCAGAAGAAGTAGAAGAAGGAGAAGGAGAAGGTGAAGTCTGGAGGGTGAATCAGAAGAAGTAGAAGAAGGAGAAGGAAAAGGCGACGTCTGGAGGGTGAATCAGGAGAAGCAGAAGAAGGAGAAGGAGAAGGTGAAGTCTGGAGGGTGAATCAGAAGAAGCAGAAGAAGGAGAAGGAGAAGATGAAGTCTGGAGGGTGAATCAGAAGAAGCAGAAGAAGGAGAAGGAGAAGGTGAAGTCTGGAGGGTGAATCAGAAGAAGCAGAAGAAGGAGAAGGAGAAGGTGAAGTCTCGAGGGTGAAGCAGAAGAAGCAGAAGAAGGAGAAGGAGAAGATGAAGTCAGGAGGGTGAATCAGAAGAAGTAGAAGAAGGAGAAGGAGAAGGTGATGTCTGGAGGGTGAATCAGGAGAAGCAGAAGAAGGAGAAGGAGAAGGTGAAGTCAGGAGGGTGAATCAGAAGAAGCAGAAGAAGGAGAAGGAGAAGGTGAAGTCTGGAGGGTGAATCAGAAGAAGCAGAAGAAGGAGAAGGAGAAGGTGAAGACTGGAGGGTGAATCAGAAGATGTAGAAGAAGAAGGAGAAGGTGAAGTCTGGAGGGTGAATCAGAAGAAGTAGAAGAAGGAGAAGGAGAAGGCGAAGTCTGGAGGGTGAATCAGAAGTAGAAGAAGAAGGAAAAGGAGAAGGTGAAGTCTGGAGGGTGAATCAGAAGAAGCAGAAGAAGGAGAAGGAGAAGATGAAGTCTGGAGGGTGAATCAGAAGAAGCAGAAGAAGGAGAAGGAGAAGGTGAAGTCTGGAGGGTGAATCAGAAGAAGCAGAAGAAGGAGAAGGAGAAGGTGAAGTCTGGAGGGTGAATCAGAAGAAGTAGAAGAAGGAGAAGGAGAAGATGAAGTCTGGAGGGTGAATCAGAAGAAGTAGAAGAAGGAGAAGGAGAAGGTGAAGTCTGGAGGGTGAATCAGAAGAAGCAGAAGAAGGAGAAGGAGAAGGTGAAGTCTGGAGGGTGAATCAGAAGAAGCAGAAGAAGGAGAAGGAGAAGGTGAAGACTGGAGGGTGAATCAGAAGAAGTAGAAGAAGGAGAAGGAGAAGGTGAAGTCTGGAGGGTGAATCAGAAGAAGTAGAAGAAGGAGAAGGAAAAGGCGAAGTCTGGAGGGTGAATCAGAAGAAGCAGAAGAAGGAGAAGGAGAAGGTGAAGTCTGGAGGGTGAATCAGAAGAAGCAGAAGAAGGAGAAGGAGAAGATGAAGTCTGGAGGGTGAATCAGAAGAAGCAGAAGAAGGAGAAGGAGAAGGTGAAGTCTGGAGGGTGAATCAGAAGAAGCAGAAGAAGGAGAAGGAGAAGGTGAAGTCTCGAGGGTGAAGCAGAAGAAGCAGGAGAAGGAGAGGGAGAAGGTGAAGTCAGGAGGGTGAATCAGAAGAAGTAGAAGAAGGAGAAGGTGATGTCTGGGGGATGAATCAGAAGAAGCAGAAGAAGTAGAAGGAGAAGGTGAAGTCTGGAGGGTGAATCAGAAGAAGTAGAAGAAGGAGAAGGAGAAGGTGATGTCTGGAGGGTGAATCAGGAGAAGCAGAAGAAGGAGAAGGAGAAGGTGAAGTCAGGAGGGTGAATCAGAAGAAGCAGAAGAAGGAGAAGGAGAAAGTGAAGTCTGGAGGGTGAATCAGAAGAAGCAGAAGAAGGAGAAGGAGAAGGTGAAGACTGGAGGGTGAATCAGAAGAAGTAGAAGAAGAAGGAGAAGGTGAAGTCTGGAGGGTGAATCAGAAGAAGTAGAAGAAGGAGAAGGAGAATTCGAAGTGTGGAGGGTGAATCAGAAGTAGAAGAAGAAGGAAAAGGAGAAGGTGAAGTCTGGAGGGTGAATCAGAAGAAGCAGAAGAAGGAGAAGGAGAAGATGATGTCTGGAGGGTGAATCAGAAGAAGCAGAAGAAGGAGAAGGAGAAGGTGAAGTCTGGAGGGTGAATCAGAAGAAGCAGAAGAAGGAGAAGGAGAAGATGAAGTCTGGAGGGTGAATCAGAAGAAGCAGAAAAAGGAGAAGGAGAAGGTGAAGTCTGGAGGGTGAATCAGAAGAAGCAGAAGAAGGAGAAGGAGATGGTGCAGTCTGGAGGGTGAATCAGAAGAAGTAGAAGAAGGAGAAGGAGAAGGTGAAGTCTGGAGGGTGAATCAGAAGAAGTAGAAGAAGGAGAAGGAGAAGGTGATGTCTGGAGGGTGAATCAGAAGAAGCAGAAGAAGGAGAAGGAGAAGGTGAAGTCTGGAGGGTGAATCAGAAGAAGCAGAATAAGGAGAAGGAGAAGGTGAAGTCTGGAGGGTGAATCAGAAGAAGCAGAAGAAGGAGAAGGAGAAGGTGAAGTTTGGAGGGTGAATCAGAAGAAGTAGAAGAAGGAGAAGGAGAAGGTGAAGTCTGGAGGGTGAAGCAGAAGAAGTAGAAGAAGGAGACGGAGAAGGTGAAGTCAGGAGGGTGAATCAGAAGAAGTAGAAGAAGGAGAAGGAGAAGGTGAAGTCAGGAGGGTGAATCAGAAGAAGCAGAAGAAGGAGAAGGAGAAGGTGAAGTCTGGAGGGTGAATCAGAAGAATCAGAAGAAGGAGAAGGAGAAGGTGAAGTCTGGAGGGTGAATCAGAAGAAGCAGAAGAAAGAGAAGGAGAAGGTGAAGTCTGGAGGGTGAAGCAGAAGAAGCAGAAGAAGGAGAAGGAGAAGGTGAAGACTGGAGGGTGAATCAGAAGAATAGAAGAAGGAGAAGGAGAAACTGAAGTCTGGAGGGTGAATCAGAAGAAGTAGAAGAAGGAGAAGGAGAAGGTGATGTCTGGAGGGTGAATCAGAAGAAGCAGAAGAAGGAGAAGGTGAAGTCTGGAGGGTGAATCAGAAGAAGCAGAAGAAGGAGAAGGAGAAGATGAAGTCTGGAGGGTGAATCAGAAGAAGTAGAAGAAGGAGAAGGAGAAGGTGAGGTCTGGGGGGTGAATCAGAAGAAGCAGAAGAAGGAGAAGGAGAAGGTGAAGTCTGGAGGGTGAATCAGAAGAAGCAGAAGAAGGAGAAGGAGAAGGTGAAGTCTGGAGGGTGAATCAGAAGAAGCAGAAGAAGGAGAAGGAGAAGGTGAAGTCAGGAGGGTGAATCAGAAGAAGCAGAAGAAGGAGAAGGAGAAGGTGAAGTTAGGAGGGTGAATCAGAATAAGCAGAAGAAGGAGAAGGAGAAGGTGAAGTCAGGGGGTGAAGCAGAAGAAGTAGAAGAAGGAGAAGGAGAAGGTGAAGTCTGGAGGGTGAAGCAGAAGAAGCAGAAGAAGGAGAAGGAGAAGGTGAAGTCTGGAGGGCGCAGTAGAAGAAGCAGAAGAAGGAGAAGGAGAAGGTGAAGTCAGGAGGGTGAAGCAGAAGAAGCAGAAGAAGGAGAAGGAGAAGGTGAAGTCTGGAGGGTGAAGCAGAAGAAGCAGAAGAAGGAGAAGGAGAAGGTGAAGTCTGGAGGGCGAAGCAGAAGAAGCAGAAGAAGGAGAAGGAGAAGGTGAAGTCTGGACGGTGAAGCAGAAGAAGCAGAAGAAGGAGAAGGAGAAGGTGAAGTCTTGAGGGTGAATCAGAAGAAGTAGAAGAAGGAGAAGGAGAAGGTGAAGTCAGGAGGGTGAAGCAGAAGAAGCAGAAGAAGGAGAAGGAGAAGGTGAAGTCTGGAGGGTGAAGCAGAAGAAGCAGAAGAAGGAGAAGAAGAAGGTGAAGTCTGGAGGGTGAAGCAGAAGAAGCAGAAGAAGGAGAAGGAGAAGGTGAAGTCAGGAGGGTGAATCAGAAGAAGTAGAAGAAGTAGAAGGAGAAGGTGAAGTCTGGAGGGTGAATCAGAAGAAGTAGAAGAAGGAGAAGGAGAAGGTGAAGTCTGGAGGGTGAATCAGAAGAAGTAGAAGAAGGAGAAGGAGAAGGTGAAGTCTGGAGGGTGAATCAGAAGAAGCAGAAGAAGGAGAAGGAGAAGGTGAAGTCTGGAGGGAGAAGCAGAAGAAGTAGAAGAAGGAGAAGGAGAAGGTGAAGTCTGGAGGGTGAATCAGAAGAAGTCGAAGAAGGAGAAGGAGAAGGTGAAGTTTGGAGGGTGAATCAGAAGAAGTAGAAGAAGGAGAAGAGAAGGTGAAGTCTGGAGGGTGAATCAGAAGAAGCAGAAGAAGGAGAAGGAGAAGGTGAAGTCTGGAGGGTGAATCAGAAGAAGTAGAAGAAGGAGAAGGAGAAGGTTTAGTCTGGATGGTGAATCAGAAGAAGTCTACGAAGGAGAAGGAGAATGTTAAGTCTGGAGGGTGAATCAGAAGAAGCAGAAGCAGGAGAAGGAGAAGGTGAAGTCTGGAGGGTGAATCAGAAGAAGTAGAAGAAGGAGAAGGAGAAGGTGAAGTCTGGAGGGTGAATCAGAAGAAGCAGAAGAAGGAGAAGGAGAAGGTAAAGTCTGGAGGGTCAATCAGAAGAATCAGAAGAAGGAGAAGGAGAAGGTGAAGTCTGGAGGGCGAATCAGAAGAAGCAGAAGAAAGAGAAGGAGAAGGTGAAGTCTGGAGGGTGAAGCAGAAGAAGCAGAAGAAGGAGAAGGAGAAGGTGAAGACTGGAGGTTGAATCAGAAGAAGTAGAAGAAGGAGAAGGAGAAGGTGAAGTCTGGAGGGTGAATCAGAAGAAGTAGAAGAAGGAAAAGGAGAAGGTGAAGTCTGGAGGGTGAATCAGAAGAATCAGAAGAAGGAGAAGGAGAAGGTGAAGTCTGGAGGGTGAATCAGAAGAAGCAGAAGAAGGAGAAGGAGAAGATGAAGTCTGGAGGGTGAATCACAAGAAGTAGAACAAGGCGAAGGAGAAGGTGAGGTCTGGAGGGTGAATCAGAAGAAGCAGAAGAAGGAGAAGGTGAAGTCTGGAGGGTGAATCAGAAGAAGCAGAAGAAGGAGAAGGAGAAGGTGAAGTCTGGAGGGTGAAGCAGAAGAAGCAGAAGAAGGAGAAGGAGAAGGTGAAGACTGGAGGGTGAATCAGAAGAAGTAGAAGAAGCAGAAGGAGAAGGTGAAGTCTGGAGGGTGAATCAGAAGAAGGAGAAGAAGGAGAAGGAGATGGTGAGGTCTGGAGGGTGAATCAGAAGAAGCAGAAGAAGGAGAAGGAGAAGGTGAAGTCTGGAGGGTGAATCAGAAGAAGCAGAAGAAGGAGAAGGAGAAGGTGAAGACTGGAGGGTGAATCAGAAGAAGTAGAAGAAGGAGAAGGAGAAGATGAAGTCTAGAGGGTGAATCAGAAGAAGTAGAAGAAGGAGAAGGAGAAGGTGAGGTCTGGAGGGTGAATCAGAAGAAGCAGAAGAAGGAGAAGGAGAGGGTGAAGTCAGGAGCGTGAATCAGAAGAAGCAGAAGAAGGAGAAGGAGAAGGTGAAGTTAGGAGGGTGAATCAGAAGAAGCAGAAGAAGGAGAAGGAGAAGGTGAAGTCAAGGGGGTGAAGCAGAAGAAGTAGAAGAAGGAGAAGGAGAAGGTGAATTCAGGAAGGTGAAGCAGAAGAAGCAGAAGAAGGAGAAGGAGAAGGTGAAGTCTGGCGGGCGCAGCAGAAGAAGGAGAAGGAGAAGGTGAAGTCTGGAGGGTGAAGCAGAAGAAGCAGAAGAAGGAGAAGGAGAAGGTGAAGTCTGGAGGGTGAATCAGAAGAAGTAGAAGAAGGAGAAGGAGAAGGTGAGGTCTGGGGGGTGAATCAGAAGAAGCAGAAGAAGGAGAAGGAGAAGGTGAAGTCTGGAGGGTGAATCAGAAGAAGCAGAAGAAGGAGAAGGAGAAGGTGAAGTCTGGAGGGTGAATCAGAAGAAGCAGAAGAAGGAGAAGGAGAAGGTGAAGTCAGGAGGGTGAATCAGAAGAAGCAGAAGAAGGAGAAGGAGAAGGTGAAGTTAGGAGGGTGAATCAGAATAAGCAGAAGAAGGAGAAGGAGAAGGTGAAGTCAGGGGGGTGAAGCAGAAGAAGTAGAAGAAGGAGAAGGAGAAGGTGAAGTCTGGAGGGTGAAGCAGAAGAAGCAGAAGAAGGAGAAGGAGAAGGTGAAGTCTGGAGGGCGCAGTAGAAGAAGCAGAAGAAGGAGAAGGAGAAGGTGAAGTCAGGAGGGTGAAGCAGAAGAAGCAGAAGAAGGAGAAGGAGAAGGTGAAGTCTGGAGGGTGAAGCAGAAGAAGCAGAAGAAGGAGAAGGAGAAGGTGAAGTCTGGAGGGCGAAGCAGAAGAAGCAGAAGAAGGAGAAGGAGAAGGTGAAGTCTGGACGGTGAAGCAGAAGAAGCAGAAGAAGGAGAAGGAGAAGGTGAAGTCTTGAGGGTGAATCAGAAGAAGTAGAAGAAGGAGAAGGAGAAGGTGAAGTCAGGAGGGTGAAGCAGAAGAAGCAGAAGAAGGAGAAGGAGAAGGTGAAGTCTGGAGGGTGAAGCAGAAGAAGCAGAAGAAGGAGAAGAAGAAGGTGAAGTCTGGAGGGTGAAGCAGAAGAAGCAGAAGAAGGAGAAGGAGAAGGTGAAGTCAGGAGGGTGAATCAGAAGAAGTAGAAGAAGTAGAAGGAGAAGGTGAAGTCTGGAGGGTGAATCAGAAGAAGTAGAAGAAGGAGAAGGAGAAGGTGAAGTATGGAGGGTGAATCAGAAGAAGTAGAAGAAGGAGAAGGAGAAGGTGAAGTCTGGAGGGTGAATCAGAAGAAGCAGAAGAAGGAGAAGGAGAAGGTGAAGTCTGGAGGGAGAAGCAGAAGAAGTAGAAGAAGGAGAAGGAGAAGGTGAAGTCTGGAGGGTGAATCAGAAGAAGTCGAAGAAGGAGAAGGAGAAGGTGAAGTTTGGAGGGTGAATCAGAAGAAGTAGAAGAAGGAGAAGAGAAGGTGAAGTCTGGAGGGTGAATCAGAAGAAGCAGAAGAAGGAGAAGGAGAAGGTGAAGTCTGGAGGGTGAATCAGAAGAAGTAGAAGAAGGAGAAGGAGAAGGTTTAGTCTGGATGGTGAATCAGAAGAAGTCTACGAAGGAGAAGGAGAATGTTAAGTCTGGAGGGTGAATCAGAAGAAGCAGAAGCAGGAGAAGGAGAAGGTGAAGTCTGGAGGGTGAATCAGAAGAAGTAGAAGAAGGAGAAGGAGAAGGTGAAGTCTGGAGGGTGAATCAGAAGAAGCAGAAGAAGGAGAAGGAGAAGGTAAAGTCTGGAGGGTCAATCAGAAGAATCAGAAGAAGGAGAAGGAGAAGGTGAAGTCTGGAGGGCGAATCAGAAGAAGCAGAAGAAAGAGAAGGAGAAGGTGAAGTCTGGAGGGTGAAGCAGAAGAAGCAGAAGAAGGAGAAGGAGAAGGTGAAGACTGGAGGTTGAATCAGAAGAAGTAGAAGAAGGAGAAGGAGAAGGTGAAGTCTGGAGGGTGAATCAGAAGAAGTAGAAGAAGGAAAAGGAGAAGATGAAGTCTGGAGGGTGAATCAGAAGAATCAGAAGAAGGAGAAGGAGAAGGTGAAGTCTGGAGGGTGAATCAGAAGAAGCAGAAGAAGGAGAAGGAGAAGATGAAGTCTGGAGGGTGAATCACAAGAAGTAGAACAAGGCGAAGGAGAAGGTGAGGTCTGGAGGGTGAATCAGAAGAAGCAGAAGAAGGAGAAGGTGAAGTCTGGAGGGTGAATCAGAAGAAGCAGAAGAAGGAGAAGGAGAAGGTGAAGTCTGGAGGGTGAAGCAGAAGAAGCAGAAGAAGGAGAAGGAGAAGGTGAAGACTGGAGGGTGAATCAGAAGAAGTAGAAGAAGCAGAAGGAGAAGGTGAAGTCTGGAGGGTGAATCAGAAGAAGGAGAAGAAGGAGAAGGAGATGGTGAGGTCTGGAGGGTGAATCAGAAGAAGCAGAAGAAGGAGAAGGAGAAGGTGAAGTCTGGAGGGTGAATCAGAAGAAGCAGAAGAAGGAGAAGGAGAAGGTGAAGACTGGAGGGTGAATCAGAAGAAGTAGAAGAAGGAGAAGGAGAAGATGAAGTCTGGAGGGTGAATCAGAAGAAGTAGAAGAAGGAGAAGGAGAAGGTGAGGTCTGGAGGGTGAATCAGAAGAAGCAGAAGAAGGAGAAGGAGAGGGTGAAGTCAGGAGCGTGAATCAGAAGAAGCAGAAGAAGGAGAAGGAGAAGGTGAAGTTAGGAGGGTGAATCAGAAGAAGCAGAAGAAGGAGAAGGAGAAGGTGAAGTCAAGGGGGTGAAGCAGAAGAAGTAGAAGAAGGAGAAGGAGAAGGTGAATTCAGGAAGGTGAAGCAGAAGAAGCAGAAGAAGGAGAAGGAGAAGGTGAAGTCTGGCGGGCGCAGCAGAAGAAGGAGAAGGAGAAGGTGAAGTCTGGAGGGTGAAGCAGAAGAAGCAGAAGAAGGAGAAGGAGAAGGTGAAGTCTGGAGGGTGAATCAGAAGAAGTAGAAGAAGGAGAAGGAGAAGGTGAAGTCAGGAGGGTGAAGCAGAAGAAGCAGAAGAAGGAGAAGGAGAAGGTGAAGTCTGGAGGGTGAAGCAGAAGAAGCAGAAGAAGGAGAAGGAGAAAGTGAAGTCTGGAGGGTGAAGCAGAAGAAGTAGAAGAAGGAGAAGGAGAAGGTGAAGTCTGGAGGGTGAAGCAGAAGAAGCAGAAGAAGGAGAAGGAGAAGGTGAAGTCTGGAGGGTGAATCAGAAGGAGTAGAAGAAGGAGAAGCAGAAGGTGAAGTCAGGAGGGTGAAGCAGAAGAAGCAGAAGAAGGAGAAGGAGAAGGTGAAGTCTGGAGGGTGAAGCAGAAGAAGCAGAAGAAGGAGAAGGAGAAGGTGAAGTCTGGAGGGTGAAGCAGAAGAAGCAGAAGAAGGAGAAGGAGAAGGTGAAGTCAGGAGGGTGAATCAGAAGAAGTAGAAGAAGGAGAAGGAGAAGGTGAAGTCTGGAGGGTGAATCAGAAGAAGGAGAAGAAGGAGAAGGAGAAGGTGAATTCTGGAGGGTGAATCAGAAGAAGTAGAAGAAGAAGAAGGAGAAGGTGTAGTCTGGAGGGTGAATCAGAAGAAGTAGAAGAAGGAGAAGGAGAAGGTGTAGTCTGGAGGGTGAATCAGAAGAAGTAGACGAAGGAGAAGGAGAAGGTGAAGTCTGGAGGGTGAATCAGAAAAAGCAGAAGAAGGGGAAGGAGAAGGTGAAGTCTGGAGGGTGAATCAGAAGAAGTAGATGAAGGAGAAGGAGAAGGTGAAGTATGGAGGGTGAATCAGAAGAAGCAGAAGAAGGAGAAGGAGAAGGTGAAGTCTGGAGGGTGAATCTGAAGAAGCAGAAGAAGGAGAAGGAGAAGGTGAAGTATGGAGGGTGAATCAGAAGAAGCAGAAGAAGTAGAAGGAGAAGGTGAAGTCTGGAGGGTGAATCAGAAGAAGTAGAAGAAGGAGAAGGAGAAGGTGAAGTCTGGAGGGTGAATCAGAAGAAGCAGAAGAAGGAGAAGGAGAAGGTAAAGTCTGGAGGGTGAATCAGAAGAAGCAGAAGAAGGAGAAGGAGAAGGTGAAGTCTGGAGGGTGATTCAGAAGAAGCAGAATAAGGAGAAGGAGAAGGTGATGTCTGGAGGGTGAATCAGAAGAAGCAGAAGAAGGAGAAGGAGAAGGTGAAGTCTGGAGGGTGAATCAGAAGAAGTAGAAGAAGGACAAGGAGAAGGTGAAGTCAGGAGGGTGAATCAGAAGAAGCAGAAGAAGGAGAAGGAGAAGGTGAAGTCTGGAGGGTGAAGCAGAAGAAGTAGAAGAAGGAGAAGGAGAAGGTGAAGTCAGGAGGGTGAATCAGAAGAAGTAGAAGAGGGAGAAGGAGAAGGTGAAGTCAGGAGGGTGAATCAGAAGAAGCAGAAGAAGGAGATAGAGAAGGTGAAGTCTGGAGGGTGAATCAGAAGAATCAGAAGAAGGAGAAGGAGAAGGTGAAGTCTGGAGGGTGAAGCAGAAGAAGCAGAAGAAAGAGAAGGAGAAGGTGATATCTGGAGGGTGAAGCAGAAGAAACAGAAGAAGGAGAAGGAGAAGGTGAAGACTGGAGGGTGAATCAGAAGAAGTAGAAGAAGGAGAAGGAGAAGGTGAAGTCTGGAGGATGAATCAGAAGAAGTAGAAGAAGGAGAAGGAGAAGGTGAAGTCTGGAGGGTGAATCAGAAGAAGCAGAAGGAGAAGGAGAAGGTGAAGTCTGGAGGGTGAATCAGAAGAAGCAGAAGAAGGAGAAGGAGAAGATGAAGTCTGGAGGGTGAATCAGAAGAAGTAGAAGAAGGAGAAGGAGAAGGTGAGGTCTGGAGGGTGAATCAGAAGAAGCAGAAGAAGGAGAAGGAGAAGGTAAAGTCTGGAGGGTCAATCAGAAGAATCAGAAGAAGGAGAAGGAGAAGGTGAAGTCTGGAGGGCGAATCAGAAGAAGCAGAAGAAAGAGAAGGAGAAGGTGAAGTCTGGAGGGTGAAGCAGAAGAAGCAGAAGAAGGAGAAGGAGAAGGTGAAGACTGGAGGTTGAATCAGAAGAAGTAGAAGAAGGAGAAGGAGAAGGTGAAGTCTGGAGGGTGAATCAGAAGAAGTAGAAGAAGGAAAAGGAGAAGGTGAAGTCTGGAGGGTGAATCAGAAGAATCAGAAGAAGGAGAAGGAGAAGGTGAAGTCTGGAGGGTGAATCAGAAGAAGCAGAAGAAGGAGAAGGAGAAGATGAAGTCTGGAGGGTGAATCACAAGAAGTAGAACAAGGCGAAGGAGAAGGTGAGGTCTGGAGGGTGAATCAGAAGAAGCAGAAGAAGGAGAAGGTGAAGTCTGGAGGGTGAATCAGAAGAAGCAGAAGAAGGAGAAGGAGAAGGTGAAGTCTGGAGGGTGAAGCAGAAGAAGCAGAAGAAGGAGAAGGAGAAGGTGAAGACTGGAGGGTGAATCAGAAGAAGTAGAAGAAGCAGAAGGAGAAGGTGAAGTCTGGAGGGTGAATCAGAAGAAGGAGAAGAAGGAGAAGGAGATGGTGAGGTCTGGAGGGTGAATCAGAAGAAGCAGAAGAAGGAGAAGGAGAAGGTGAAGTCTGGAGGGTGAATCAGAAGAAGCAGAAGAAGGAGAAGGAGAAGGTGAAGACTGGAGGGTGAATCAGAAGAAGTAGAAGAAGGAGAAGGAGAAGATGAAGTCTGGAGGGTGAATCAGAAGAAGTAGAAGAAGGAGAAGGAGAAGGTGAGGTCTGGAGGGTGAATCAGAAGAAGCAGAAGAAGGAGAAGGAGAGGGTGAAGTCAGGAGCGTGAATCAGAAGAAGCAGAAGAAGGAGAAGGAGAAGGTGAAGTTAGGAGGGTGAATCAGAAGAAGCAGAAGAAGGAGAAGGAGAAGGTGAAGTCAAGGGGGTGAAGCAGAAGAAGTAGAAGAAGGAGAAGGAGAAGGTGAATTCAGGAAGGTGAAGCAGAAGAAGCAGAAGAAGGAGAAGGAGAAGGTGAAGTCTGGCGGGCGCAGCAGAAGAAGGAGAAGGAGAAAGTGAAGTCTGGAGGGTGAAGCAGAAGAAGCAGAAGAAGGAGAAGGAGAAGGTGAAGTCTGGAGGGTGAATCAGAAGAAGTAGAAGAAGGAGAAGGAGAAGGTGAAGTCAGGAGGGTGAAGCAGAAGAAGCAGAAGAAGGAGAAGGAGAAGGTGAAGTCTGGAGGGTGAAGCAGAAGAAGCAGAAGAAGGAGAAGGAGAAAGTGAAGTCTGGAGGGTGAAGCAGAAGAAGTAGAAGAAGGAGAAGGAGAAGGTGAAGTCTGGAGGGTGAAGCAGAAGAAGCAGAAGAAGGAGAAGGAGAAGGTGAAGTCTGGAGGGTGAATCAGAAGGAGGAGAAGAAGGAGAAGCAGAAGGTGAAGTCAGGAGGGTGAAGCAGAAGAAGCAGAAGAAGGAGAAGGAGAAGGTGAAGTCTGGAGGGTGAAGCAGAAGAAGCAGAAGAAGGAGAAGGAGAAGGTGAAGTCTGGAGGGTGAAGCAGAAGAAGCAGAAGAAGGAGAAGGAGAAGGTGAAGTCAGGAGGGTGAATCAGAAGAAGTAGAAGAAGGAGAAGGAGAAGGTGAAGTCTGGAGGGTGAATCAGAAGAAGGAGAAGAAGGAGAAGGAGAAGGTGAATTCTGGAGGGTGAATCAGAAGAAGTAGAAGAAGAAGAAGGAGAAGGTGTAGTCTGGAGGGTGAATCAGAAGAAGTAGAAGAAGGAGAAGGAGAAGGTGTAGTCTGGAGGGTGAATCAGAAGAAGTAGACGAAGGAGAAGGAGAAGGTGAAGTCTGGAGGGTGAATCAGAAAAAGCAGAAGAAGGGGAAGGAGAAGGTGAAGTCTGGAGGGTGAATCAGAAGAAGTAGATGAAGGAGAAGGAGAAGGTGAAGTATGGAGGGTGAATCAGAAGAAGCAGAAGAAGGAGAAGGAGAAGGTGAAGTCTGGAGGGTGAATCTGAAGAAGCAGAAGAAGGAGAAGGAGAAGGTGAAGTATGGAGGGTGAATCAGAAGAAGCAGAAGAAGTAGAAGGAGAAGGTGAAGTCTGGAGGGTGAATCAGAAGAAGTAGAAGAAGGAGAAGGAGAAGGTGAAGTCTGGAGGGTGAATCAGAAGAAGCAGAAGAAGGAGAAGGAGAAGGTAAAGTCTGGAGGGTGAATCAGAAGAAGCAGAAGAAGGAGAAGGAGAAGGTGAAGTCTGGAGGGTGATTCAGAAGAAGCAGAATAAGGAGAAGGAGAAGGTGATGTCTGGAGGGTGAATCAGAAGAAGCAGAAGAAGGAGAAGGAGAAGGTGAAGTCTGGAGGGTGAATCAGAAGAAGTAGAAGAAGGACAAGGAGAAGGTGAAGTCAGGAGGGTGAATCAGAAGAAGCAGAAGAAGGAGAAGGAGAAGGTGAAGTCTGGAGGGTGAAGCAGAAGAAGTAGAAGAAGGAGAAGGAGAAGGTGAAGTCAGGAGGGTGAATCAGAAGAAGTAGAAGAGGGAGAAGGAGAAGGTGAAGTCAGGAGGGTGAATCAGAAGAAGCAGAAGAAGGAGATAGAGAAGGTGAAGTCTGGAGGGTGAATCAGAAGAATCAGAAGAAGGAGAAGGAGAAGGTGAAGTCTGGAGGGTGAAGCAGAAGAAGCAGAAGAAAGAGAAGGAGAAGGTGATATCTGGAGGGTGAAGCAGAAGAAACAGAAGAAGGAGAAGGAGAAGGTGAAGACTGGAGGGTGAATCAGAAGAAGTAGAAGAAGGAGAAGGAGAAGGTGAAGTCTGGAGGATGAATCAGAAGAAGTAGAAGAAGGAGAAGGAGAAGGTGAAGTCTGGAGGGTGAATCAGAAGAAGCAGAAGGAGAAGGAGAAGGTGAAGTCTGGAGGGTGAATCAGAAGAAGCAGAAGAAGGAGAAGGAGAAGATGAAGTCTGGAGGGTGAATCAGAAGAAGTAGAAGAAGGAGAAGGAGAAGGTGAGGTCTGGAGGGTGAATCAGAAGAAGCAGAAGAAGGAGAAGGAGAAGGTAAAGTCTGGAGGGTCAATCAGAAGAATCAGAAGAAGGAGAAGGAGAAGGTGACGTCTGGAGGGCGAATCAGAAGAAGCAGAAGAAAGAGAAGGAGAAGGTGAAGTCTGGAGGGTGAAGCAGAAGAAGCAGAAGAAGGAGAAGGAGAAGGTGAAGACTGGAGGTTGAATCAGAAGAAGTAGAAGAAGGAGAAGGAGAAGGTGAAGTCTGGAGGGTGAATCAGAAGAAGTAGAAGAAGGAAAAGGAGAAGGTGAAGTCTGGAGGGTGAATCAGAAGAATCAGAAGAAGGAGAAGGAGAAGGTGAAGTCTGGAGGGTGAATCAGAAGAAGCAGAAGAAGGAGAAGGAGAAGATGAAGTCTGGAGGGTGAATCACAAGAAGTAGAACAAGGCGAAGGAGAAGGTGAGGTCTGGAGGGTGAATCAGAAGAAGCAGAAGAAGGAGAAGGTGAAGTCTGGAGGGTGAATCAGAAGAAGCAGAAGAAGGAGAAGGAGAAGGTGAAGTCTGGAGGGTGAAGCAGAAGAAGCAGAAGAAGGAGAAGGAGAAGGTGAAGACTGGAGGGTGAATCAGAAGAAGCAGAAGAAAGAGAAGGAGAAGGTGAAGTCTGGAGGGTGAAGCAGAAGAAGTAGAAGAAGGAGAAGGAGAAGGTGAGGTCTGGAGGGTGAATCAGAAGAAGCAGAAGAAGGAGAAGGAGAAGGTGAAGTCTGGAGGGTGAATCAGAAGAAGCAGAAGAAGGAGAAGGAGAAGGTGAAGTCTGGAGGGTGAATCAGAAGAAGCAGAAGAAGGAGAAGGAGAAGGTGAAGTCAGGAGGGTGAATCAGAAGAAGCAGAAGAAGGAGACGGAGCAGGTGAAGTCTGGAGGGTGGATCAGAAGAAGCAGAAGAAGGAGAAGGAGAAGGTGAAGTCAGGAGGGTGAATCAGAAGAAGCAGAAGAAGGAGAAGGAGAAGGTGAAGTTAGGAGGGTGAATCAGAAGAAGCAGAAG